>NW_027307826.1:0-646000 GCF_047496885.1 Scyliorhinus torazame
ACTTCACCACCGCAGCCAGGCCGCGCTGGACTTCACCACGGTCCTTGTCCCGGAGGGTGCAGTTGAAATCCCCTCCGAGGACGATGCACTCGCCCACCGGGATGGTGCCGAGAAGAGTGGACACCTTTTGGAAGAAAGTCGCCTGCTGCGGTCCGGCCACGGGAGCGGATACATTTACAAAGTGAATCACCGCTGCCCCGAAACGGGCCTTTAGGTGCAGCAGACGGACTGGCACCGGCTCCTTGACCCCCCCCCAAGATCTCCGGCTGAAAATGTGGAGCCAACAAGATAGCCACCCCGCCCGAACGTGGGGTCAGGTGACTCATGAAGACTCCTCCTTGCCCCTCCAGGGTCCACTGAGCTTCGTCACCCGGATGGCCTGGGTTTCCTGCAGGAAGCACACCCCGTACTTTCCGTCCCGGAGGATAGACAGGAACTGAAGACGGTGGTGCGCGTGGCTGCTACCGTTGATGTTGAGGCTGGCCATGGTTACCTCCATGTCAGCAGCAATAGTTATCCATCACCTTCAGTGCTCAGAGTGGGGGTACCGCCCCCTCCACTCCCTCAGGAGTCCCACAAGGAACTGAGCAGCTTGGCGCTGCTCCCCCTGGTCTTGATCGAACTCCCGGGCCTCTCTGACATAGGCCCGGGCGGAGCCAAGGAGCAGCCCCAGGTTTCCCCAGCTGCCCAGGGCCAGCCGCACACAGTCCGGGTGACCATGGTGCGTTCCCAGAAATGTCCGGAGTTCCCCAGGGGGGACAAGGGGAGAGTTGGTGCCGGGTGTGAGGGTGCCCTCTGCCTCGCTGCAGAGAGCGTCTAAATCCTCCTCCTCACCCGCCACCGAGCAGCCTTCCTCCTCCGAACGGTCACCTCCCGAGCTCGAGTCCCCCGCCACATGGAGTATGGCGGGCGGCACGGGCCCACCGGCTAACCCTTGGCCCGAGTCGACCCCACCCCCAGGGTCGTCCTCAGGCAGGTCCCTCGCAGGCTCCTCCCGCGGCTCAGGGCCCTTGGACGACGCCTCCACCCGCGCCGGCAACTCCGGGACCTCGGAGAGGCCCCCCGGAAACATGTCCGGCTTGAAAACAGGGCTCTCCGGCGTCGCCCGCCCGGGTGTAGAGGGCGGGGAGCCTTCCCTGTCCACGGCCCACAGCGGCACGATGAGCGGTCGCTGCTGCTGCCGGCCCCCGGCGATGGTGAAGAGGAGGCGTCC
Source organism: Scyliorhinus torazame (assembly GCF_047496885.1). Classification (NCBI taxonomy): domain Eukaryota; kingdom Metazoa; phylum Chordata; class Chondrichthyes; order Carcharhiniformes; family Scyliorhinidae; genus Scyliorhinus; species Scyliorhinus torazame. The sequence goes on from NW_027307826.1 coordinate 1,214, forward strand.
GGGGAGGAAACTTGCACCGGGCGGGACGGGCCCTCAGGGGCTTCGACTCCGCTCGACCCCGGGTCCTCCTGCTCGGGGGGCGACAGCAGCTCGAGTGGCTCGGGGGCCTCGGAGGCCCCCCCGGCCTTGCTTCTCTTCATTGTGTGCCCCGGGCCAGGCGTCAGGGGGATGGGCACCAACACGGGAGAGATGGGGCAGGAGGAGCTCGGTGGGGAGGGAGGGCGGGACGTTTGATAGAACAACACGTTCTGCGGTGGCCTCCAGCGTCTCCACCGCCACGTGTGTCCCGCCCACCGTAAGCCCCCTTTCCAGGGCCCGGTGGGCCGCCTGCTCGGCCCGCAGGAAGAACCCGGCCTTGCCGTACATCCGCGAGGCGGCTACGATGGCCGAGGGGCCGACAGCCCCGCCCATCGCACGGGTGCCCGCCTCAATGATCATGGTAGGGTGGGCATAGCACTTCACCCCCAGCTGCCGCGTGAGCAGGCGGGAGGGCGAGGGCGCCGCGGGGGCAGCGGAGCGACGGGAGGCTGCCGCCCCCACATAATGTCTTGTCCGCCCTGCCCCCGGCAGTGGAGGATGCCCCCGAGGTGCTGGCCAGAGGGGTGGGAGGGCAGGAGGCTGGGCCTGCAGCCCTGGATGGTCCCAGTCCCACCTCAAGCAGAGGGGTGGGAGGACAGGAGGCCGGGCCTGCAGCCCTGGGTGGTCCCAGTCCCACCTCAGGCAGAGGGGTGGGAGGACAGGGTCCGCAGTCCCCACGTGGTCCCACTCCCACCTCAGGCAGAGGGGTGGGAGGACAGGAGGCTGGGCCTGCAGCCCTGGATGGTCACAGTCCCACCTCAGTCAGAGGGGTGGGAGGACAGGAGGCCGGGCCTGCAGCCCTGGATGGTCCCACTCCCACCTCAGTCAGAGGGGTGGGAGGACAGGAGGCCGGGCCTGCAGCCCTGGATGGTCCCACTCCCACCTCAGTCAGAGGGGTGGGAGGACAGGAGGCCGGGCCTGCAGCCCTGGATGGTCCCAGTCCCACCTCAGGCAGAGGGGTGGGAGGACAGGAGGCCGGGCCTGCAGCCCTGGATGGTCCCAGTCCCACCTCAGGCAGAGGGGTGGGAGGACAGGAGGCTGGTGCTGCAGCCCTGGATGGTCCCACTCCCACCTCAGGCAGAGGGGTGGGAGGACAGGAGGCTGGGCCTGCAGCCCCGAAAGGTCCCACTCCCACCTCAGGCAGAGGGGTGGGAGGACAGGAGGCTGGGCCTGCAGCCCTGGATGGTCCCACTCCCACCTCAGGCAGAGGGGTGGGTGGACAGGAGGCTGGGCCTGCAGCCCTGGATGGTCCCACCTCAGGCAGAGGGGTGGGAGGACAGGAGGCTGGGCCTGCAGCCCCAGGCGGTCCCACTCCCACCTCAGGCAGAGGGGTGGGAGGACAGGAGGCTGGGCCTGCAGCCTGGATGGTCCCAGTCCCACCTCAGGCAGAGGGGTGGGAGGACAGGAGGACGGGCCTGCAGCCCTCGATGCTCCCACTCCCACCTCAGGCAGAGGGGTGGGAGGACAGGAGGCCGGGCCTGCAGCCCTGGATTGTCCCACTCCCACCTCAGACAGAAGGGTGATCAAACCGTGATCTTTATCAATGATGACAAGGCAGAAACAGTGGAAGTTTAAACTGGACAGATATTTCACAGCTGGATTCACACAATACAGACAGCAATGTATCGTAGATTGTGGAAGTGCCACAAATGTTGTCAAATGCAGGACGTGGGGTCCCTCAATGTTTCAATCTTGCTGAGAGACTGTCAGCCCACAGGGACAACATTTCTGTTTAATAGGACTGATGGACAAGTTAAAATAGTTCCGTTTCAAAGTTTAAAATAAGCAGTCATTGCTCTGTGCAGCTTTCGGAATCTGTCAGTGGAATTTACTTCACACAGGCAAGTTTAACAAGTGTATGGGGAACTGATTAGAAGTTTTGATGGAGATATTCCTGCATTATGGAAATGTGTGAGATCTATTTAGGGTTGGGAAATGGATTGAGGATCAAAGGAAGCAGTTTTTTCTTAACTACATTAGACTGAGAGCCTTGAAGATTCACAACTTCCATGTGCTGTGAGAAAGGATTGATTAACCAAGGCCTATTATTCAAATACTTCAGACAAGTGAATAAGCTACAGGAACATTGAATATAGAGACAGAGACAAGCAGACACCTGTAATCGGAGCTTAAACTTCACGTTTGAATGTGAAGGGCTGAAATAAACAAGAGTCCACCCTGGGATTCGGTGCAATTTAAGTTCTGCTTTTCCAAAAAATAAAAATAACTATCTGCAATGAAAAATTCCTTGGACAGGACAGAGGGATTTTGACTCTGTATTTAACCCCAGACAGTATTTGTGTTGTGAGTGTTTGATGGACAGTGTAGATGGAGCTTTACTCTGAAACACTGGAATTCAGTCTCAGGGCTGATTTAATCAAAATGCTTCAGAATAATAATTGATATTGTACATCTCGTGTGTGTCTCAGTGTCAGCTGTGAAACATGTACAGCACAATCTCATCCTGTTTCTATGTCTCTCTCTCTCTCTCGCTGAAATTAGCTGGTCCATTTCCTAAATTACCACCTTTCAAAAGGGCTCCATTGCCTGTGAAGCAGTTTGTGATACCCAAAGGTGATGAAAAGTGCTTTGGAAAAGTCTGTCCCCAAGCTGCTGTGAGGATGTTCAGAGTCAGTGTGTGACTTGGGTCACACACAGGCCAGATACACCTCTCCAAGTTAAAGGTGGAGAATGGATCTCGCTCCATTTGAAAGATGAATTGACCCAGTCTGTCTGAGTTTGAGTATCTGTGTTTCTAGACACGTGTGTGTGTGTTGGGGGAGGGGGGTTATGTGTGGCATTCTTTACGCGGCACTGGAAGTTACACGGTAGCACAGTGGTTAGCACTGCGGCCTCACAGCTCCAGAGCCCCAGGCTTGGGTCGCAGTCTGTGCGGAGTCTGCACGTTCTCCCCTTGTCCGTGTGGGTTTCTCCCGGGTGCTCCGGTTTCCCCCCTGACGTCCCGAAGGACGTGCTGTTTGGTGAATTGGACATTATGTATTCACCCTCAGTGTACCCGAACAGGCGCCAGAGTTTGGAGACTAGGGACTTTTCTCAGTAACTTCATTGCAGTGTGTGACTGTGTGTCTGTGTGTGTCTGTGTGTGTGTGCCTGTGTGTGTGTGTCTGTGTGTGTGCCTGTGTGTGTGTGTCTGTGTGTGTGTCTCTGTGTCTGTGTGTGTGTATGTGTGTGTGTCTGTCTGTGTGTGTGTGTCTGTGTGTGTGTGTCTGTGTGTGTGTGTCTGTGTCTGTGTGTGTGTATGTGTGTGTGTCTGTCTGTGTGTGTGTGTGTGTGTCTGTGTGTGTGTCTGTGTGTGTGTGTCTGTGTGTGTGTGTCTGTGTCTGTGTGTGTGTATGTGTGTGTGTCTGTCTGTGTGTGTGTGTGTGTGTCTGTGTGTGTCTGTGTGTGTGTGTGTGTCTGTGTGTGTGTGTATGCCTGTGTGTGTGTGTGTGTGTGTGTGTATCTGTGTGTCTCAGTTTGACTTTGTTGAGTACTGATTGAAGATAATGAGATAGAAAGTTTGATAGAAAGTTTGGCAGCATTGTCGGTGTAAACAATAATGACAGAGACAGTGTGAACCCTGAAGAGAGCGCCATACCTGGGCCCACTCCCCTATCCCGTCGCTGTCACCCCACCTAACCTGAACATCTTTAGATACTGTGGGCAATTTGGATTTATCACGGCCAACCCACCTAACCTGCACGTCTTTGGGCGATGGGAGGAAACCGGAGCACCCGGAGGAAGCCCACGCAGACACGGGGAGGACGTCCAGACTCCGCACAGACAGTGACCCAAGCCGGGAATCGAACCTGGGATCCTGTAGCTGTGAGGCAGCAGTGCTAACCACTGTTCAGTCCCGGCTCTGGGTCACTGTCCGTGTGGAGTTTGCACATTCTCCCTGTGTCTGCGTGTGTTTCACCCCCACAACCCAAAGATGTGCAGGGCAGGTGGATGGGCCGCGCTAAGTTGCCCCTAATTGGAAAAACTGAACTGGGCTCTGAATTTATTGTAAAAATCTTTTTATTGCCGTTTCCACAATTCTGTGCATTGCGGCTAGTTTACATTTCTCAGAGAGTGAAAAGGCTTTCTCTTACGTTTCTATCGTTACAAACTGTTGCCGTTCAGTTCGGCGTGTCTGCCCCCCCCCCCCCAACCCCCCTTTCCCTAACCCTTCCCCTCTCTCCCCCGCAGACCCTCCGTGATGCCCTTCGGGGCCGACCTGGTGTGTGACCCCCTGCTCCTTGTTTACCCCCTTACCCCCCCTTTCTTTTCTCCCTCCATCGGTTTCAGCCGTGTTCTTTCAGTGAATTGGGGGGGGGTACCCCCTCCCCATCTCTCTCGGTGGGGGGAGGGGTCCCCCTCTCCATCCCTCTCGGTGGGGGGGGGGTCCCCCTCCCCATCTCTCTCGGTGGGGTGAGGGTTCCCCCCTCTCCATCTCTCTCGGTGTGGGGGGATTCCCCCCTCCATCTCTCTCTGTGGGGGGGGGGTTCCCCCCTCTCCATCTCTCTCGGTGGTGGGGCGGGGGTTCACCCCTCTCCATCTCTCTCGGTGGGGGGGGGGTTCCCCCCTCTCCATCTCTCTCGGTGGTGGGGTGGGGGTTCACCCCTCTCCATCTCTCTTGGTGGGGGGGGGGGTTCCCCCCTCTCCATCTCTCTCGGTGGTGGGGCGGGGGTTCACCCCTCTCCATCTCTCTCGGTGGGGGGGCGGACCCCCTCTCCATCCCTCTCGGTGGGAGGTGGTTCCCCCTCTCCATCTTTCTCGGTGGGGGGGGTTCCCCCCTCTCCATCCATCTCAGTGGGGGGGGGGGGGGTTTCCCCCTCTCCATCCCTCTCGGTGGGAGGTGGTTCCCCCTCTCCATCTTTCTCGGTGGGGGGGGTTCCCCCCTCTCCATCCATCTCAGTGGGGGGGGGGTTTCCCCCTCTCCATCCCTCTCGGTAGGGGGGATCCCCCCTCTCCATCCCTCTCGGTGGGGAGGTGGCTCCCCCTCTCCATCTCTCTCGGTGGGGGTTCCCCCCTCTCCATCCCTCTCGGTGGGGGTGGTGGTTCCCCCACTCCATCTCTCTCGGTGGGGGTGGGGGTTCCCCCCTCTCCATCCCTCCTGGTGGGGGGCTTCCCCCCTCTCCTTCTCACTCGGTGGGGGGCTTCCCCCTCTCCATCCCTCTCGGTGGGAGGTGGTTCCCCCTCTCCATCTTTCTCGGTGGGGGGGGTTCCCCCCTCTCCATCCATCTCAGTGGGGGGGGGTGGTTTCCCCCTCTCCATCCCTCTCGGTGGGAGGTGGTTCCCCCTCTCCATCTTTCTCGGTGGGGGGGGTTCCCCCCTCTCCATCCATCTCAGTGGGGGGGGGGTTTCCCCCTCTCCATCCCTCTCGGTAGGGGGGATCCCCCCTCTCCATCCCTCTCGGTGGGGAGGTGGCTCCCCCTCTCCATCTCTCTCGGTGGGGGTTCCCCCCTCTCCATCCCTCTCGGTGGGGGTGGTGGTTCCCCCACTCCATCTCTCTCGGTGGGGGTGGGGGTTCCCCCCTCTCCATCCCTCCTGGTGGGGGGCTTCCCCCCTCTCCTTCTCACTCGGTGGGGGGCTTCCCCCTCTCCATCCCTCTCGGTGGGGGGGGTCCCCCCCTCTTGATCTCTCTCGGTGGAGGGGGGGTCCCCCTCTCCATCCCTCTCAGTGGGGGTTGGGGTTCCCCCCTCTCCACAACTCTCGGTGGGGGGGGGATTCCCCCCTCCATCTCTCGGTGTGGGGGGATTCCCCCTCTCCACCTCTCTCGGTGGGGGGGGTTCCCCCCTCTCCATATCTCTCGGTGGGGTGGGGGTTCCCCCCTCTCCAACCCTCTCGGTGGGGGGGGGGGTCCCCCCTCTCCATCTCTCTCGGTGGGGGGTCCCCACTCTCCATCACTCTCGGTGGGCGGGGGGTGTTACCCCCTCTCCATCTCTCTCATAGAACATTACGGCGCATTACAGGCCCTTCGGCCCTCGATGTTGCGCCGACCTGTGAAACCACTCTAAAGCCCATCTACACTATTCCCTTATCGTCCATATGTCTATCCAATGACCATTTGAATGCCCTTAGTGTTGGCGAGTCCACTACTGTTGCAGGCAGGGCATTCCACGCCCTTACTACCCTCTGAGTAAAGAACGTACCTCTGACATCTGTCCTATATCTATCTCCCCTCAATTTAAAGCTATTTCCCCTCGTGCTAGACATCACCATCCAAGGAAAAAGGCTCTCACTGTCCACCCTATCCAATCCTCTGATCATCTTGTATGCCTCAATTAAGTCACCTCTTAACCTTCTTCTCTCTATCGAAAACAGCCTCAAGTCCCTCAGCCTTTCCTCATAAGATCTTCCCTCCATACCAGGCAACATTCTGGTAAATCTCCTCTGCACCCTTTCCAATGCTTCCACATCCTTCCTATAATGCGGCGACCAGAATTGCATGCAATTCTCCAAAAGCGGCCGCACCAGAGTTTTGTACAGCTGCAACATGACCTCATGGCTCCGAAACTCAGACACTCTACCAATAAAAGCTAACACACCGTACGCCTTCTTAACAACCCTCTCAACCTGAGTGGCAACTTTCAGGGATCTATGTATATGGACACCGAGATCTCTCTGCTCATCCACACTGCCAAGAGTCTTACCATTAGCCCAGTACTCTGTCTTCCTGTTTTTCCTTAAAAAATCAATCACCTCACACTTTTCTGCATTAAACTCCATTTGCCACCTCTCAGACCAGCGCTGCAGCTTATCTATGTCCCTCTGTAACTTGTAACATCCTTCCGCACTGTCCACAACTCCACCGACTTTAGTATCATCTGCAAATTTACTCACCCATCCTTCTACGCCCTCCTCCAGGTCATTTATAAAAATGACAAATAGCAGTGGACCCAAAACAGATCCTTGTGGTACACCACTAGTAACTGGACTCCAGTCTGAACACTTCCCATCAACCACCACCCTTTGTCTTCTTCCAGCTAGCCAATTTCTGATCCAAACTGCTAAATCTCCCTGAATCCCATGCTTCCGTATTTTCTGCAGTAGCCTACCGTGGGGAACCTTGTCAAATGCTTTACTGAAATCCATATACACCACATCAACTGCTTTACCCTCATCCACCTGTTTCTCACCTTCTCAAAGAACCCTATATGGTCTGTGAGGCACAACCGACCCTTCACGAAACCGTGTTGACTATGCCTAATCAAATTATTCCTTTCCAGATGATTATACACCCTATCTCTTATAAACCTTTCCAAGATTTTGCCCACAACAGACGTTAGGCTCACTGGTCTATATTTACCGGGGTTGTCTCTACTCTCCTTCTTGAACAAGGGGACAACATTTGCTATCCTCCAGTCTTCTGGCACTATTCCTGTTGACAAAGATGACTTAAAGATCAAAGCCAAAGGCTCTGTAATCTCCTCCCTAGCTTCCCAGAGAATCCTAGGATAAATCGTATCCGGCCCAGGGGACTTATCAATTTTCACCCTTTCCAGAATAGTTAACACCTCCTCCTTATGAACATCAAGCCCTTCTAGTATAGTAGCCTGAATCTCAGTATTCTCCTCGTCAACATTGTCTTTTTGCTGTGTGAATAGTGATGAAAAATATTCATATAGCACCTCGCCTATCTCCTCGGACTCCAAGCACAACTTCCCACTACTGTCCTTGACTGGCCCTACCCTTACCCTAGTCATTCTTTTATTCCTGACATATCTATAGAAACCTGACATATCTAGAATGAACGGACATCGCGCAACAATCACCAGGCAGGAATGTTCCCTTCCAGTCGGGGAACACTTCAGCAGTCAAGGGCATTCAGCCTCTGATCTCCGGTTAAGCGTTCTCCAAGGCGGCCTTCAGGACCCGCGACAACGCAGAATCGCCGAGCAGAAACTTATAGCCAAGTTCCGCACACATGAGTGCGGCCTCAACCGGGACCTGGGATTCATGTCGCATTACATTCATCCCCCACCATCTGGCCTGCGAAATCGTACCAACTGTCCTGGCTTGACACAATTCACACCTCTTTAACCTGGGGTTACCCCATCTCTGGATCTGTAAAGATTTAATCACCTGCTAATGCTTGCATTCCTAGCATTGTTTGGCATCTTTGAATTTGTCTGTACATATGTTTCTGGAACAGACCTCTTCATTCACCTGAGGAAGGAGCAGCGCTCCGAAAGTTAGTGACATCGAAACAAACCTCTTGGACTTTAACCTGGTGTTGTAAGACTTCGTACTGTGCTCACCCCAGTCCAACGCTGGCATCTCCACATCATATCTATAGAAAGCTTTAGGGTTATCCTTGATCCTACCTGCCAAAGACTTCTCATGTCCCCTCCTGACTCTTCTTAGCTCCCTCTTTAGGTCCTTCCTAGCTAACTTGTAACTCTCGAGCGCCCTTACTGAACCTTCATGTCTCATCTTTACATAAGCCTCCTTCCTTCTTCCTCTAGACAAGTGTTTCGACTGCCTTAGTAAACCACGGTTCCCTTGCTCGACCACTTCCTCCCTGCCTGACAGGTACATACTTATCAAAGACACGCAGTAGCTGTTCCTTGAACAAGCTCCACATTTCCATTGTGCCCATCCCCTGCAGTTTTCCTCTCCGTCTCGGTGGGGGTGGGGGAAAGGGTCCCCCCCTCTCCATCTCTCGGTGGGGGAGTCCCCCCTCTCCATCTCTCTCGGTGGGGGGTCCCCCTCTACATCTCTCTCGGTGGGGGCAGGGTTCCCCCCTCTCCATCTCTCTCGGTGGAGGGGGGGACCCCCCTCCATCTCTCTCAGCGGGGGGGCGTCCACCCTCTCCATTTCTCTCGGTGGAGGGGGAGTTCCCCCCTCTCCATCTCTCTCGGTGGGTGGGGGGTTCCCGCCTCTCTATCTCTCTCGGTGGGGGGTCCCCCCTCTCCATCTCTCTCGCTGGGGGAGTCCCCCCTCTCCATCTTTCTCGGTGGGGGGGTCCCCCCTCTCCATCTCTCTCGGTGGGGGGTCCCCACTCTCCATCTCTCTCCGTGGGGGGACCCCGTCTCCATCTCTCTCGGTGGGGGGGGTCCCCCCTCTCCATCTCTCTCGCTGGGGGAGTCCCCCCTCTCCATCTCTCTCGGTGGGGGGGTCCCCCCTCTCCATCTCTCTCGGTGGGGGGTCCCCTCTCTCCATCTCTCTCGGTGGCGGGGACCCCGTCTCCATCTCTCTCGGTGGGGGGGACCCCGTCTCCATCTCTCTCCGTGGGGGGACCCCGTCTCCATCTCTCTCGGTGGGGGGGGGGGTCCCCCCTCTCCATCTCTCTCGCTGGGGGAGTCCCCCCTCTCCATCTCTCTCGGCGGGGGGGGGGGGTCCCCCCTCTACATCTCTCTCGTTGGGGTGGGTCCCCCCTCTCCATCTCTCTCGGTGGAGGGGGGACCCCCCTCCATCTCTCTCGGCGGGGTGGGGGGTCCCCCCTCTCCATCTCTCTAGGTGGGGAGTTCCCCCTCTCCATCTCTCTCGGCGGGGGGGGGGTCCACCCTCTCCATCTCTCTCGGTGGAGGGGGAGTTCCCCCTCTCCATCTCTCTCGGCGGGGGGGGGGTGGTCCACCCTCTCCATCTCTCTCGGTGGGTGGGGGTTCCCGCCTCTCCATCTCTCTCGGTGGGGAGTCCCCCCTCTCCATCTCTCTCGGTGGGGGGTCCCCCCTCTCCATCTCTCTCGGTGGTGGGGGGGGGGTCGCCCTCTCCTTCTCTCTCGGTGGAGGGGGAGTCCCCCCTCTCCATCTCCCTCGGTGGGGGGGTCCCCCTCTCCATCACTCTCGCTGGGGGAGTCCCCCCTCCCCATCTCTCTCGGTGGGGGGTCCCCTCTCTCCATCTCTCTCGGTGGGGGGGACCCCGTCTCCATCTCTCTCGGTGGGGGGGGGGTCCACCCTCTCCATCTCTCTCGGTGGGGGCAAGGATCCCCCCTCTCCATTACGCTTTGTGGGAGATCTCCTTCTCCATCTCTCTCGGTGGAGGGGGAGTTCCCCCCTCTACATCTCTCTCGTTGGGGTGGGTCCCCCCTCTCCATCTCCCTCGGTGGGGTGGGGAGGTCCCCCCTCTCCATCTCTCTTGGTGGGGAGTTCCCCCTCTCCATCTCTCTCGGCGGGGGGGGGGGGGTCCACCCTCTCCATCTCTCTCGGTGGAGGGGGGACCCCCTCCATCTCTCTCGGTGGGGGGGACCCCGTCTCCATCTCTCTCGTTGGGGTGGGTCCCCCCTCTCCATCTCTCTCGGTGGAGGGGGGACCCCCTCCATCTCTCTCGGCGGGGGGGACCCCGTCTCCATCTCTCTCGGTGGGGGGGACCCCGTCTCCATCTCTCTCGGTGGGGGGGGGTCCACCCTCTCCATCTCTCTCGGTGGAGGGGGAGTTCCCCCCTCTCCATCTCTCTCTCGGCGGGGGGGGGGGGCTCCCGCCTCTCCATCTCTCTCGGTGGGGGGGGGGGTCCACCCTCTCCATCTCTCTCGGTGGAGGGGGAGTTCCCCCCTCTCCATCTCTCTCGGTGGGTGGGGGGTTCCCGCCTCTCCATCTCTCTCGGTGGGGGGGTCCCCCCTCTCTATCTCTCGGTGGGGGGGGAGTTCCCCCCTCTCCATCTCTCTCGGTGGGTGGGGGGTTCCCGCCTCTCTATCTCTCTTGGTGGGGGGGTCCCCCCTCTCTATCTCTCTCGGTGGGGAGTCCCCCCTCTCTATCTCTCTCGGTGGGGGGTCCCCTCTCTCCATCTCTCTCGGTGGGGAGTCCCCCCTCTCCACCTCACTCGGTGGGGAGTCCCCTCTCTCCACCTCACTCGGTGGGGAGTCCCCTCTCTCCATCTCTCTCGGTGGGGGCAGGGTTCCCCCCTCTCTATCTCTCTCGGTGGGGAGTCCCCCCTCTCCATCTCTCTCGGTGGGGGGGACCCCGTCTCCATCTCTCTCGGTGGGGGCAGGGTTCCCCCCTCTCTATCTCTCTCGGTGGGGAGTCCCCCCTCTCCATCTCACTCGGTGGGGGGTCCCCCCTCTCCATCTCACTCGGTGGGGGGTCCCCCTCTCCATCTCTCTCGGTGGGGGGGACCCCGTCTCCATCTCTCTCGGCGGGGGGGGGGTCCCCTCTCTCCATCTCTCTCGGTGGGGGGGACCCCGTCTCCATCTCTCTCGGCGGGGGGGGGGGGGGGGGGGTCCGCCCTCTCCATCTCTCTCGGTGGGGCCAGGGTTCCCCCCTCTCCATCTCTCTTGGTGGGGGGGACCCCCCTCTCCATCTCTCTCGGCGGGGGGGGAGTTCCACCCTCTCCATCTCTCTCGGTGGGGGGGGGGAGTTCCCCCCTCTCCATCTCTCCCGGGGGGGGGTGGTTCCACCCTCTCCATCTCTCTGTCGGTGGGGGGGGTTCCCCCTTCTCCATCGCGCTTTGAGGGGGGTCTCCTTCTCCATCTCTCTCGGTGGGGGGAGGGGGGTTCCACCCACTCCATCTCTCTCTGTGGGGGGGTCCCCCTTCTCCATCTCTCTCGGTGGGGGGGTTCCCCTTCTCCATCTCTCTCGGTGGGGGGGGGAGGGTGTTCTCCCCTCTCCATCTCTCTTGGTCTCTGCGTCTCTCCGTCTCTCTCTGGGACTCTGCCAAAACAAAATCCACAATCAGCAGTCGGCCATTTTCTGTCAGTTCACCGGAGCCATTTTATGTCAGTTCACGGTGGCCATTTTACATCAGTTCGCGATAGCCATTAGTATGTCAGTTCACAATGGCCATTGTATGTCAGTTCACAATGGCCATTGAATGTCAGTTCACGGTGGCCATTTTATGTCGGTTCACGGGAGCCATTTTCTGTCAGTTCACAATAGCCATTTTATGTCAGTTAACAATGGACAGTTCATGTCAGTTCACGGGGGCCTTTTTAGGTTAGGTCGCAATGGCCATTTTATATCAGTTCACGGTGGCCATTGTATGTCAGTTCACAATGGCCATTTTATGTCAGTTCACGGTGGCCATTGTATGTCAGTTCAGAATGGCCATTTTATGTCAATTTGCAATGGATAGTTTATGTCGGATCACGGGGGCCATTTTATCTCAATTCACGGTGGCCATTTTATGTCAACTCACGGTGGCCATTTTATGTCAGTTCACAGTGGCCATTTTATGTCAGTTCACAATGGCGATTTTATGTCAGTTCACGGGGGCCATTTTATGTCAGGTCGCAATGGCCATTTTATGTCAGTTCATAATGGACAGTTTATGTCAGTTCACAGTGGCCATTTTATGTCAGTTCACAATGGCCATTTTATGTCAGTTCACGGGGGCCATTTTATGTCAGGTCGCAATGGCCATTTTATGTCAGTTCATAATGGACAGTTTATGTCAGTTCACGGGGGCCATTTTATGTCAGGTCACAATAACCATTGTATGTCAGTTCAGAATGGACAGTTTATGTCAGTTCACAATGGACAGTTTATGTCAGTTCACGGGGGCCATTTTATGTCAGGTCGCAATGACCATTGTATGTCAGTTCAGAATGGACAGTTTATGTCAGTTCACGGGGGCCTTTTTATGTCAGGTCGCAAAGGCCATTTTATGCCAGTTCACAATGGACAGTTTATGTCAGTTCACGGGGGCCATTTTATGTCAGGTCGCAATGGCCATTGTATGTCAGTTCACAATGGACATTTTATGTCAGTTCACGGGGGCCTTTTTATGTCAGGTCGCAATGGCCATTTTATGTCAATTCACGGGGGCCATTTTATGTCAGTTCACATTGGCCATTTTATGTCAGTTCACGGGGGCCATTTTAATTCAGTTCACGGGGTCCATTTTATGTCAGTTCACAATGGCCATTTTATGTCAGTTCACAATGGCCATTTTATGTCAGATCACGGTGGCCATTGTAAGTCAGTTCACAATGGCCATTTTATGTCAGTTCACAATGGCCATTTTATGTCAGTTCACAATGGCCATTTTATGTCAGTTCGAGGTGGCCATTGTATGTCAGTTCACATTGGCCATTGTATGTCAGTTCACAATGGCCATTTTATGTCAGTTTGCAATGGCCATTTTTCTCAGTTGACGGTGGCCATTTTGTGTCAGTTCACGGTGGCCATTGTATGTCAGTTCACAATGGCCATTTTATGTCAGTTTGCAATGGCCATTTTATCTCAGTTGCGGTGGCCAGTTCATGTTTGGTTCACGGGGGCCATGTTATGTCAGTTCACAGTGGCCATTTTATGTCAGTTCACGGGCTCCATTTTATGTCAGTTCACAATGGCCATTTTATGTCAGTTCACAATGGCCATTTTATGCCAGTTCACAATGGACAGTTTATGTCAGTTCACGGGGGCCATTTTATGTCAGTTCACATTGGCCATTTTATGTCAGTTCACGGGGGCCATTTTATGTCAGGTCGCAATGACCATTGTATGTCAGTTCAGAATGGACAGTTTATGTCAGTTCACAATGGACAGTTTATGTCAGTTCACGGGGGCCATTTTATGTCAGGTCGCAATGACCATTGTATGTCAGTTCAGAATGGACAGTTTATGTCAGTTCACGGGGGCCTTTTTATGTCAGGTCGCAAAGGCCATTTTATGCCAGTTCACAATGGACAGTTTATGTCAGTTCACGGGGGCCATTTTATGTCAGGTCGCAATGGCCATTTTATGTCAATTCACGGGGGCCATTTTATGTCAGTTCACATTGGCCATTTTATGTCAGTTCACGGGGGCCATTGTATGTCAGTTCACAATGGCCATTTTAATTCAGTTCACGGGGTCCATTTTATGTCAGTTCACAATGGCGATTTTATGTCAGTTCACAATGGCCATTTTATGTCAGATCACGGTGGCCATTGTAAGTCAGTTCACAATGGCCATTTTATGTCAGTTCACAATGGCCATTTTATGTCAGTTTACAATGGCCATTTTATGTCAGTTCATGGTGGCCATTGTATGTCAGTTCACATTGGCCATTGTATGTCAGTTCACAATGGCCATTTTATGTCAGTTTGCATTGGCCATTTTTCTCAGTTGACGGTGGCCATTTTGTGTCAGTTCACGGTGGCCATTATATGTCAGTTCACAATGGCCATTTTATGTCAGTTTGCAATGGCCATTTTATCTCAGTTGCGGTGGCCAGTTCATGTTTGGTTCACGGGGGCCATGTTATGTCAGTTCACAGTGGCCATTTTATGTCAGTTCACGGGCTCCATTTTATGTCAGTTCACAATGGCCATTTTATGTCAGTTCACAATGGCCATTTTATGCCAGTTCACAATGGACAGTTTATGTCAGTTCACGGGGGCCATTTTATGTCAGGTCGCAATGGCCATTGTATGTCAGTTCACAATGGACATTTTATGTCAGTTCACGGGGGCCTTTTTATGTCAGGTCGCAATGGCCATTTTATGTCAATTCACGGGGGCCATTTTATGTCAGTTCACATTGGCCATTTTATGTCAGTTCACGCGGCCCATTGTATGTCAGTTCACAATGGCCATTTTAATTCAGTTCACGGGGTCCATTTTATGTCAGTTCACAATGGCGATTTTATGTCAGTTCACAATGGCCATTTTATGTCAGATCACGGTGGCCATTGTAAGTCAGTTCACAATGGCCATTTTATGTCAGTTCACAATGGCCATTTTATGTCAGTTCACAATGGCCATTTTATGTCAGTTCATGGTGGCCATTGTATGTCAGTTCACATTGGCCATTGTATGTCAGTTCACAATGGCCATTTTATGTCAGTTTGCAATGGCCATTTTTCTCAGTTGACGGTGGCCATTTTGTGTCAGTTCACGGTGGCCATTATATGTCAGTTCACAATGGCCATTTTATGTCAGTTTGCAATGGCCATTTTATCTCAGTTGCGGTGGCCAGTTCATGTTTGGTTCACGGGGGCCATGTTATGTCAGTTCACAGTGGCCATTTTATGTCAGTTCACGGGCTCCATTTTATGTCAGTTCACAATGGCCATTTTATGTCAGTTCACAATGGCCATTTTATGCCAGTTCACAATGGACAGTTTATGTCAGTTCACGGGGGCCATTTTATGTCAGTTCACATTGGCCATTTTATGTCAGTTCACGGGGGCTATTGTATGTCAGTTCACAATGGCCATTTTATGTCAGTTCACGGGGTCCATTTTATGTCAGTTCACAATGGCCATTTTATGTCAGTTCTCAATGGCCATTTTATGTCAGTTCACGTTGGCCATTGTAAGTCAGTTCACAATGGCCATTTTATGTCAGTTCACAATGGCCATTTTATGTCAGTTCATGGTGGCCATTGTATGTCAGTTCACAATGGCCATTTTATATCAGTTTGCAATGACCATTTTTTCTCAGTTGACGGTGGCAATTTTGTGTCAGTTCACGGTGTCCATTGTATGTCATTTCACAATGGCCATTTTATGTCAGTTTGCAATGGCCATTTTATCTCAGTTGCGGTTGCCAGTTCATGTTTGGTTCACGGGGGCCATGTTATGTCAGTTCACAGTGGCCATTTTATGTCAGTTCACGGGGTCCATTTTATGTCAGTTCACAATGACCATTTTGTGTCAGTTCACAATGGCCATTTTATGTCAGTTTGCAATGGCCATTTTTCTCAGTTGACGGTGGCCATTTTGTGTCAGTTCACGGTGGCCATTATATGTCAGTTCACAATGGCCATTTTATGTCAGTTTGCAATGGCCATTTTATCTCAGTTGCGGTGGCCAGTTCATGTTTGGTTCACGGGGGCCATGTTATGTCAGTTCACAGTGGCCATTTTATGTCAGTTCACGGGCTCCATTTTATGTCAGTTCACAATGGCCATTTTATGTCAGTTCACAATGGCCATTTTATGCCAGTTCACAATGGACAGTTTATGTCAGTTCACGGGGGCCATTTTATGTCAGTTCACATTGGCCATTTTATGTCAGTTCACGGGGGCTATTGTATGTCAGTTCACAATGGCCATTTTATGTCAGTTCACGGGGTCCATTTTATGTCAGTTCACAATGGCCATTTTATGTCAGTTCTCAATGGCCATTTTATGTCAGTTCACGTTGGCCATTGTAAGTCAGTTCACAATGGCCATTTTATGTCAGTTCACAATGGCCATTTTATGTCAGTTCATGGTGGCCATTGTATGTCAGTTCACAATGGCCATTTTATATCAGTTTGCAATGACCATTTTTTCTCAGTTGACGGTGGCAATTTTGTGTCAGTTCACGGTGTCCATTGTATGTCATTTCACAATGGCCATTTTATGTCAGTTTGCAATGGCCATTTTATCTCAGTTGCGGTTGCCAGTTCATGTTTGGTTCACGGGGGCCATGTTATGTCAGTTCACAGTGGCCATTTTATGTCAGTTCACGGGGTCCATTTTATGTCAGTTCACAATGACCATTTTGTGTCAGTTCACAATGGCCATTTTATGTCAGTTCACAATGGACAGTTTATGTCAGTTTGCAATGGCCATTTTATCTCAGTTGCGGTTGCCAGTTCATGTTTGGTTCACGGGGGCCATGTTATGTCAGTTCACAGTGGCCATTTTATGTCAGTTCACGGGGTCCATTTTACGTCAGTTCACAATGGCCATTTTGTGTCAGTTCACAATTGCCATTTTATGTCAGTTCACAATGGACAGTTTATGTCAGTTCACGGGGGCCCTTTTATGTCAGTTCACAATGGCCATTGTTTGTCAGTTCACAATGGCCATTTTATGACAGTTTGCAATGGCCATTTTTTCTCAGTTGACGGTGGCCATTTTGTGTCAGTTCACGGTGCTCATTGTATGTGAGTTCACAAAGGCCATTTTATGTCAGTTTGCAATGGCCATTTTATCTCAGTTGCGGTGGACAGTTCATGTTGGTTCACGGGGGCCATGTTATGTCAGTTCACGGTGGCCATTTTATGTCAGTTCACGGGGGCCATTTTATGTCAGTTCATGGTGGCTATTGTATGTCAGTACACAATTGTCATTTTATGTCAGTTCACGGTGGCCATTTTATCTCAGTTCACAGTGGCCATTTTATGTCAGTTCACGGGGGCCATTTTATTCAGTCGATGGGGGCCATTTTATGTCAGTACATGGTGGCCATTTTATGTCAGTTCACGGTGGTCATTTTATGTCGGTTGACGGGGGCCATTTTATGTCAGCTCGCAATGGCCATTTTATGTCAGTTCACGGTGGCCATTGTATGACAGTTCATGGCGTCCATTGTATGTCAGTTCACAATGGACAGTTTATGTCAGTTCACGGGGGCCATTGTATGTCAGTTCACAATGGCCATTGTATGTCAGTTTTCAATGGCCATTTTATGTCAGTTCACAGAGGCCATTTTATGTTAATTTACGGTAGCCATTCTATATCAGTTCACAATGGCCATTTTATGTCAGTTCATGGTGGCCATTGTATGTCGGTTCACAATGGCCATTTTATGTCAGTTCACGGGGTCCATTTAATGTCAGTTCACGGTGGCCATTTTATGTCAGTTCACAATGGCCATTTTATGTCAGTTCACAGTGGCCATTTTATGTCAATTCACGGTAGCCATTGTATATCAGTTCACAATGGCCATTTTATGTCAGTTCATGGTGTCCCTTGTATGTCAGTTCACAATGGCCATTTTATGTCAGTTCACAGGGTACATTTTATGTCAGTTCACGGTGGCCATTTTATGTCAGTTCACAATGGCCATTTTATGTCAGGTTCACGGTGGCCATTGTATGTCAGTTCACAATAGTCATTTTATGTCTGTTCACAATGGCCATTTTATGTCTGTTCACAATGGCCATTTTATGTCAGTTCATGGTGGCCATTGCATGTCAGTTCACCATGGCCATTGTATGTCAGTTCACAATGGCCATTTTACATCAGGTTGCAATGGCCATTTTATCTCAGTTGACGGTGGCCATTTTATGGCAGTTCACGGTGGCCATTGTATGTCAGATCACAATGGCCATTTTATGTCAGTTTGCAATGGCCATTTAATTTCAGTTGCGGTGGCCAGTTCATGTTGGTTCACGGGGGCCATTTTATGTCAGTTCACGGTGGCCATTTTATGTCAGTTCACAGTGGCCATTTTATGTCAGTTCACGGGGGGCATTTTATTCAGTCGAAGGGGCCATTTAATGTCAGTACACGGTGGCCATTTTATGTCAGTTCACGGTGGTCATTTTATGTCGTTTGAAGGTAACCATTTTATTACAGCTCTCAGTGGCCATTTTATGTCAGATCACGGTGGTCATTTTATGTCGTTTGAAGGTAACCATTTTATTACAGCTCTCAGTGGCCATTTTATGTCAGATCACGGTGGCCATTGTATGTCAGTTCACGGAGGCCATTTTATGTCAGGTCACGGTGGCTATTTTATGTGAGCTCACGGCAGCCATTTTATGTCCATTTACGGTGGCCATTTTATGTCAGTTCACGGCAGCCATTTTATGTCAGTTCACGGTGGTCATTTAATGTCGGTTGAAGGGGTCCATTTTATGTCAGTTCACGGTGGCCATTTTAAGTCAGTTCACGGTGGCCATTTTATGTCAGTTCACGTTGGCCATTTTATATCAGTTCACGGCAGCCATTTTATGTCAGTTCACAGTGGCCATTTTATGTCAGCCTGCACTGTCGGTGCTCCCACAACACAGCCATCACTGTGGCCATTATATGTTAGTTCACGGTGACCATTTTACATCAGTTCACGGCAGCCTTTTTATGTCAGTACACGGCAACCATTTATGGCAATTTTCAGCAATCCCACAGCCAGCACTGCCAGTGCTCCCCCACATAGCCAGCACTGTCAGCGCTCCCCCACACAGCCAGCACTGCCAGTGCTCCCACCACACAGCCAGCACTGCCAGTGCTCCCCCACACAGCCTGCACTGTCAGTGCTTCCCCATCCCAAGGCCAGCACTGTCAGTGCTGCCACCACACAGCCAGCACTACCAGTGCTCCCACCACACAGCCAGCACTGTCAGTGCTCCCCCCACACAGCCAGCACTGTCTGTGCTCCACCCTCCCAAGGCCAGCACTGTCAGTGCTCATACCACACAGCCAGCATTATCAGTGCTCCCAGCACACAGCCAGCACTATCAGTGCTCCCACCACACAGCCAGCACTGTCAGTGCTCCCACCACACAGCCAGCACTGCCAGTGCTCCCTCACACAGCCAGCACTGTCAGTGCTCCCACCACACAGCCAGCACTGTCAGTGCTCTCACCACACAGCCAGCACTGTTTGTGCTCCCACCACACAGCCAGAACTGTCAGTGCTCCCCCACACAGCCAGCACTGTCAGTGCTCCCCAAACAGCCAGCACTGTCTGTGCTCCCACCACACAGCCAGCACTGTCTGTGCTCCCACCACACAGCCAGCACTGTCAGTGCTCCCACCACACAGCCGGGACAGTCAGTGCTCCCCCACACAGCCAGCACAGTCATTGCTCCCCTACACAGCCAACACTGTCAGTGCTCCCCCACACAGCCAGCACTGCCAGTGCTCCCCACACAGCCAGCACCGTCAGTGCTCCCCCACACAGCCAGCAGTGTCAGTGCTCCCCCACACAGCCAGCACTGTCAGTGCTCCCCCACGCAGCCAGCACTGTCAGTGCTCCCACCACACAGCCAGCACTGTCAGTGCTCCCACCACACAGCCAGCACTGTCAGTGCTCCCACCACACAGCCAGCACTGTCAGTGCTCCCACCACACACCCAGCACTGTCGGTGCTGCCCCTCACAGCCAGCACTGTCAGTGATCCCCCACACAACCAGCACTGTCAGTGCTCCCCACACAGCCAGCACGGTCAGTGCGCCCCCCACACAGCCAGCACTGTCAGTGCTCCCACCACACAGCCAGTACTGTCATTGCTCCCCCCACACAGCCAGCACTGTCAGTGCTCACCCTCACAGCCAGCACTGTCAGTGCTCCCCCACACAGCCAGCACTGTCAGTGCTCCCCCACGCAGCCAGCACTGTCAGTGCTCCCACCACACAGCCAGCACTGTCAGTGCTCCCCCCACACAGCCAGCACTGTCAGTGCTCCCAACACAGAGCCAGCAATGTCAGTGCTCCCACCACACAGCCAGCACTGTCAGTGCTCCCCCACGCAGCCAGCACTGTCAGTGCTCCCACCACACAGCCAGCACTGTCAGTGCTCCCCCCACACAGCCAGCACTGTCAGTGCTCCCACCATACAGCCAGCACTGTCAGTGCTCGCCCACGCAGCCAGCACTGTCAGTGCTCCCACCACACAGCCAGCACTGTAAGTGCTCCCACCACACAGCCAGCACTGTCAGTTCTCCCACCACACAGCCAGCACTGTCAGTGCTCCCACCACGCAGCCAGCACTGTCAGTGCTCCCCCACACAGCCAGCACTGCCAGCGCTGCTCCTACACAGCCAGCACTTTCAGTGCTCCCCCCCACACAGCCAGCACTGTCACTGCTCCCACCCCACACTGCCAGCACTGTCAGTGCTCCCACAACACAGCCAGCACTGTCAGTGCTCCCCCACACAGCCAGCGCTGTCAGTGCTCCCACCACACAGCCAGCGCTGTCAGTGCTCCCCCCACACAGCCAGCACTGTCAGTGCTCCCACCACACAGACAGCACTGTCAGTGCTCCCACACAAAGCCAGCACTGTCAGTGCTCCCACCACACAGGCAGCACTGTCAGTGCTCCCACACACAGCCAGCACTGTCAGTGCTCCTAACACACAGCCAGCACTGTCACTGCTCCCACCCCAGACAGCCAGCACTGTCAGTGCTCCCACAACACAGCCAGCACTGTCAGTGCTCCCCCACACAGCCAGCGCTGTCAGTGCTCCCACCACACAGCCAGCACTGTCAGTGCTCCCCCACACAGCCAGCACTGTCACTGCTCCCACCCCACACAGCCAGCACTGTCAGTGCTCCCACAACACAGCCAGCACTGTCAGTGCTCCCCCACACAGCCAGCGCTGTCAGTGCTCCCACCACACAGCCAGCACTGTCAGTGCTCCCCCACACAGCCAGCACTGTCAGTGCTCCCACACACAGCCAGCACTGTCAGTGCTCCCCCCACACAGCCAGCACTGTCACTGCTCCCACCCCACACAGCCAGCACTGTCAGTGCTCCCACAACACAGCCAGCACTGTCAGTGCTCCCACCACACAGCCAGCACTCTCAGTGCTCCTACCCCACACAGCCAGCGCTATCAGTGCTCCCCTCACACAGCCAGCACTGTCAGTGCTTCCCCCCACAAAGCGAGCACTGTCAGTGCTCCCTCCACACAGCCAGCACTGTCAGTGCTCCCCCACACAGCCAGCAATGTCAGTGCACCCCCACACAGCCAGCACTGTCAGTGCTCCCCACACAGCCAGAACTATCAGTGCTCCTACCACACAGCCAGCACTGTCAGTGCTCCCACCACACAGCCAGCACTGTCAGTGCTCCCTCCACACAGCCAGCACTGTCAGTGCTCCCCCACACAGCCAGCACTGTCAGTGCTCCCACCACACAGCCAGCACTGTCAGTGCTCCCACCACACAGCCAGCACTGTCAGTGCTCCCCACACAGCCAGAACTATCAGTGCTCCTACCACAGAGCCAGCACTGTCAGTGCTCCCACCACACAGCCAGCACTGTCACTGCTCCCACCACACAGCCAGCACTGTCAGTGCTCCCCACACAGCCAGAACTATCAGTGCTCCCACCACACAGCCAGCACTGTCAGTGCTCCCACACACAGCCAGCACTGTCAGTGCTCCAACCACACAGCCAGCACTGTCAGTGCTCCCAACACAGAGCCAGCAATGTCAGTGCTCCCACCACACAGCCAGCACTGTCAGTGCTCCCCCACGCAGCCAGCACTGTCAGTGCTCCCACCACACAGCCAGCACTGTCAGTGCTCCCCCCACACAGCCAGCACTGTCAGTGCTCCCACCATACAGCCAGCACTGTCAGTGCTCGCCCACGCAGCCAGCACTGTCAGTGCTCCCACCACACAGCCAGCACTGTAAGTGCTCCCACCACACAGCCAGCACTGTCAGTTCTCCCACCACACAGCCAGCACTGTCAGTGCTCCCACCACGCAGCCAGCACTGTCAGTGCTCCCCCACACAGCCAGCACTGCCAGCGCTGCTCCTACACAGCCAGCACTTTCAGTGCTCCCCCCCACACAGCCAGCACTGTCACTGCTCCCACCCCACACTGCCAGCACTGTCAGTGCTCCCACAACACAGCCAGCACTGTGAGTGCTCCCCCACACAGCCAGCGCTGTCAGTGCTCCCACCACACAGCCAGCGCTGTCAGTGCTCCCCCCACACAGCCAGCACTGTCAGTGCTCCCACCACACAGACAGCACTGTCAGTGCTCCCACACAAAGCCAGCACTGTCAGTGCTCCCACCACACAGGCAGCACTGTCAGTGCTCCCACACACAGCCAGCACTGTCAGTGCTCCTAACACACAGCCAGCACTGTCAGTGCTCCCACCACACAGCGCGCACTGTCACTGCTCCCACCCCAGACAGCCAGCACTGTCAGTGCTCCCACAACACAGCCAGCACTGTCAGTGCTCCCCCACACAGCCAGCGCTGTCAGTGCTCCCACCACACAGCCAGCACTGTCAGTGCTCCCCCACACAGCCAGCACTGTCACTGCTCCCACCCCACACAGCCAGCACTGTCAGTGCTCCCACAACACAACCAGCACTGTCAGTGCTCCCCCACACAGCCAGCGCTGTCAGTGCTCCCACCACACAGCCAGCACTGTCAGTGCTCCCCCACACAGCCAGCACTGTCAGTGCTCCCACACACAGCCAGCACTGTCAGTGCTCCCCCCACACAGCCAGCACTGTCACTGCTCCCACCCCACACAGCCAGCACTGTCAGTGCTCCCACAACACAGCCAGCACTGTCAGTGCTCCCACCACACAGCCAGCACTCTCAGTGCTCCTACCCCACACAACCAGCGCTATCAGTGCTCCCCTCACACAGCCAGCACTGTCAGTGCTTCCCCCCACAAAGCGAGCACTGTCAGTGCTCCCTCCACACAGCCAGCACTGTCAGTGCTCCCCCACACAGCCAGCAATGTCAGTGCACCCCCACACAGCCAGCACTGTCAGTGCTCCCCACACAGCCAGAACTATCAGTGCTCCTACCACACAGCCAGCACTGTCAGTGCTCCCACCACACAGCCAGCACTGTCAGTGCTCCCTCCACACAGCCAGCACTGTCAGTGCTCCCCCACACAGCCAGCACTGTCAGTGCTCCCACCACACAGCCAGCACTGTCAGTGCTCCCACCACAAAGCCAGCACTGTCAGTGCTCCCCACACAGCCAGAACTATCAGTGCTCCTACCACAGAGCCAGCACTGTCAGTGCTCCCACCACACAGCCAGCACTGTCACTGCTCCCACCACACAGCCAGCACTGTCAGTGCTCCCCACACAGCCAGAACTATCAGTGCTCCCACCACACAGCCAGCACTGTCAGTGCTCCAACCACACAGCCAGCACTCTCAGTGCTCCTACCCCACACAGCCAGCACTGTCAGTGCTCCCCCATACTGCCAGCACTGTCAGTGCTCACACCACACAGCCAGCACTGTCAGTGCTCCCCCCAAACAGCCAGCACTGTCAGTGCTAGCCACACACAGCCATCACTGTCAGTGCTCCTACCCCACACAGCCAGCACTGTCAGTGCTCCCGCACACAGCCAGCACTGTCAGTGCTCCAACCACACAGCCAGCACTCTCAGTGCTCCTACCCCACACAGCCAGCGCTATCAGTGCTCCCCTCACACAGCCAGCACTGTCAGTGCTTCCCCCCACAAAGCGAGCACTGTCAGTGCTCCCTCCACACAGATAGCACTGTCAGTGCTCCCTTCACACAGCCAACACTGTCAGTGCTCCCCCACACAGCCAGCACTGTCAGTGCTCCCACCACACAGCCAGCACTGTCAGTGCTCCCCACACAGCCAGCACTGTCTGTGCTCCCACCACACAGCCAGCACTGTCAGTGCTCCCACCACAGAGCCAGCACTGTCCTGGCTCCCCCACACAGCCAGCACTGTCAGTGCTAAACCCACACAGCCGTCACTGTCAGTGCTCCCCACACAGCCAGCACTGTCAGTGCTCCCCCCACACAGCCAGCTCTGTCAGTGCTCTCACCACACATACAGCACTGTCAGTGCTCCCCCACACAGCCAGCACTGTCAGTGTCCTCCCCCCACACATACAGCACTGTCAGTGCTCCCCCACACAGCCAGCACTGTCAGTGCTCCCCCCACACAACCAGCACTGTCAGTGCTCCCACCACACAGCCAGCACTGTCAGTGCTCCCCCACACAGCCAGCACTGTCAGTGCTCCCCCACACAGCCAGCACTGTCAGTGCTCCACAACACAGCCAGCACTGTCAGTGCTCCCCCCACACAGCCAGCACTGTCAGTGCTCCCCCACACAGCCAGCACTGTCAGTGCTCCCACCACACAGTCAGCACTGTCAGTGCTCCCACCACACAGCCAGCACTGTCAGTGCTCCCACCACACAGTCAGCACTGTCAGTGCTCCCCCACACAGCCAGCACTGTCAGTGCTCCCCCACACAGCCTGCACTGCCAGTGCACTCCCCCCCTCCACAGCCAGCACTATCAGTGCTCCCCCCACACAGCCAGCACTGTCAGTGCTCCCCACACAGGCAGCACTGCCAGTGCTCCCCCACACAGCCAGCACTGTCAGTGCTCCCCCACACAGCCAGCACTGTCAGTGCTCCCCACACAGGCAGCACTGTCAGCGCTCCCCCACACAGCCAGCACTGTCAGTGCTCCCACCACACAGCCAGCACTGTCAGTGCTCCCACCACACAGCCAGCACTGTCAGTGCTCCCCCACACAGCCAGCACTGTCAGTGCTCCCCACACAGGCAGCACTGTCAGCGCTCCCCCACACAGCCAGCACTGTCAGTGCTCCCACCACACAGCCAGCACTGTCAGTGCTCCCACCACACAGCCAGCACTGTCAGTGCTCCCCACACAGCCAGAACTATCAGTGCTCCCACCACACAGCCAGCACTGTCTGTGCTCCCACCACACAGCCAGCACTGTCAGTGCTCCCCACACAGCCAGCACTGTCAGTGCTCCCCCCACACAGCCAGCACTGTCAGTGTTCCCACCACACAGCCAGCACTGTCAGTTCTCCCACCACACAGCAAGCACTGTCAGTGCTCCCCCCACACAGCCAGCACTGTCAGTGCTCCCATCACACAGCCAGCACTGTCAGTGCTCCCATCACACAGCCGGCACTGTCAGTGCTACCACAACACACAGCCAGCACTGTCTGTGCTCCCCCACACAGCCAGCACTGTCAGTGCTCCCCCCACACAGCCAGCACTGTCAGTGCTCCCACCACACAGCCAGCACTGTCAGTGCTCCCATCACACAGCCGGCACTGTCAGTGCTACCACAACACACAGCCAGCACTGTCTGTGCTCCCCCACACAGCCAGCACTGTCTGTGCTCCCCCCACACAGCCAGCACTGTCAGTGCTCCCACCACACAGCCAGCACTGTCAGTGCTTCCCCCACACAGCCAGCACTGTCAGTGCTCCCCCACACAGCCAGCACTGTCAGTGCTCCCACCACAGATCCAGCACTGTCAGTGCACTTCCCCCCCCCACAGAGCCAGCACTGCCAGTGCACTCCCCAGCCACAGAGCCAGCACTGCCAGTGCACTTCCACCCCCCCACAGAGCCAGCACTGCCAGTGCACTTCCCCCCTCCACACAGTCAGCACTGCCAGTGCTCCCCACACAGCCAACACTGTCAGTTCTCCCACCACACAGCCAGCACTGTCAGTGCTCCCAGCACACAGCCAGCACTGTCAGTGCTCCCACCACACAGCCAGCACTGTCAGTGCTCCCACCACACAGCCAGCACTGTCAGTGCTCCCCCCACACAGCCAGCATTGTCAGTGCTCCCCCACACAGCCAACACTGTCTGTGATCCCCCACAATGCCAGCACTGTCAGTGCTCCCCCACACAGCCAGCACTGTCAGTGCTCCCACCACACAGCCAGCACTGTCAGTGCTCCCCACACAGCCAGCACTGTCAGTGCTCCCACCACACAGCCAGCACTGTCAGTGCTCCCACCACACAGCCAGCACTGTCAGTTCTCCCAACACACAGCCAGCACAGTCAGTGCTCCCCCCACACAGCCAGAACTGTCAGTGCTCCCAACACAAAGCCAGCACTGTCAGTGCACCCACCACACAGCCAGAACTGTCAGTGCACACCCCACACAGCCAGTTAGTGTCAGTGCTCCCCCACACAGCCAGCACTGTCAGTGTTCCCCTCACACAGCCAGCACTGTCAGTGCTTCCCCCCACAAAGCGAGCACTGTCAGTGCTCCCTCCACACAGCCAGCACTGTCAGTGCTCCCAACACACAGCCAGCACTGCCAGTGCTCCCACCACACAGCCAGCACTGTCAGTGCTCCCCCATACAGCCAGCAATGTCAGTGCACCCCCACACAGCCAGCACTGTCAGTGCTCCCCACACAGCAAGAACTATCAGTGCTCCCACCACACAGCCAGCACTGTCTGTGCTCCCACCACACAGCCAGCACTGTCAGTGCTCCTACCCCACACAGCCAGCACTGTCAGTGCTCCCCCACACAGCCAGCACTGTCAGTGCTCCCACCACACAACCAGCACTGTCAGTGCTCCCCCCACACAGCCAGCACTGTCTGTGCTCCCCCCACACAGCCAGCACCGCCAGTGCTCCCACCACACAGCCAGGACTGTCAGTGCTCCCCCACACAGCCAGCAATGTCAGTGCTCCCCCACACAGCCAGCACGGTCAGTGCTCCCCACACAGCAAGAACTATCAGTGCTCCCACCACACAGCCAGCACTGTCTGTGCTCCCACCACACAGCCAGCACTGTCTGTGCTCCCACCACACAGCCAGCACTGTCAGTGCTCCCCCCACACAGCCAGCAATGTCAGTGCTCCCACCACACAGTCAGCACTGTCAGTGCTCCCACCACAGAGCCAGCACTGTCAGGGCCCCCCACACAGCCAGCACTGCCAGCGCTGCTCCTACACAGCCAGCACTGTCAGTGTCCTCCCCCCACACTACAGCACTGTCAGTGCTCCCCCACACAGCCAGCACTGTCAGTGCTCCCCCACACAGCCAGCACTGTCAGTGCTCCCACCACTCAGCCAGCACTGCCAGTGCTCCCACCACACAGCCAGCACTGTCAGTGCTCCCCCACACAGCCAGCAATGTCAGTGCACCCCCACACAGCCAGCACTGTCAGTGCTCCCCACACAGCAAGAACAATCAGTGCTCCCACCACACAGCCAGCACTGTCTGTGCTCCCACCACACAGCCAGCACTGTCAGTGCTCCCCACACAGCAAGAACTACCAGTGCTCCCACCACACAGCCAGCACTGTCTGTGCTCCCACCACACAGCCAGCACTGTCAGTGCTCCCCCACACAGCCAGCACTGTCAGTGCTCCCACCACACAGACAGCACTGTCAGTGCTCCCCCCACACAGCCAGCACTGTCAGTGCTCCCCACACAGCCAGCACTGTCAGTCCTCCACACACAGCCAGCACTGTCAGTGTCCTCCCCCCACACATACAGCACTGTCAGTACTCCCCCACACAGCCAGCACTGTCAGTGCTCCCCCCCACACAGCCAGCACTGTCAGTGCTCCCCCACACAGCCAGCACTGTCAGTGCTCCCACCACACAGTCAGCACTGTCAGTGCTCCCCCACACAGCCAGCACTGTCAGTGCTCCCCACACAGCCAGCACTGTCAGTGCTCCCCCACACAGCCAGCACTGTCAGTGCTCCCCCACACAGTCAGCACTGTCAGTGCTCCCCCACACAGCCAGCACTATCAGTGCTCCCCCCACACAGCCAGCACTGTCAGTGCTCCCCACACAGGCAGCACTGCCAGTGCTCCCCCACACAGCCAGCACTGTCAGTGCTCCCCCACACAGCCAGCACTGTCAGTGCTCCCCACACAGGCAGCACTGTCAGCGCTCCCCCACACAGCCAGCACTGTCAGTGCTCCCACCACACAGCCAGCACTGTCAGTGCTCCCACCACACAGCCAGCACTGTCAGTGCTCCCCCACACAGCCAGCACTGTCAGTGCTCCCCACACAGGCAGCACTGTCAGCGCTCCCCCACACAGCCAGCACTGTCAGTGCTCCCACCACACAGCCAGCACTGTCAGTGCTCCCACCACACAGCCAGCACTGTCAGTGCTCCCCACACAGCCAGAACTATCAGTGCTCCCACCACACAGCCAGCACTGTCTGTGCTCCCACCACACAGCCAGCACTGTCAGTGCTCCCCACACAGCCAGCACTGTCAGTGCTCCCCCCACACAGCCAGCACTGTCAGTGTTCCCACCACACAGCCAGCACTGTCAGTTCTCCCACCACACAGCAAGCACTGTCAGTGCTCCCCCCACACAGCCAGCACTGTCAGTGCTCCCACCACACAGCCAGCACTGTCAGTGCTCCCATCACACAGCCGGCACTGTCAGTGCTACCACAACACACAGCCAGCACTGTCTGTGCTCCCCCACACAGCCAGCACTGTCAGTGCTCCCACCACAGATCCAGCACTGTCAGTGCACTTCCCCCCCCCACAGAGCCAGCACTGCCAGTGCACTCCCCAGCCACAGAGCCAGCACTGCCAGTGCACTTCCCCCCCACAGAGCCAGCACTGCCAGTGCACTCCCCACCCCCCACAGAGCCAGCATGGCCAGTGCACTCCCCCCCCCACAGAGCCAGCACTGCCAGTGCACTTCCCCCCTCCACAGAGCCAGCACTGCCAGTGCTCCCCACACAGCCAACACTGTCAGTTCTCCCACCACACAGCCAGCACTGTCAGTTCTCCCACCACACAGCCAGCACTGTCAGTGCTCCCCCACACAGCCAGCACTGTCAGTGCTCCCACCACACAGCCAGCACTGTCAGTGCTCCCCACACAGCCAGCACTGTCAGTGCTCCCACCACACAGCCAGCACTGTCAGTGCTCCCCCACACAGCCAGAACTGTCAGTGCTCCCAACACAAAGCCAGCACTGTCAGTGCCCCCACCACACAGCCAGAACTGTCAGTGCTCCCACCACACAGCCAGCACTGTCAGTGCTCCCACCACACAGCCAGCACTGTCAGTGCACCCACCACACAGCCAGCACTGTCAGTGCTCCCACCACGCAGCCAGCACTGTCAGTGCTCCCCCACGCAGCCAGCACTGTCAGTGCTCCCCCACACAGCCAGCACTGTCAGTGCACCCACCACACAGCCAGCACTGTCAGTGCACACCCCACACAGCCAGTTAGTGTCAGTGCTCCCCCACACAGCCAGCACTGTCAGTGTTCCCCTCACACAGCCAGCACTGTCAGTGCTTCCCCCCACAAAGCGAGCACTGTCAGTGCTCCCTCCACACAGCCAGCACTGTCAGTGCTCCCAACACACAGCCAGCACTGCCAGTGCTCCCACCACACAGCCAGCACTGTCAGTGCTCCCCCATACAGCCAGCAATGTCAGTGCACCCCCACACAGCCAGCACTGTCAGTGCTCCCCACACAGCAAGAACTATCAGTGCTCCCACCACACAGCCAGCACTGTCTGTGCTCCCACCACACAGCCAGCACTGTCAGTGCTCCTACCCCACACAGCCAGCACTGTCAGTGCTCCCCCACACAGCCAGCACTGTCAGTGCTCCCACCACACAGCCAGGACTGTCAGTGCTCCCCCACACAGCCAGCAATGTCAGTGCTCCCCCACACAGCCAGCACGGTCAGTGCTCCCCCCACAGCAAGAACTATCAGTGCTCCCACCACACAGCCAGCACTGTCTGTGCTCGCACCACACAGCCAGCACTGTCTGTGCTCCCACCACACAGCCAGCACTGTCAGTGCTCCCCCCACACAGCCAGCAATGTCAGTGCTCCCACCACACAGCCAGCACTGTCAGTGCTCCCACCACACAGCCAGCACTGTCAGGGCTCCCCCAGACAGCCAGCACTGCCAGCGCTGCTCCTACACAACCAGCACTGTCAGTGTCCTCCCCCCACACTACAGCACTGTCAGTGCTCCCCTACACAGCCAGCACTGTCAGTGCTCCCCCACACAGCCAGCACTGTCAGTGCTCCCACCACACAACCAGCACTGCCAGTGCTCCCACCACACAGCCAGCACTGTCAGTGCTCCCCCACACAGCCAGCACTGTCAGTGCTCCCCACACAGCCGCACTGTCAGTCCTCCACACACAGCCAGCACTGTCAGTGTCCTCCCCCCACACATACAGCACTGTCAGTACTCCCCCACACAGCCAGCACTGTCAGTGCTCCCCCCCACACAGCCAGCACTGTCAGTGCTCCCCCACACAGCCAGCACTGTCAGTGCTCCCACCACACAGCCAGCACTGTCAGTGCTCCCCCCACACAGCCAGCACTGT
This sequence comes from Scyliorhinus torazame, assembly GCF_047496885.1. Lineage (NCBI taxonomy): Eukaryota > Metazoa > Chordata > Chondrichthyes > Carcharhiniformes > Scyliorhinidae > Scyliorhinus > Scyliorhinus torazame. Next base: position 31,675 of record NW_027307826.1, read on the forward strand.
CAGTGCTCCCCCACACAGCCAGCACTGTCAGTGCTCCCACCACACAGCCAGCACTGTCAGTGCTCCCCCCACACAGCCAGCATTGTCAGTGCTCCCCCACACAGCCAGCACTGTCAGTGCTCCCCCACACAGCCAGCACTGCCAGTGCACTTCCCCCCCCCCCACAGCCAGCACTGTCAGTGCTCCCCCACACAGCCAACACTGTCAGTGCTCCCCCACACAGCCAGCACTGTCAGTGCCCCCACCACACAGCCAGCACTGTCAGAGCTCCCACCACACAGCCATCACTATCAGTGCTCCCCCACACTTCCAGCACTGTCAGTGCTCCCCCACACAGCCAGCACTGCCAGTGCTCACCCCACACAGCCAGCACTGTCAGTCCTCCCCCCACACAGCCAGCACTGTCAGTGCTCCCACCACACAGCCAGCACTGTCAGTGCTACCCCCACACTGCCAGCACTGTCAGTGCTCCCCAACACAGACAGCACTGTCAGTGCTCCCCCCACACAGCCAGCACTGTCAGTGTTCCCACCACACAGCCAGCACTGTCAGTGCTCCCACCACACAGCCAGCACTGTCAGTGCTCCCCCCAGACTGCCAGCACTGTCAGTGCTCCCATCACACAGCCAGCACTGTTAGTGCTCCCCACACAGCCAGCACTGTTAGTGCTCCCCACACAGCCAGCACTGTCAGTGCTCCCCCCACACAGCCAGCACTGTCAGTGCTCCCCCAACACAGCCAGCACTGTCAGTGCTCCCCCATACAGCCAGCACTGTCAGTTCTCCCACCACTTAGCCAGCACTGTCAGTGCTCCCACCACACAGCCAGCACTGAAAGTGCACTTCCCCACCCCAGCCAAAGAGCCAGCACTGCCAGTGCACTTACCCCCCACAGAGCCAGCACTGCCAGTGCACTTCCAACCCCCCCCACAGAGCCAGCACTGCCAGTGCACTCCCCCCCACAGAGCCAGCATGGCCAGTGCACTCCCCCCCCCACAGAGCTAGCACTGCCAGTGCACTTCCCCCCCACAGAGCCAGCACTGCCAGTGCACTTCCCCCCCCCCCACAGAGCCAGCACTGCCAGTGCAACCCCACACAGCCAACACTGTCAGTTCTCCCACCACACAGCCAGCACTGTCAGTGCTCCCAGCACACAGCCAGCACTGTCAGTGCTCCCACCACACAGCCAGCACTGTCAGTGCTCCCCCCACACAGCCAGCATTGTCAGTGCTCCCCCACACAGGCAACACTGTCTGTGCTCCCCCACACAGCCAGCACTGTCAGTGCCCCCCACACAGCCAGCACTGTCAGAGCTCCAACCACACAGCCATCACTGTCAGTGCTCCCCCCACACAGCCAGCACTGTCAGTGCTCCCCCATACAGCCAGCACTGTCAGTGCTCCCCCACACAGCCAGCACTGTCAGTGCTCACACCACACAGCCAGCACTGTCAGTGCTCCCCACACACAGCCAGCACTGTCAGTGCTCTCCCCAAACAGCCAGCACTGTCAGTGCTCCCCACACACAGCCAGCACTGTCAGTGCTCCTACCCCACACAGCCAGCACTGTCAGTGCTCCCCACACAGCCAGCACTGTCAGTGCTCCCCCCACACAGCCAGCACTGTCAGTGTTCCCACCACACAGCCAGCACTGTCAGTGCTCCCACCACACAGCAAGCACTGTCAGTGCTCCCCCCACACAGCCAGCACTGTCAGTGCTCCCACCACACAGCCAGCACTGTCAGTGCTCCCATCACACAGCCGGCACTGTCAGTGCTACCACAACACACAGCCAGCACTGTCTGTGCTCCCCCACACAGCCAGCACTGTCAGTGCTCCCACCACAGATCCAGCACTGTCAGTGCACTTCCCCCCCCCCCACAGAGCCAGCACTGCCAGTGCACTCCCCCCCCCACAGAGCCAGCACTGCCAGTGCACTCCCCAGCCACAGAGCCAGCACTGCCAGTGCACTTCCCCCCCACAGAGCCAGCACTGCCAGTGCTCCCCCACACAGCCTGCACTGTCTGTGCTCCCCACACAGCCAGCACTGTCAGTGCTCCCCCCACACAGCCAGCACTGTCAGTGCTCCCCCACACAGCCAGCACTGTCAGTGCTCCCACCACACAGCCAGCACTGTCAGTGCTCCCCCCACACAGCCAGCACTGTCAGTGCTCCCCCACACAGCCAGCACTGTCAGTGCTCCCACCACACAGCCAGCACTGTCAGTGCTCCCCCCACACAGCCAGCATTGTCAGTGCTCCCCCACACAGCCAGCACTGTCAGTGCTCCCCCACACAGCCAGCACTGCCAGTGCACTTCCCCCCCCCCCCACAGCCAGCACTGTCAGTGCTCCCCCACACAGCCAACACTGTCAGTGCTCCCCCACACAGCCAGCACTGTCAGTGCCCCCACCACACAGCCAGCACTGTCAGAGCTCCCACCACACAGCCATCACTATCAGTGCTCCCCCACACTTCCAGCACTGTCAGTGCTCCCCCACACAGCCAGCACTGCCAGTGCTCACCCCACACAGCCAGCACTGTCAGTCCTCCCCCCACACAGCCAGCACTGTCAGTGCTCCCACCACACAGCCAGCACTGTCAGTGCTACCCCCACACTGCCAGCACTGTCAGTGCTCCCCAACACAGACAGCACTGTCAGTGCTCCCCCCACACAGCCAGCACTGTCAGTGTTCCCACCACACAGCCAGCACTGTCAGTGCTCCCACCACACAGCCAGCACTGTCAGTGCTCCCCCCAGACTGCCAGCACTGTCAGTGCTCCCATCACACAGCCAGCACTGTTAGTGCTCCCCACACAGCCAGCACTGTTAGTGCTCCCCACACAGCCAGCACTGTCAGTGCTCCCCCACACAGCCAGCACTGTCAGTGCTCCCCCACACAGCCAGCACTGTCAGTGTTCCCACCACACAGCCAGCACTGTCTGTGCTCCCCCATACAGCCAGCACTGTCAGTTCTCCCACCACACAGCCAGCACTGTCAGTGCTCACCCCACACAGCCAGCACTGTCAGTGCTCCCACCACACAGCCAGCACTGAAAGTGCACTTCCCCACCCCAGCCACAGAGCCAGCACTGTCAGTGCACTTACCCCCCACAGAGCCAGCACTGCCAGTGCACTTCCAACCCCCCCCCACAGAGCCAGCACTGCCAGTGCACTCCCCCCCACAGAGCCAGCATGGCCAGTGCACTCCCCCCCCCCACAGAGCTAGCACTGCCAGTGCACTTCCCCCCCACAGAGCCAGCACTGCCAGTGCACTTCCCCCCCCCACAGAGCCAGCACTGCCAGTGCAACCCCACACAGCCAACACTGTCAGTTCTCCCACCACACAGCCAGCACTGTCAGTGCTCCCAGCACACAGCCAGCACTGTCAGTGCTCCCACCACACAGCCAGCACTGTCAGTGCTCCCCCCACACAGCCAGCATTGTCAGTGCTCCCCCACACAGGCAACACTGTCTGTGCTCCCCCACACAGCCAGCACTGTCAGTGCCCCCCACACAGCCAGCACTGTCAGAGCTCCAACCACACAGCCATCACTGTCAGTGCTCCCCCCACACAGCCAGCACTGTCAGTGCTCCCCCCACACAGCCAGCACTGTCAGAGATCCCATCACACAGCCAGCACTGTCAGTGCTCCCCACACACAGCCAGCACTGTCAGTGCTCCCCCACACAGCCAGCACTGTCAGTGCTCTCCCCAAACAGCCAGCACTGTCAGTGCTCCCCACACACAGCCAGCACTGTCAGTGCTCCTACCCCACACAGCCAGCACTGTCAGTGCTCCCCCACACAGCCAGCACTGTCAGTGCTCTCCCCAAACATTCAGCACTGTCAGTGCTCCCCCACACAGCCAGCACTGTCAGTGCTCCTACCCCACACAGCCAGCACTGTCAGTGCTCCCCCACACAGCCAGCACTGTCAGTGCTCTCCCCAAACATTCAGCACTGTCAGTGCTCCCCCACACAGCCAGCACTGTCAGTGCTCCTACCCCACACAGCCAGCACTGTCATTGCTCCCCACACACAGCCAGCACTGTCAGTGCTCCTACCCCACACAGCCAGCACTGTCAGTGCTCCCCCAAACAGCCAGCACTGTCAGTGCTCACACCACACAGCCAGCACTGTCAGTGCTCCCCCACACAGCCAGCACTGTCAGTGCTCCCCCATATAGCCAGCACTGTCAGTGCTCCCCCACACAGCCAGCACTGTCAGTGCTCCCCCCAAACAGCCAGTACTGTCAGTGCTCCCCACACAACCAGCACTGTCAGTGCTCCTACCCCACACAGCCAGCACTGTCAGTGCTCCCGTCACACAGCCAGCACTGTCAGTACTCCCCCCACACAGCCAGCACTGTCAGTGCTCCAACCACACAACCAGCACTGTCAGTGCTCCTACCCCACACAGCCAGCACTGTCAGTGCTCCCACCACACAGCCAGCACTGTCAGTGCTCCCGTCACACAGCCAGCACTGTCAGTACTCCCCCCAAACAGCCAGCACTGTCAGTGCTCCCAACACACAGCCAGCACTGTCAGTGCTCCCCCCACACAGCCAGCACTGTCAGTGCTCCCCCACACAGCCTGCACTGTCAGTGCTCCCCCACACAGCCATCACTGTCAGTGCTCCCCCACACAGCCAGCACTGTCAGTGCTCCCCACACAGCCAGCAATGTCAGTGCTCCCCCACACAGCCAGCAATGTCAGTGCTCCCCCCACAGCAAGAACTATCAGTGATCCCACCACACAGCCAGCACTGTCTGTGCTCCCACCACACAGCCAGCACTGTCTGTGCTCCCCCCACACAGCCAGCACTGTCAGTGCTCCCACCACACAGCCAGCACTGTCAGGGCTTCCCCACACAGCCAGCACTGCCAGCGCTGCTCCTACACAACCAGCACTGTCAGTGCTCCCCCACACAGCCAGCACTGTCCGTGCTCAACCCACACAGCCAGCACTGTCAGTGCTCCCCCCACACAGCCGTCACTGTCAGTGCTCCCCACACAGCCAGCACTGTCAGTGCTCCCCCCCACACAGCCAGCACTGTCAGTGCTCCCCCACACAGCCAGCACTGTCAGTGCTCCCCCACACAGCCAGCACTGTCAGTGCTCCCCCCACACAGCCAGCACTGTCAGTGCTCCCACCACACAACCAGCACTGTCAGTGCTCCCCCCACACAGCCAGCACTGTCAGTGCTCCCCCACACAGCCAGCAGTGTCAGTGCTCCCCCACACAGGCAGCACTGTCAGTGCTCCCACCACACAGCCAGCACTGTCAGTGCTCCCACCACACAGTCAGCACTGTCAGTGCTCCCACCACACAGTCAGCACTGTCAGTGCTCCCACCACACAGCCAGCACTGTCAGTGCTCCCACCACACAGTCAGCACTGTCAGTGCTCCCCCACACAGCCAGCACTCTCAGTGCTCCCCCACACAGCCAGCACTGTCAGTGCTCCCCCCACACAGCCAGCACTGTCAGTGCTCCCACCACACAGCCAGCACTGTCAGTGCTCCCATCACACAGCCGGCACTGTCAGTGCTACCACAACACACAGCCAGCACTGTCTGTGCTCCCCCACACAGCCAGCACTGTCAGTGCTCCCACCACAGATCCAGCACTGTCAGTGCACTTCCCCCCCCCCACAGAGCCAGCACTGCCAGTGCACTCCCCCCCCCACAGAGCCAGCACTGCCAGTGCACTCCCCAGCCACAGAGCCAGCACTGCCAGTGCACTTCCCCCCCACAGAGCCAGCACTGCCAGTGCTCCCCCACACAGCCTGCACTGTCTGTGCTCCCCACACAGCCAGCACTGTCAGTGCTCCCCCCACACAGCCAGCACTGTCAGTGCTCCCCCACACAGCCAGCACTGTCAGTGCTCCCACCACACAGCCAGCACTGTCAGTGCTCCCCCCACACAGCCAGCACTGTCAGTGCTCCCCCACACAGCCAGCACTGTCAGTGCTCCCACCACACAGCCAGCACTGTCAGTGCTCCCCCCACACAGCCAGCATTGTCAGTGCTCCCCCACACAGCCAGCACTGTCAGTGCTCCCCCACACAGCCAGCACTGCCAGTGCACTTCCCCCCCCCCACAGCCAGCACTGTCAGTGCTCCCCCACACAGCCAACACTGTCAGTGCTCCCCCACACAGCCAGCACTGTCAGTGCCCCCACCACACAGCCAGCACTGTCAGAGCTCCCACCACACAGCCATCACTATCAGTGCTCCCCCACACTTCCAGCACTGTCAGTGCTCCCCCACACAGCCAGCACTGCCAGTGCTCACCCCACACAGCCAGCACTGTCAGTCCTCCCCCCACACAGCCAGCACTGTCAGTGCTCCCACCACACAGCCAGCACTGTCAGTGCTACCCCCACACTGCCAGCACTGTCAGTGCTCCCCAACACAGACAGCACTGTCAGTGCTCCCCCCACACAGCCAGCACTGTCAGTGTTCCCACCACACAGCCAGCACTGTCAGTGCTCCCACCACACAGCCAGCACTGTCAGTGCTCCCCCCAGACTGCCAGCACTGTCAGTGCTCCCATCACACAGCCAGCACTGTTAGTGCTCCCCACACAGCCAGCACTGTTAGTGCTCCCCACACAGCCAGCACTGTCAGTGCTCCCCCACACAGCCAGCACTGTCAGTGCTCCCCCACACAGCCAGCACTGTCAGTGTTCCCACCACACAGCCAGCACTGTCTGTGCTCCCCCATACAGCCAGCACTGTCAGTTCTCCCACCACACAGCCAGCACTGTCAGTGCTCACCCCACACAGCCAGCACTGTCAGTGCTCCCACCACACAGCCAGCACTGAAAGTGCACTTCCCCACCCCAGCCACAGAGCCAGCACTGTCAGTGCACTTACCCCCCACAGAGCCAGCACTGCCAGTGCACTTCCAACCCCCCCCCACAGAGCCAGCACTGCCAGTGCACTCCCCCCCACAGAGCCAGCATGGCCAGTGCACTCCCCCCCCCCACAGAGCTAGCACTGCCAGTGCACTTCCCCCCCACAGAGCCAGCACTGCCAGTGCACTTCCCCCCCCCACAGAGCCAGCACTGCCAGTGCAACCCCACACAGCCAACACTGTCAGTTCTCCCACCACACAGCCAGCACTGTCAGTGCTCCCAGCACACAGCCAGCACTGTCAGTGCTCCCACCACACAGCCAGCACTGTCAGTGCTCCCCCCACACAGCCAGCATTGTCAGTGCTCCCCCACACAGGCAACACTGTCTGTGCTCCCCCACACAGCCAGCACTGTCAGTGCCCCCCACACAGCCAGCACTGTCAGAGCTCCAACCACACAGCCATCACTGTCAGTGCTCCCCCCACACAGCCAGCACTGTCAGTGCTCCCCCCACACAGCCAGCACTGTCAGAGATCCCATCACACAGCCAGCACTGTCAGTGCTCCCCACACACAGCCAGCACTGTCAGTGCTCCCCCACACAGCCAGCACTGTCAGTGCTCTCCCCAAACAGCCAGCACTGTCAGTGCTCCCCACACACAGCCAGCACTGTCAGTGCTCCTACCCCACACAGCCAGCACTGTCAGTGCTCCCCCACACAGCCAGCACTGTCAGTGCTCTCCCCAAACATTCAGCACTGTCAGTGCTCCCCCACACAGCCAGCACTGTCAGTGCTCCTACCCCACACAGCCAGCACTGTCAGTGCTCCCCCACACAGCCAGCACTGTCAGTGCTCTCCCCAAACATTCAGCACTGTCAGTGCTCCCCCACACAGCCAGCACTGTCAGTGCTCCTACCCCACACAGCCAGCACTGTCATTGCTCCCCACACACAGCCAGCACTGTCAGTGCTCCTACCCCACACAGCCAGCACTGTCAGTGCTCCCCCAAACAGCCAGCACTGTCAGTGCTCACACCACACAGCCAGCACTGTCAGTGCTCCCCCACACAGCCAGCACTGTCAGTGCTCCCCCATATAGCCAGCACTGTCAGTGCTCCCCCACACAGCCAGCACTGTCAGTGCTCCCCCCAAACAGCCAGTACTGTCAGTGCTCCCCACACAACCAGCACTGTCAGTGCTCCTACCCCACACAGCCAGCACTGTCAGTGCTCCCGTCACACAGCCAGCACTGTCAGTACTCCCCCCACACAGCCAGCACTGTCAGTGCTCCAACCACACAACCAGCACTGTCAGTGCTCCTACCCCACACAGCCAGCACTGTCAGTGCTCCCACCACACAGCCAGCACTGTCAGTGCTCCCGTCACACAGCCAGCACTGTCAGTACTCCCCCCAAACAGCCAGCACTGTCAGTGCTCCCAACACACAGCCAGCACTGTCAGTGCTCCCCCCACACAGCCAGCACTGTCAGTGCTCCCCCACACAGCCTGCACTGTCAGTGCTCCCCCACACAGCCATCACTGTCAGTGCTCCCCCACACAGCCAGCACTGTCAGTGCTCCCCACACAGCCAGCAATGTCAGTGCTCCCCCCACAGCAAGAACTATCAGTGATCCCACCACACAGCCAGCACTGTCTGTGCTCCCACCACACAGCCAGCACTGTCTGTGCTCCCCCCACACAGCCAGCACTGTCAGTGCTCCCACCACACAGCCAGCACTGTCAGGGCTTCCCCACACAGCCAGCACTGCCAGCGCTGCTCCTACACAACCAGCACTGTCAGTGCTCCCCCACACAGCCAGCACTGTCCGTGCTCAACCCACACAGCCAGCACTGTCAGTGCTCCCCCCACACAGCCGTCACTGTCAGTGCTCCCCACACAGCCAGCACTGTCAGTGCTCCCCCCCACACAGCCAGCACTGTCAGTGTCCTCCCCCCACACATACAGCACTGTCAGTGCTCCCCCACACAGCCAGCACTGTCAGTGCTCCCCCCACACAGCCAGCACTGTCAGTGCTCCCACCACACAACCAGCACTGTCAGTGCTCCCCCCACACAGCCAGCACTGTCAGTGCTCCCCCACACAGCCAGCAGTGTCAGTGCTCCCCCACACAGGCAGCACTGTCAGTGCTCCCACCACACAGCCAGCACTGTCAGTGCTCCCACCACACAGTCAGCACTGTCAGTGCTCCCACCACACAGTCAGCACTGTCAGTGCTCCCACCACACAGCCAGCACTGTCAGTGCTCCCACCACACAGTCAGCACTGTCAGTGCTCCCCCACACAGCCAGCACTCTCAGTGCTCCCCACACAGCCAGCACTGTCAGTGCTCCCCCACACAGCCTGCACTGCCAGTGCACTCCCCCCCCCTCCACAGCCAGCACTATCAGTGCTCCCCCCACACAGCCAGCACTGTCAGTGCTCCCCACACAGGCAGCACTGCCAGTGCTCCCCCACACAGCCAGCACTGCCAGTGCTCCCCCACACAGCCAGCACTGCCAGTGCTCACCCCACACAGCCAGCACTGTCAGTGCTCCCACCACACAGCCAGCACTGTCAGTGCTCCCACCACACAGCCAGCACTGTCAGTGCTCCCCCCACACAGCCAGCACTGTCAGTGCTCCCCACACAGGCAGCACTGTCAGCGCTCCCACACACAGCCAGCACTGTCAGTGCTCCCACCACACAGCCAGCACTGTCTGTGCTCCCACCACACAGCCAGCACTGTCAGTGCTCCCCACACAGCCAGCACTGTCAGTGCTCCCCCCACACAGCCAGCACTGTCAGTGTTCCCACCACACAGCCAGCACTGTCAGTGCTCCCACCACACAGCAAGCACTGTCAGTGCTCCCCCCACACAGCCAGCACTGTCAGTGCTCCCACCACACAGCCAGCACTGTCAGTGCTCCCATCACACAGCCGGCACTGTCAGTGCTACCACAACACACAGCCAGCACTGTCAGTGCTCCCCACACAGCCAGCACTGTCTGTGCTCCCCCACACAGCCAGCACTGTCAGTGCTCCCCCCACACAGCCAGCACTGCCAGTGCTCCCCCCCCCCCACAGAGCCAGCACTGTCAGTGCTCCCACCACACAGCCAGCACTGTCAGTGCTCCCACCACACAGCCAGCACCGCCAATGCTCCCCCACACAGCCAGCACTGTCAGTGCTCCCCACACAGCCAGCACTGTCAGTGCTCCCACCACACAGCCAGCACTGTCAGTGCTCCCCCCACACAGCCAGCATTGTCAGTGCTCCCCCACACAGCCAACACTGTCTGTGCTCCCCCACACAGCCAGCACTGTCAGTGCTCCCCCACACAGCCAGCACTGTCAGTGCTCCCGCCACACAGCCAGCACTGTCAGTGCTCCCCACACAGCCAGCACTGTCAGTGCTCCCACCACACAGCCAGCACTGTCAGTGCTCCCCCACACAGCCAGCACTGTCAGTGACCCCCCACACAGCCAGAACTGTCAGTGCTCCCAACACAAAGCCAGCACTGTCAGTGCCCCCACCACACAGCCAGAACTGTCAGTGCTCCCACACACAGCCAGCACTGTCAGTGCACACCCCACACAGCCAGTTAGTGTCAGTGCTCCCCCACACAGCCAGCACTGTCAGTGCTCCCCTCACACAGCCAGCACTGTCAGTGCTACCCCCACACAGCCAGCAATGTCAGTGCTCCCACCACACAGCCAGCAATGTCAGTGCTCCCACCACACAGCCAGCACTGTCAGTGCTCCCCACACAGCCAGCACTGTCAGTGTTCCCCCCACACAGCCAGCACTGTCAGTGCTCCCACCACACAACCTGCACTGTCAGTGCTCCCCCACACAGCCAGCACTGTCAGTGCTCCCCCACACAGCCAGCAGTGTCAGTGCTCCCCCACACAGGCAGCACTGTCAGTGCTCCCACCACACAGTCAGCACTGTCAGTGCTCCCACCACACAGCCAGCACTGTCAGTGCTCCCACCACACAGTCAGCACTGTCAGTGCTCCCCCACACAGCCAGCACTCTCAGTGCTCCCCCACACAGCCAGCACTGTCAGTGCTCCCCCACACAGCCTGCACTGTCAGTGCTCCCCACACAGCCAGCACTGCCAGTGCACTCCCCCCCCCTCCACAGCCAGCACTATCAGTGCTCCCCCCACACAGCCAGCACTGTCAGTGCTCCCCACACAGGCAGCACTGCCAGTGCTCCCCCACACAGCCAGCACTGCCAGTGCTCACCCCACACAGCCAGCACTGTCAGTGCTCCCCCCACACAGCCAGCACTGCCAGTGCTCCCCACACAGGCAGCACTGTCCGCGCTCCCCCACACAGCCAGCACTGTCAGTGCTCCCACCACACAGCCAGCACTGTCAGTGCTCCCACCACACAGCCAGCACTGTCAGTGCTCCCCCCACACAGCCAGCACTGTCAGTGCTCCCCACACAGGCAGCACTGTCAGCGCTCCCCCACACAGCCAGCACTGTCAGTGCTCCCACCACACAGCCAGCACTGTCAGTGCTCCCACCACACAGCCAGCACTGTCAGTGCTCCCCACACAGCCAGAACTATCAGTGCTCCCACCACACAGCCAGCACTGTCTGTGCTCCCACCACACAGCCAGCACTGTCAGTGCTCCCCACACAGCCAGCACTGTCAGTGCTCCCCCTACACAGCCAGCACTGTCAGTGCTCCCACCACACAGCAAGCACTGTCAGTGCTCCCCCCACACAGCCAGCACTGTCAGTGCTCCCACCACACAGCCAGCACTGTCAGTGCTCCCATCACACAGCCGGCACTGTCAGTGCTACCACAACACACAGCCAGCACTGTCTGTGCTCCCCCACACAGCCAGCACTGTCAGTGCTCCCACCACAGATCCAGCACTGTCAGTGCACTTCCCCCCCCCCCACAGAGCCAGCACTGCCAGTGCACTCCCCCCCCCACAGAGCCAGCACTGCCAGTGCACTCCCCAGCCACAGAGCCAGCACTGCCAGTGCACTTCCCCCCCACAGAGCCAGCACTGCCAGTGCACTCCCCACCGAGCCAGCATGGCCAGTGCACTCCCCCCCCACAGAGCTAGCACTGCCAGTCCACTTCCCCCCCACAGAGCCAGCACTGCCAGTGCAACCCCACACAGCCAACACTGTCAGTTCTCCCACCACACAGCCAGCACTGTCAGTGCTCCCAGCAAACAGCCAGCACTGTCAGTGCTCCCACCACACAGCCAGCACTGTCAGTGCTCCCCCCACACAGCCAGCACTGTCAGTGCTCCCACCACACAGCCAGCACTGTCAGTGCTCCCCACACAGCCAGCACTGTCAGTGCTCCCCCACACAGCCATCACTGTCAGTGCTCCCACCACACAGCCAGCACAGTCAGTGCTCCCAACACACAGCCAGCACTGTCAGTGCCCCCACGACACAGCCAGAACTGTCAGTGCTCCCACACACAGCCAGCACTGTCAGTGCACACCCCACACAGCCAGTTAGTGTCAGTGCTCCCCCACACAGCCAGCACTGTCAGTGCTCCCCACACACAGCCAGCACAGTCAGTGCTACCCCCACACAGCCAGCACTGTCAGTGCTTCCCCCCACAAAGCGAGCACTGTCAGTGCTCCCACCACACAGCCAGCACATGTCAGTTCTCCCCACACAGGAAGAACTATCAGTGCTCCCACCACACAGCCAGCACTGTCTGTGCTCCCACCACACAGCCAGCACTGTCAGTGCTCCTACCCCACACAGCCCGCGCTATCAGTGCTCCCCTCACACAGCCAGCACCGCCAGTGCTCCCACCACACAGCCAGGACTGTCAGTGCTCCCCCACACAGCCAGCAATGTCAGTGCTCCCCCACACAGCCAGCACGGTCAGTGCTCCCCCCACAGCAAGAACTATCAGTGCTCCCACCACACAGCCAGCACTGTCTGTGCTCGCACCACACAGCCAGCACTGTCTGTGCTCCCACCACACAGCCAGCACTGTCAGTGCTCCCCCCACACAGCCAGCAATGTCAGTGCTCCCACCACACAGCCAGCACTGTCAGTGCTCCCACCACACAGCCAGCACTGTCAGGGCTCCCCCACACAGCCAGCACTGCCAGCGCTGCTCCTACACAACCAGCACTGTCAGTGTCCTCCCCCCACACTACAGCACTGTCAGTGCTCCCCTACACAGCCAGCACTGTCAGTGCTCCCCCACACAGCCAGCACTGTCAGTGCTCCCACCACACAACCAGCACTGCCAGTGCTCCCACCACACAGCCAGCACTGTCAGTGCTCCCCCACACAGCCAGCAATGTCAGTGCACCCCCACACAGCCAGCACTGTCAGTGCTCCCCACACAGCAAGAACAATCAGTGCTCCCACCACACAGCCAGCACTGTCTGTGCTCCCACCACACAGCCAGCACTGTCAGTTCTCCCCACCCAGCAAGAACTATCAGTGCTCCCACCACACAGCCAGCACTGTCTGTGCTCCCACCACACAGCCAGCACTGTCAGTGCTCCCCCACACAGCCAGCACTGTCAGTGCTCCCACCACACAGACAGCACTGTCAGTGCTCCCCCCACACAGCCAGCACTGTCAGTGCTCCCCACACAGCCAGCACTGTCAGTGCTCCACACACAGCCAGCAATGTCAGTGTCCTCCCCCCACACATACAGCACTGTCAGTACTCCCCCACACAGTCAGCACTGTCAGTGCTCCCCCCCACACAGCCAGCACTGTCAGTGCTCCCCCACACAGCCAGCACTGTCAGTGCTCCCACCACACAGCCAGCACTGTCAGTGCTCCCCCCACACAGCCAGCACTGTCAGTGCTCCCCCACACAGCCAGCACTGTCAGTGCTCCCACCACACAGCCAGCACTGTCTGTGCTCCCCCCACACAGCCAGCATTGTCAGTGCTCCCCCACACAGCCAGCACTGTCAGTGCTCCCCACACAGGCAGCACTGGCAGTGCTCCCCCACACAGCCAGCACTGCCAGTGCTCACCCCACACAGCCAGCACTGTCAGTGCTCCCCCCACACAGCCAGCACTGCCAGTGCTCACCCCACACAGACAGCATTGTCAGTGCTCCCCCACACAGCCAGCACTGTCAGTGCTCCCCACACAGGCAGCACTGGCAGTGCTCCCCCACACAGCCAGCACTGCCAGTGCTCACCCCACACAGCCAGCACTGTCAGTGCTCCCCCCACACAGCCAACACTGTCAGTGCTCCCCCACACAGCCAGCACTGTCAGTGACCCCACCACACAGCCAGCACTGTCAGTGCTCCCCCACACAGCCAGCACTGTCAGAGCTCCCACCACACAGCCAGCACTATCAGTGCTCCCCCACACAGACATCACTGTCAGTGCTCCCCCACACAGCCAGCACTGTCAGTGCTCCCCACACAGGCAGCACTGCCAGTGCTCCCCCCACACAGCCAGCACTGCCAGTGCTCACCCCACACAGCCAGCACTGTCAGTCCTCCCCCCACACAGCCAGCACTGTCAGTGCTCCCACCACACAGCCAGCACTGTCAGTGCTCCCCCCACACAGCCAGCACTGTTAGTGCTCCCCACACAGCCAGCATTGTCAGTGCTCCCCCCACACAGCCAGCACTGTCAGTGTTCCCACCACACAGCCAGCACTGTCAGTGCTCCCACCACACAGCCAGCACTGTCAGTGCTCCCCCCAGACTGCCAGCACTGTCAGTGCTCCCATCACACAGCCAGCACTGTTAGTGCTCCCCACACAGCCAGCACTGTCAGTGCTCCCCCCACACAGCCCGCACTGTCAGTGTTCCCACCACACAGCCAGCACTGTCTGTGCTCCCCCATTCAGCCAGCACTGTCAGTGCTCCCATCACTTAGCCAGCACTGTCAGAGCTCCCACCACACAGCCAGCACTATCAGTGCTCCCCCACACTTCCAGCACTGTCAGTGCTCCCCCACACAGCCAGCACTGTCAGTGCTCCCCACACAGGCAGCACTGCCAGTGCTCCCCCACACAGCCAGCACTGCCAGTGCTCACCCCACACAGCCAGCACTGTCAGTCCTCCCCCCACACAGCCAGCACTGTCAGTGCTCCCACCACACAGCCAGCACTGTCAGTGCTCCCCCCACACTGCCAGCACTGTCAGTGCTCCCCAACACAGACAGCACTGTCAGTGCTCCCCCCACACAGCCAGCACTGTTAGTGCTCCCCACACAGCCAGCATTGTCAGTGCTCCCCCCACACAGCCAGCACTGTCAGTGTTCCCACCACACAGCCAGCACTGTCAGTGCTCCCACCACACAGCCAGCACTGTCAGTGCTCCCCCCAGACTGCCAGCACTGTCAGTGCTCCCATCACACAGCCAGCACTGTTAGTGCTCCCCACACAGCCAGCACTGTCAGTGCTCCCCCCACACAGCCCGCACTGTCAGTGTTCCCACCACACAGCCAGCACTGTCTGTGCTCCCCCATTCAGCCAGCACTGTCAGTGCTCCCATCACTTAGCCAGCACTGTCAGTGCTCCCACCACACAGCCAGCACTGAAAGTGCACTTCCCCACCCCAGCCACAGAGCCAGCACTGCCAGTGCACTTACCCCCCACAGAGCCAGCACTGCCAGTGCACTTCCACCCCCCCCACAGAGCCAGCACTGCCAGTGCACTCCCCCCCACAGAGCCAGCATGGCCAGTGCACTCCCCCCCCACAGAGCTAGCACTGCCAGTGCACTTCCCCCCCACAGAGCCAGCACTGCCAGTGCACTTCCCCCCCACAGAGCCAGCACTGCCAGTGCAACCCCACACAGCCAACACTGTCAGTTCTCCCACCACACAGCCAGCACTGTCAGTGCTCCCACCACACAGCCAGCACTGTCAGTGCTCCCACCACACAGCCAGTGCTGTCAGTGCACCCACCACACAGCCAGCCCTGTCAGTGCTCCCCCACACAGCCAGCACTGTCAGTGCTCCCACCACACAGCCAGCACTGTCTGTGCTCCCACCACACAGCCAGCATTTTCAGTGCTCCCCCACACAGCCAGCACTGTCAGTGCTCCCACCACACAGCCAGCACTGTCTGTGCTCCCTCCACACAGCCAGCATTGTCAGTGCTCCCCCACACAGCCAGCACTGCTAGTGCTCCTCACACAGCCAGCATTGTCAGTGCTCCCCCACACAGCCAGCACTGCCAGTGCTCCTCACACAGCCAGCACTGTCAGTGCTCCCCCACTCAGCCAGCACTGTCAGTGCTCCCACCACACAGCCAGCACTGTCAGTGCTCCCCACACAGCCAGCACTGCCAGTGCTCCCCACACAGGCAGCACTGTCAGTGCTCCCCCACACAGCCAGCACTGTCAGTGCTTCCACCACATAGCCAGCACTGTCAGTGCTCCCCACACAGGCAGCACTGTCAGTGCCCCCCCTCACACAGCCAGCACTGTCAGTGTTCCCCCACACACAGCCAGCGCTGTCAGTGCCCCCCCCCCCAACACAGCCAGCACCGTCAGTGCTCCCACCACACAGCCAGCACTGTCTGTGCTCCCACCACACAGCCAGCATTGTCAGTGCTCCCCCACACAGCCAACACTGTCAGTGCTCCCCCACACAGCCAGCACTGTCAGTGCTCCCACCACACAGCCAGCACTGTCAGTGCTCCCCACACAGCCAGCACTGTCAGTGCTCCCCCCACACAGCCAGCCCTGTCAGTGCTCCCCACACAGCCAGCACTGTCAGTGTTCCCCCCACACAGCCAGCACCGTCAGTGCTCACACCACACAGCCAGCACTGTCAGTGCTCCACCCACACAGCCAGCACTGTCAGTGCTCCCCCCACACAGCCAGCACTGCCAGAGCTCCCCCCACACAGCCAGCACTGTCAGTGCTCCCCCAGACAGCCACCACTGTCAGTGCTCCCCCCGCACAGCCAGCACTGCCATTGCACTCCCCCCCCCCCACAGCCAGCACTGCCAGTGCACCTCTCACCCCCCACAGGGCCAGCACAGCCAGTGCACTTTCCCCCCTTCCCACAGCCAGCACTGTCAGTGCTCCCCCCACAGCCAGCACTGCCAGTGCACTTCCCCCCCCCACAGCCAGCACTGCCAGTGCACTTCACCCCACAGAGCCAACACTGCCAGTGCACTCCCCCCCCACAGCCAGCACTGTCAGGGCTCCCACCACACAGCCATCACTGTCAGTGCTCCCACCACACAGCCAGCACTGTCAGTGCTCCCCCACACAGCCAGCACTGTCTGTGCTCCCCCACACAGCCAGCAATGACAGTGCTCCCCCCCACAACCAGCACTGCCAGTGCACTCCCCCCCCCCCACAGCCAGCACTGCCAGTGCACTTCACCCCACAGAGCCAGAACTGCCAGTGCACTCCCCCCCCCACAGCCAGCACTGTCAGGGCTCCCACCACACAGCCAGCACTGTCAGTGCTCCCACCACACAGCCAGCACTATCAGTGCTCCCCACACAGCCAGCACTGTCAGTGCACTTTCCCCCCTTCCCACAGCCAGCACTGTCAGTGCTCCCCCACAGCCAGCACTGCCAGTGCACTTCCCCCCCACAGCCAGCACTGCCAGTGCACTTCACCCCACAGAGCCAGCACTGCCAGTGCACTCCCCCCCCACAGCCAGCAATGTCAGGGCTCCCACCACACAGCCAGCACAGACAGTGCACTTTCCCCCCCTTCCCACAGCCAGCACTGTCAGTGCTCCCCCCCACAGCCAGCACTGCCAGTGCACTTCCCCCCCCACAGCCAGCACTGCCAGTGCACTTCACCCCACAGAGCCAGCACTGCCAGTGCACTCCCCCCCACAGCCAGCACTGTCAGGGCTCCCACCACACAGCCAGCACTGTCAGTGCTCCCCCACACAGCCAGCATTGTCAGTGCTCCCACCACACAGCCAGCACTGTCAGTGCTCCCCCCACACACCCAGCACTGTCAGTGCTCCCCCACACAGCCAGCACTGTCAGTGCTCCCCCACACAGCCAGCACTGTCAGTGCTCCCCCCACACAGCCAGCACTGTCAGTGCTCCCCCACACAGCCAGCACTGCCAGTGCTCCCCCACACAGCCATCACTGTCAGTGCACCCACCACACAGCCTGCACTGTCAGTGCTCCCCTCATGGCCAGCACTGTCAGTGCTCCCACCACACAGCCAGCACTGTAAGTGCTCCCACCACACAGCCAGCACTGTCAGTGCTCCCCTCACAGCCATCACTGTCCGTGCTCGCCACACACACCGAGCACTGTCTGTGCTCCCCCCGCACAGCCAGCACTGTCGGTGCTCCAACACACAGCCAACACTGTCAGGGCTCCCCCCACACAGCCAGCACTGTCCGTGCTCCCACCACACAGCCAGCACTGTCAGTGCTCCCCCACACAGCCAGCACTGTCAGTGCTCCCACCACACAGCCAGCACTGTCAGTGCTCCCCCCACACAGCCAGCACTGTCAGTGCTCCTCCACACAGCCTGCACTGTCAGTGCTCCCCTACACAGTCAGCACTGTCAGTGCTCCCCCCACACAGCCAGCACTGTCAGTGCTCCCCCACACAGCCTGCACTGTCAGTGCTCCCCCACACAGTCAGCACTGTCAGTGCTCCCACCACACAGCCAGCACTGTCAATGCTCCCACCACACAGCCAGCACTGTCAGTGCTCCCCCACACAGCCAACACTGTCAGTGCTGCCCCTACACAGCCAGCACTGTCAGTGCTCCCCCCACACAGCCTGCTCTGTCAGTGCTCCCACCTCACAGCGAGCACTGTCAGTGCTCCCACCACACAGCCAGCACTGTCAGTGCTGCCCCCACACAGCCAGCTCTGTCAGTGCTCCCACCTCACAACCAGCACTGTCAGTGCTCCCACCACACAGCCAGCTCTGTCAGTGCTCCCACCTCACAACCAGCACTGTCAGTGCTCCCACCACACAGCCAGCACTGTCAGTGCTCCCACCACACAGCCAGCACTGTCAGTGCTCCCACCACACAGCCAGCACTGTCAGTGCTCCCCCCACACAGCCAGCACTGTCAGTGCTCCCACCACACAGCCAGCACTGTCAGTGCTCCCACCACACAGCCAGCACTGTCAGTGCGCCACCACACAGCCAGCACTGCCCGTGCTCCCACCACACACCCAGCACTGGCAGTGCTCCCCCACACTCGGTCTGTGTCTCTGTCTCTGTCTGTGTCTCTGTCTCTGTGTCTGTCTGTGTCTCTGTCTCTGTCTGTGTCCCTGTCTGTGTCTGTGTCTGTTTCTCTGTCCCTGTCTCTCTCTGTGTCCCTGTCTCTGTCTGTGTCTCTGTCAGTGTCCCGTCTCTGTCTGTCTCTGTCTGTGTCTCTGTGTCTGTCTGTGTCTGTGTCTCTGTGTCTGTCTCTGTCTGTGTCTCTATCTGTGGCTCTGTCTATGTCTCTGTGTCTGTCTGTGTGTCTCGCTGTGTCTCTGTGTCTGTCTGTGTCTCAGCCTCTGCCTCTGTCTGTGTCGCTGTGTCTGTCGGTGTCTGTGTCTCACTCTCTGACTCTGTCTGTATCTCCGTGTCTGTCTGTGTCTCAGTCTCTGTCTCTGTCTGGGCACATTCTGCTGCACAGACTGTGTTTAGGTGTGAGGCACCCACCCAGCTGATCGGCATTGGGGGAGTCACACACACCCAGCTGACTGGCCATGGTGGAGGCACACACCCAGCTGATCGGCCATGGTGGAGGCACACACCCAGCTGATCGGCAATGGGGAGAGGCACACATCCAGCTGATCGGCAATGGGGGAGTCACACTGACCCAGCTGATCGGCAATGGGGGGGAAGCACACACCCAGCTGATCGGCAATGGGGGGAAGCACATCCCAGCTGATCGGCAATGGGGGGAGCACACACACAGCTGATGGGCCATGGGGGAGTCACACTGAACCAGCTGATCGGCCATGGGAGAGTCACACTGACCCAACTCATCGGCCATGGGGGAGTCACACTGAACCAGCTGATCGGCCATGGGAGAGTCACACTGACCCAGCTGATCAGCATTGGGGGAGTCACACTGTCCCAGCTGATCGGCCATGGGGGAGTCACACTGACCCAGCTGATCGGCCATAGGGGAGTCACACCCACCCACCGACAGTCTCTCCTGGTAATGCAGAATGGTAAATCTCTGCCTGTGTCTCTGCCTGTATGTGTCCAATTCTCTCTCTGTCTGTGTTTCTGTCTGTTTCTCTGTCTGTGCCTGTGTCCCTGTCTGTGTCTGTGCCTGTATCTGTGTCTATGCCTCTGTCTGTGTCTCCGTCTGTGTCGCTGACTCTGTCTGTGTCTGTGTCTCTGTCTGTGTCTCTGTCTGTGTCTCTGTCTGTGTCTCTGTATGTGTCTGTGTCCCTGTCTGTGTCTGTGTCTCTGTCTGTGTCGCTGACTCTGTCTCTGTCTGTGTCTCTGTCTGTGTCTCTGTCTGTGTCTCTGCCTGTGTCTGTGTCTCTGTGTCTGTGTCTGTGTCTGTGTCTCTGTCTCTGTCTGTGTCTCTGTCTCGGTGTCTGTGTCGGTGTCAGCGTCTCTGTGTCTGCCTATGTCCCTGAAACTGACTGCGTTTCTGTCTGTGTCTCTGCCTGTGTCTTTTTCTCTCTCTCGGTCTGTGTCTGTCTGTGTTTCTGTCTGTGTCTCTGTCTGTGTCGCTGTCTCTGTCTGCGTCGCTGTGTCTGCCTGTGTCTCTGTCTCTGCCTGTATATCTGTCTGTGTCCCTGTCTCTGTCTTTGTTGGTGTCTGTGTTTCTGTGTCTGCCTGTGTCTCAGCCCGGGTCTCTGTCTGTGTCTCTGAATCTGACTGCGTTTCTGCCTGTGTCTCTGCCTGTGTCTTTTTCTCTCTCTCGGCCTGTGTCCGTCTGTGTTCCTGTCTGTGTCTCTTTCTCTGTCTGTGTCTGTGTCTCTGTCTGTGTCCCTGTCTGTGTCTGTGTCTATGCCTGTGTCTGTGTCTCTGCCTGTGTCTGTGTCTCTGTCTCTGTCGCTGTTTCTGTCTGTTTCTCTGTCTATGTCTGTGTCTGTGTCTCTGTCTCTGTCTGTGTCTCTGTCTGTGTCTATGCCTCCGTCTGTGTCTCCGTCTGTGTCTGTCTCTGTCGCAGTCTCTGTCGCTGTCTGTGTCTCTGTCTGTGTCTCTGTCTGTGTCTCTGTCTGTGCCTGTGTCGGTGCCTGTGTCGGTGTCTGTGTCTCTGTGTCTGCCTGTGTTCCTGTATCTGTCTGTGTCTCTGAATCTGACTGTGTTTCTGTCTGTGTCTCTTTCTCTGTCTGTGCCTGTTTCTCTGTCTGTGTCTCTGTCTGTGTCGCTGTCTTTGTCTGCGTCGCTGTGTCTGCCTGTGTCTCTGTCTCTGTCTGTATATCTGTCTGTGTCCCTGTCTCTGTCTGTGTTGGTGTCTGTGTCTCTGTGTCTGCCTGTGTCCCTGTAACTGTCTGTGTCTCAGCTCGGGTCTCTGTCTGTGTCTCTGAATCTTACTGTGTTTCTGTCTGTGTCTCTGCCTGTGTCTTTTTCTCTCTCTCGGTCTGTGTCTGTCTGTGTTTCTGTCTCTGTCTCCTTCTGAGTCTGCGTCTGTGTCTCTGTCTCTGTCTGTGCCTGTGTCTGTGTCTCCGTCTGTGTCTCCGTCTGTTTCTGTGTCTGTGACTGTGTCTCTGTGTCTGTGTCTCTGTGTCTGTGTGTCTGTGTCTCTGTGTCTGTGTCTGTGTCTCTGTGTCTGTGTCCCTTGATCTGTCTGTGTCTCTGTCTCTGTCTGTGTCTGTGTCTCTGTCTGTGTCTGTGTCTGTGTCTGTGTCTCTGTGTCTGTGTCTCTGTGTCTCTGTGCCTGTGTCTCTGTGTCTGTGTCTGTGTCTTTGTGTCTGTGTCTCTGTCTGTGTCTCTGCCTGTGTGCCTGTGTCTGTGTCTGTATCTGTGTCTCTGTCTGTGTCTGCGTCTCTGTGTCTGTGTCTCTGTCTGTGTGTCTGTGTCTCTGTCTGTGTCTCTGTCTGTGTCACATTCTGCTGCACAGACTGTGTTTAAGTGTGAGGCACACACCCAGCTGATCGGCAATGCGGGGAAGCACACACCCAGCTGATCGGCAATGGGGGGAGGCACACACCCAGCTGATCGGCAATGGGGGGAAGCACACACCCAGCTGATCGGCAATGGGCGGAAGCACACACCCAGCTGATCGGCAATGGGGGGAAGCACACACCCAGCTGATCGGCAATGGGCGGAAGCACACACCCAGCTGATCGGCAATGGGGGGAAGCACACACCCAGCTGATCGGCAATGGGGGGAAGGACACGCCCAGCTGATCGGCAATGCGGGGAAGCACACACCCAGCTCATCGGCAATGGGGGGAAGGACACGCCCAACTGATCGGCAATGGGGGGAAGCACACACCCAGCTGATCGGCAATGGGGGGAAGCACACACCCAGCTGATCGGCAATGGGGGGAAGGACAGACCCAGCTGATCGGCAATGCGGGGAAGGACACTCCCAGCTGATCGGCAATGGGGGACGCACACACCCAGCTGATCGGCAATGGGGGGAAGCACACTCACAGCTGATCGGCAATGCGGGGAAGCACACACCCAGCTGATCGGCAATGGGGGGAGGCACACACCCAGCTGATCGGCAATATGGGGAAGCACACACCCAGCTGATCGACAATGGGGGGAAGCACACACCCAGCTGATCGGCAATGGGGGGAAGCACACACCCAGCTGATCGGCAATGGGGGGAAGGACAGACCCAGCTGATCGGCAATGGGGGGAAGGACACGCCCAGCTGATCGGCAATGCGGGGAAGCACACACCCAGCTGATCGGCAATGGGGGGAAGGACACACCCAGCTGATCGGCAATGGGGGGAAGCACACACCCAGCTGATCGGCAACGGGGGGAAGCAGACACCCAGCTGATCGGCAATGGGGGGAAGGACAGACCCAGCTGATCGGCAATGCGGGGAAGCACACACCCAGCTCATCGGCAATGGGGGGAAGCACACACCCAGCTGATCGGCAACGGGGGGAAGCACACACCCAGCTGATCGGCAATGGGGGGAAGGACAGACCCAGCTGATCGGCAATGCGGGGAAGCACACACCCAGCTCATCGGCAATGGGGGGAAGGACACACCCAGCTGATCGGCAACGGGGGGAAGGACAGACCCAGCTCATCGGCAATGGGGGGAAGCACACACCCAGCTCATCGGCAATGGGGGGAAGGAGACACCCAGCTGATCGGCAATGGGGGGAAGGACACACCCAGCTGATCGGCAATGGGGGGAAGCACACACCCAGCTGATCGGCAATGGGGGGAAGCACACACCCAGCTGATCGGCAATGGGGGGAAGCAGACACCCAGCTGATCGGCAATGGGGGGAAGGACACACCCAGCTGATCGGCAATGGGGGGAAGCACACACCCAGCTGATCGGCAATGGGGGGGAAGGACACACCCAGCTGATCGGCAATGCGGGGAAGCACACACCCAGCTGATCGGCAATGGGGGGGAAGCACACACCCAGCTGATCGGCAATGGGGGGAAGCACACACCCAGCTGATCGGCAATGGGGGGAAGCACACACCCAGCTGATCGGCAATGGGGGGAAGGACACACCCAGCTGATCGGCAATGGGGGGAAGCACACTCCCAGCTGATCGGCAATGGGGGGAGGACAGACCCAGCTGATCGGCAATGGGGGGAAGCACACACCCAGCTGATCGGCAATGGGGGGAAGCACACACCCAGCTGATCGGCAATGGGGGGAAGCACACACCCAGCTGATCGGCAATGCGGGGAAGGACAGACCCAGCTGATCGGCAATGGTGGGGAAGCACACACCCAGCTGATCGGCAATGGGGGGAAGCACACACCCAGCTGATCGGCAATGGGGGGAAGGACAGACCCAGCTGATCGGCAATGGGGGGAAGGACACTCCCAGCTGATCGGCAATGCGGGGAAGCACACTCCCAGCTGATCGGCAATGGGGGGGAAGGACACACCCAGCGGATCGGCAATGGGGGGAAGCACACACCCAGCTGATCGGCAATGGGGGGAAGGACACTCCCAGCTGATCGGCAATGGGGGGAAGGACACTCCCAGCTGATCGGCAATGGGGGGAAGCACACACCCAGCTGATCGGCAATGGGGGGAAGGACAGACCCAGCTGATCGGCAATGGGGGGAAGGACACTCCCAGCTGATCGGCAATGAGGGGAAGGACACACCCAGCTGATCGGCAATGGGGGGAAGGACAGACCCAGCTGATCGGCAATGGGGGGAAGGACACACCCAGCTGACCGGCAATGGGGGGAAGGACACACCCAGCGGATCGGCAATGCGGGGAAGCACACACCCAGCTGATCGGCAATGCGGGGAAGCACACACCCAGCTGATCGGCAATGGGGGGAAGGACACACCCAGCTGATCGGCAATGCGGGGAAGCACACACCCAGCTGATCGGCAATGGGGGGAAGGACACACCCAGCTGATCGGCAATGCGGGGAAGCACACACCCAGCTGATCGGCAATGCGGGGAAGCACACACCCAGCTGACCGGCAATGGGGGGAAGGACACACCCAGCTGATCGGCAATGGGGGGAAGGACACACCCAGCTGATCGGCAATGCGGGGAAGCACACACCCAGCTGATCGGCAATGCGGGGAAGCACACTCCCAGCTGATCGGCAATGCGGGGAAGCACACACCCAGCTGATCGGCAATGGGGGGAAGTACACACCCAGCTGATCGGCAATGGGGGAAGCACACACCCAGCTGATCGGCAATGCGGGGAAGGATAGACCCAGCTGATCGGCAATGGGGGGAAGCACACACCCAGCTGATCGGCAATGGGGGGAAGAACAGACCCAGCTGATCGGCAATGGGGGGAAGGACAGACCCAGCTGATCGGCAATGCGGGGAAGGATAGACCCAGCTGATCGGCAATGCGGGGAAGGACAGACCCAGCTGATCGGCAATGGGGGGAAGGACAGACCCAGCTGATCGGCAATGCGGGGAAGGATAGACCCAGCTGATCGGCAATGCGGGGAAGCACACACCCAGCTGATCGGCAATGCGGGTAAGGACACACCCAGCTGATCGGCAATGGGGGGAAGCACACACCCAGCTGATCGGCAATGCGGGTAAGGACACACCCAGCTGATCGGCAATGGGGGGAAGCACACACCCAGCTGATCGGCAATGGGGGGAAGCACACACCCAGCTGATCGGCAATGGGGGGAAGCACACACCCAGCTGATCGGCAATGCGGGGAAGCACACACCCAGCTGATCGGCAATGGGGGGAAGGACACACCCAGCTGATCGGCAATGGGGGGAAGGACACACCCAGCTGACCGGCAATGCGGGGAAGCACACACCCAGCTGATCGGCAATGGGGGGAAGCACACACCCAGCTGATCGGCAATGCGGGGAAGCACACACCCAGCTGATCGGCAATGCGGGGAAGCACACACCCAGCTGATCGGCAATGCGGGGAAGCACACACCCAGCTGATCGGCAATGCGGGGAAGGACACACCCAGCTGCCCGGCAATGCGGGGAAGCACACACCTAGCTGATCGGCAATGGGGGGAGTCACACCCACCCACCAATAGTCCTGGTCATGCAGAATGGTAAATCAGGGTGAGGCTGCCTGTGGATGGTCAGTTTTACCGGCAGTGCGAGGAGAGAGATGCCGAGTGGGTGGGGTTTCCTCTCAGGGTTTAATGAATTGAAGAATTGAACTAAAGGGAACTTTCAGCACATTTTTCAGCTGCTGCCTGAACTGAGTCTGTGTCACGGCGTAAATCGCAGTGTTTGTGCAGCAGCTCAGGAGCTGCAGCATGAAGCCCAATTCCTGAACATAATAATCTAACCATACAGAGTCATACCCCAGCCACCACATCCGCTTCCATATAGAATAAACCATTACCGTTGACCATAACAGGATGAAGTTGGCGGAGATAACGAAGAGTAAGATGATGGATTTGCTGCGACTCTCCATCTCCGGGTCTCGGGCACTGTGCCCACTGCTGTGAGCCCGGAGTCTCCTGCGGGCCCTGCTGCTCAGGACAATGTGTCTGACGGTGAGAACATTGAGCAGCAGAATCAGGGCGAATGGAACACCCGGGGTTAGAATGTGGTGGAGGAACTCGATTGGTCCCCAGACCGGAGAGGACAGAGCACCCATTGTGACATCACAAAACCAGGGGTCGTTCCCCAGCCGATACCCACCGGGCAGCATCACCCCCCAGGAAATGTCCTTCAGACAGCTCAGCACAGCCACTGTCCCCAGAACCACAGCCGCCGCTTTCTCGCTGCAATATTTACTTTTCAGCCTCGGGCAACAAATGGCCACAAATCGATCAAAGGTGAAAGTGACGGTGAACCAGACAGAACAGTCAGTGGCTGCATAAAGCAGGGCGGCGTGGATATTACACACGGGGATGGACATCAGGAAATAAAACTGTTCCCCAAAAACAATGGGAATGTGTCTGAATATCAGGTCGAGAATCACGACCAGGAGATCCCCCACTGCCATGGCCAACAGGTAACAAGTCACACATTTGGACAGCCCACAGTTTCTTCTCTTCAGGACCACAATTGTGATGAGGTTCACTGTGAGGAAGGGAAATACACAATGAAATTATACATCAGCCTGGGAAAGACATCACAAGTATGGTCGGTGTGGTGTGGAGGGAGTCAAATAAATATATACTAACACACACACTCACACACACACAGACAGTAACACACTCACACACACACAGAGACAGTAACACACACTCACACACAGTAATACACACATACACACACAGACAATAACACACACTCACACACACACTCACACTCACACACAGTAATACACACACTCACACACACAGAGACAGTAACACACTCACACACACACACAGACAGTAACACACACACACACACAGACACTGACACACAAACACACACACACAGACAGTAACACACTCACACACACATACACTGACACACAAACACACACACACATACAGAGACACTAACACACACACACACACACAGACAGTAACACACACACACAGAGACAGTAACACACAAACACACACACACAGACACTGACACACTCACACACACACACAGACAGTAACACACACTCACACACACACACAGAGACAGTAACACACACTCACACACACATACAGAGACAGTAACACACACTCACACACACACACACACAGACAGTAACACACACTCACACACGCAGACATACATACAGAGACAGTAACACACACACACACACAGACACTGACACACAAACACACACATACAGAGACAGTAACACACTCACACACACACAGAGACAGTAACACACACTCACACACACACACAGACAGTAACACACACTCACACTCACACACATACAGAGACAGTAACACACTCCCACTCACACACACTCACACACAAACACACACATACAGAGACAGTAACACACATACACACACACACGCACATACATACAGAGACAGTAACACACTCACACACACATACAGAGACAGTAACACACACACAGACACTGACACACTCACACACACACACAGTAATACACTGACACACACACAAACACTAACACACACACACACAGTAATACACTCACACACACAGACAAAAACACACTCACACATACAGACACTGACACACAAACACATACATACAGAGACAGTAACACACACACACACACAGACACTGACACACAAACACATACATACAGAGACAGTAACACACTCACACACACACACACAGAGACAGTAACACACACTCACACACACACACACAGACAGTAACACACACTCACACACACAGACATACATACAGAGACAGTAACACACACACACACACACACTGACACACAAACACACACATACAGAGACAGTAACACACACACACACACAGACACTGACACACAAACACATACATACAGAGACAGTAACACACTCACACACACACACAGAGACAGTAACACACACACACATACATACAGAGACAGTAACACACACACAGACACTGACACACTCACACACACACACAGTAATACACTGACACACACACAGACACTAACACACACACACAGTAATACACTCACACACACAGACAAAAACACACTCACACATACAGACACTGACACACACTCACACACATACAGAGACAGTAACACACACACACACACAGACACTGACACACAAACACTCACATACAGAGACAGTAACACACATACACACACACACGCACATACATACAGAGACAGTAACACACTCACACACACACACACATACAGAGACAGTAACACACACACAGACACTGACACACTCACACACACACACAGTAATACACTGACACACACACAGACACTAACACACACACACACAGTAATACACTCACACACACAGACAAAAACACACTCACACATACAGACACTGACACACACTCACACACATACAGAGACAGTAACACACACACACAGACACTGACACACACACACACAGTAATACACTCACACACACAGACAAAAACACACTCACACATACAGACACTGACACACACTCTCACACATACAGAGACAGTAACACACACACACAGACACTGACACACAAACACACACATACAGAGACAGTAACACACATACACACACACACGCACATACATACAGAGACAGTAACACACTCACACACACACACATACATACAGAGACAGTAACACACACACAGACACTGACACACTCACACACACACAGTAATACACTGACACACACACAGACACTAACA
The DNA here is from genome assembly GCF_047496885.1 of Scyliorhinus torazame. Lineage (NCBI taxonomy): Eukaryota > Metazoa > Chordata > Chondrichthyes > Carcharhiniformes > Scyliorhinidae > Scyliorhinus > Scyliorhinus torazame. The sequence goes on from NW_027307826.1 coordinate 60,280, forward strand.
CACACACACACAGTAATACACTCACACACACAGACAAAAACACACTCACACATACAGACACTGACACACAAACACATACATACAGAGACAGTAACACACACACACACACAGACACTGACACACAAACACATACATACAGAGACAGTAACACACACTCACACACACACACAGAGACTGTAACACACACACACACAGACAGTAACACACACTCACACACACAAACACATACATACAGAGACAGTAACACACACACACACACGCAGAGACAGTAACACACACACACACAGACAGTAACACACACTCACACACAAACACATACATACAGAGACAGTAACACACACACACACAGACACTGACACACAAACACATACATACAGAGACAGTAACACACACTCACACACACACACAGACAGTAACACACACACACACACAGTGACTGACACACAAACACACACATACAGAGACAGTAACACACATACACACACACACGCACATACATACAGAGACAGTAACACACTCACACACACACACACATACATACAGAGACAGTAACACACACACAGACACTGACACACTCACACACACACACAGTAATACACTGACACACACACAGACACTAACACACACACACACACACAGTAATACACACACACACAGACAAAAACACACTCACACATACAGACACTGACACACACTCACACACACACACACACAGAGACAGTAACACACACACACTGACACACACACACACACACACAGACAGTAACACACACACACGCACACTCACAGAGACAGTAACACACACACGCACACAGACACTGACACACAAACACACACATACAGAGACAGTAACACACACACACAGTAATACACTCACACACACGCACACAGACACTAACACAAACACAGACACGGACACACACTCACACACACACATACAGTAATACACTTACACACACAGACAGAGACAGTAATACACTCACACATACACAGACACTAACACACACACACACACACACTGTAATACACACACAGACACTCAGTGGTGTGCGGTGTGCTGGGTGTCTGATGGGGGTGTGGTACATTGTGTACTGTCAGTGGTGTGCGGTGTGCTGGGTGCCTGATGGGGGTGTGGTACATTGTGTACTGTCAGTGGTGTGCGGTGTGCTGGGTGTCTGATGGGGCTGTGGTACATTGTGTACTGTCAGTGGTGTGCGGTGTGCTGGGTGTCTGATGGGTGTGTGGTACATTGTGTACTGTCAGTGGTGTGCGGTGTGCTGGGTGTCTGATGGGGGTGTGGTACATTGTGTACTGTCAGTGGTGTGTGGTGAGCTGGGTGTCTGATGGGGGTGTGGTACATTGTGTACTGTCAGTGGTGTGTGGTGTGCTGGGTGTCTGATGTGGGTGTGGTACATTGTGTACTGTCAGTGGTGTGCAGTGTGCTGAGTGTCTGATGGGGGTGTGGTACATTGTGTACTGTCAGTGGTGTGTGGTGTGCTGGGTCCCTGATGGGGGTGTGGTACATTGTGTACTGTCAGTGGTGTGCGGTGTGCTGGGTGCCTGATGGGGGTGTGGTACATTGTGTACTGTCAGTGGTGTGCGGTGTGCTGGGTGTCTAATGGGGGTGTGGTACATTGTGTACTGTCAGTGGTGTGCGGTGTGCTGGGTGTCTGATGGGGTGTGGTACTTTGTGTACTGTCAGTGGTGTGTGGTGTTCTGGGTGTCTGATGGGGCTGTGGTACATTGTGTACTGTCAGTGGTGTGCGGTGTGCTGGGTGTCTGATGGGGCTGTGGTACATTGTGTACTGTCAGTGGTGTGCGGTGTGCTGGCTGTCTGATGGGGGTGTGGTACATTGTGTACTGTCAGTGGTGTGCGGTGTGCTGGCTGTCTGATGGGGGTGTGGTACATTGTGTACTGTCAGTGGTGTACGGTGAGCTGGGTGCCTGATGGGGGTGTGGTACATTGTGTACTGTCAGTGGTGTGTGGTGTGCTGGGTGTCTGATGGGAGTGTGGTACATTGTGTACTGTGAGTGGTGTGTGGTGTGCTGGGTGTCTGATGGGGGTGTGGTACATTGTGTACTGTCAGTGGTGTGTGGTGTGCTGGGTGTCTGATGGGGGTGTGGTACACTGTGTACTGTCAGTGGTGTGTGGTGTGCTGGGTCCCTGATGGGGGTGTGGTACATTGTGTACTGTCAGTGGTGTGTGGTGTGCTGGGTGTCTGATGGGGGGTGTGGTACATTGTGTACTGTCAGTGGTGTGCGGTGTGCTGTGTGCGTGATGGGGGTGTGGTACATTGTGTACTGTCAGTGGTGTGTGGTGTGCTGGGTGCCTGATGGGGGTGTGGTACATTGTGTACTGTCAGTGGTGTGCGGTGCGCTGGGTGTCTGATGGGGCTGTGGTACATTGTGTACTGTCAGTGGTGTGCGGTGCGCTGGGTGTCTGATGGGGGTGCGGTACATTGTGTACTGTCAGTGGTGTGCGTTGTGCTGAGTGTCTGATAGGGGTGTGGTACATTGTGTACTGTCAGTGGTGTGCGATGTGCTGGGTGCCTGATGGGGGTGTGGTACATTGTGTACTGTCAGTGGTGTGCGGTGTGCTGGGTGTCTGATGGGGATGAGGTACATTGTGTACTGTCAGTGGTGTGTGGTGTGCTGGGTGTCTGATGGGGGTGATGTACATTGTGTACTGTCAGTGGTGTGTGGTGTTCTGGGTGTCTGATGGGGGTGTGGTACATTGTGTACTGTCAGTGGTGTGCGGTGTGCTGGGTGTCTGATGGGGCTGTGGTACAGTGTGTACTGTCTGTGGTGTGCGGTGTGCTGGGTGTCTGATGGGGGTGTGGTACATTGTGTACTGTCAGTGGTGTGCGGTGTGCTGGGTGTCTGATGGGGCTGTGGTACATTGTGTACTGTCAGTGGTGTGCGGTGTGCTGGGTGTCTGATGGGGGTGTGGTACTTTGTGTACTGTCAGTGGTGTGCGGTGTGCTGGGTGTCTGATGGGGCTGTGGTACATTGTGTAATGTCAGTGGTGTGCGGTGTGCTGTGTGCCTGATGGGACTGTGGTACATTGTGTAATGTCAGTGGTGTGCGGTGTGCTGGGTGCCTGATGGGGGTGTGGTACATTGTGTACTGTCAGTGGTGTGCGGTGTGCTGGGTGCCTGATGGGGCTGTGGTACATTGTGTACTGTCAGTGGTGTGCTGTGTGCTGGGTGTCTGATGGGGGTGTGGTACATTGTGTACTGTCAGTGGTGTGCGGTGTGCTGGGTGTCTGATGGGGATGTGGTACATTGTGTACTGTCAGTGGTGTGCGGTGTGCTGGGTACCTGATGGGGGTGTGGTACATTGTGTACTGTCAGTGGTGTATGGTGTGCTGGGTGTCTGATGGGGTTGAGGTACATTGTGTACTGTCAGTGGTGTGCGGTGAGCTGGGTGCCTGATGGGGGTGTGGTACATTGTGTACTGTCAGTGGTGTGCGGTGTGCTGGGTGTCTGATGGGAGTGTGGTACATTGTGTACTGTCAGTGGTGTGCGGTGTGCTGGGTGTCTGATGGGGGTGTGGTACATTGTGTACTGTCAGTGGTGTGCGGTGTGCTGGGTGCCTGATGGGGGTGTGGTACATTGTGTACTGTCAGTGGTGTGCGGTGTGCTGGGTGTCTGATGGGAGTGTGGTACATTGTGTACTGTCAGTGGTGTGCGGTGTGCTGGGTGTCTGATGGGGGTGTGGTACATTGTGTACTGTCAGTGGTGTGCGGTGTGCTGGGTGTCTGATGGGAGTGTGGTACATTGTGTACTGTCAGTGGTGTGCGGTGTGCTGGGTGTCTGATGGGGGTGTGGTACATTGTGTACTGTCAGTGGTGTGCGGTGTGCTGGGTGTCTGATGGGGGTGTGGTACATTGTGTACTGTCAGTGGTGTGCGGTGTGCTGGGTGTCTGATGGGGGTGTGGTACAATGTGTACTGTCAGTGGTGTGCGGTGTGCGGGGTGCCTGATGGGGGTGTGGTACATTGTGTACTGGCAGTGGTGTGCGGTGTGCTGGGTTTCTGATGGGGGTGTGGTACATTGTGTACTGTCAGTGGTGTGCGGTGTGCTGGGTGCCTGATGGGGGTGTGGTACATTGTGTACTGTCAGTGGTGTGCGGTGTGCTGGGTGCCTGATGGGGGTGTGGTACATTGTGTACTGTCAGTGGTGTGCGGTGTGCTGGGTGTCTGATGGGGGTGTGGTACATTGTGTACTGGCAGCGGTGTGCGGTGTGCTGGGTGCCTGATGGGGGTGTGGTACATTGTGTACTGTCAGTGGTGTGCGGTGTGCTGGGTGTCTGATGAGGGTGTGGTACATTGTGTACTGTCAGTGGTGTGCGGTGAGCTGGGTGTCTGATGTTGGTGTGGCACATTGTGTACTGTCAGTGGTGTGCGGTGTGCTGGGTGTCTGATGAGGGTGTGGTACATTGTGTACTGTCAGTGGTGTGCGGTGTGCTGGGTGTGTGATGGGGGTGTGGTACATTGTGTACTGTCAGTGGTGTGTGGTGTGCTGGGTGTCTGATGTGGGTGTGGTACATTGTGTACCGTCAGTGGTGTGTGGTGAGCTGGGTGTCTGATGTGGGTGTGGCACATTGTGTACTGTCAGTGGTGTGCAGTGTGCTGGGTGTCTGATGGGGGTGTGGTACATTGTGTACTGTCAGTGGTGTGCGGTGTGTGCGGTGTCTGATGGGGCTGTGGTACATTGTGTACTGTCAGTGGTGTGTGGTGTGCTGGGTGCCTGATGGGGGTGTGGTACATTGTGTACTGTCAGTGGTGTGCGGTGCGCTGGGTGTCTGATGGGGGTGCGGTACATTGTGTACTGTCAGTGGTGTGCGGTGCGCTGGGTGTCTGATGGGGCTGTGGTACATTGTGTACTGTCAGTGGTGTGTGGTGCGCTGGGTGTCTGATGGGGGTGCGGTACATTGTGTACTGTCAGTGGTGTGCGGTGCGCTGTGTGTCTGATGGGGGTGCGGTACATTGTGTACTGTCAGTGGTGTGCGGTGAGCTGGGTGTCTGATGGGGGTGTGGTACATTGTGTACTGTCAGTGGTGTGCGGTGCGCTGGGTGTCTGATGGGGGTGTGGTACATTATGTACTGCCAGTGGTGTGCGGTGTGCTGGGTGTCTGATGGGGGTGTGGTACATTGTGTACTGTCAGTGGTGTGCGGTGCGCTGGGTGTCTGATGGGGGTGTGGTACATTGTGTACTGTCAGTGGTGTGTGGTGTGCTGGGTGCCTGATGGGGGTGTGGTACATTGTGTACTGTCAGTGGTGTGTGGTGTGCTGGGTGCCTGATGAGGGTGTGGTACATTGTGTACTGTCAGTGGTGTGTGGTGTGCTGGGTGCCTGATGGGGGTGTGGTACATTGTGTACTGTCAGTGGTGTGCGGTGCGCTGGGTGTCTGATGGGGGTGCGGTACATTGTGTACTGTCAGTGGTGTGCGGTGCGCTGGGTGTCTGATGGGGGTGCGGTACATTGTGTACTGTCAGTGGTGTGCGGTGTGCTGGGTGCCTGATGGGGGTGTGGTACATTGTGTACTGTCAGTGGTGTGCGGTGCGCTGGGTGTCTGATGGGGCTGTGGTACATTGTGTACTGTCAGTGGTGTGTGGTGCGCTGGGTGTCTGATGGGGGTGCGGTACATTGTGTACTGTCAGTGGTGTGCGGTGCGCTGGGTGTCTGATGGGGGTGCGGTACATTGTGTACTGTCAGTGGTGTGCGGTGAGCTGGGTGACTGATGGGGGTGTGGTACATTGTGTACTGTCAGTGGTGTGCGGTGCGCTGGGTGTCTGATGGGGGTGTGGTACATTATGTACTGTCAGTGGTGTGCGGTGTGCTGGGCGTCTGATGGGGGTGTGGTACATTGTGTACTGTCAGTGGTGTGCGGTGCGCTGGGTGTCTGATGGGGGTGTGGTACATTGTGTACTGTCAGTGGTGTGTGGTGTGCTGGGTGCCTGATGGGGGTGTGGTACATTGTGTACTGTCAGTGGTGTGTGGTGTGCTGGGTGCCTGATGAGGGTGTGGTACATTGTGTACTGTCAGTGGTGTGCGTTGTGCTGAGTGTCTGATAGGGGTGTGGTACATTGTGTACTGTCAGTGGTGTGTGGTGTGCTGGGTGTCTGATGGGGGTGTGGTACATTGTGTAATGTCAGTGGTGTGCGGTGTGCTGTGTGCCTGATGGGACTGTGGTACATTGTGTACTGTCAGTGGTGTGCGGTGTGCTGGGTGCCTGATGGGGCTGTGGTACATTGTGTACTGTCAGTGGTGTGCGGTGTGCTGGGTGTCTGATGGGGCTGTGGTACATTGTGTAATGTCAGTGGTGTGCGGTGTGCTGGGTGTCTGATGGGGGTGTGGTACATTGTGTACTGACAGTGGTGTGCGGTGTGCTGGGTGTCTGATGGGGGTGTGATACATTGTGTACTGTCAGTGGTGGGCGGTGTGCTGGGTGTCTGATGGGGGTGCGGTACATTGTGTACTGTCAGTGGTGTGCGGTGTGCTGGGTGTCTGATGGGGGTGTGGTACATTGTGTACTGTCAGTGGTGTGCGGTGTGCTGGGTGTCTGATGGGGTTGAGGTACATTGTGTACTGTCAGTGGTGTGCGGTGTGCTGGGTGTCTGATGGGGGTGTGGTACATTGTGTACTGTCAGTGGTGTGCGGTGTGCTGGGTGCCTGATGGGGGTGTGGTACATTGTGTACTGTCAGTGGTGTGCGGTGAGCTGGGTGTCTGATGTGGGTGTGGCACATTGTGTACTGTCAGTGGTGTGCGGTGTGCTGGGTGTCTGATGAGGGTGTGGTACATTGTGTACTGTCAGTGGTGTGCGGTGAGCTGGGTGTCTGATGTGGGTGTGGCACATTGTGTACTGTCAGTGGTGTGCGGTGTGCTGGGTGTCTGATGAGGGTGTGGTACATTGTGTCCTGTCAGTGGTGTGCGGTGTGCTGGGTGTCTGATGGGTGTGTGGTACATTGTGTACTGTCAGTGGTGTGTGGTGAGCTGGGTGTCTGATGTGGGTGTGGCACATTGTGTACTGTCAGTGGTGTGCAGTGTGCTGGGTGTCTGATGGGGGTGTGGTACATTGTGTACTGTCAGTGGTGTGCGGTGTGTGCGGTGTCTGATGGGGCTGTGGTACATTGTGTACTGTCAGTGGTGTGTGGTGTGCTGGGTGCCTGATGGGGGTGTGGTACATTGTGTACTGTCAGTGGTGTGTGGTGCGCTGGGTGTCCGATGGGGGTGTGGTACATTGTGTACTGTCAGTGGTGTGCGGTGTGCTGGGTGTCTGATGGGGGTGTGGTACATTGTGTACTGTCAGTGGTGTGCGGTGTGCTGGGTGTCTGATGGGGCTGTGGTACATTGTGTACTGTCAGTGGTGTGCGGTGTGCTGGGTGTCTGATGGGGGTGTGGTACATTGTGTACTGTCAGTGGTGTGCGGTGTGCTGGGTGTCTGATGGGGCTGTGGTACATTGTGTACTGGCAGTGGTGTGCGGTGTGCTGGGTGCCTGATGGGGGTGTGGTACATTGTGTACTGTCAGTGGTGTGCGGTGTGCTGGGTGTCTGATGGGGGTGTGGTACATTGTGAACTGTCAGTGGTGTGTGCTGTGCTGGGTGTCTGATGGGGGTGTGATATATTGTGTACTGTCAGTGGTTTGCGGTGTGCTGGGTGCCTGATGGGGGTGTGGTACATTGTGTACTGTCAGTGGTGTGCGGTGTGCTGGGTGTCTGATGGGGCTGTGGTACATTGTGTGCTGTCAGTGGTGTGCGGTGTGCTGGGTGTCTGATGGGGGTGTGGTACATTGTGTACTGTCAGTGGTGTGTGGTGTGCTGGGTGTCTGATGGGGGTGTGGTACATTGTGTACTGTCAGTGGTGTGTGCTGTGCTGGGTGTCTGATGGGGCTGTGATATATTGTGTACTGTCAGTGGTGTGTGGTGTGCTGGGTGTCTGATGGGGGTGTGGTACATTGTGTACTGTCAGTGGTGTGTGCTGTGCTGGGTGTCTGATGGGGGTGTGGTACATTGTGTACTGTCAGTGGTGTGCGGTGTGCTGGGTGCCTGATGGGGGTGTGGTACATTGTGTACTGTCAGTGGTGTGCGGTGTGCTGGGTGCCTGATGGGGGTGTGGTACATTGTGTACTGTCAGTGGTGTGCGGTTTGCTGGGTGTCTGATGGGGCTGTGGTACATTGTGTACTGTCAGTGGTGTGCGGGGTGCTGGGTGTCTGATGGGGGTGTGGTACATTGTGTACTGTCAGTGGTGTGCGGTGTGCTGTGTGTCTGGTGGGGGTGTGGTACATTGTGTACTGTCAGTGGTGTGCGGTGTGCTGGGTGTCTGATGGGGGTGTGGTACATTGTGTACTGTCAGTGGTGTGCGGTGTGCTGTGTGTCTGGTGGGGGTGTGGTACATTGTGTACTGTCAGTGGTGTGCGGTGTGCTGGGTGTCTGATGGGGGTGTGGTACATTGTGTACTGTCAGTGGTGTATGGTGTGCTGGGTGTCTGATGGGGGTGTGGTACATTGTGTACTGTCAGTGGTGTGCGGGGTGCTGGGTGTCTGATGGGGGTGTGGTACATTGTGTACTGTCAGTGGTGTGCGGTGTGCTGGGTGTCTGATGGGGGTGTGGTACATTGTGTACTGTCAGTGGTGTGCGGTGTGCTGAGTGTCTGATGGGTGTGCGGTACATTGTGTACTGTCAGTGGTGAGCGGTGTGCTGGGTGCCTGATGGGGGTGTGGTACATTGTGTACTGTCAGTGGTGTGCGGTGTGCTGGGTGTCTGATGGGACTGTGGTACATTGTGTACTGTCAGTGGTGTGCGGTGTGCTGGGTGTCTGATGGGGGTGTGGTACATTGTGTACTGTCAGTGGTGTGCGGTGTGCTGGGTGTCCTGATGGGGGTGTGGTACATTGTGTACTGTCAGTGGTGTGTGGTGTGCTGGATGCCTGATGGGACTGTGGTACATTGTGTACTGTCAGTGGTGTGCGGTGTGCTGGGTGTCTGATGGGGGTGTGGTACATTGTGTACTGTCAGTGGTGTGCGGTTTGCTGGGTGTCTGATGGGGCTGTGGTACATTGTGTACTGTCAGTGGTGTGCGGTGTGCTGGGTGCCTGATGGGGGTGTGGTACATTGTGTACTGTCAGTGGTGTGCGGTGTGCTGGGTGTCTGATGGGGGTGAGGTACATTGTGTACTGTCAGTGGTGTGTGGTGTGCTGGATGCCTGATGGGACTGTGGTACATTGTGTACTGTCAGTGGTGTGCGGTGTGCTGTGTGTCTGGTGGGGGTGTGGTACATTGTGTACTGTCAGTGGTGTGCGGTGTGCTGGGTGTCTGATGGGGGTGTGGTACATTGTGTACTGTCAGTGGTGTGCGGTGTGCTGGGTGTCTGATGGGGGTGTTGTACATTGTGTACTGTCAGTCGTGTGCGGTTTGCTGGGTGTCTGATGGGGCTGTGGTACATTGTGTACTGTCAGTGGTGTGCGGTGTGCTGGGTGTCTGATGGGGGTGTGGTACATTGTGTACTGTCAGTGGTGTGCCGTGTGCTGGGTGTCTGATGGGGCTGTGGTACATTGTGTACTGTCAGTGGTGTGTGGTGTGCTGGGTGTCTGATGAGGGTGTGGCACATTGTGTACTGTCAGTGGTGTGCGGTGTGCTGGGTGCCTGATGGGGGGTGTGTTACATTGTGTACTGTCAGTAGTGTGCGGTGTGCTGGGTGTCTGATGGGGGGTGTGGTACATTGTGTACTGTCAGTGGGGTGCGGTGTGCTGGGTGTCTGATGGGGCTGTGGTACATTGTGTACTGTCAGTGGTGTGTGGTGTGCTGGGTGTCTAATGGGGGTGTGGTACATTCTGTACTGTCAGTGGTGTGCGGTGAGCTGGGTGCCTGATGGGGGTGTGGTACATTGTGTACTGTCAGTGGTGTGTGGTGTGCTGGGTGTCTGATGGGGGTGTGGTACATTGTGTACTGTCAGTGGTGTGCGGTGTGCTGGGTGTCTGATGGGGGTGTGGTACATTGTGAACTGTCAGTGGTGTGTGCTGTGCTGGGTGTCTGATGGGGGTGTGATATATTGTGTACTGTCAGTGGTTTGCGGTGTGCTGGGTGCCTGATGGGGGTGTGGTACATTGTGTACTGTCAGTGGTGTGCGGTGTGCTGGGTGTCTGATGGGGCTGTGGTACATTGTGTGCTGTCAGTGGTGTGCGGTGTGCTGGGTGTCTGATGGGGGTGTGGTACATTGTGTACTGTCAGTGGTGTGTGGTGTGCTGGGTGTCTGATGGGGGTGTGGTACATTGTGTACTGTCAGTGGTGTGTGCTGTGCTGGGTGTCTGATGGGGCTGTGATATATTGTGTACTGTCAGTGGTGTGCGGTGTGCTGGGTGCCTGATGGGGGTGTGGTACATTGTGTACTGTCAGTGGTGTGCGGTGTGCTGGGTGCCTGAAGGGGCTGTGGTACATTGTGTACTGTCAGTGGTGTGCGGGGTGCTGGGTGTCTGATGGGGGTGTGGTACATTGTGTACTGTCAGTGGTGTATGGTGTGCTGGGTGTCTGATGGGGGTGTGGTACATTGTGTACTGTCAGTGGTGTGCGGTGTGCTGGGTGTCTGATGGGGGTGTGGTACATTGTGTACTGTCAGTGGTGTGTGCTGTGCTGGGTGTCTGATGGGGGTGTGATATATTGTGTACTGTCAGTGGTGTGCGGTGTGCTGGGTGCCTGATGGGGGTGTGGTACATTGTGTACTGTCAGTGGTGTGCCGTGTGCTGGGTGTCTGATGGGGCTGTGGTACATTGTGTACTGTCAGTGGTGTGTGGTGTGCTGGGTGTCTGATGAGGGTGTGGCACATTGTGTACTGTCAGTGGTGTGCGGTGTGCTGGGTGCCTGATGGGGGGTGTGTTACATTGTGTACTGTCAGTAGTGTGCGGTGTGCTGGGTGTCTGATGGGGGGTGTGGTACATTGTGTACTGTCAGTGGGGTGCGGTGTGCTGGGTGTCTGATGGGGCTGTGGTACATTGTGTACTGTCAGTGGTGTGTGGTGTGCTGGGTGTCTAATGGGGGTGTGGTACATTCTGTACTGTCAGTGGTGTGCGGTGAGCTGGGTGCCTGATGGGGGTGTGGTACATTGTGTACTGTCAGTGGTGTGTGGTGTGCTGGGTGTCTGATGGGGGTGTGGTACATTGTGTGCTGTCAGTGGTGTGCGGTGTGCTGGGTTTCTGATGGGGCTGTGATATATTGTGTACTGTCAGTGGTGTGCGGTGTGCTGGGTGCCTGATGGGGGTGTGGTACATTGTGTACTGTCAGTGGTGTGCGGTGTGCTGGGTGCCTGAAGGGGCTGTGGTACATTGTGTACTGTCAGTGGTGTGTGGTGTGCTGGGTGCCTGATGGGGGTGTGGTACATTGTGTACTGTCAGTGGTGTGCGGTGTGCTGGGTGTCTGATGGGGGTGTGGTACATTGTGTACTGTCAGTGGTGTGCGGTGTGCTGGGTGTCTGATGGGGGTGTGGTACATTGTGTACTGTCAGTGGTGTGTGCTGTGCTGGGTGTCTGATGGGGGTGTGATATATTGTGTACTGTCAGTGGTGTGCGGTGTGCTGGGTGCCTGATGGGGGTGTGGTACATTGTGTACTGTCAGTGGTGTGCGGTGTGCTGGGTGTCTGATGGGGCTGTGGTACATTGTGTGCTGTCAGTGGTGTGCGGTGTGCTGGGTGTCTGATGGGGGTGTGGTACATTGTGTACTGTCAGTGGTGTGTGGTGTGCTGGGTGCCTGATGGGGGTGTGGTACATTGTGTACTGTCAGTGGTGTGCGGTGTTCTGGGTGTCTGATGGGGGTGTGGTACATTGTGTACTGTCAGTGGTGTGCGGTGTTCTGTGTGTCTGATGGGGCTGTGGTACATTGTGTGCTGTCAGTGGTGTGTGGTGTGCTGGGTGTCTGATGGGGCTGTGGTACATTGTGTGCTGTCAGTGGTGTGCGGTGTTCTGGGTGTCTGATGGGGGTGTGGTACATTGTGTACTGTCAGTCGTGTGTGGTGTGCTGGGTGTCTGATGGGGGTGTGGTACATTGTGTACTGTCAGTGGTGTGCGGTGTGCTGGGTGTCTGTTGGGGGTGAGGTACATTGTGTACTGTCAGTGGTGTGCGGTGTTCTGTGTGTCTGATGGGGGTGTGGTACATTGTGTACTGTCAGTGTTGTGCGGTGTGCTGGGTGCCGAATGGGACTGTGGTACATTGTGTACTGTCAGTGGTGTGCGGTGCGCAGGGTGCCTGATGGGGGTGTGGTACATTGTGTACTGTCAGTGGGATGCGGTGTGCTGGGTGCCTGATGGGTGTGGTACATTGTGTACTGTCAGTGGTGTGCGGTGTGCTGGGTGCCTGATGGGGGTGTGGTACATTGTGTACTGTCAGTGGTGTGCGGTGTGCTGGGTGTCTGATGAGGCTGTGGTACATTGTGTACTGTCAGTGGTGTGTGGTGTGCTGGGTGCCTGATGGGGCTGTGGTACATTGTGTACTGTGAGTGGTGTGTGGTGTGCTGGGTGTCTGATGGGGGTGTGGTACATTGTGTACTGTCAGTGGTGTGTGGTGTGCTGGGTGTCTGATGGGGGTGTGGTACATTGTGTACTGTCAGTGGTGTGCGGTGTGCTGAGTGTCTGATGGGGGTGTGGTACATTGTGTACTGTCAGTGGTGTGTGGTGTGCTGGGTGTCTGATGGGGGTGTGGTACATTGTGTACTGTCAGTGGTGTGCGGTGTGCTGGGTGCCTGATGGTGGTGTGGTACATTGTGTACTGTCAGTGGTGTGTGGTGTGCTGGGTGTCTGATGGGGGCTGTGGTACATTGTGTACTGTCAGTGGTGTGCGGTGTGCTGTGTGCATGATGGGGGTGTGGTACATTGTGTACTGTCAGTGGTGTGTGGTGTGCTGGGTGCCTGATGGGGGTGTGGTACATTGTGTACTGTCAGTGGTGTGCGGTGCGCTGGGTGTCTGATGGGGGTGTGGTACATTATGTACTGTCAGTGGTGTGCGGTGTGCTGGGTGTCTGATGGGGGTGTGGTACATTGTGTACTGTCAGTGGTGTGAGGTGCGCTGGGTGTCTGATGGGGGTGTGGTACATTGTGTACTGTCAGTGGTGTGCGGTGTGCTGGGTGTCTGATGGGGGTGTGGTACATTGTGTACTGTCAGTGGTGTGAGGTGCGCTGGGTGTCTGATGGGGGTGTGGTACATTGTGTACTGTCAGTGGTGTGCGGTGTGCTGAGTGTCTGATGGGGATGTGGTACATTGTGTACTGTCAGTGGTGTGCGGTGTGCTGGGTGTCTGATGGGGCTGTGGTACATTGTGTACTGTCAGTGGTGTGCGGTGTGCTGGGTGTCTGATGGGGCTGTGGTACATTGTGTACTGTCAGTGGTGTGCGTTGTGCTGAGTGTCTGATAGGGGTGTGGTACATTGTGTACTGTCAGTGGTGTGTGGTGTGCTGGGTGTCTGATGGGGTGTGGTACATTGTGTACTGTCAGTGGTGTGCGATGTGCTGGGTGCCTGGTGGGGGTGTGGTACACTGTGTACTGTCAGTGGTGTGCGGTGTGCTGGGTGTCTGATGGGGATGAGGTACATTGTGTACTGTCAGTGGTGTGCGATGTGCTGGGTGCCTGATGGGGGTGTGGTACATTGTGTACTGTCAGTGGTGTGTGGTGTGCTGGGTGTCTGATGGGGGTGTGGTACACTGTGTACTGTCAGTGGTGTGTGGTGTGCTGGGTGTCTGATGGGGGTGTGGTATATTGTGTACTGTCAGTGGTGTGTGGTGTGCTGGGTGTCTGATGGGGGTGTGGTACACTGTGTACTGTCAGTGGTGTGTGGTCTGCTGGGTGTCTGATGGGGGTGTGGTACATTGTGTACTGTCAGTGGTGTGCGGTGTGCTGGGTGTCTGATGGGGCTGTGGTACATTGTGTACTGTCAGTGGTGTGTGGTGTGCTGGGTGCCTGATGGGGATGTGGTACTTTGTGTACTGTACGTGGTGTGCGGTGTGCTGGGTGCCTGATGGGGGTGTGGTACATTGTGTACTGTCAGTGGTGTGCGGTGTGCTGGGTGCCTGATGGGGGTGTGGTACATTGTGTACTGTCAGTGGTGTGCGGTGTGCTGGGTGCCTGATGGGGGTGTGGTACTTTGTGTACTGTCAGTGGTGTGTGGTGTGCTGGGTGCCTGATGGGGCTGTGGTACACTGTGTGCTGTCAGTGGTGTGCGGTGTGCTGGGTGTCTGATGGGGGTGTGGTACATTGTGTACTGTCAGTGGTGTGTGGTGTGCTGGGTGCCTGATGGGGATGTGGTACTTTGTGTACTGTCAGTGGTGTGTGGTGTGCTGGGTGCCTGATGGGGGTGTGGTACATTGTGTACTGTCAGTGGTGTGTGGTGTGCTGGGTCCCTGATGGGGGTTTGGTACATTGTGTGCTGTCAGTGGTGTGCGGTGTGCTGGGTGTCTGATGGGGGTGTGGTACATTGTGTACTGTCAGTGGTGTGCGGTGTGCTGGGTGTCTGATGGGGCTGTGGTACATTGTGTACTGTCAGTGATGTGCGGTGTGCTGGGTGTCTGATGGGGGTGTGGTACATTGTGTACTGTCAGAGGTGTGTGGTGTGCTGGGTGTCTGATGGGGGTGTGGTACTTTGTGTACTGTCAGTGGTGTGCGGTGTGCTGGGTGCCTGATGGGGCTGTGGTACATTGTGTACTGTCAGTGGTGTGCGGTGTGCTGGGTGTCTGATGGGGGTGTGGTACTTTGTGTACTGTCAGTGGTGTGCGGTGAGCTGGGTGCCTGATGGGGGTGTGGTACATTGTGTACTGTCAGAGGTGTGTGGTGTGCTGGGTGTCTGATGGGGGTGTGGTACTTTGTGTACTGTCAGTGGTGTGCGGTGTGCTGGGTGCCTGATGGGGCTGTGGTACATTGTGTACTGTCAGTGGTGTGCGGTGTGCTGGGTGTCTGATGGGGGTGTGGTACATTGTGTACTGTCAGTGGTGTGCGGTGTGCTGGGTGTCTGATGGGGCTGTGGTACATTGTGTAATGTCAGTGGTGTGCGGTGTGCTGTGTGCCTGATGGGACTGTGGTACATTGTGTACTGTCAGTGGTGTGCGGTGTGCTGGGTACCTGATGGGGGTGTGGTACATTGTGTACTGTCAGTGGTGTATGGTGTGCTGGGTGTCTGATGGGGGTGTGGTACATTGTGTACTGTCAGTGGTGTGCGATGTGCTGGGTGTCTGATGGGGTTGTGGTACATTGTGTACTGTCAGTGGTGTGCGGTATGCTGGATGTCTGATGGGGGTGTGGTACATTGTGTACTGTCAGTGGTGTGCGGTGTGCTGGGTGCCTGATGGGGGTGTGGTACATTGTGTACTGTCAGTGGTGTGCAGTGTGCTGGGTGTCTGATGGGGGTGTGGTACATTGTGTACTGTCAGTGGTGTGCGGTGTGCTGGGTGTCTGATGGGGCTGTGGTACATTGTGTACTGTCAGTGGTGTGTGGTGTGCTGGGTGTCTGATGGGGGTGAGGTACATTGTGTACTGTCAATGGTGTGTGGTGTGCTGGGTGTCTGATGGGGGTGTGGTACATTGTGTACTGTCAGTGGTGTGCGGTGTGCTGGGTGTCTGATGGGGGTGAGGTACATTGTGTACTGTCAGTGGTGTGCGGTGTGCTGGGTGTCTGATGGGGGTGTGGTACATTGTGTACTGTCAGTGGTGTGTGGTGTGCTGGGTGCCTGATGGGGGTGTGGTACATTGTGTACTGTCAGTGGTGTGTGGTGTGCTGTGTGCCTGATGGGGGTGTGGTACATTGTGTACTGTCAGTGGTGTGTGGTGTGCTGGGTGCCTGATGGGGGTGTGGTACATTGTGTACTGTCAGTGGTGTGTGGTGTGCTGGGTGTCTGATGGGGGTGTGGTACATTGTGTACTGTCAGTGGTGTGTGGTGAGCTGGGTGTCTGATGGGGCTGTGGTACATTGTGTACTGTCAGTGGTGTGCGGTGTGCTGTGTCCCTGATGGGGCTGTGGTACATTGTGTACTGTCAGAGGTGTGCGGTGTGCTGGGTGCCTGATGGGGTTGTGGTACATTGTGTACTGTCAGTGGTGTGCGGTGTGATGGGTGCCTGATGGGGGTGTGGTACATTGTGTACTGTCAGAGGTGTGCGGTGTGCTGGGTGCCTGATGGGGGTGTGGTACATTGTGTACTGTCAGTGGTGTGCGGTGTGCTGGCTGTCTGATGGGGGTGTGGTACATTGTGTACTGTCAGTGGTGTGCGGTGTGCTGGGTGTCTGATGGGGCAGTGGTACATTGTGTACTGTCAGTGGTGTGCGGTGTGCTGGCTGTCTGATGGGGGTGTGGTACATTGTGTACTGTCAGTGGTGTGCGGTGTGCTGTGTGTCTGATGAGGGTGTGGTACATTGAGTACTGTCAGTGGTGTGCGGTGTGCTGGGTGTCTGATGAGGGTGTGGTACATTGTGTACTGTCAGTGGTGTGCGGTGTGCTGGCTGTCTGATGGGGGTGTGGTACATTGTGTACTGTCAGTGGTGTGTGGTGAGCTGGGTGTCTGATGGGGGTGTGGTACATTGTGTACTGTCAGTGGTGTGCAGTGTGCTGGGTGTCTGATGGGGGTGTGGTACATTGTGTACTGTCAGTGGTGTGCGGTGTGTGCGGTGTCTGATGGGGCTGTGGTACATTGTGTACTGTCAGTGGTGTGTGGTGTGCTGGGTGTCTGATGGGGCTGTGGTACATTGTGTACTGTCAGTGGTGTGCGGTGTGCTGGGTGTCTGATGGGGGTGTGGTACATTGTGTACTGTCAGTGGTGTGTGGTGCGCTGGGTGTCCGATGGGGGTGTGGTACATTGTGTACTGTCAGTGGTGTGCGGTGTGCTGGGTGTCTGATGGGGGTGTGGTACATTGTGTACTGTCAGTGGTGTGCGGTGTGCTGGGTGTCTGATGGGGGTGTGGTACATTGTGTACTGTCAGTGGTGTGCGGTGTGCTGGGTGTCTGATGGGGGTGTGGTACATTGTGTACTGTCAGTGGTGTGCAGTGTGCTGGGTGCCTGATGGGGGTGTGGTACATTGTGTACTGTCAGTGGTGTGCGGTGTGCTGGGTAACTGATGGGGGTGTGGTACATTGTGTACTGTCAGTGGTGTGCGGTGTGCTGGGTGTCTGATGGGGGTGTGGTACATTGTGTACTGTCAGTGGTGTGCCGTGTGCTGGGTGTCTGATGGGGGTGTGGGACATTGTGTACTGTCAGTGGTGTGCGGTGTGCTGGGTGTCTGATGGGGGTGTGGTACATTGTGTACTGTCAGTGGTGTGCAGTGTGCTGGGTGTCTGATGGGGGTGTGGTACATTGTGTACTGTCAGTGGTGTGCGGTGTGCTGGGTGCCTGATGGGGGTGTGGTACATTGTGTACTGTCAGTGGTGTGCGGTGTGCTGGGTGTCTGATGGGGCTGTGGTACATTGTGTACTGGCAGTGGTGTGCGGTGTGCTGGGTGCCTGATGGGGGTGTGGTACATTGTGTACTGTCAGTGGTGTGCGGTGTGCTGGGTGTCTGATGGGGCTGTGGTACATTGTGTACTGGCAGTGGTGTGCGGTGTGCTGGGTGTCTGATGGGACTGTGGTACATTGTGTACTGTCAGTGGTGTGCGGTTTGCTGGGTGTCTGATGGGGCTGTGGTACATTGTGTACTGTCAGTGGTGTGCGGTGTGCTGGGTGTCTGATGGGGGTGTGGTACATTGTGTACTGTCAGTGGTGTGCCGTGTGCTGGGTGTCTGATGGGGTTGTGGTACATTGTGTACTGTCAGTGGTGTGCGGTGTGCTGGGTGTCTGATGGGGCTGTGGTACATTGTGTACTGTCAGTGGTGTGTGGTGTGCTGGGTGCCTGATGGGGGTGTGGTACATTGTGTGCTGTCAGTGGTGTGCGGTGTTCTGGGTGTCTGATGGGGGTGTGGTACATTGTGTGCTGTCAGTGGTGTGTGGTGTGCTGGGTGCCTGATGGGGGTGTGGTACATTGTGTACTGTCAGTGGTGTGCGGTGTGCTTGGTGTCTGATGGGGCTGTGGTACATTGTGTACTGTCAGTGGTGTGTGGTGAGCTGGGTGCCTGATGGGGCTGTGGTGCATTGTGTACTGTCAGTGGTGTGTGGTGTGCTGGGTGTCTGATGGGGGTGTGGTACATTGTGTACTGTCAGTGGTGTGCAGTGTGCTGGGTGTCTGATGGGGGTGAGGTACATTGTGTACTGTCAGTGGTGTGCGGTGTTCTGTGTGTCTGATGGGGCTGTGGTACATTGTGTACTGTCAGTGGGATGCGGTGTGCTGGGTGCCTGATGGGTGTGGTACATTGTGTACTGTCAGTGGTGTGCGGTGTGCTGGGTGCCTGATGGGGGTGTGGTACATTGTGTACTGTCAGTGGTGTGCGGTGTGCTGGGTGTCTGATGAGGCTGTGGTACATTGTGTACTGTCAGTGGTGTGTGGTGTGCTGGGTGTCTGATGGGGGTGTGGTACTTTGTGTACTGTTAGTGGTGTGCGGTGTGCTGGGTGTCTGATGTGTGTGTGGTACATTGTGTACTGTCAGTGGTGTGCGGTGTGCTGGGTGTCTGATGGGGCTGTGGTACATTGTGTAATGTCAGTGGTGTGCGGTGTGCTGTGTGCCTGATGGGACTGTGGTACATTGTGTACTGTCAGTGGTGTGCGGTGTGCTGGGTACCTGATGGGGGTGTGGTACATTGTGTACTGTCAGTGGTGTGCGGTGTGCTGGGTGTCTGATGGGGGTGTGGTACATTGTGTACTGTCAGTGGTGTGTGGTGTGCTGGGTGCCTGATGGGGGTGTGGTACATTGTGTACTGTCAGTGGTGTGTGGTGCGCTGGGTGTCCGATGGGGGTGTGGTACATTGTGTACTGTCAGTGGTGTGCGGTGTGCTGGGTGCCTGATGGGGGTGTGGTACATTGTGTACTGTCAGTGGTGTGTGGTGCGCTGGGTGTCCGATGGGGGTGTGGTACATTGTGTACTGTCAGTGGTGTGCGGTGTGCTGGGTGTCTGATGGGGCTGTGGTACATTGTGCACTGTCAGTGGTGTGCGGTGTGCTGGGTGTCTGATGGGGGTGTGGTACATTGTGTACTGTCAGTGGTGTGCGGTATGCTGGATGTCTGATGGGGGTGTGGTACATTGTGTACTGTCAGTGGTGCGCGGTGAGCTGGGTGCCTGATGGGGTTGTGGTACATTGTGTACTGTCAGTGGTGTGCGGTGTGCTGGGTGTCTGATGGGGGTGCGGTACATTGTGTACTGGCAGCGGTGTGCGGTGTGCTGGGTGCCTGATGGGGGTGTGGTATATTGTGTACTGTCAGTGGTGTGCGGTGTGCTGTGTGTCTGATGAGGGTGTGGTACATTGTGTACTGTCAGTGGTGTGCGGTGAGCTGGGTGTCGGATGTGGGTGTGGCACATTGTGTACTGTCAGTGGTGTGCGGTGTGCTGGGTGTCTGATGAGGGTGTGGTACATTGTGTACTGTCAGTGGTGTGCGGTGTGCTGGCTGTCTGA
The DNA here is from genome assembly GCF_047496885.1 of Scyliorhinus torazame. NCBI lineage: Eukaryota > Metazoa > Chordata > Chondrichthyes > Carcharhiniformes > Scyliorhinidae > Scyliorhinus > Scyliorhinus torazame. The sequence continues at coordinate 79,775 of NW_027307826.1, forward strand.
TGGGGGTGTGGTACATTGTGTACTGTCAGTGGTGTGTGGTGAGCTGGGTGTCGGATGTGGGTGTGGCACATTGTGTACTGTCAGTGGTGTGCGGTGTGCTGGGTGTCTGATGAGGGTGTGGTACATTGTGTACTGTCAGTGGTGTGCGGTGTGCTGGCTGTCTGATGGGGGTGTGGTACATTGTGTACTGTCAGTGGTGTGCGGTGTGCTGGGTGTCTGATGGGGGTGTGGTACATTGTGTACTGTCAGTGGTGTGCGGTGTGCTGGGTGTCTGATGGGGGTGTGGTACATTGTGTACTGTCAGTGGTGTGCCGTGTGCTGGGTGTCTGATGGGGTTGTGGTACATTGCGTACTGTCAGTGGTGTGCGGTGTGCTGGGTGTCTGATGGGGCTGTGGTACATTGTGTACTGTCAGTGGTGTGCGGTGTGCTGGGTGCCTGATGGGGGTGTGGTACATTGTGTGCTGTCAGTGGTGTGCGGTGTTCTGGGTGTCTGATGGGGGTGTGGTACATTGTGTACTGTCAGTGGTGTGTGGTGTGCTGGGTGTCTGATGGGGGTGTGGTACATTGTGTACTGTCAGTGGTGTGCAGTGTGCTGGGTGTCTGTTGGGGGTGAGGTACATTGTGTACTGTCAGTGGTGTGCGGTGTTCTGTGTGTCTGATGGGGCTGTGGTACATTGTGTACTGTCAGTGGGATGCGGTGTGCTGGGTGCCTGATGGGTGTGGTACATTGTGTACTGTCAGTGGTGTGCGGTGTGCTGGGTGCCTGATGGGGGTGTGGTACATTGTGTACTGTCAGTGGTGTGCGGTGTGCTGGGTGTCTGATGAGGCTGTGGTACATTGTGTACTGTCAGTGGTGTGTGGTGTGCTGGGTGCCTGATGGGGCTGTGGTACATTGTGTACTTTCAGTGGTGTGCGGTGTGCTGGGTGTCTGTTGGGGCTGTGGTACATTGTGTACTGTCAGTGGTGTGTGGTGTGCTGGTTGCCTGATGGGGGTCTGGTACATTGTGTACTGTCAGTGGTGTGTGGTGTGCTGGGTGTCTGATGGGACTGTGGTACATTGTGTACTGTCAGTGGTGTGCGGTGTGCTGGGTGCCTGATGGGGGTCTGGTACATTGTGTACTGTCAGTGGTGTGTGGTGTGCTGGGTGTCTGATGGGACTGTGGTACATTGTGTACTGTCAGTGGTGTGTGGTGTGCTGGTTGCCTGATGCGGGTCTGGTACATTGTGTACTGTCAGTGGTGTGTGGTGTGCTGGGTGTCTGATGGGACTGTGGTACATTGTGTACTGTCAGTGGTGTGCGGTGTGCTGGGTGTCTGATAGGGGTGTGGTACATTGTGTACTGTCAGTGGTGCGCGGTGTGCTGGGTGTCTGATGGGGTGTGGTACATAGTGTGCTGTCAGTGGTGTGCGGTCTGCTGGGTGTCTGATGGGGCTGTGGTACATTGTGTACTGTCAGTGGTGTGCGGTGTGCTGGGTCTCTGATGGGGCTGTGGTACATTGTGTGCTGTCTGTGGTGTGCGGTGTGCTGAGTGCCTGATGGGGGTGTGGTACATTGTGTACTGTCAGTGGTGTGCGGTGTGCTGAGTGCCTGATGGGGGTGTGGTACATTGTGTACTGTCAGTGGTGTGTGGTGTGCAGGGTATCTGATGGGGGTGTGGTACATTGTGTACTGTCAGTGGTGTGCGGTGTGCTGGGTGCCTGATGGGGGTGTGGTACATTGTGTGCTGTCAGTGGTGTGCGGTGTGCTGAGTGCCTGATGGGGGTGTGGTACATTGTGTACTGTCAGTGGTGTGTGGTGTGCAGGGTATCTGATGGGGGTGTGGTACATTGTGTACTGTCAGTGGTGTGCGGTGTGCTGGGTGTCTGATGGGGGTGTGGTACATTGTGTACTGTCAGTGGTGTGCGGTGTGCTGGGTGTCTGATGGGGGTGTGGTACATTGTGTGCTGTCAGTGGTGTGCTGGGTGCCTGATGGGGGTGTGGTACATTGTGTACTGTCAGTGGTGTGCGGTGTGCTGGGTGCCTGATGGGGGTGTGGTACATTGTGTACTGTCAGTGGTGTGCGGTGTGCTGGGTGCCTGATGGGGGTGTGGTACATTGTGTACTGTCAGTGGTGTTTGGTGTGCGGGGTGTCTGATGGGGGTGTGGTACATTGTGTACTGTCAAAGTTGTGTGGTGTGCTGGGTGTCTGATGGGGGTGTGGTACATTGTGTACTGTCAGTGGTGTGCGGTGTGCTGGGTGTCTGATGGGGATATGGTACATTGTGTACTGTCAGTGGTGTGCGGTGTGCTGGGTGCCTGATGGGGGTGTGGTACATTGTGTACTGTCAGTGGTGTGCGGTGTGCTGGGTGCCTGATGGGGGTGTGGTACATTGTGTACTGTCAGTGGTGTGTGGTGTGCTGGGTGTCTGATGGGAGTGTGGTACATTGTGTACTGTCAAAGTTGTGTGGTGTGCTGGGTGTTTGATGGGGCTGTGGTACATTGTGTACTGTCAGTGGTGTGTGGTGTGCTGGGTGAATGTTGGGGCTGTGGTACACTGTGTACTGTCAGTGGTGTGCGGTGTGCTGGGTGTCTGATGGGGGTGTGGTACATTGTGTACTGTCAGTGGTGTGCGGTGTGCTGGGTGTCTGATGGGGGTGTGGTACACTGTGTACTGTCAGTGGTGTGCGGTATGCTGGGTGAATGTTGGGGCTGTGGTACATTGTGTACTGTCAGTGGTGTGCGGTGTGCTGGGTACCTGATGGGGGTGTGGTACATTGTGTACTGTTAGTGGTGTGCGGTGTGCTGGGTGACTGATGGGGCTGTGGTACATTGTGTACTGTCAGTGGTGTGCGGTGTGCTGGGTTCCTGATGGGGGTGTGGTACATTGTGTACTGTCAGTGGTGTGCGGTGTGCTGGGTGTCTGATGGGGGTGTGGTACATTGTGTACTGTCAGTGGTGTGCGGTGTGCTGCGTGTCTGATGGGGTTGAGGTACATTGTGTACTGTCAGTGGTGTGCGGTGTGCTGGGTTTCTGATGGGGGTGTGGTACATTGTGTACTGTCAGTGGTGTGCGGTGTGCTGGGTGTCTGATGGGGGTGTGGTACATTGTGTACTGTCAGTGGTGTGCGGTGTGCGGGGTGTCTGATGGGGGTGTGGTACATTGTGTACTGTCAGTGGCGTGCGGTGTGCTGGGTGTCTGAAGGGGGTGTGGTACATTGTGTACTGTCAGTGGTGTGCAGTGTGCTGGGTGTCTGATGGGGTGTGGTACATTGTGTACTGTCAGTGGTGTGCGGTGTGCGGGGTGTCTGATGGGGGAGTGGTACATTGTGTACTGTCAGTTGTGTGTGGTGTGCTGGGTGTCTGATGGGGCTGTGGTACATTGTGTACTGTCAGTGGTGTGCGGTGTGCTGGGTGTCTGATGGGGGTGTGGTACATTGTGTACTGTCAGTGGTGTGCGGTGTGCTGGGTGTCTGATGGGGCTGTGGTACATTGTGTACTGTCAGTGGTGTGTGGTGTGCTGGGTGTCTGATGGGTGTGTGGTACATTGTGTACTATCAGTGGTGTGCGGTTTGCTGGGTGTCTGATGGGGGTGTGGTACATTGTGTACTGTCAGTGGTGTGTGGTGTGCTGGGTGTCTGATGGGGGTGTTGTACATTGTGTACTGTCAGTGGTGTGTGGTGTGCTGGGTGTCTGATGGGGGTGTTGTACATTGTGTACTGTCAGTGGTGTGTGGTGTGCTGGGTGTCTGAAGGGGGTGTGGTACATTGTGTACTGTCAGTGGTGTGTGCTGTGCAGGGTGTCTGATGGGGGTGTGGTACATTGTGTACTGTCAGTGGTGTGCGGTGTGCTGGGTGTCTGATGGGGGTGTGGTACATTGTGTGCTGTCAGTGGTGTGCTGGGTGCCTGATGGGGGGGTGGTACATTGTGTACTGTCAGTGGTGTGCGGTGTGCTGGGTGCCTGATGGGGGTGTGGTACATTGTGTACTGTCAGTGGTGTGCGGTGTGCTGGGTGCCTGATGGGGGTGTGGTACATTGTGTACTGTCAGTGGTGTTTGGTGTGCGGGGTGTCTGATGGGGGTGTGGTACATTGTGTACTGTCAAAGTTGTGTGGTGTGCTGGGTGTCTGATGGGGGTGTGGTACATTGTGTACTGTCAGTGGTGTGCGGTGTGCTGGGTGTCTGATGGGGATATGGTACATTGTGTACTGTCAGTGGTGTGCGGTGTGCTGGGTGCCTGATGGGGGTGTGGTACATTGTGTACTGTCAGTGGTGTGCGGTGTGCTGGGTGTCTGATGGGGGTGTGGTACATTGTGTACTGTCAGTGGTGTGTGGTGTGCTGGGTGTCTGATGGGAGTGTGGTACATTGTGTACTGTCAAAGTTGTGTGGTGTGCTGGGTGTTTGATGGGGCTGTGGTACATTGTGTACTGTCAGTGGTGTGTGGTGTGCTGGGTGAATGTTGGGGCTGTGGTACACTGTGTACTGTCAGTGGTGTGCGGTGTGCTGGGTGTCTGATGGGGGTGTGGTACATTGTGTACTGTCAGTGGTGTGCGGTATGCTGGGTGAATGTTGGGGCTGTGGTACATTGTGTACTGTCAGTGGTGTGCGGTGTGCTGGGTGTCTGATGGGGCTGTGGTACATTGTGTACTGTCAGTGGTGTGCGGTGTGCTGGGTGCCTGATGGGGGTGTGGTACATTGTGTACTGTCAGTGGTGTTTGGTGTGCGGGGTGTCTGATGGGGGTGTGGTACATTGTGTACTGTCAAAGTTGTGTGGTGTGCTGGGTGTCTGATGGGGGTGTGGTACATTGTGTACTGTCAGTGGTGTGCGGTGTGCTGGGTGTCTGATGGGGATATGGTACATTGTGTACTGTCAGTGGTGTGCGGTGTGCTGGGTGCCTGATGGGGGTGTGGTACATTGTGTACTGTCAGTGGTGTGCGGTGTGCTGGGTGTCTGATGGGGGTGTGGTACATTGTGTACTGTCAGTGGTGTGTGGTGTGCTGGGTGTCTGATGGGAGTGTGGTACATTGTGTACTGTCAAAGTTGTGTGGTGTGCTGGGTGTTTGATGGGGCTGTGGTACATTGTGTACTGTCAGTGGTGTGTGGTGTGCTGGGTGAATGTTGGGGCTGTGGTACACTGTGTACTGTCAGTGGTGTGCGGTGTGCTGGGTGTCTGATGGGGGTGTGGTACATTGTGTACTGTCAGTGGTGTGCGGTGTGCTGGGTGTCTGATGGGGGTGTGGTACACTGTGTACTGTCAGTGGTGTGCGGTATGCTGGGTGAATGTTGGGGCTGTGGTACATTGTGTACTGTCAGTGGTGTGCGGTGTGCTGGGTACCTGATGGGGGTGTGGTACATTGTGTACTGTTAGTGGTGTGCGGTGTGCTGGGTGACTGATGGGGCTGTGGTACATTGTGTACTGTCAGTGGTGTGCGGTGTGCTGGGTTCCTGATGGGGGTGTGGTACATTGTGTACTGTCAGTGGTGTGCGGTGTGCTGGGTGTCTGATGGGGGTGTGGTACATTGTGTACTGTCAGTGGTGTGCGGTGTGCTGCGTGTCTGATGGGGTTGAGGTACATTGTGTACTGTCAGTGGTGTGCGGTGTGCTGGGTTTCTGATGGGGGTGTGGTACATTGTGTACTGTCAGTGGTGTGCGGTGTGCTGGGTGTCTGATGGGGGTGTGGTACATTGTGTACTGTCAGTGGTGTGCGGTGTGCGGGGTGTCTGATGGGGGTGTGGTACATTGTGTACTGTCAGTGGCGTGCGGTGTGCTGGGTGTCTGATGGGGGTGTGGTACATTGTGTACTGTCAGTGGTGTGCAGTGTGCTGGGTGTCTGATGGGGTGTGGTACATTGTGTACTGTCAGTGGTGTGCGGTGTGCGGGGTGTCTGATGGGGGTGTGGTACATTGTGTACTGTCAGTTGTGTGTGGTGTGCTGGGTGTCTGATGGGGCTGTGGTACATTGTGTACTGTCAGTGGTGTGCGGTGTGCTGGGTGTCTGATGGGGGTGTGGTACATTGTGTACTGTCAGTGGTGTGCGGTGTGCTGGGTGTCTGATGGGGCTGTGGTACATTGTGTACTGTCAGTGGTGTGTGGTGTGCTGGGTGTCTGATGGGTGTGTGGTACATTGTGTACTATCAGTGGTGTGCGGTTTGCTGGGTGTCTGATGGGGGTGTGGTACATTGTGTACTGTCAGTGGTGTGTGGTGTGCTGGGTGTCTGATGGGGGTGTTGTACATTGTGTACTGTCAGTGGTGTGTGGTGTGCTGGGTGTCTGATGGGGGTGTTGTACATTGTGTACTGTCAGTGGTGTGTGGTGTGCTGGGTGTCTGAAGGGGGTGTGGTACATTGTGTACTGTCAGTGGTGTGTGCTGTGCAGGGTGTCTGATGGGGGTGTGGTACATTGTGTACTGTCAGTGGTGTGCGGTGAGCTGGATGCGTGATGGGGGTGTGGTACATTGTGTAATGTCAGTGGTGTGTGGTGTGCTGGGTGTCTGATGGGGGTGTGGTACATTGTATACTGTCAGTGGTGTGTGGTGTGCTGGGTGCCGAATGGGACTGTGGTACATTGTGTACTGTCAGTGGTGTGCGGTGTGCTGGGTGTCTGATGGGGGTGTGGTACATTGTGTACTGTCAGTGGTGTGCGGTGTGCTGGGTGTCTGATGGGGCTGTGGTACATTGTGTACTGTCAGTGGTGTGTGGTGTGCTGGGTGTCTGATGGGGGTGTGGTACATTGTGTACTGTCAGTGGTGTGCGGTGTGCTGGGTGTCTGATGGGGCTGTGGTACATTGTGTACTGTCAGTGGTGTGCGGTGTGCTGGGTGTCTGATGGCGGTGTGGTACATTGTGTACTGTCAGTGGTGTGCGGTGTGCTGGGTGTCTGATGGGGCTGTGGTACATTGTGTACTGTCAGTGGTGTGCGGTGTGCTGGGTGTCTGATGGCGGTGTGGTACATTGTGTACTGTCAGTGGTGTGTGGTGTGCTGGGTGTCTGATGGGGGTGTGGTACATTGTGTACTGTCAGTGGTGTGTGGTGTGCTGGGTGTCTGATGGGGCTGTGGTACATTGTGTACTGTCAGTGGTGTGCGGTGTGCTGGGTGTCTGATGGGGCTGTGGTACATTGTGTACTGTCAGTGGTGTGCGGTGTGCTGGGTGTCTGATGGGGCTGTGGTACATTGTGTACTGTCAGTGGTGTGCGGTGTGCTGGGTGTCTGATGGCGGTGTGGTACATTGTGTACTGTCAGTGGTGTGTGGTGTGCTGGGTGTCTGATGGGGGTGTGGTACATTGTGTACTGTCAGTGGTGTGTGGTGTGCTGGGTATCTGATGGGGCTGAGGTACATTGTGTACTGTCAGTGGTGTGCGGTGAGCTGGGTGTCTGATGGGGGTGTGGCACATTGTGTACTGTCAGTGGTGTGCGGTGTGCTGGGTATCTGATGGGGATGTGGTACATTGTGTACTGTCAGTGGTGTGTGGTGTGCTGGGTATCTGATGGGGCTGAGGTACATTGTGTACTGTCAGTGGTGTGCGGTGAGCTGGGTGTCTGATGGGGGTGTGGCACATTGTGTACTGTCAGTGGTGTGCGGTGTGCTGGGTATCTGATGGGGATGTGGTACATTGTGTACTGTCAGTGGTGTGCGGTGTGCTGGGTGTCTGATGGGGCTGTGGTACATTGTGTACTGTCAGTGGTGTGCGGTGTGCTGGGTGCCTGATGGGGCTGTGGTACATTGTGTACTGTCAGTGGTGTGCGGTGTGCTGGGTGCCTGATGGGGGTGTGGTACATTGTGTACTGTCAGTGGTGTGCGGTGTGCTGGGTGTCTGATGAGGGTGTGGCACATTGTGTACTGTCAGTGGTGTGCAGTGTGCTGTGTGTCTGATGGGGTTTTGGTACATTGTGTACTGTCAGTGGTGTGCGGTGTGCTGGGTGCCTGATGGGGCTGTGGTACATTGTGTACTGTCAGTGGTGTGTGGTGTGCTGGGTGTCTGATGGGGGTGTGATACATTGTGTACTGTCAGTTGTGTGTGGTGTGCTGGGTGTCTGATGGGGGTGTGGTACATTGTGTACTGTCAGTGGTGTGCCGTGTGCTGGGTGCCTGATGGGGCTGTGGTACATTGTGTACTGTCAGTGGTGTGCGGTGTGCTGGGTGTCTGATGGGGGTGTGGTACATTGTGTACTGTCAGTGGTGTGTGGTGTGCTGGGTGTCTGATGGGGTTTTGGTACATTGTGTACTGTCAGTGGTGTGCGGTGTGCTGGGTGTCTGATGGGGGTGTGGTGCATTGTGTACTGTCAGTGGTGTGCGGTGTGCTGGGTGTCTGATGGGGGTGTGGTACATTGTGTACTGTCAGTGGTGTGTGGTGTGCTGGGTGTCTGATGGGGGTGTGATACATTGTGTACTGTCAGTTGTGTGTGGTGTGCTGGGTGTCTGATGGGGGTGTGGTGCATTGTGTACTGTCAGTGGTGTGTGGTGTGCTGGGTGCCTGATGGGGGTGTGGTACATTGTGTACTGTCAGTGGTGCGCGGTGTGCTGGGTGTCTGATGGGGGTGTGGTACATTGTGTACTGTCAGTGGTGTGCCGTGTGCTGGGTGCCTGATGGGGCTGTGGTACATTGTGTACTGTCAGTGGTGTGCGGTGTGCTGGGTGTCTGATGGGGGTGTGGTACATTGTGTACTGTCAGTGGTGTGTGGTGTGCTGGGTGTCTGATGGGGTTTTGGTACATTGTGTACTGTCAGTGGTGTGCGGTGTGCTGGGTGTCTGATGGGGGTGTGGTACATTGTGTACTGTCAGTGGTGTGCGGTGTGCTGGGTGTCAGATGGGGTTGTGGTACATTGTGTACTGTCAGTGTTGTGTGGTGTGCTGGGTGTCTGATGGGGTTGTGGTACATTGTGTACTCTCAGTGGTGTGCGGTGTGCTGGGTGTCTGATGGGGGTGTGGTACATTGTGTACTGTCAGTGGTGTGTGGTGTGCTGGGTATCTGATGGGGGTGTGGTACATTGTGTTCTGTCAGAGGTGTGCGGTGTGCTGGGTGCCTGATGGGGGTGTGGTACATTGTGTACTGTCAGTGGTGTGCGGTGTGCTGGGTGTCTGATGGGGGTGTGGTACATTGTGTACTGTCAGTGTTGAGCAGTGTGCTGGGTGCCTGATGGGGGTGTGGTACATTGTGTACTGATTAGTAAGTTTGCAGACGACACAAAGGTTGGTGGAATTGCGGATAGCGATGAGGACTGTCTGAGGATACAGCAGGATTTAGATTGTCTGGAGACTTGGGCGGAGAGATGGCAGATGGAGTTTAACCTGGACAAATGTGAGGTAATGCATTTTGGAAGGGCTAATGCAGGTAGGGAATATACAGTGAATGGTAGAACCCTCAAGAGTATTGAAAGTCAAAGAGATCTAGGAGTACAGGTCCACAGATCACTGAAAGGGGCTACACAGGTGGAGAAGGTAGTCAAGAAGGCATACGGCATGCTTGCCTTCATTGGCCGGGGCATTGAGTATAAGAATTGGCAAGTCATGTTGCAGCTGTATAGAACCTTAGTTAGGCCACACTTGGAGTATAGTGTTCAATTCTGGTCGCCACACTACCAGAAGGATGTGGAGGCTTTAGAGAGGGTGCAGAAGAGATTTACCAGAATGTTGCCTGGTATGGAGGGCATAAGCTATGAGGAGCGATTGAATAAACTCGGTTTGTTCTCACTGGAATGAAGGAGGTTGAGGGGCGACCTGATAGAGGTATACAAAATTATGAGGGGCATAGACAGAGTGGATAGTCAGAGGCTTTTCCCCACGGTAGAGGGGTCAATTACTAGGGGGCATAGGTTTAAGGTGAGAGGGGCAAAGTTTAGAGTAGATGTACGAGGCAAGTTTTTTACGCAGAGGGTGGTGGGTGCCTGGAACTCACTACCGGAGGAGGTAGTGGAGGCAGGGACGATAGGGACATTTAAGGGGCATCTTGACAAATATATGAATAGGATGGGAATAGAAGGATACGGACCCAGGAAGTGTAGAAGATTGTAGTTTAGTCGGGCAGTATGGTCGGCACGGGCTTGGAGGGCCGAAGGGCCTGTTCCTGTGCTGTACATTTCTTTGTTCTTTGTTCTCTTTGTTCTTTGTACTGTCAGTGGTGTGTGGTGTGCTGGGTGTCTGATGGGGGTGTGGTACATTGTGTACTGTCAGTGGTGTGCGGTGTGCTGGGTGTCTGATGGGGGTGTGGTACATTGTGTACTGTCAGTGGTGTGCGGTGTGCTGGGTGTCTGATGAGGGTGTGGCACATTGTGTACTGTCAGTGGTGTGCGGTGTGCTGGGTGTCTGATGGGGGTGTGGTACATTTTGTACTGTCAGTGGTGTGCGGTGTGCTGGGTGTCTGATGGGGGTGTGGTACATTGCGTACTGTCAGTGGTGTGTGGTGTGCTGGGTGCCTGATGGGGGTGTGGTACATTTTGTACTGTCAGTGGTGTGCGGTGTGCTGGGTGCCTGATGGGGGTGTGGTACATTGTGTACTGTCAGTGGTGTGTGGTGTGCTGGGTGTCTCATGGGGGTGTGGTACTTTGTGTACTGTCAGTGGTGTGTGGTGTGCTGGGTGTCTGATGGGGGTGTGGTACATTTTGTACTGTCAGTGGTGTGCGGTGTGCTGGGTGTCTGATGGGGGTGTGGTACATTGTGTACTGTCAGTGGTGTGCGGTGTGCGGGGTGTCTGATGGGGGTGTGGTACATTGTGTACTGTCAGTGGTGTGCGGTGTGCTGGGTGCCTGATGGGGGTGTGGTACATTGTGTGCTGTCAGTGGTGTGTGGTGTGCTGGGTGTCTGATGGGTGTATGGTACATTGTGTACTGTCAGTGGTGTGCGGTGTGCTGGGTGCCTGATGGGGGTGTGGTACATTGTGTACTGTCAGTGGTGTGCGGTGTGCGGGGTGTCTGATGGGGCTGTGGTACATTGTGTACTGTCAGTGGTGTGTGGTGTGCTGGGTGTCTGATGGTGCTGTGGTACATTGTGTACTGTTAGTGGTGTGTGGTGTGCTGGGTGTCTGATGGTGCTGTGGTACATTGTGTACTGTCAGTGGTGTGTGGTGTGCTGGGTGTCTGATGGTACTGTGGTTCATTGTGTACTGTTAGTGGTGTGCGGTGTGCTGGGTGTCTGATGAGGGTGTGGCACATTGTGTACTGTCAGTGGTGTGCGGTGTGCTGGGTGCCTGATGGGGGTGTGGTACATTGTGTACTGTCAGTGGTGTGCGGTGTGCTGGGTGTCTGATGGTGCTGTGGTACATTGTGTACTGTCAGTGGTGTGTGCTGTGCAGAGTGTCTGATGGGGGTGTGGTACATTGTGTACTGTCAGTGGTGTGCGGTGTGCTGGGTGTCTGATGGGGGTGTCGTACATTATGTACTGTCAGTGGTGTGCGGTGTGCTGGGTGCCTGATGTGGGTGTGGTACATTGTGTACTGTCAGTGGTGTGTGGTGTGCTGGGTGTCTGATCGGGGTGTGGTACATTGTGTACTGTCAGTGGTGTGCGGTGTGCTGGGTGTCTGATCGGGGTGTGGTACATTGTGTACTGTCAGTGGTGTGCGGTGTGCTGGGTGTCTGATGGGGGTGTGGTACATTGTGTACTGTCAGTGGTGTGCGGTGTGCTGGGTGTCTGATGGGGGTGTGGTACATTGTGTAATGTCAGTGGTGTGCGGTGTGCTGGGTGTCTGATGGGGGTGTGGTACATTGTGTACTGTAAGTGGTGTGTGGTGTGCTGGGTGTCTGATGGGGGTGTGGTACATTGTGTACTGTCAGTGGTGTGCGGTGTGCTGGGTGTCTGATGGGGGTGTGGTACATTGTGGGCTGTCAGTGGTGTGCGGTGAGCTGGGTGCCTGATGGGGCTGTGGTACATTGTGTACTGTCAGTGGTGTGCGGTGTGCTGGGTGTCTGATGGGGGTGTGGTACATTATGTACTGTCAGTGGTGTGTGGTGTGCTGGGTGTCTGATGGGGGTGTGCTACATTGTGTACTGTCAGTGGTGTGCGGTGTGCTGTGTGTCTGATGGGGGTGTGGTACATTGTGTACTGTCAGTGGTGTGCGGTGTGCTGGGTGTCTGATGGGGGTGTGGTACATTGTGTACTGTCAGTGGTGTGCGGTGTGCTGGGTGTCTGATGGGGGTGTGGTACATTGTGTACTGTCAGTGGTGTGCGGTGTGCTGGGTGTCTGATCGGGGTGTGGTACATTGTGTACTGTCAGTGGTGTGCGGTGTGCTGGGTGTCTGATCGGGGTGTGGTACATTGTGTACTGTCAGTGGTGTGTGGTGTGCTGGGTGTCTGATGGGGGTGTTGTACATTGTGTACTGTCAGTGGTGTGCGGTGTGCTGGGTGCCTGATGGGGGTGTGGTACATTGTGTACTGTCAGTGGTGTGCGGTGTGCTGGGTGTCAGATGGGGTTGTGGTACATTGTGTACTGTCAGTGTTGTGTGGTGTGCTGGGTGTCTGATGGGGGTGCGGTACATTGTGTACTGTCAGTGGTGTGTGGTGTGCTGGGTGTCTGATGGGGCTGTGGAACATTGTGTACTGTCAGTGGTGTGCTGTGTACTGGGTGACAGATGGGGGTGTGGTACATTGTGTACTGTCAGTGGTGTGCGGTGTGCTGGGTGCCTGATGGGGGTGAGGTACATTGTGTACTGTCAGTGGTGTGCTGTGTACTGGGTGTCAGATGGGCGTGTGGTACATTGTGTACTGTCAGTGGTGTGCGGTGTGCTGGGTGTCTGATGGGGGTGTGGTACATTGTGTACTGTCAGTGGTATGTGCTGTGCTGGGTGTCTGATGGGGTGTGGTACATTGTGTACTGTCAGTGATGTGCGGTGTGCTGGGTGTCTGATGGGGGTGTGGTACATTGTGTACTGTCAGTGGTGTGTGGTGTGCTGGGTGTCTGATGGGGGTGTGGTACATTGTGTACTGTCAGTGGTGTGCGGTGTGCTGGGTGTCTGATGGTGGTGTGGTACATTGTGTACTGTCAGTGGTGTGTGGTGTGCTGGGTGTCTGATGGGGGTGTGGTACATTGTGTACTGTCAGTTGTGTGTGGTGAGCTGGGTGTCTGATGGGGGTGTGGTACATTGTGTACTGTCAGTGGTGTGCGGTGTGCTGGGTGACTGATGGGGGTGTGGTACATTGTGTACTGTCAGTGGTGTACGGTGTGCTGGGTGACTGATGGGGCTGTGGTACATTGTGTACTGTCAGTGGTGTGCGGTGTGCTGGGTGTCTGATGGGAGTGTGGTACATTGTGTACTGTCAGTGGTGTGCGGTGTGCTGGGTGCCTGATGGGGGTGTGGTACATTGTGTACTGTCAGTGGTGTGCGGTGTGCTGGGTGTCTGATGGGGGTGTGGTACATTGTGTACTGTCAGTGGTGTGTGGTGTGCTGGGTGTCTGATGGGAGTGTGATACATTGTGTTCTGTCAGTTGTGTGCGGTGTGCTGGGTGTCTGATGGGGCTGTGGTACATTGTGTACTATCAGTGGAGTGCGGTGTGCTGTGTGTCTGATGGGGGTGTGGTACATTGTGTACTGTCAGTGGTGTGCGGTGTGCTGGGTGTCTGATGGGGGTGTGGTACATTGTGTACTGTCAGTGGTGTGTGGTGTGCTGGGTGTCTGATGGGGCTGTGGTACATTGTGTACTATCAGTTGTGTGCGGTGTGCTGGGTGTCTGATGGGGCTGTGGTACATTGTGTACTATCAGTGGTGTGCGGTGTGCTGGATGTCTGATGGGGGTGTGGTACATTGTGTACTGTCAGTGGTGTGCGGTGTGCTGGGTGCCTGATGGGGGTGTGGTACATTGTGTACTGTCAGTGGTGTGCGGTGTGCTGGGTGTCTGATGGGGGTGTGGTACAATGTGTACTGTCAGTGGTGTGCGGTGTGCTGGGTGTCTGATGGGGCTGTGGTACATTGTGTACTGTCAGTGGTGTGCGGTGTGCTGGGTGCCTGATGGGGGTGTGGTACCTTGTGTACTGTCAGTGGTGTGCGGTGTGCTGGGTGCCTGATGGGGCTGTGGTACATTGTGTACTGTCAGTGGTGTGCGGTGTGCTGTGTGCCTGATGGGGGGTGTGGTACATTGTGTACTGTCAGTGGTGTGCGGTGTGCTGGGTGTCTGATGGGGGTGTGGTACATTGTGTACTGTCAGTGGTGTGCGATGTGCTGGGTGTCTGATGGTGGTGTGGTACATTGTGTCCTGTCAGTGGTGTGCGGTGTGCTGGGTGTCTGATGGGGCTGTGGTACATTGTGTACTATCAGTGGTGTGCGGTGTGCTGGGTGTCTGATGGGGGTGTGGTACATTGTGTACTGTCAGTGGTGTGTGGTGTGCTGGGTGTCTGATGGGGGTGTGGTACATTGTGTACTGTCAGTGGTGTGTGGTGAGCTGGGTGTCTGATTGGGGTGTGGTACATTGTGTACTGTCAGTGGTGTGCGGTGTGCTGGGTGTCTGATGGGGGTGTCGTACATTGTATACTGTCAGTGGTGTGTGGTGTGCTGGGTGCCTGCTGGGGGTGTGGTACATTGTGTACTGTCAGTGGTGTGCGGTGAGCTGGGTGTCCGATGGTGATGTGGTACATTGTGTACTGTCAGTGTTGTGTGGTGTGCTGGGTGTCTGATGGGGGTGTGGTACATTGTGTACTGTCAGTGGTGTGCTGTGTGCTGGGTGCCTGATGGGGCTGTGGTACATTGTGTACTGTCAGTGGTGTGCTGTGTGCTGGGTGTCTGATGGGGGTGTGGTACATTGTGTACTGTCAGTGGTGTGTGGTGTGCTGGGTGCCTGATGGGGGTGTGGTACATTGTGTACTGTCAGTGGTGTGTGGTGTGCTGGGTGTCTGATGGGGGTGTGGTACATTGTGTACTGTCAGTGGTGTGCGGTGTGCTGGGTGCCTGATGGGGGTGTGGTACATTGTGTACTGTCAGTGGTGTGCGGTGTGCTGGGTGTCTGATGGGGGTGTGGTACATTGTGTACTGTCAGTGGTGTGCGGTGTGCTGGGTGTCTGATGGGGCTGTGGTACATTGTGTACTGTCAGTGGTGTGCGGTGTGCTGGGTGTCTGATGGGGCTGTGGAACATTGTGTACTGTCAGTGGTATGTGCTGTGCTGGGTGTCTGATGGGGTGTGGTACATTGTGTACTGTCAGTGGTGTGCTGTGTACTGGGTGTCAGATGGGGTTGTGGTACATTGTGTACTGTCAGTGGTATGTGCTGTGCTGGGTGTCTGATGGGGTGTGGTACATTGTGTACTGTCAGTGGTGTGCGGTGTGCTGGGTGTCTGATGGGGGTGTGGTACATTGTGTACTGTCAGTGGTGTGCGGTGTGCTGGGTGTCTGATGGTGGTGTGGTACATTGTGTACTGTCAGTGGTGTGTGGTGTGCTGGGTGTCTGATGGGGGTGTGGTACATTGTGTAATGTCAGTTGTGTGTGGTGAGCTGGGTGTCTGATGGGGGTGTGGTACATTGTGTACTGTCAGTGGTGTGCGGTGTGCTGGGTGCCTGATGGGGGTGTGGTACATTGTGTACTGTCAGTGGTGTGTGGTGTGCTGGGTGTCTGATGGGGCTGTGGTACATTGTGTACTGTCAGTGGTGTACGGTGTGCTGGGTGACTGATGGGGCTGTGGTACATTGTGTACTGTCAGTGGTGTGCGGTGTGCTGGGTGTCTGATGGGGGTGTGGTACATTGTGTACTGTCAGTGGTGTGTGGTGTGCTGGGTGTCTGATGGGGGTGTGGTACATTGTGTACTGTCAGTGGTGTGTGGTGTGCTGGGTGTCTGATGGGGGTGTGGTACAGTGTGTACTGTCAGTGGTGTGTGGTGTGCTGGGTGTCTGATGGGAGTGTGGTACATTGTGTACTGTCAGTGGTGTGCGGTGTGCTGGGTGCCTGATGGGGGTGTGATACATTGTGTACTGTCAGTTGTGTGCGGTGTGCTGGGTGTCTGATGGGGCTGTGGTACATTGTGTACTATCAGTGGTGTGCGGTGTGCTGTGTGTCTGATGGGGGTATGGTACATTGTGTACTGTCAGTGGTGTGCGATGTGCTGGGTGTCTGATGGGGGTGAGGTACATTGTGTACTGTCAGTGGTGTGCGGTGTGCTGGGTGTCTGATGGGGCTGTGGTACACTGTGTACTGTCAGTGGTGTGCGTTGTGCTGGGTGTCTGATGGGGCTGTGGTACATTGTGTACTGTCAGTGGTGTGCGGTGTGCTGGGTGTCTGATGGGGGTGTGGTACATTGTGTACTGTCAGTGGTGTGCGGTGTGCTGGGTGTCTGATGGGACTGTGGTACATTGTGTACTGTCAGTGGTGTGCGGTGTGCTGGGTGCCTGATGGGGGTGTGGTACATTGTGTACTGTCAGTGGTGTGTGGTGTGCTGGGTGTCTGATTGGGCTGTGGTACATTGTGTACTATCAGTTGTGTGCGGTGTGCTGGGTGTCTGATGGGGCTGTGGTACATTGTGTACTATCAGTGGTGTGCGGTGTGCTGGGTGTCTGATGGGGGTGTGGTACATTGTGTACTGTCAGTGGTGTGCGGTGTGCTGGGTGCCTGATGGGGGTGTGGTACATTGTGTACTGTCAGTGGTGTGCGGTGTGCTGGGTGTCTGATGGGGGTGTGGTACAATGTGTACTGTCAGTGGTGTGCGGTGTGCTGGGTGTCTGATGGGGCTGTGGTACATTGTGTACTGTCAGTGGTGTGCGGTGTGCTGGGTGCCTGATGGGGGTGTGGTACCTTGTGTACTGTCAGTGGTGTGCGGTGTGCTGGGTGCCTGATGGGGCTGTGGTACATTGTGTACTGTCAGTGGTGTGCGGTGTGCTGTGTGCCTGATGGGGGGTGTGGTACATTGTGTACTGTCAGTGGTGTGCGGTGTGCTGGGTGTCTGATGGGGGTGTGGTACATTGTGTACTGTCAGTGGTGTGCGATGTGCTGGGTGTCTGATGGTGGTGTGGTACATTGTGTCCTGTCAGTGGTGTGCGGTGTGCTGGGTGTCTGATGGGGCTGTGGTACATTGTGTACTATCAGTGGTGTGCGGTGTGCTGGGTGTCTGATGGAGGTGTGGTACATTGTGTACTGTCAGTGGTGTGCGGTGTGCTGGGTGTCTGATTCGGGTGTGGTACATTGTGTACTGTCAGTGGTGTGCGGTGTTCTGGGTGTCTGATGGGGGTGTGGTACATTGTGTACTGTCAGTGGTGTGCGGTGAGCTGGGTGTCCGATGGTGATGTGGTACATTGTGTACTGTCAGTGGTGTGCGGTGTGCTGGGTATCTGATGGGGGTGTGGTACATTGTGTACTGTCAGTGGTGTGTGGTGAGCAGGGTGCCTGATGGGGGTGTGGTACATTGTGTACTGTCAGTGGTGTGTTGTGTTCTGGGTGTCTGATGGGGCTGTGGCACATTGTGTACTGTCAGTGGTGTGCGGTGTGCTGGGTGTCTGATGGGGGTGTGGTACATTGTGTAATGTCAGTGGTGTGCGGTGTGCTGGGCGTCTGATGGGGGTGTGGTACATTGTGTACTGTCAGTGGTGTGTGGTGTGCTGGGTGCCTGATGGGGGTGTGGTACATTGTGTACTGTCAGTGGTGTGCGGTGTGCTGGGTGTCTGATGGGGCTGTGGTACATTGTGTACTGTCAGTGGTGTGCTGGGTGTCTGATGGGGGTGTGGTACATTGTGTACTGTCAGTGGTGTGTGGTGTGCTGGGTGTCTGATGGGGGTGTGGTACATTGTGTACTGTCAGTGGTGTGCGCTGTGCTGGGTGCCTGATGGGGGTGTGGTACATTGTGTACTGTCAGTGGTGTGCGGTGTGCTGGGTGCCTGATGGGGGTGTGGTACATTGTGTACTGTCAGTGGTGTGTGGTGTGCTGGGTGTCTGATGGGGCTGTGGTACTTGGTGTACTGTCAGTGGTGTGTGGTGTGCTGGGTGTCTGATGGGGGTGTGGTACATTGTGTACTGTCAGTGGTGTGCGGTGTGCGGGGTGTCTGATGGGGGTGTGGTACATTTTGTAATGTCAGTGGTGTGCGGTGTGCTGGGTGTCTGATGGGGCTGCGGTACATTGTGTACTGTCAGTGGTGTGCGGTGTGCTGGGTGTCTGATGGGGCTGTGGTACATTGTGTACTGTCAGTGGTGTGCGGTGTGCTGAGTGCCTGATGGGGGGTGTGGTACATTGTGTACTGTCAGTGGTGTGTGGTGTGCTGGGTGTCTGTTGGGGGGTGTCTACATTGTGTACTGTCAGTGGTGTGCGGTGTGCTGGGTGCCTGATGGGGGGTGTGGTACATTGTGTACTGTCAGTGGTGTGTGGTGTGCTGGGTGTCTGTTGGGGGGTGTCTACATTGTGTACTGTCAGTGGTGTGCGGTGTGCTGGGTGTCTGATGGGGCTGTGGTACATTGTGTACTGTCAGTGGTGTGCGGTGTGCTGGGTGTCTGATGGGGCTGTGGTACATTGTGTACTGTCAGTGGTGTGCGGTGTGCTGAGTGCCTGATGGGGGTGTGGTACATTGTGTACTGTCAGTGGTGTGCGGTGTGCTGGGTGCCTGATGGGGGGTGTGGTACATTGTGTACTGTCAGTGGTGTGCGGTGTGCTGGGTGCCTGATGGGGGTGTGGTACATTGTGTACTGTCAGTGGTGTGCGGTGTGCTGGGTGTCTGATGGGGGTGTGGTACAATGTGTACTGTCAGTGGTGTGCGGTGTGCTGGGTGTCTGATGGGGCTGTGGTACATTGTGTACTGTCAGTGGTGTGCGGTGTGCTGGGTGCCTGATGGGGGTGTGGTACCTTGTGTACTGTCAGTGGTGTGCGGTGTGCTGGGTGCCTGATGGGGCTGTGGTACATTGTGTACTGTCAGTGGTGTGCGGTGTGCTGTGTGCCTGATGGGGGGTGTGGTACATTGTGTACTGTCAGTGGTGTGCGGTGTGCTGGGTGTCTGATGGGGGTGTGGTACATTGTGTACTGTCAGTGGTGTGCGATGTGCTGGGTGTCTGATGGTGGTGTGGTACATTTGTGTCCTGTCAGTGGTGTGCGGTGTGCTGGGTGTCTGATGGGGCTGTGGTACATTGTGTACTATCAGTGGTGTGCGGTGTGCTGGGTGTCTGATGGGGGTGTGGTACATTGTGTACTGTCAGTGGTGTGCGGTGTGCTGGGTGTCTGATTCGGGTGTGGTACATTGTGTACTGTCAGTGGTGTGCGGTGTGCTGGGTGTCTGATGGGGGTGTGGTACATTGTGTACTGTCAGTGGTGTGCGGTGTGCTGGGTGTCTGATGGGGGTGTGGTACATTGTGTACTGTCAGTGCTGTGTGGTGTGCTGGGTGCCTGCTGGGGGTGTGGTACATTGTGTACTGTCAGTGGTGTGTGGTGAGCTGGGTGTCCGATGGTGATGTGGTACATTGTGTACTGTCAGTGGTGTGCGGTGTGCTGGGTATCTGATGGGGGTGTGGTACATTGTGTACTGTCAGTGATGTGTGGTGAGCAGGGTGCCTGATGGGGGTGTGGTACATTGTGTACTGTCAGTGGTGTGTTGTGTTCTGGGTGTCTGATGGGGCTGTGGCACATTGTGTACTGTCAGTGGTGTGCGGTGTGCTGGGTGTCTGATGGGGGTGTGGTACATTGTGTAATGTCAGTGGTGTGCGGTGTGCTGGGCGTCTGATGGGGGTGTGGTACATTGTGTACTGTCAGTGGTGTGTGGTGTGCTGGGTGCCTGATGGGGGTGTGGTACATTGTGTACTGTCAGTGGTGTGCGGTGTGCTGGGTGTCTGATGGGGCTGTGGTACATTGTGTACTGTCAGTGGTGTGCTGGGTGTCTGATGGGGGTGTGGTACATTGTGTACTGTCAGTGGTGTGTGGTGTGCTGGGTGTCTGATGGGGGTGTGGTACATTGTGTACTGTCAGTGGTGTGCGCTGTGCTGGGTGCCTGATGGGGGTGTGGTACATTGTGTACTGTCAGTGGTGTGCGGTGTGCTGGGTGCCTGATGGGGGTGTGGTACATTGTGTACTGTCAGTGGTGTGTGGTGTGCTGGGTGTCTGATGGGGCTGTGGTACTTGGTGTACTGTCAGTGGTGTGTGGTGTGCTGGGTGTCTGATGGGGGTGTGGTACATTGTGTACTGTCAGTGGTGTGCGGTGTGCGGGGTGTCTGATGGGGGTGTGGTACATTTTGTAATGTCAGTGGTGTGCGGTGTGCTGGGTGTCTGATGGGGCTGCGGTACATTGTGTACTGTCAGTGGTGTGCGGTGTGCTGGGTGTCTGATGGGGCTGTGGTACATTGTGTACTGTCAGTGGTGTGCGGTGTGCTGAGTGCCTGATGGGGGGTGTGGTACATTGTGTACTGTCAGTGGTGTGTGGTGTGCTGGGTGTCTGTTGGGGGGTGTCTACATTGTGTACTGTCAGTGGTGTGCGGTGTGCTGGGTGCCTGATGGGGGGTGTGGTACATTGTGTACTGTCAGTGGTGTGTGGTGTGCTGGGTGTCTGTTGGGGGGTGTCTACATTGTGTACTGTCAGTGGTGTGCGGTGTGCTGGGTGTCTGATGGGGCTGTGGTACATTGTGTACTGTCAGTGGTGTGCGGTGTGCTGGGTGTCTGATGGGGCTGTGGTACATTGTGTACTGTCAGTGGTGTGCGGTGTGCTGAGTGCCTGATGGGGGTGTGGTACATTGTGTACTGTCAGTGGTGTGCGGTGTGCTGGGTGCCTGATGGGGGGTGTGGTACATTGTGTACTGTCAATGGTGTGTGGTGTGCTGGGTGTCAGATGGGGTTGTGGTACATTGTGTACTGTCAGTGGTGTGTGGTGTGCTGGGTGTCTGATGGGGGTGTGGTACATTGTGTACTGTCAGTGGTGTGCGGTGTGCTGGGTGTCTGATGGGGGTGTGGTACATTGTGTACTGTCAGTGGTGTGCGGTGTGCTGGGTGTCTGATGGGGCTGTGGTACATTGTGTACTGTCAGTGGTGTGCGGTGTGCTGGGTGTCTGATGGGTGTTAGGTACATTGTGTACTGCCAGTGGTGTGCGGTGTGCTGGGTGCCTGGTGGGGGTGAGGTACATTGTGTACTGCCAGTGGTGTGTGGTGTGCTGGGTGTCTGATGGGGGTGTGGTACATTGTGTACTGCCAGTGGTGTGTGGTGTGCTGGGTGTCTGATGGCGGTGTGGTACATTGTGCACTGTCAGTGGTGTGCGGTGTGCTGGGTGTCTGATGGGGGTGTGGTACATTGTGTACTGTCAGTGGTGTGCGGTGTGCTGGGTGCCTGATGGGGGTGTGGTACATTGTGTACTGTCAGTGGTGTGCGGTGTGCTGGGTGTCTGATGGGTGTGTGGTACATTGTGTACTGGCAGTGGTGTGCGGTGTGCTGGGTGTCTGATGGGGGTGTGGTACATTGTGTACTGTCAGTGGTGTGCGGTGTGCTGGGTGCCTGATGGGGCTGTGGTACATTGTGCACTGTCAGTGGTGTGCGGTGTGCTGGGTGTCTGATGGGGGGTGTGGTACATTGTGTACTGTCAGTGGTGTGCGGTGTGCTGGGTGTCTGATGGGGCTGTGGTACATTGTGTACTGTCAGTGGTGTGCGGTGTGCTGGGTGTCTGATGGGGGTGTGGTACATTGTGTACTGTCAGTGGTGTGCGGTGTGCTGTGTGCCTGATGGGGGGTGTGGTACATTGTGTACTGTCAGTGGTGTGCGGTGTGCTGGGTGTCTAATGGGGGTGTGGTACATTGTGTACTGTCAGTGGTGTGCGGTGCGCTGGGTGTCTGATGGGGGTGTGGTACATTGTGTACTGTCAGTGGTGTGTGGTGTGCTGGGTGTCTCATGGGGGTGTGGTACATTGTGTACTTTCAGTGGTGTGCGGTGTGCTGGGTGTCTGATGGGGCTGTGGTACATTGTGTACTGTCAGTGGTGTGCGGTGTGCTGGGTGTCTGATGGGGCTGTGGTACATTGTGTACTGTCAGTGGTGTGTGGTGTGCTGGGTGTCTGATGGGGGTGTAGTACATTGTTTACTGTCAGTGGTGTGCAGTGTGCTGGGTGTCTGATGGGACTGTGGTACATTGTGTACTGTCAGTGGTGTGCGGTGAGCTGGGTGCCTGATGGGGGTGTGGGACATTGTGTACTGTCAGTGGTGTGTGGTGTGCTGTGTGTCTGATGGGGCTGTGGTACATTGTGTACTGTCAGTGGTGTGCGGTGTGCTGAGTGTCTGATGGGGGTGTGGTACATTGTGTACTGTCAGTGGTGTGCGGTGTGCTGGGTGTCTGATGGGGGGTGTGGTACATTGTGTACTGTCAGTGGTGTGCGGTGTGCTGGGTGTCTGATGGGGGTGTGGTACATTGTATACTGTCAGTGGTGTGTGGTGTGCTGGGTGTATGATTGGGGTGTGGTACATTGTGTACTGTCAGTGGTGTGTGGTGTGCTGGGTGTCTGATGGGGGTGTGGTACATTGTGTACTGTCAGTGATGTGCGGTGTGCTGGGTGTCTGATGGGACTGTGGTACATTGTGTACTGTCAGTGGTGTGCGGTGTGCTGGGTGTCCGATGGGGATGTGGTACATTGTGTACTGTCAGTGGTGTGCGGTGTGCTGGGTGTCTGATGGGGGTGTGGTACATTGTGTACTGTCAGTGGTGTGCAGTGTGCTGGGTACCTGATGGGGGTGTGGTACATTGTGTACTGTCAGTGGTGTGTGGTGTGCTGTGTGCCTGATGGGGGTGTGGTACATTGTGTACTGTCAGTGGTGTGCGGTGTGCTGGGTGCCTGATGGGGCTGTGGTACATTGTGTACTGTCAGTAGTGTTCGGTGTGCTGGGTGTCCGATGGGGATGTGGTACATTGTGTACTGTCAGTGGTGTGTGGTGTGCTGGGTGTCTGATGGGGCTGTGGTACATTGTGTACTGTCAGTGGTGTGCGGTGTGCTGGGTGCCTGATGGGGCTGTGGTACATTGTGTACTGTCAGTGGTGTGCGGTGTGCTGGGTGTCTGATGGGGGTGTGGTACATTGTGTACTGTCAGTGGTGTGCGGTGAGCTGGGTGCCTCATGGGGCTGTGGTACATTGTGTACTGTCAGTGGTGTGTGGTGTGCTGTGTGCCTGATGGGGGTGTGGTACATTGTGTACTGTCAGTGGTGTGTGGTGTGCTGGGTGTCCGATGGGGATGTTGTACATTGTGTACTGTCAGTGGTGTGCGGTGTGCTGGGTGTCTGATGGGGCTGTGGTACATTGTGTACTGTCAGTGGTGTGCGGTGTGCTGGGTGTCTTATGGGGCTGTGGTACATTGTGTACTGTCAGTGGTGTGTGGTGTGCTGGGTGTCTGATGGGGGTGTGGTACATTGTGTACTGTCAGTGGTGTGCGGTGTGCTGGGTGTCTGATGGGGGTCTGGTACATTGTGTACTGTCAGTGGTGTGCGGTGTGCTGGGTGTCTGATGGGGGTGTGGTACATTGTGTACTGTCAGTGGTGTGCGGTGTGCTGGGTGTCTGATGGGGGTGTGGTACATTGTGTACTGTCAGTGGTGTGCGGTGTGCTGGCTGTCTGAT
Organism: Scyliorhinus torazame; assembly: GCF_047496885.1. NCBI lineage: Eukaryota > Metazoa > Chordata > Chondrichthyes > Carcharhiniformes > Scyliorhinidae > Scyliorhinus > Scyliorhinus torazame. The sequence goes on from NW_027307826.1 coordinate 103,197, forward strand.
GGGGGTGTGGTACATTGTGTACTGTCAGTGGTGTGTGGTGTGCTGGGTGTCTGATGGGGCTGTGGTACATTGTGTACTGTCAGTGGTGTGCGGTGTGCTGGGTGTCTGATGGGGGTGTGGTACATTGTGTACTGTCAGTGGTGTGCGGTGTGCTGGGTGTCTGATGGGGGTGTGGTACATTGTGTACTGTCAGTGGTGTGTGGTGTGCTGGGTGTCTGATGGGGATGTGGTACATTGTGTACTGTCAGTGGTGTGCGGTGTGCTGTGTGTCTGATGGGGGTGTGGTACATTGTGTACTGTCAGTGGTGTGCGGTGTGCTGGGTGTCTGATGGTGGTGTGGTACATTGTGTACTGTCAGTGGTGTGTGGTGTGCTGGTTGCCTGATGGGGGTGTGGTACATTGTGTACTGTCAGTGGTGTGCGGTGTGCTGGGTGTCTGATGGGGGTGTGGTACATTGTGTACTGTCAGTGGTGTATGGTGTGCTGGATGCCTGATGGGGGTGTGGGACATTGTGTACTGTCAGTGGTGTGTGGTGTGCTGGTTGCCTGATGGGGGTGTGGGACATTGTGTACTGTCAGTGGCGTGTGGTGTGCTGGGTGTCTGATGGGGGTGTGGTACATTGTGTACTGTCAGTGGTGTGTGGTGTGCTGGGTTTCTGATGGGGGTGTGGTACATTGTGTTCTGTCAGTGCTGTGCGGTGTGCTGGGTGCCTAATGGGGGTGTGGGACATTGTGTACTGTCAGTGGTGTGCTGTGTGCTGGGTATCTGATGGGGGTGAGGTACATTGTGTACTGACAGTGGTGTGTGGTGTGCTGAGTGTCTGATGGGGGTGTGGTACATTGTGTACTGTCAGTGGTGTGCTTAGTGCTGGGTGTCTGATGGGGCTGTGGTACATTGTGTACTGTCAGTGGTGTGTGGTGTGCTGGGTGTCTGATGGGGGTGTGGTACATTGTGCACTGTCAGTGGTGTGTGGTGTGCTGGGTGTCTGATGGGGGTGTGGTACATTGTGTACTGTCAGTGGTGTGCTGTGTGCTGGGTGTCTGATGGGGCTGTGGTACATTGTGTACTGTCAGTGGTGTGTGGTGAGCTGGGTGTCTGATGGGGTGTGGTACATTGTGTACTGTCAGTGGTGTGCGGTGTGCTGGGTGTCTGATGGGGGTGTGGTACATTGTGTACTGTCAGTGGTGTGAGGTGTGCTGGGTGTCTGATGGGGGTGTGGTACATTGTGTACTGTCAGTGGTGTGCGGTGTTGTGGGTGCCTAATGGGGGTGTGGTACATTGTGTTCTGTCAGTGGTGTGCGGTGTGCTGGGTGCCTGATGGGGCTGTGGTACATTGTGTACTGTCAGTGGTGTGCGGTGTGCTGGGTGTCTGATGGGGGTGTGGTACATTGTGTACTGTCAGTGGTGTGCGGTGAGCTGGGTGTCTGATGGGGGTGTGGTGCATTGTGTACTGTCAGTGGTGTGCGGTGTGCTGGGTGTCGGATGGGGGTGTGGTACATTGTGTACTGTCAGTGGTGTGCGGTGTGCTGGGTGTCTGATGGGGGTGTGGTACATTGTGTACTGTCAGTGGTGTGTGGTGTGCTGGGTGCCTGATGGGGGTGTGGTACATTGTGTACTGTCAGTGGTGTGCGGTGAGCTGGGTGCCTGATGGGGGTGTGGTACATTGTGTACTGTCAGTGGTGTGTGGTGTGCTGGGTGTCTGGTGGGGCGGTGGTACATTGTGTACTGTCAGTGGTGTGCGGTGTGCTGGGTGTCTGATGGGGCGGTGGAACATTGTGTACTGTCAGTGGTGTGTGGTGAGCTGTGTCCCTGATGGGGCTGTGGTACATTGTGTACTGTCAGTGGTGTGCGGTGTGCTGGGTGTTTGATGGGTGTGTGGTACATTGTGTACTGTCAGTGGTGTGCGGTGTGCTGGGTGTCTGATGGGGCGGTGGTACATTGTGTACTGTCAGTGGTGTGTGGTGAGCTGTGTCCCTGATGGGGGTGTGGTACATTGTGTACTGTCAGTGGTGTGCGGTGTGCTGGGTGTCTGATGGGGCTGTGGAACATTGTGTACTGTCAGTGGTGTGCGGTGTGCTGGGTGCCTGATGGGGCTGTGGTACATTGTGTACTGTCAGTGGTGTGCGGTGTGCTGGGTGTCTGATGGGGCTGTGGTACATTGTGTACTGTCAGTGGTGTGCGGTGCGCTGGGTGTCTGATGGGAGTGTGGCACATTGTGTACTGTCAGTGGTGTGCGGTGTGCTGGGTTTCTGATGGGGGTGTGGTACATTGTGTACTGTCAGTGGTGTGTGGTGTCTGGGTGCCTGATGGGGGGTGTGGTACATTGTGTACTGTCAGTGGTGTGTGGTGTGCTGGGTGTCTGAAGGGGGTGTGGTACATTGTGTACTCTCAGTGGTGTGCGGTGTGCTGGGTACCTGATGGGGGTGTGGTACATTGTGTACTGTCAGTGGTGTGTGGTGTGCTGGTTGCCTGATGGGGGTGTGGTACATTGTGTACTGTCAGTGGTGTGTGGTGTGCTGGTTGCCTGATGGGGGTGTGGGACATTGTGTACTGTCAGTGGTGTGTGGTGTGCTGGTTGCCTGATGGGGGTGTGGTACATTGTGTACTGTCAGTGGTGTGCGGTGTGATGGGTGCCTGATGGGGGTGTGGTACATTGTGTACTGTCAGTGGTGTGCAGTGTGCTGGGTGTCTGATGGGGCTGTGGTACATTGTGTACTGTCAGTGGTGTGTGGTGTGCTGGGTGCCTGATGGGGCTGTGGTACATTGTGTACTGTCAGTGGTGTGCGGTGTGCTGGGTGTCTGATGGGGCTGTGGTACATTGTGTACTGTCAGTGGTGTGCGGTGTGCTGTGTGTCTGAAGGGGGTGTGGTACATTGTGTACTGTCAGTGGTGTGTGGTGTGCTGGGTGCCTGATGGGGCTGTGGTACATTGTGTACTGTCAGTGGTGTGCGGTGTGCTGGGTGTCTGATGGGGCTGTGGTACATTGTGTACTGTCAGTGGTGTGCGGTGCGCTGGGTGTCTGATGGGAGTGTGGCACATTGTGTACTGTCAGTGGTGTGCGGTGTGCTGGGTGTCTGAAGGGGGTGTGGTACATTGTGTACTCTCAGTGGTGTGCGGTGTGCTGGGTACCTGATGGGGGTGTGGTACATTGTGTACTGTCAGTGGTGTGTGGTGTGCTGGTTGCCTGATGGGGGTGTGGGACATTGTGTACTGTCAGTGGTGTGTGGTGTGCTGGTTGCCTGATGGGGGTGTGGTACATTGTGTACTCTCAGTGGTGTGCGGTGTGCTGGGTACCTGATGGGGGTGAGGTACATTGTGTACTGTCAGTGGTGTGCGGTGTGCTGCGTGTCTGATGGGACTGTGGTACATTGTGTACTGTCAGTGGTGTGCGGTGTGCTGGGTGCCTGATGGGGGTGTGGTACATTGTGTACTGTCAGTGGTGTGCGGTGCGCTGGGTGTCTGATGGGAGTGTGGTACATTGTGTACTGTCAGTGGTGTGCGGTGTGCTGGGTGTCTGAAGGGGGTGTGGTACATTGTGTACTCTCAGTGGTGTGCGGTGTGCTGGGTACCTGATGGGGGTGTGGTACATTGTGTACTGTCAGTGGTGTGTGGTGTGCTGGTTGCCTGATGGGGGTGTGGGACATTGTGTACTGTCAGTGGTGTGTGGTGTGCTGGTTGCCTGATGGGGGTGTGGGACATTGTGTACTGTCAGTGGCGTGTGGTGTGCTGGGTTTCTGATGGGGGTGTGGTACATTGTGTTCTGTCAGTAATGTGCGGTGTGCTGGGTGTCTGATGGGGGTGTGGTACATTGTGTACTGTCAGTGGTGTGCGGGGTGCTGGGTGCCTGATGGGGGTGTGGTACATTGTGTACTGTCAGTGGTGTGCGGTGTGCTGGGATTTTGATGGGTGTGTGGTACATTGTGTACTGTCAGTGGTGTGCGGTGTTGTGGTTGTCTGATGGGGGTGTGGTACACTGTGTACTGTCAGTGGTGTGCGGTGTGCTGGGTGTCTGATGGGGGTGTGATACATTGTGTACTGTCAGTGGTGTGTGGTGTGCTGGGTGTCTGATGGGGGTGTGGTACATTGTGTACAGTCAGTGGTGTGCGGTGAGCTGGGTGCCTGATGGGGGTGTGGTACATTGTGTACTGTCAGTGGTGTGTGGTGAGCTGTGTCCCTGATGGGGCTGTGGTACATTGTGTACTGTCAGTGGTGTGTGGTGAGCTGGGTGTCTGATGGGGGTGTGGTACATTGTGTACTGTCAGTGGTGTGCGCTGTGCTGGGTGTCTGATGGGGGTGTGGTACATTGTGTACTGTCAGTGGTGTGCTGTGTGCTGGGTGTCTGATGGGGGTGAGGTACATTGTGTACTGTCAGTGGTGTGTGGTGAGCTGGGTTTTTGATGGGTGTGTGGTACATTGTGTACTGTCAGTGGTGTGGGTGTGCTGGGTGTTTGATGGGTGTGTGGTACATTGTGTACTGTCAGTGGTGTGTGGTGTGCTGGCTGTCTGATGGGGGTGTGGTACATTGTGTACTGTCAGTGGTGTGCGGTGTGCTGGGTGTCTGATGGGGCTGTGGTACATTGTGTACTGTCAGTGGTGTGCGGTGTGCTGGGTGTCTGATGGGGGTGTGGTACATTGTGTACTGTCAGTGGTGTGCGGTGTGCTGGGTGCCTGATGGGGGTGTGGTACATTGTGTACTGTCAGTGGTGTGTGGTGTGCTGGGTGTCTGATGGGGGTGTGGTACATTGTGTACTGTCAGTGGTGTGTGGTGTGCTGGGTGTCTGATGGGGGTGTGGTACATTGTGTACTGTCAGTGGTGTGCTGTGTGCTGGGTGTCTGATAGGGCTGTGGTACATTGTGTACTGTCAGTGGTGTGCGGTGTGCTGGGTGTCTGATGGGGGTGTGGTACATTGTGTACTGTCAGTGGTGTGTGGTGTGCTGGGTGTCTGATGGGACTGTGGTACATTGTGTACTGTCAGTGGTGTGCGGTGTTGTGGGTGCCTGATGGGGGTGTGGTACATTGTGTTCTGTCAGTGGTGTGCGGTGTGCTGGGTGCCTGATGGGGCTGTGGTACATTGTGTACTGTCAGTGGTGTGCGGTGAGCTGGGTGCCTGATGGGGGTGTGGTACATTGTGTACTGTCAGTGGTGTGTGGTGTGCTGGGTGTCTGATGGGGCGGTGGTACATTGTGTACTGTCAGTGGTGTGCGGTGTGCTGGGTGTCTGATGGGGCGGTGGTACATTGTGTACTGTCAGTGGTGTGTGGAGAGCTGTGTCCCTGATGGGGGTGTGGTACATTGTGTACTGTCAGTGGTGTGCGGTGTGCTGGGTGTCTGATGGGGGTGTGGTACATTGTGTACTGTCAGTGGTGTGCGGTGCGCTGGGTGTCTGATGGGAGTGTGGTACATTGTGTACTGTCAGTGGTGTGCGTTGTGCTGGGTGTCTGAAGGGGGTGTGGTACATTGTGTACTCTCAGTGGTGTGCGGTGTGCTGGGTACCTGATGGGGGTGTGGTACATTGTGTACTGTCAGTGGTGTGTGTTGTGCTGGGTGTCTGAAGGGGGTGTGGTACATTGTGTACTCTCAGTGGTGTGTGGTGTGCTGGGTGTCTGATGGGGGTGTGGTACATTGTGTACTGTCAGTGGTGTGCAGTGTGCTGGGTGTCTGATGGGGGTGTGGTACATTGTGTACTGTCAGCGGTGTGTGGTGTGCTGGGTGTCTGATGGGGGTGTGGTACATTGTGTACTGTCAGTGGTGTGTGGTGTGCTGGTTGCCTGATGGGGGTGTGGTACATTGTGTACTCTCAGTGGCGTGTGTTGTGCTGGGTGTCTGAAGGGGGTGTGGTACATTGTGTACTCTCAGTGGTGTGTGGTGTGCTGGGTGTCTGATGGGGGTGTGGTACATTGTGTACTGTCAGCGGTGTGTGGTGTGCTGGGTGTCTGATGGGGGTGTGGTACATTGTGTACTGTCAGTGGTGTGTGGTGTGCTGGTTGCCTGATGGGGGTGTGGGACATTGTGTACTGTCAGTGGTGTGTGGTGTGCTGGTTGCCTGATGGGGGTGTGGGACATTGTGTACTGTCAGTGGCGTGTGGTGTGCTGGGTTTCTGATGGGGGTGTGGTACATTGTGTACTGTCAGTGGTGTGCGGTGTGCTGGTTGCCTGATGGGGGTGTGGTACATTGTGTACTGTCAGTGGTGTGCTGTGTGCTGGGTGTCTGATGGGGGTGTGGTACATTGTGTACTGTCAGTGGTGTGTGGTGAGCTGGGTGTCTGATGGGGGTGTGGTACATTGTGTACTGTCAGTGGTGTGCGGGGTGCTGGGTGCCTGATGGGGGTGTGGTACATTGTGTACTGTCAGTGGTGTGCGGTGTGCTGGGATTTTGATGGGTGTGTGGTACATTGTGTACTGTCAGTGGTGTGCGGTGTTGTGGGTGTCTGATGGGGGTGTGGTACATTGTGTACTGTCAGTGGTGTGCGGTGAGCTGGGTGCCTGATGGGGTTGTGGTACATTGTGTACTGTCAGTGGTGTGCGGTGAGCTGGGTGCCTGATGGGGGTGTGGTACATTGTGTACTGTCAGTGGTGTGTGGTGAGCTGTGCCCCTGTGGGGGTGTGGTACATTGTGTACTCTCAGTGGTGTGCGGTGTGCTGGGTGCCTGATGGGGGTGTGGTACATTGAGTACTGTCAGTGGTGTGCGGTGTGCTGGGTGTCTGATGGGGGTGTGGTACATTGTGTACTGTCAGTGGTGTGCGGTGTGCTGGGTCTCTGATGGGGGGTGTGGTACATTGTGTACTGTCAGTGGTGTGCGGTGTGCTGGGTGTCTGATGGGGGTGTGTTACACTGTATACTGTCAGTGGTGTGTGGTGAGCTGGGTGTCTGATGGGGGTGTGGTACATTGTGTACTGTCAGTGGTGTGCGGTGTGCTGGGTGTCTGATGGGGGTGTGGTACATTGTATACTGTCAGTGGTGTGTGGTGTGCTGGGTGTATGATTGGGGTGTGGTACATTGTGTACTGTCAGTGGTGTGTGGTGTGCTGGGTGTCTGATGGGGGTGTGGTACATTGTGTACTGTCAGTGGTGTGCGGTGTGCTGGGTGTCTGATGGGACTGTGGTACATTGTGTACTGTCAGTGGTGTGCGGTGTGCTGGGTGTCCGATGGGGATGTGGTACATTGTGTACTGTCAGTGGTGTGCGGTGTGCTGGGTGTCTGATGGGGGTGTGGTACATTGTGTACTGTCAGTGGTGTGCAGTGTGCTGGGTACCTGATGGGGGTGTGGTACATTGTGTACTGTCAGTGGTGTGTGGTGTGCTGTGTGCCTGATGGGGGTGTGGTACATTGTGTACTGTCAGTGGTGTGCGGTGTGCTGGGTGCCTGATGGGGCTGTGGTACATTGTGTACTGTCAGTAGTGTTCGGTGTGCTGGGTGACCGATGGGGATGTGGTACATTGTGTACTGTCAGTGGTGTGTGGTGTGCTGGGTGCCTGATGGGGCTGTGGTACATTGTGTACTGTCAGTGGTGTGCGGTGAGCTGGGTGCCTCATGGGGCTGTGGTACATTGTGTACTGTCAGTGGTGTGTGGTGTGCTGTGTGCCTAATGGGGGTGTGGTACATTGTGTACTGTCAGTGGTGTGTGGTGTGCTGGGTGTCCGATGGGGATGTTGTACATTGTGTACTGTCAGTGGTGTGCGGTGTGCTGTGTGTCTGATGGGGGTGTGGTACATTGTGTACTGTCAGTGGTGTGCGGTGTGCTGGGTGTCTGATGGGGGTGTGGTACATTGTGTACTGTCAGTGGTGTGCGGTGTGCTGGCTGTCTGATGGGTGTGTGGTACATTGTGTACTGTCAGTGGTGTGTGGTGTGCTGGGTGTCTGATGGGGCTGTGGTACATTGTGTACTGTCAGTGGTGTGCGGTGTGCTGGGTGTCTGATGGGGGTGTGGTACATTGTGTACTGTCAGTGGTGTGCAGTGTGCTGGGTGCCTGATGGGGCTGTGGTACATTGTGTACTGTCAGTGCTGTGCGGTGAGCTGGGTGCCTGATGGGGGTGTGGTACATTGTGTACTGTCAGTGGTGTGCGGTGTGCTGGGTGTCTGATGGGGGTGTGGTACATTGTGTACTGTCAGTGGTGTGTGGTGTGCTGGGTGTCTGATGGGGGTGTGGTACATTGTGTACTGTCAGTGGTGTGCGGTGTGCTGGGTGTCTGATGGGGGTGTGGTACATTGTGTACTGTCAGTGGTGTGTGGTGTGCTGGGTGTCTGATGGGGGTGTGGTACATTGTGTACTGTCAGTGGTGTGCGGTGTGCTGTGTGTCTGATGGGGGTGTGGTACATTGTGTACTGTCAGTGGTGTGCGGTGTGCTGGGTGTCTGATGGTGGTGTGGTACATTGTGTACTGTCAGTGGTGTGTGGTGTGCTGGTTGCCTGATGGGGGTGTGGTACATTGTGTACAGTCAGTGGTGTGCGGTGTGCTGGGTGTCTGATGGGGGTGTGGTACATTGTGTACTGTCAGTGGTGTGCGGTGTGCTGGGTGTCTGATGGGGGTGTGGTACATTGTGTACTGTCAGTGGTGTGCGGTGTGCTGGTTGCCTGATGGGGGTGTGGGACATTGTGTACTGTCAGTGGCGTGTGGTGTGCTGGGTTTCTGATGGGGGTGTGGTACATTGTGTTCTGTCAGTGCTGTGCGGTGTGCTGGGTGCCTAATGGGGGTGTGGGACATTGTGTACTGTCAGTGGTGTGCTGTGTGCTGGGTATCTGATGGGGGTGAGGTACATTGTGTACTGACAGTGGTGTGTGGTGTGCTGAGTGTCTGATGGGGGTGTGGTACATTGTGTACTGTCAGTGGTGTGCTTAGTGCTGGGTGTCTGATGGGGCTGTGGTACATTGTGTACTGTCAGTGGTGTGTGGTGTGCTGGGTGTCTGATGGGGGTGTGGTACATTGTGTACTGTCAGTGGTGTGCTGTGTGCTGGGTGTCTGATGGGGCTGTGGTACATTGTGTACTGTCAGTGGTGTGTGGTGAGCTGGGTGTCTGATGGGGGTGTGGTACATTGTGTACTGTCAGTGGTGTGCGGTGTGCTGGGTGTCTGATGGGGGGTGTGGTACATTGTGTACTGTCAGTGGTGTGCGGTGTGCTGGGTGTCTGATGGGGGTGTGGTACACTGTATACTGTCAGTGGTGTGTGGTGAGCTGGGTGTCTGATGTGGGTGTGGTACATTGTATACTGTCAGTGGTGTGTGGTGTGCTGGGTGTATGATTGGGGTGTGGTACATTGTGTACTGTCAGTGGTGTGTGGTGTGCTGGGTGTCTGATGGGGGTGTGGTACATTGTGTACTGTCAGTGGTGTGCGGTGTGCTGGGTGTCTGATGGGACTGTGGTACATTGTGTACTGTCAGTGGTGTGCGGTGTGCTGGGTGTCCGATGGGGATGTGGTACATTGTGTACTGTCAGTGGTGTGCGGTGTGCTGGGTGTCTGATGGGGGTGTGGTACATTGTGTACTGTCAGTGGTGTGCAGTGTGCTGGGTACCTGATGGGGGTGTGGTACATTGTGTACTGTCAGTGGTGTGTGGTGTGCTGTGTGCCTGATGGGGGTGTGGTACATTGTGTACTGTCAGTGGTGTGCGGTGTGCTGGGTGCCTGATGGGGCTGTGGTACATTGTGTACTGTCAGTAGTGTTCGGTGTGCTGGGTGTCCGATGGGGATGTGGTACATTGTGTACTGTCAGTGGTGTGTGGTGTGCTGGGTGTCTGATGGGGCTGTGGTACATTGTGTACTGTCAGTGGTGTGCGGTGTGCTGGGTGCCTGATGGGGCTGTGGTACATTGTGTACTGTCAGTGGTGTGCGGTGTGCTGGGTGTCTGATGGGGGTGTGGTACATTGTGTACTGTCAGTGGTGTGCGGTGAGCTGGGTGCCTCATGGGGCTGTGGTACATTGTGTACTGTCAGTGGTGTGTGGTGTGCTGTGTGCCTGATGGGGGTGTGGTACATTGTGTACTGTCAGTGGTGTGTGGTGTGCTGGGTGTCCGATGGGGATGTTGTACATTGTGTACTGTCAGTGGTGTGCGGTGTGCTGGGTGTCTGATGGGGCTGTGGTACATTGTGTACTGTCAGTGGTGTGCGGTGTGCTGTGTGTCTGATGGGGGTGTGGTACATTGTGTACTGTCAGTGGTGTGCGGTGTGCTGTGTGTCTGATGGGGGTGTGGTACATTGTGTACTGTCAGTGGTGTGCGGTGTGCTGTGTGTCTGATGGGGGTGTGGTACATTGTGTACTGTCAGTGGTGTGCGGTGTGCTGGGTGTCTGATGGTGGTGTGGTACATTGTGTACTGTCAGTGGTGTGTGGTGTGCTGGTTGCCTGATGGGGGTGTGGTACATTGTGTACTGTCAGTGGTGTGTGGTGTGCTGGGTGCCTGATGGGACTGTGGTACATTGTGTACTGTCAGTGGCGTGTGGTGTGCTGGGTTTCTGATGGGGGTGTGGTACATTGTGTTCTGTCAGTGCTGTGCGGTGTGCTGGGTGCCTAATGGGGGTGTGGGACATTGTGTACTGTCAGTGGTGTGCTGTGTGCTGGGTATCTGATGGGGGTGAGGTACATTGTGTACTGACAGTGGTGTGTGGTGTGCTGAGTGTCTGATGGGGGTGTGGTACATTGTGTACTGTCAGTGGTGTGCTTAGTGCTGGGTGTCTGATGGGGGTGTGGTACACTGTGTACTGTCAGTGGTGTGTGGTGTGCTGGGTGTCTGATGGGGGTGTGGTACATTGTGTACTGTCAGTCGTGTGCTGTGTGCTGGGTGTCTGATGGGGCTGTGGTACATTGTGTACTGTCAGTGGTGTGTGGTGAGCTGGGTGTCTGATGGGGGTGTGGTACATTGTGTACTGTCAGTGGTGTGCGGTGTGCTGGGTGTCTGATGGGGGTGTGGTACATTGTGTACTGTCAGTGGTGTGAGGTGTGCTGGGTGTCTGATGGGGGTGTGGTACATTGTGTACTGTCAGTGGTGTGCGGTGAGCTGGGTGTCTGATGGGGGTGTGGTGCATTGTGTACTGTCAGTGGTGTGCGGTGTGCTGGGTGTCGGATGGGGGTGTGGTACATTGTGTACTGTCAGTGGTGTGCGGTGTGCTGGGTGTCTGATGGGGGTGTGGTACATTGTGTACTGTCAGTGGTGTGTGGTGTGCTGGGTGCCTGATGGGGGTGTGGTACATTGTGTACTGTCAGTGGTGTGTGGTGTGCTGGGTGTCTGGTGGGGCGGTGGTACATTGTGTACTGTCAGTGGTGTGCGGTGTGCTGGGTGTCTGATGGGGCGGTGGAACATTGTGTACTGTCAGTGGTGTGTGGTGAGCTGTGTCCCTGATGGGGGTGTGGTACATTGTGTACTGTCAGTGGTGTGCGGTGTGCTGGGTGTTTGATGGGTGTGTGGTACATTGTGTACTGTCAGTGGTGTGCGGTGTGCTGGGTGTCTGATGGGGCGGTGGTACATTGTGTACTGTCAGTGTTGTGTGGTGAGCTGTGTCCCTGATGGGGGTGTGGTACATTGTGTACTGTCAGTGGTGTGTGGTGTGCTGTGTGTCTGATGGGGCTGTGGTACATTGTGTACTGTCAGTGGTGTGCGGTGTGCTGGGTGTCTGATGGGGCTGTGGAACATTGTGTACTGTCAGTGGTGTGCGGTGTGCTGGGTGTCTGATGGGGCTGTGGTACATTGTGTACTGTCAGTGGTGTGCGGTGCGCTGGGTGTCTGATGGGAGTGTGGCACATTGTGTACTGTCAGTGGTGTGCGGTGTGCTGGGTGTCTGAAGGGGGTGTGGTACATTGTGTACTCTCAGTGGTGTGCGGTGTGCTGGGTACCTGATGGGGGTGTGGTACATTGTGTACTGTCAGTGGTGTGTGGTGTGCTGGTTGCCTGATGGGGGTGTGGGACATTGTGTACTGTCAATGGTGTGTGGTGTGCTGGTTGCCTGATGGGGGTGTGGTACATTGTGTACTGTCAGTGGTGTGTGGTGTGCTGGTTGCCTGATGGGGGTGTGGGACATTGTGTACTGTCAGTGGTGTGTGGTGTGCTGGTTGCCTGATGGGGGTGTGGTACATTGTGTACTCTCAGTGGTGTGCGGTGTGCTGGGTGTCTGATGGGGCTGTGGTACATTGTGTACTGTCAGTGGTGTGCGGTGAGCTGGGTGTCTGATGGGGGTGAGGTACATTGTGTACTGTCAGTGGTGTGTGGTGTGCTGGGTGCCTGATGGGGCTGTGGTACATTGTGTACTGTCAGTGGTGTGCGGTGCGCTGGGTGTCTGATGGGAGTGTGGTACATTGTGTACTGTCAGTGGTGTGCGGTGTGCTGGGTGTCTGAAGGGGGTGTGGTACATTGTGTACTCTCAGTGGTGTGCGGTGTGCTGGGTACCTGATGGGGGTGTGGTACATTGTGTACTGTCAGTGGTGTGTGGTGTGCTGGTTGCCTGATGGGGGTGTGGGACATTGTGTACTGTCAGTGGTGTGTGGTGTGCTGGTTGCCTGATGGGGGTGTGGGACATTGTGTACTGTCAGTGGCGTGTGGTGTGCTGGGTTTCTGATGGGGGTGTGGTACATTGTGTTCTGTCAGTAATGTGCGGTGTGCTGGGTGTCTGATGGGGGTGTGCTACATTGTGTACTGTCAGTGGTGTGCGGGGTGCTGGGTGCCTGATGGGGGTGTGGTACATTGTGTACTGTCAGTGGTGTGCGGTGTGCTGGGATTTTGATGGGTGTGTGGTACATTGTGTACTGTCAGTGGTGTGCGGTGTTGTGGTTGTCTGATGGGGGTGTGGTACACTGTGTACTGTCAGTGGTGTGCGGTGTGCTGGGTGTCTGATGGGGGTGTGATACATTGTGTACTGTCAGTGGTGTGTGGTGTGCTGGGTGCCTGATGGGGGTGTGGTACATTGTGTACTGTCAGTGGTGTGTGGTGAGCTGTGTCCCTGATGGGGCTGTGGTACATTGTGTACTGTCAGTGGTGTGTGGTGAGCTGGGTGTCTGATGGGGGTGTGGTACATTGTGTACTGTCAGTGGTGTGCGCTGTGCTGGGTGTCTGATGGGGGTGTGGTACATTGTGTACTGTCAGTGGTGTGCTGTGTGCTGGGTGTCTGATGGGGGTGAGGTACATTGTGTACTGTCAGTGGTGTGTGGTGAGCTGGGTTTTTGATGGGTGTGTGGTACATTGTGTACTGTCAGTGGTGTGCGGTGTGCTGGGTGTTTGATGGGTGTGTGGTACATTGTGTACTGTCAGTGGTGTGTGGTGTGCTGGCTGTCTGATGGGGGTGTAGTACATTGTGTACTGTCAGTGGTGTGCGGTGTGCTGGGTGTCTGATGGGGCTGTGGTACATTGTGTACTGTCAGTGGTGTGTGGTGTGCTGGGTGTCTGATGGGGGTGTGGTACATTGTATACTGTCAGTGGTGTGCGGTGTGCTGGGTGCCTGATGGGGGTGTGGTACATTGTGTACTGTCAGTGGTGTGTGGTGTGCTGGGTGCCTGATGGGGGTGTGGTACATTGTGTACTGTCAGTGGTGTGCGGTGTGCTGGGTGTCTGATGGGGGTGTGGTACATTGTGTACTGTCAGTGGTGTGCGGTGTGCTGGGTGCCTGATGGGGGTGTGGTACATTGTGTACTGTCAGTGGTGTGTGGTGTGCTGGGTGCCTGATGGGGGTGTGGTACATTGTGTACTGTCAGTGGTGTGCGGTGTGCTGGGTGTCTGATGGGGGTGTGGTACATTGTGTACTGTCAGTGGTGTGTGGTGTGCTGGGTGTCTGATGGGGGTGTGGTACATTGTGTACTGTCAGTGATGTGCTGTGTGCTGGGTGTCTGATAGGGCTGTGGTACATTGTGTACTGTCAGTGGTGTGCGGTGTGCTGGGTGTCTGATGGGGGTGTGGTACATTGTGTACTGTCAGTGGTGTGTGGTGTGCTGGGTGTCTGATGGGACTGTGGTACATTGTGTACTGTCAGTGGTGTGCGGTGTTGTGGGTGCCTGATGGGGGTGTGGTACATTGTGTTCTGTCAGTGATGTGCGGTGTGCTGGGTGCCTGATGGGGCTGTGGTACATTGTGTACTGTCAGTGGTGTGCGGTGAGCTGGGTGCCTGATGGGGGTGTGGTACATTGTGTACTGTCAGTGGTGTGTGGTGTGCTGGGTGTCTGATGGGGCGGTGGTACATTGTGTACTGTCAGTGGTGTGCGGTGTGCTGGGTGTCTGATGGGGCGGTGGTACATTGTGTACTGTCAGTGGTGTGTGGTGAGCTGTGTCCCTGATGGGGGTGTGGTACATTGTGTACTGTCAGTGGTGTGCGGTGTGCTGGGTGTCTGATGGGGGTGTGGTACATTGTGTACTGTCAGTGGTGTGCGGTGCGCTGGGTGTCTGATGGGAGTGTGGTACATTGTGTACTGTCAGTGGTGTGCGGTGTGCTGGGTGTCTGAAGGGGGTGTGGTACATTGTGTACTCTCAGTGGTGTGCGGTGTGCTGGGTACCTGATGGGGGTGTGGTACATTGTGTACTGTCAGTGGTGTGCAGTGTGCTGGGTGTCTGATGGGGGTGTGGTACATTGTGTACTGTCAGCGGTGTGTGGTGTGCTGGGTGTCTGATGGGGGTGTGGTACATTGTGTACTGTCAGTGGTGTGTGGTGTGCTGGTTGCCTGATGGGGGTGTGGGACATTGTGTACTGTCAGTGGTGTGTGGTGTGCTGGTTGCCTGATGGGGGTGTGGGACATTGTGTACTGTCAGTGGCGTGTGGTGTGCTGGGTTTCTGATGGGGGTGTGGTACATTGTGTACTGTCAGTGGTGTGTGGTGAGCTGGGTGTCTGATGGGGGTGTGGTACATTGTGTACTGTCAGTGGTGTGCTGTGTGCTGGGTGTCTGATGGGGGTGTGGTACATTGTGTACTGTCAGTGGTGTGTGGTGAGCTGGGTGTCTGATGGGGGTGTGGTACATTGTGTACTGTCAGTGGTGTGCGGGGTGCTGGGTGCCTGATGGGGGTGTGGTACATTGTGTACTGTCAGTGGTGTGCGGTGTGCTGGGATTTTGATGGGTGTGTGGTACATTGTGTACTGTCAGTGGTGTGCGGTGTTGTGGGTGTCTGATGGGGGTGTGGTACATTGTGTACTGTCAGTGGTGTGCGGTGAGCTGGGTGCCTGATGGGGGTGTGGTACATTGTGTACTGTCAGTGGTGTGCGGTGAGCTGGGTGCCTGATGGGGGTGTGGTACATTGTGTACTGTCAGTGGTGTGTGGTGAGCTGTGCCCCTGATGGGGGTGTGGTACATTGTGTACTCTCAGTGGTGTGCGGTGTGCTGGGTGCCTGATGGGGGTGTGGTACATTGAGTACTGTCAGTGGTGTGCGGTGTGCTGGGTGTCTGATGGGGGTGTGGTACATTGTGTACTGTCAGTGGTGTGCGGTGTGCTGGGTGTCTGATGGGGGGTGTGGTACATTGTGTACTGTCAGTGGTGTGCGGTGTGCTGGGTGTCTGATGGGGGTGTGGTACACTGTATA
The DNA here is from genome assembly GCF_047496885.1 of Scyliorhinus torazame. Lineage (NCBI taxonomy): Eukaryota > Metazoa > Chordata > Chondrichthyes > Carcharhiniformes > Scyliorhinidae > Scyliorhinus > Scyliorhinus torazame. The sequence continues at coordinate 118,673 of NW_027307826.1, forward strand.
CTGTCAGTGGTGTGTGGTGAGCTGGGTGTCTGATGTGGGTGTGGTACATTGTATACTGTCAGTGGTGTGTGGTGTGCTGGGTGTATGATTGGGGTGTGGTACATTGTGTACTGTCAGTGGTGTGTGGTGTGCTGGGTGTCTGATGGGGGTGTGGTACATTGTGTACTGTCAGTGGTGTGCGGTGTGCTGGGTGTCTGATGGGACTGTGGTACATTGTGTACTGTCAGTGGTGTGCGGTGTGCTGGGTGTCCGATGGGGATGTGGTACATTGTGTACTGTCAGTGGTGTGCGGTGTGCTGGGTGTCTGATGGGGGTGTGGTACATTGTGTACTGTCAGTGGTGTGCAGTGTGCTGGGTACCTGATGGGGGTGTGGTACATTGTGTACTGTCAGTGGTGTGCGGTGTGCTGGGTGTCTGATGGGGGTGTGGTACATTGTGTACTGTCAGTGGTGTGCAGTGTGCTGGGTACCTGATGGGGATGTGGTACATTGTGTACTGTCAGTGGTGTGCGGTGTGCTGGGTGTCTGATGGGGGTGTGGTACATTGTGTACTGTCAGTGGTGTGTGGTGTGCTGTGTGCCTGATGGGGGTGTGGTACATTGTGTACTGTCAGTGGTGTGCGGTGTGCTGGGTGCCTGATGGGGCTGTGGTACATTGTGTACTGTCAGTAGTGTTCGGTGTGCTGGGTGTCCGATGGGGATGTGGTACATTGTGTACTGTCAGTGGTGTGTGGTGTGCTGGGTGTCTGATGGGGCTGTGGTACATTGTGTACTGTCAGTGGTGTGCGGTGTGCTGGGTGCCTGATGGGGCTGTGGTACATTGTGTACTGTCAGTGGTGTGCGGTGTGCTGGGTGTCTGATGGGGGTGTGGTACATTGTGTACTGTCAGTGGTGTGCTGTGAGCTGGGTGCCTCATGGGGCTGTGGTACATTGTGTACTGTCAGTGGTGTGTGGTGTGCTGTGTGCCTGATGGGGGTGTGGTACATTGTGTACTGTCAGTGGTGTGTGGTGTGCTGGGTGTCCGATGGGGATGTTGTACATTGTGTACTGTCAGTGGTGTGCGGTGTGCTGGGTGTCTGATGGGGCTGTGGTACATTGTGTACTGTCAGTGGTGTGCGGTGTGCTGGGTGTCTTATGGGGCTGTGGTACATTGTGTACTGTCAGTGGTGTGCGGTGTGCTGGCTGTCTGATGGGGGTGTGGTACATTGTGTACTGTCAGTGGTGTGCGGTGTGCTGGGTGTCTGATGGGGGTGTGGTACATTGTGTACTGTCAGTGGTGTGCGGTGTGCTGGCTGTCTGATGGGGGTGTGGTACATTGTGTACTGTCAGTGGTGTGCGGTGTGCTGGGTGTCTGATGGGGGTGTGGTACATTGTGTACTGTCAGTGGTGTGCGGTGTGCTGGGTGTCTGATGGGGGTGTGGTACATTGTGTACTGTCAGTGGTGTGCGGTGTGCTGGGTGTCTGATGGGGGTGTGGTACATTGTGTACTGTCAGTGGTGTGCGGTGTGCTGGCTGTCTGATGGGGGTGTGGTACATTGTGTACTGTCAGTGGTGTGCGGTGTGCTGGGTGTCTGATGGGGCTGTGGTACATTGTGTACTGTCAGTGGTGTGATGTGTGCTGGGTGTCTGATGGGGGTGTGGTACATTGTGTACTGTCAGTGGTGTGTGGTGTGCTGGGTGTCTGATGGGGGTGTGGTACATTGTGTACTGTCAGTGGTGTGCGGTGTGCTGTGTGTCTGATGGGGGTGTGGTACATTGTGTACTGTCAGTGGTGTGTGGTGTGCTGGGTGTCTGATGGGGGTGTGGTACATTGTGTACTGTCAGTGGTGTGCGGTGTGCTGGGTGTCTGATGGGGGTGTGGTACATTGTGTACTGTCAGTGGTGTGCGGTGTGCTGGGTGTCTGATGGGGGTGTGGTACATTGTGTACTGTCAGTGGTGTGTGGTGTGCTGGGTGTCTGATGGGGGTGTGGTACATTGTGTACTGTCAGTGGTGTGCGGTGTGCTGTGTGTCTGATGGGGGTGTGGTACATTGTGTACTGTCAGTGGTGTGCGGTGTGCTGTGTGTCTGATGGGGGTGTGGTACATTGTGTACTGTCAGTGGTGTGTGGTGTGCTGGGTGTCTGATGGGGGTGTGGTACATTGTGTACTGTCAGTGGTGTGCGGTGTGCTGTGTGTCTGATGGGGGTGTGGTACATTGTGTACTGTCAGTGGTGTGCGGTGTGCTGGGTGTCTGATGGTGGTGTGGTACATTGTGTACTGTCAGTGGTGTGCGGTGTGCTGGGTGTCTGATGGGGGTGTGGTACATTGTGTACTGTCAGTGGTGTGCGGTGTGCTGGTTGCCTGATGGGGGTGTGGGACATTGTGTACTGTCAGTGGTGTGTGGTGTGCTGGGTTTCTGATGGGGGTGTGGTACATTGTGTTCTGTCAGTGCTGTGCGGTGTGCTGGGTGCCTAATGGGGGTGTGGGACATTGTGTACTGTCAGTGGTGTGCTGTGTGCTGGGTATCTGATGGGGGTGAGGTACATTGTGTACTGACAGTGGTGTGTGGTGTGCTGAGTGTCTGATGGGGGTGTGGTACATTGTGTACTGTCAGTGGTGTGCGGTGTGCTGGGTGTCTGATGGGGGTGTGGTACATTGTGTACTGTCAGTGGTGTGTGGTGTGCTGGGTGTCTGATGGGGGTGTGGTGCATTGTGTACTGTCAGTGGTGTGCGGTGTGCGGGGTGTCTGATGGGGGTGTGGTACATTGTGTACTGTCAGTGGTGTGCGGTGTGCTGAGTGTCTGATGGGGGTGTGGTACATTGTGTACTGTCAGTGGTGTGCGGGGTGTCTGATGGGGGTGTGGTACATTGTGTACTGTCAGTGGTGTGCGGTGTGCTGGGTGTCTGATGGGGCTGTGGTACATTGTGTACTGTCAGTGGTGTGTGGTGTGCTGAGTGTCTGATGGGGGTGTGGTACATTGTGTACTGTCAGTGGTGTGTGGTGTGCTGAGAGTCTGATGGGGATGTGGTACATTGTGTACTGTCAGTGGTGTGCGGTGTGCTGAGTGTCTGATGGGGGTGTGGTACATTGTGTACTGTCAGTGGTGTGCGGGGTGTCTGATGGGGGTGTGGTACATTGTGTACTGTCAGTGGTGTGCGGTGTGCTGGGTGTCTGATGGGGCTGTGGTACATTGTGTACTGTCAGTGGTGTGTGGTGTGCTGGGTGTCTGATGGGGGATTGGTATATTGTGTACTGTCAGTGGTGTGTGGTGTGCTGAGAGTCTGATGGGGATGTGGTACATTGTGTACTGTCAGTGGTGTGTGGTGTGCTGGGTGTCTGATGGGGGTGTGGTACATTGTGTACTGTCAGTGGTGTGTGGTGTGCTGGGTGTCTGATGGGGGTGTGGTACATTATGAACTGTCAGTGGTGTGCGGTGTGCTGGATGCCTGATGGGGGTGTGGTACATTGTGTACAGTCAGTGGTGTGTGGTGTGCTGGGTGTCTGATGGGGGTGTGGTACATTGTGTACTGTCAGTGGTGTGCGGTGTGCTGGGTGCCTGATGGGGGTGTGGTACATTGTGTACTGTCAGTGGTGTGCGGTGCGCGGGGTGTCTGATGGGGGGTGTGGTACATTGTGTACTGTCAGTGGTGTGCGGTATGCTAGGTGTCTGATGGGGGGTGTGGTACATTGTGTCCTGTCAGTGGTGTGCGGTGTGCTGGGTGTCTGATGGGGGCTGTGGTACATTGTGTACTGTCAGTGGTGTGCGTTATGCTGGGTGTCTGATGGGGGTGTGGTACATTGTGTACTGTCAGTGGTGTGCGGTGTGCTGGGTGTCTGATGGGGGTGTGGTACATTGTGTACTGTCAGTGGTGAGTGGTGTGCAGGGTGCCTGATGGGGCTGTGGTACATTGTGTACTGTCAGTGGTGAGTGGTGTGCTGGGTGTCTGATGGGGGTGTGGTACATTGTGTACTGTCAGTGGTGAGTGGTGTGCAGGGTGCCTGATGGGGCTGTGGTACATTGTGTACTGTCAGTGGTGTGCGGTGTGCTGTGTGCCTGATGGGGGTGTGGTACATTGTGTACTGTCAGTGGTGTGCGGTGTGCTGGGTGTCTGATGGGGGTGTGGTACATTGTGTACTGTCAGTGGTGTGTGGTGTGCTGAGTGCCTGATGGGGGTGTGGTACATTGTGTACTGTCAGTGGTGTGTGGTGTGTGGGTGCCTGATGGGCTATGGTACATTGTGTACTGTCAGTGGTGAGTGGTGTGCTGTGTGCCTGATGGGGGTGTGGTACATTGTGTACTGTCAGTGGTGTGCGGTGTGCTGGGTGCGTGATGGGGCTATGGTACATTGTGTACTGTCAGTGGTGTGCGGTGTGCTGGGTGCCTGATGGGGGTGTGGTACATTGTGTACTGTCAGTGGTGTGCTGGGTGTCTGATGGGGGTGTGGTACATTGTGTACTGTCAGTGGTGTGTGGTGTGCTGGGTATCTGATGGGGGTGTGGTACATTGTGTACTGTCGGTGGTGTGCGGTGTGCTGGGTGCCTGATGGGGGTGTGGTACTTTGTGTACTGTCAGTGGTGTGCGGTGTGCTGGGTGTCTGATGGGGGTGTGGTACATTGTGTACTGTCAGTGGTGTGCGGTGTGCTGGGTGTCTGGTGGGGGTGTGGTACATTGTGTACTGTCAGTGGTGTGTGGTGTGCTGGGTGCCTGATGGGGGTGTGGTACATTGTGTACTGTCAGTGGTGTGTGGTGTGCTGGGTGCCTGATGGGGGTGTGGTACATTGTGTACTGTCAGTGGTGTGCTGGGTGTCTGATGGGGGTGTGGTACATTGTGTACTGTCAGTGGTGTGTGGTGTGCTGGGTATCTGATGGGGGTGTGGTACATTGTGTACTGTCGGTGGTGTGCGGTGTGCTGGGTGCCTGATGGGGGTGTGGTACTTTGTGTACTGTCAGTGGTGTGCGGTGTGCTGGGTGTCTGGTGGGGGTGTGGTACATTGTGTACTGTCAGTGGTGTGCTGGGTGTCTGATGGGGGTGTGGTACATTGTGTACTGTCAGTGGTGTGTGGTGTGCTGGGTATCTGATGGGGGTGTGGTACATTGTGTACTGTCAGTGGTGTGCGGTGTGCTGGGTGTCTGATGAGGGTGTGGTACATTGTGTACTGTCAGTGGTGTGTGGTGTGCTGGGTGTCTGATGGGGGTGTGGTACATTGTGTACTGTCAGTGGAGTGCGGTGCGCTGGGTGTCTGATGGGGGTGTGGTACATTGTGTACTGTCAGTGGAGTGCGGTGTGCTGGGTGTCAGATGGGACTGTGGTACATTGTGTACTGTCAGTGGTGTGCGGTGTGCTGGGTGTCTGGTGGGGGTGTGGTACATTGTGTACTGTCAGTGGTGTGTGGTGTGCTGGGTGTCTGATGGGGGTGTGGTACATTGTGTACTGTCAGTGGTGTGTGGTGTGCTGGGTATCTGATGGGGGTGTGGTACATTGTGTACTGTCAGTGGTGTGCGGTGTGCTGGGTGTCTGATGAGGGTGTGGTACATTGTGTACTGTCAGTGGTGTGTGGTGTGCTGGGTGTCTGATGGGGGTGTGGTACATTGTGTACTGTCAGTGGAGTGCGGTGCGCTGGGTGTCTGATGGGGGTGTGGTACATTGTGTACTGTCAGTGGTGTGTGGTGTGCTGGGTGTCTGATGGGGGTGTGGTACATTGTGTACTGTCAGTGGTGTGCGGTGTGCTGGGTGTCTGATGGGACTGTGGTACATTGTGTACTGTCAGTGGTGTGCGGTGTGCTGGGTGCCTGATGGGGGTGTGGTACATTGTGTACTGTCAGTGGTGTGTGGTGTGCTGGGTGTCTGATGGGGGTGTGGTACATTGTGTACTGTCAGTGGTGTGTGGTGTGCTGGGTGTCTGATGGGGGTGTGGTACATTGTGTACTGTCAGTGGTGTGTGGTGTGCTGGGTGTCTGATGGGGGTGTGGTACATTGTGTACTGTCAGTGGTGTGTGGTGTGCTGGGTATCTGATGGGGGTGTGGTACATTGTGTACTGTCAGTGGTGTGCGGTGTGCTGGGTTTCTGATGGGGGTGTGGTACATTGTGTACTGTCAGTGGTGTGCGGTGTGCTGGGTGTCTGATGGGTCTGTGGTACATTGTGTACTGTCAGTGGTGTGCGGTGTGCTGGGTGTCTGATGAGGGTGTGGTACATTGTGTACTGTCAGTGGTGTGTGGTGTGCTGGGTGTCTGATGGGGGTGTGGTACATTGTGTACTGTCAGTGGAATGCGGTGCGCTGGGTGTCTGATGGGGGTGTGGTACATTGTGTACTGTCAGTGGTGTGCGGTGTGCTGGGTGTCTGATGGGGGTGTGGTACATTGTGTACTGTCAGTGGTGTGCGGTGTGCTGGGTGTCTGATGGGGGTGTGGTACATTGTGTACTGTCAGTGGTGTGCGGTGTGCTGGGTGTCTGATGAGGGTGTGGTACATTGTGTACTGTCAGTGGTGTGTGGTGTGCTGGGTGTCTGATGGGGGTGTGGTACATTGTGTACTGTCAGTGGTGTGTGGTGTGCTGGGTGTCTGATGGGTGTGTGGTACATTGTGTACTGTCAGTGGTGTTTGGTGTACTGGGTGTCTGATGGGGGTGTGGTACATTGTGCACTGCCAGTGGTGTGTCGTGTGCTGGGTGTCTGATGGGGGTGTGGTACATTGTGTACTATCAGTGGTGTGCGGTGAGCTGGGTGTCTGATGGGGGTGTGGTACATTGTGTACTCTCAGTGGTGTGCGGTGTGCTGGGTGCCTGATGGGGGTGTGGTACATTGTGTACTGTCAGTGGTGTGTGGTGTGCTGGGTGCCTGATGGGGCTGTGGTACATTGTTTAAGATCAGTGGTGTGCGGTGTGCTGGGTGTCTGATGGGGGTGTGGTACAGTGTGTACTGTCAGTGGTGTGCTGGGTGTCTGATGGGGGTGTGGTACATTGTGTACTGTCAGTGGTGTGCGGTGTGCTGTGTGCCTGATGGGGGTGTGGTACATTGTGTACTGTCAGTGGTGTGCGGTGTGCTGGGTGTCTGATGGGGGTGTGGTACATTGTGTACTGTCAGTGGTGTGTGGTGTGCTGAGTGCCTGATGGGGGTGTGGTACATTGTGTACTGTCAGTGGTGTGTGGTGTGTGGGTGCCTGATGGGCTATGGTACATTGTGTACTGTCAGTGGTGAGTGGTGTGCTGTGTGCCTGATGGGGGTGTGGTACATTGTGTACTGTCAGTGGTGTGCGGTGTGCTGGGTGCGTGATGGGGCTATGGTACATTGTGTACTGTCAGTGGTGTGCGGTGTGCTGGGTGCCTGATGGGGGTGTGGTACTTTGTGTACTGTCAGTGGTGTGCGGTGTGCTGGGTGTCTGGTGGGGGTGTGGTACATTGTGTACTGTCAGTGGTGTGCTGGGTGTATGATGGGGGTGTGGTACATTGTGTACTGTCAGTGGTGTGTGGTGTGCTGGGTATCTGATGGGGGTGTGGTACATTGTGTACTGTCAGTGGTGTGCGGTGTGCTGGGTGTCTGATGAGGGTGTGGTACATTGTGTACTGTCAGTGGTGTGTGGTGTGCTGGGTGTCTGATGGGGGTGTGGTACATTGTGTACTGTCAGTGGAGTGCGGTGCGCTGGGTGTCTGATGGGGGTGTGGTACATTGTGTACTGTCAGTGGAGTGCGGTGTGCTGGGTGTCAGATGGGACTGTGGTACATTGTGTACTGTCAGTGGTGTGCTGTGTGCTGGGTGTCTGGTGGGGGTGTGGTACATTGTGTACTGTCAGTGGTGTGTGGTGTGCTGGGTGTCTGATGGGGGTGTGGTACATTGTGTACTGTCAGTGGTGTGTGGTGTGCTGGGTGTCTGATGGGGGTGTGGTACATTGTGTACTGTCAGTGGTGTGTGGTGTGCTGGGTGTCTGATGGGGGTGTGGTACATTGTGTACTGTCAGTGGTGTGTGGTGTGCTGGGTGTCTGATGGGGGTGTGGTACATTGTGTACTGTCAGTGGTGTGTGGTGTGCTGGGTATCTGATGGGGGTGTGGTACATTGTGTACTGTCAGTGGTGTGCGGTGTGCTGGGTGTCTGATGAGGGTGTGGTACATTGTGTACTGTCAGTGGTGTGTGGTGTGCTGGGTGTCTGATGGGGGTGTGGTACATTGTGTACTGTCAGTGGAGTGCGGTGCGCTGGGTGTCTGATGGGGGTGTGGTACATTGTGTACTGTCAGTGGTGTGTGGTGTGCTGGGTGTCTGATGGGGGTGTGGTACATTGTGTACTGTCAGTGGTGTGCGGTGTGCTGGGTGTCTGATGGGACTGTGGTACATTGTGTACTGTCAGTGGTGTGCGGTGTGCTGGGTGCCTGATGGGGGTGTGGTACATTGTGTACTGTCAGTGGTGTGTGGTGTGCTGGGTGTCTGATGGGGGTGTGGTACATTGTGTACTGTCAGTGGTGTGTGGTGTGCTGGGTGTCTGATGGGGGTGTGGTACATTGTGTACTGTCAGTGGTGTGTGGTGTGCTGGGTGTCTGATGGGGGTGTGGTACATTGTGTACTGTCAGTGGTGTGTGGTGTGCTGGGTATCTGATGGGGGTGTGGTACATTGTGTACTGTCAGTGGTGTGCGGTGTGCTGGGTTTCTGATGGGGGTGTGGTACATTGTGTACTGTCAGTGGTGTGCGGTGTGCTGGGTGTCTGATGGGTCTGTGGTACATTGTGTACTGTCAGTGGTGTGCGGTGTGCTGGGTGTCTGATGAGGGTGTGGTACATTGTGTACTGTCAGTGGTGTGTGGTGTGCTGGGTGTCTGATGGGGGTGTGGTACATTGTGTACTGTCAGTGGAATGCGGTGCGCTGGGTGTCTGATGGGGGTGTGGTACATTGTGTACTGTCAGTGGTGTGCGGTGTGCTGGGTGTCTGATGGGGGTGTGGTACATTGTGTACTGTCAGTGGTGTGCGGTGTGCTGGGTGTCTGATGGGGGTGTGGTACATTGTGTACTGTCAGTGGTGTGCGGTGTGCTGGGTGTCTGATGGCGGTGTGGTACATTGTGTACTGTCAGTGGTGTGTGGTGTGCTGGGTGTCTGATGGGGGTGCCGTACATTGTGGACTGTCAGTGGTGTGCGGTGTGCTGGGTGTCTGATGGGGGTGTGGTACATTGTGTACTGTCAGTGGTGTGCGGTGTGCTGGGTGTCTGATGGCGGTGTGGTACATTGTGTACTGTCAGTGGTGTGTGGTGTGCTGGGTGTCTGATGGGGGTGCCGTACATTGTGGACTGTCAGTGGTGTGTGGTGTGCTGGGTGTCTGATGGGGGTGAGGTACATTGTGTACTGTCAGTGGTGTGTGGTGTGCTGGGTGTCTGATGGGTGTGGTACATTGTGTACTGTCAGTGGTGTGCGGTGTGCTGGATCCCTGATGGGGGTGTGGTACATTGTGTACTGTCAGTAGTGTGCGGTGTGCTGTGTGCCTGATGGGGGTGTGGTACATTGTGTACTGTCAGTGGTGTGTGGTGTGCTGGGTGTCTGATGGGTGTGTGGTACATTGTGTACTGTCAGTGGTGTTTGGTGTACTGGGTGTCTGATGGGGGTGTGGTACATTGTGCACTGCCAGTGGTGTGTCGTGTGCTGGGTGTCTGATGGGGGTGTGGTACATTGTGTACTATCAGTGGTGTGCGGTGAGCTGGGTGTCTGATGGGGGTGTGGTACATTGTGTACTCTCAGTGGTGTGCGGTGTGCTGGGTGCCTGATGGGGGTGTGGTACATTGTGTACTGTCAGTGGTGTGTGGTGTGCTGGGTGCCTGATGGGGCTGTGGTACATTGTTTAAGATCAGTGGTGTGCGGTGTGCTGGGTGTCTGATGGGGGTGTGGTACAGTGTGTACTGTCAGTGGTGTGCTGGGTGTCTGATGGGGGTGTGGTACATTGTGTACTGTCAGTGGTGTGCTGGGTGTCTGATGGGGCTGTGGTACATTGTGTACTGTCAGTGCTGTGCGGTGTGTTGTGTGTCTGATGGGGGTGTGGTACATTGTGTACTGTCAGTGGTGTGTGGTGTGCTGGGTGTCTGATGTGGGTGTGGTACATTGTGTACTGTCAGTGGTGTGCGGTGTGCTGGGTTTCTGATGGGAGTGTGGTACATTGTGTACTGTCAGTGGTGTGCGGTGTGCTGGGTGCCTGATGGGGGTGTGGTACATTGTGTACTGTCAGTGGTGTGCGGTGTGCTGGGTGCCTGATGGGGCTATGGTACATTGTGTACTGTCAGTGGTGTGCGGTGTGCTGGGTGTCTGATGAGGCTGTGGTACATTGTGTACTGTCAGTGGTGTGCGGTGTGCTGGGTGTCTGATGGGGGTGTGGTACATTGTGTACTGTCAGTGGTGTGTGGTGTGCTGGGTGTCTGCTGGGGCTGTGGTACATTGTGTACTGTCAGTGGTATGCGGTGTGCGGGGTGTCTGATGGGGGTGTGGTACATTGTGTACTGTCAGTGGAGTGCGGTGTGCTGGGTGTCTGATGGGGGTGTGGTACATTGTGTACTGTCAGTGGTGTGCGGTGTGCTGGGTGTCTGATGGGGGTGCCGTACATTGTGTACTGTCAGTGGTGTGTGGTGTGCTGGGTGTCTGATGGGGGTGAGGTACATTGTGTACTGTCAGTGGTGTGTGGTGTGCTGGGTGTCTGATGGGTGTGGTACATTGTGTACTGTCAGTGGTGTGCGATGTGCTGTGTGCCTGATGGGGGTGTGGTACATTGTGTACTGTCAGTGGTGTGTGGTGTGCTGGGTTCCTGATGGGGGTGTGGTACATTGTGTCCTGTCAGTGGTATGTGGTGTGTTGGTTGTCTGATATGTGTGTGGTACATTGTGTACTGTCAGTGGTATTTGGTGTGCTGGGTGTCTGATGGGGGTGTGATACATTGTGTACTGTCAGTGGTGTGCGGTGAGCTGGGTGTCTGATGGGGGTGTGGTACATTGTGTACTGTCAGTGGTGTGTGGTGTGCTGGGTGTCTGATGGGGGTGTGGTACATTGTGTACTGTCAGTGGTGTGTGGTGTGCTGGGTGTCTGATGGGGGTGTGGTACATTGTGTACTGTCAGTGGTGTGTGGTGTGCTGGGTGTCTGGTGGGGGTGTGGTACATTGTGTACTGTCAGTGGTGTGCGGTGTGCTGGGTGCCTGATGGGGGTGTGGTACTTTGTGTACTGTCAGTGGTGTGTGGTGTGCTGGGTGTCTGGTGGGGGTGTGGTACATTGTGTACTGTCAGTGGTGTGTGGTGTGCTGGGTGTCTGATGGGGGTGTGGTACATTGTGTACTGTCAGTGGTGTGTGGTGTGCTGGGTATCTGATGGGGGTGTGGTACATTGTGTACTGTCAGTGGTGTGCGGTGTGCTGGGTGTCTGATGAGGGTGTGGTACATTGTGTACTGTCAGTGGTGTGTGGTGTGCTGGGTGTCTGATGGGGGTGTGGTACATTGTGTACTGTCAGTGGTGTGCGGTGTGCTGTGTGTCTGATGGGGGTGTGGTACATTGTGTACTGTCAGTGGAGTGCGGTGCGCTGGGTGTCTGATGGGGGTGTGGTACATTGTGTACTGTCAGTGGTGTGCGGTGTGCTGGGTGTCTGATGGGGGTGTGGTACATTGTGTACTGTCAGTGGTGTGCGGTGTGCTGGGTGTCTAATGGGGGTGTGGTACATTGTGTACTGTCAGTGGTGTGCGGTGTGCTGGGTGTCTGATGGCGGTGTGGTACATTGTGTACTGTCAGTGGTGTGTGGTGTGCTGGGTGTCTGATGGGGGTGCCGTACATTGTGGACTGTCAGTGGTGTGCGGTGTGCTGGGTGTCTGATGGGGGTGTGGTACATTGTGTACTGTCAGTGGTGTGCGGTGTGCTGGGTGTCTGATGGCGGTGTGGTACATTGTGTACTGTCAGTGGTGTGTGGTGTGCTGGGTGTCTGATGGGGGTGCCGTACATTGTGGACTGTCAGTGGTGTGTGGTGTGCTGGGTGTCTGATGGGGGTGAGGTACATTGTGTACTGTCAGTGGTGTGTGGTGTGCTGGGTGTCTGATGGGTGTGGTACATTGTGTACTGTCAGTGGTGTGCGGTGTGCTGGGTGCCTGATGGGGCTGTGGTACATTGTGTACTGTCAGTGGTGTGCGGTGTGCTGGGTCCCTGATGGGGGTGTGGTACATTGTGTACTGTCAGTGGTGTGCGGTGTGCTGGATCCCTGATGGGGGTGTGGAACATTGTGTACTGTCAGTAGTGTGCGGTGTGCTGTGTGCCTGATGGGGGTGTGGTACATTGTGTACTGTCAGTGGTGTGTGGTGTGCTGGGTGTCTGATGGGTGTGTGGTACATTGTGTACTGTCAGTGGTGTTTGGTGTACTGGGTGTCTGATGGGGGTGTGGTACATTGTGCACTGCCAGTGGTGTGTCGTGTGCTGGGTGTCTGATGGGGGTGTGGTACATTGTGTACTGTCAGTGGTGTGCGGTGAGCTGGGTGTCTGATGGGGGTGTGGTACATTGTGTACTCTCAGTGGTGTGCGGTGTGCTGGGTGCCTGATGGGGGTGTGGTACATTGTGTACTGTCAGTGGTGTGTGGTGTGCTGGGTGCCTGATGGGGCTGTGGTACATTGTTTAAGATCAGTGGTGTGCGGTGTGCTGGGTGTCTGATGGGGGTGTGGTACATTGTGTACTGTCAGTGGTGTGCTGGGTGGCTGATGGGGGTGTGGTACATTGTGTACTGTCAGTGCTGTGCGGTGTGTTGTGTGTCTGATGGGGGTGTGGTACATTGTGTACTGTCAGTGGTGTGTGGTGTGCTGGGTGTCTGATGTGGGTGTGGTACATTGTGTACTGTCAGTGGTGTGCGGTGTGCTCGGTTTCTGATGGGAGTGTGGTACATTGTGTACTGTCAGTGGTGTGCGGTGTGCTGGGTGCCTGATGGGGGTGTGGTACATTGTGTACTGTCAGTGGTGTGCGGTGTGCTGGGTGCCTGATGGGGCTATGGTACATTGTGTACTGTCAGTGGTGTGCGGTGTGCTGGGTGTCTGATGAGGCTGTGGTACATTGTGTACTGTCAGTGGTGTGCGGTGTGCTGGGTGTCTGATGGGGGTGTGGTACATTGTGTACTGTCAGTGGTGTGTGGTGTGCTGGGTGTCTGCTGGGGCTGTGGTACATTGTGTACTGTCAGTGGTATGCGGTGTGCGGGGTGTCTGATGGGGGTGTGGTACATTGTGTACTGTCAGTGGAGTGCGGTGTGCTGGGTGTCTGATGGGGGTGTGGTACATTGTGTACTGTCAGTGGTGTGCGGTGTGCTGGGTGTCTGATGGGGGTGCCGTACATTGTGTACTGTCAGTGGTGTGTGGTGTGCTGGGTGTCTGATGGGGGTGAGGTACATTGTGTACTGTCAGTGGTGTGTGGTGTGCTGGGTGTCTGATGGGTGTGGTACATTGTGTACTGTCAGTGGTGTGCGGTGTGCTGTGTGCCTGATGGGGGTGTGGTACATTGTGTCCTGTCAGTGGTATGTGGTGTGTTGGTTGTCTGATGGGGGTGTGGTACATTGTGTACTGTCAGTGGTGTGCGGTGAGCTGGGTGTCTGATGGGGGTGTGGTACATTGTGTACTGTCAGTGGTGTGCGGTGAGCTGGGTGTCTGATGGGGGTGTGGTACATTGTGCACTGTCAGTGGTGTGTGGTGTGCTGGGTGTCTGATGGGGGTGTGGTACAGTGTGTACTGTCAGTGGTGTGCGGGGAGCTGGGTGTCTGATGGGGGTGTGGTACATTGTGTACTGTCAGTGGTGTGCGGTGAGCTGGGTGTCTGATGGGGGTGTGGTACATTGTGTACTGTCAGTGGTGTGTGGTGTGCTGGGTGCCTGATGGGGCTGTGGTACATTGTGTAAGATCAGTGGTGTGCGGTGTGCTGGGTGTCTGATGGGGGTGTGGTACATTGTGAACTGTCAGTGGTGTGCTGGGTGTCTGATGGGGGTGTGGTACATTGTGTACTGTCAGTGCTGTGCGGTGTGCTGTGTGTCTGATGGGGGTGTGGTACATTGTGTACTGTCAGTGGTGTGTGGTGTGCTGGGTGTCTGATGGGGCTGTGGTACATTGTGTACTGTCAGTGGTGTGTGGTGTGCAGGGTGTCTGATGTGGGTGTGGTACATTGTGTACTATCTGTGGTGTGCGGTGTGCTGGGTTTCTGATGGGAGTGTGGTACATTGTGTACTGTCAGTGGTGTGTGGTATGCTGGGTGTCTGATGGGGGTGTGGTACATTGTGTACTGTCAGTGGTGTGCGGTGTGCTGGGTGCCTGATGGGGGTGTGGTACATTGTGTACTGTCAGTGGTGTGTGGTGTGCTGGGTGTCTGATGGGGGTGTGCTACATTGTGTACTGTCAGTGGTGTGTGGTGTGCTGGGTGTCTGAAGTGGGTGTGGTACATTGTGTACTGTCAGTGGTGTGTGGTGTGCTGGGTGTCTGGTGGGGGTGTGGTACATTGTGTACTGTCAGTGGTGTGTGGTGTGCTGGGTGTCTGATGGGGGTGTGGTACATTGTGTACTGTCAGTGGTGTGTGGTGTGCTGGGTATCTGATGGGGGTGTGGTACATTGTGTACTGTCAGTGGTGTGCGGTGTGCTGGGTTTCTGATGGGGGTGTGGTACATTGTGTACTGTCAGTGGTGTGCGGTGTGCTGGGTGTCTGATGAGGGTGTGGTACATTGTGTACTGTCAGTGGTGTGTGGTGTGCTGGGTGTCTGATGGGGGTGTGGTACATTGTGTACTGTCAGTGGAGTGCGGTGCGCTGGGTGTCTGATGGGGGTGTGGTACATTGTGTACTGTCAGTGGTGTGCGGTGTGCTGGGTGTCTGATGGCGGTGTGGTACATTGTGTAATGTCAGTGGTGTGTGGTGTTCTGGGTGTCTGTTGGGGGTGCCGTACATTGTGGACTGTCAGTGGTGTGTGGTGTGCTGGGTGTCTGATGGGGGTGAGGTACATTGTGTACTGTCAGTGGTGTATGGTGTGCTGGGTGTCTGATGGGTGTGGTACATTGTGTACTGTCAGTGGTGTGCGGTGTGCTGGATCCCTGATGGGGGTGTGGTACATTGTGTACTGTCAGTAGTGTGCGGTGTGCTGTGTGCCTGATGGGGGTGTGGTACATTGTGTACTGTCAGTGGTGTGTGGTGTGCTGGGTGTCTGATGGGTGTGTGGTACATTGTGTACTGTCAGTGGTGTTTGGTGTACTGGGTGTCTGATGGGGGTGTGGTACATTGTGCACTGCCAGTGGTGTGTGGTGTGCTGGGTGTCTGATGGGGGTGTGGTACATTGTGTACTGTCAGTGGTGTGCGGTGTGCTTGGTATCTGATGGGGGTGTGGTACATTGTGTACTGTCAGTGGTGTGCGGTGTGCTGGGTGTCTGATGGGGGTGTGGTACATTGTGTACTGTCAGTGGTGTGCGGTGAGCTGGGTGTCTGATGGGGGTGTGGTACATTGTGTACTGTCAGTGGTGTGCGGTGTGCTGGGTGCCTGATGGGGGTGTGGTACATTGTGTACTGTCAGTGGTGTGTGGTGTGCTGGGTGCCTGATGGGGCTGTGGTACATTGTGTAAGATCAGTGGTGTGTGGTGTGCTGGGTGTCTGATGGGGGTGTGGTACATTGTGTACTGTCAGTGGTGTGCTGGGTGTCTGATGGGGGTGTGGTACATTGTGTACTGTCAGTGCTGTGCGGTGTGCTGGGTGCCTGATGGGGGTGTGGTACATTGTGTACTGTCAGTGGTGTGTGGTGTGCTGGGTGTCTGATGTGGGTGTGGTACATTGTGTACTGTCAGTGGTGTGCGGTGTGCTGGGTTTCTGATGGGAGTGTGGTACATTGTGTACTGTCAGTGGTGTGCGGTGTGCTGGGTGCCTGATGGGGGTGTGGTACATTGTGTACTGTCAGTGGTGTGCGGTGTGCTGGGTGCCTGATGGGGCTATGGTACATTGTGTACTGTCAGTGGTGTGTGGTGTGCTGGGTGTCTGCTGGGGCTGTGGTACATTGTGTACTGTCAGTGGTGTGCGGTGTGCGGGGTGTCTGATGGGGGTGTGGTACATTGTGTACTGTCAGTGGAGTGCGGTGTGCTGGGTGTCTGATGGGGGTGTGGTACATTGTGTACTGTCAGTGGTGTGCGGTGTGCTGGGTGTCTGATGGGGGTGTGGTACATTGTGTACTGTCAGTGGTGTGCGGTGTGCTGGGTCTCTGATGGGGGTACCGTACATTGTGTACTGTCAGTGGTGTGTGGTGTGCTGGGTGTCTGATGGGGGTGAGGTACATTGTGTACTGTCAGTGGTGTGTGGTGTGCTGGGTGTCTGATGGGTGTGGTACATTGTGTACTGTCAGTGGTGTGCGGTATGCTGGGTGCCTGATGGGGGTGTGGTACATTGTGTACTGTCAGTGGTGTGTGGTGTGCTGGGTGTCTGATGGGGCTGTGGTACATTGTGTACTGTCAGTGGTGTGCGGTGTGCTTTGTGCCTGATGGGGGTGTGGTACATTGTGTCCTGTCAGTGGTATGTGGTGTGTTGGTTGTCTGATATGTGTGTGGTACGTTGTGTACTGTCAGTGGTGTGCGGTGTGCTGGGTGCCTGATGGGGGTGTGGTACATTATGTACTGTCAGTGGTGTGCGGTGTGCTGGGTGCCTGATGGGGGTGTGGTACATTGTGTACTGTCAGTGGTGTGCGGTGTGCTGGGTGCCTGATGGGGGTGTGGTACATTGTGTACTGTCAGTGGTGTTTGGTGTGCTGGGTGTCTGATGGGGGTGTGGTACATTGTGTACTGTCAGTGGTGTGCGGTGTGCTGGGTGTCTGATGGGGGTGTGGTACATTGTGTACTGTCAGTGGTGTGCGGTGTGCTGGGTGTCTGATGGGGCTGTGGTACATTGTGTACTGTCAGTGGTGTGTGGTGTGCTGGGTGTCTGATGGGGGTGTGGTACATTGTGTACTGTCAGTGGTGTTCGGTGAGCTGGGTGTCTGATGGGGGTGTGGTACATTGTGTACTGTCAGTGGTGTGTGGTGTGCTGGGTGCCTGATGGGGCTGTGGTACATTGTGTAAGATCAGTGGTGTGCGGTGTGCTGGGTGTGTGATGGGGGTGTGGTACATTGTGAACTGTCAGTGGTGTGCTGGGTGTCTGATGGGGGTGTGGTACATTGTGTACTGTCAGTGGAGTGCGGTGTGCTGGGTGTCTGATGGGGGTGTGGTACATTGTGTACTGTCAGTGCTGTGCGGTGTGCTGTGTGTCTGATGGGGGTGTGGTACATTGTGTACTGTCAGTGGTGTGTGGTGTGCTGGGTGTCTGATGTGGGTGTGGTACATTGTGTACTGTCAGTGGTGTGCGGTGTGCTGGGTTTCTGATGGGAGTGTGGTACATTGTGTACTGTCAGTGGTGTGTGGTGTGCAGGGTGTCTGATGGGGGTGTGGTACATTGTGTACTGTCAGTGGTGTGTAGTGTGCTGGGTGTCTGATGGGGCTGTGGTACATTGTGTACTGTCAGTGGTGTGCGGTGTGCTGGGTGTCTGATGGGGGTGTGGTACATTGTGTACTGTCAGTGGTGTGCGGTGTGCTGGGTGTCTGATGGGGGTGTGGTACATTGTGTACTGTCAGTGGTGTGCGGTGTGCTGGGTGTCTGCTGGGGGTGTGGTACATTGTGTACTGTCAGTGGTGTGCGGTGTGCTGGGTGTCTGATGGGGGTGTGGTACATTGTGTACTGTCAGTGGTGTGCGGTGTGCTGGGTGTCTGATGGGGGTGTGGTACATTGTGTACTGTCAGTGGTGTGCGGTGTGCTGGGTGTCTGATGGGGTTGTGGTACATTGTGTACTGTCAGTGGTGTGCGGTGTGCTGGGTGTCTGATGGGGGTGTGGTACATTGTGTACTGTCAGTGGTGTGCGGTGTGCTGGGTGTCTGATGGGGGTGTGGTACATTGTGTACTGTCAGTGGTGTGTGGTTTGCTGGGTGCCTGATGGGGGTGTGGTACATTGTGTACTGTCAGTGGTGTGCGGTGTGCTGGGTGCCTGATGGGGGTGTGGTACATTGTGTACTGTCAGTGGTGTGTGGTGTGCTGGGTGTCTGATGGGTGTGTAGTACATTGTGTACTGTCAGTGGTGTTTGGTGTACTGGGTGTCTGATGGGGGTGTGGTACATTGTGCACTGTCAGTGGCGTGTGGTGTGCTGGGTGTCTGATGGGGGTGTGGTACATTGTGCACTGTCAGTGGCGTGTGGTGTGCTGGGTGTCTGGTGGGGGTGTGGTACATTGTGTACGGTCAGTGGTGTGCGGTGAGCTGGGTGTCTGATGGGGGTGTGGTACATTGTGTACTGTCAGTGGTTTGCGGTGTGCTGGGTGTCCGATGGGGGTGTGGTACATTGTGTACAGTCAGTGCTGTGCGGTGAGCTGGGTGCCTGATGGGGGTGTGGTACATTGTGTACTGTCAGTGGTGTGTGGTGTGCTGGGTGCCTGATGGGCCTGTGGTACATTGTGTACTGTCAGTGGTGTGCGGTGTGCTGGGTGTCTGATGGGGTTGTGGTACATTGTGTACTGTCAGTGGTGTGCGGTGTGCTGGGTGTCTGATGGGGGTGTGGTAAATTGTGTACTGTCAGTGGGGTGCGGTGTGCTGGGTGTCTGATGGGGGTGTGGTACATTGTGTACTGTCAGTGGTGTGTGGTGTGCTGGGTGTCTGATGGGTGTGGTACATTGTGTACTGTCAGTGGTGTGCGGTGTGCTGTGTGCCTGATGGGGGTGTGGTACATTGTGTACTGTCAGTGGTGTGTGGTGCGCTGGGTGTCTGATGGGTGTGTGGTACATTGTGTACTGTCAGTGGTGTTTGGTGTACTTGGTGTCTGATGGGGGTGTGGTACATTGTGTACTGTCAGTGGTGTGTGGTGTGCTGGGTGTCTGATGGGGGTGTGGTACATTGTGTACTGTCAGTGGTGTGCGGTGTGCTGGGTGTCTGATGTGGGTGTGGTACATTGTGTACTGTCAGTGGTGTTTGGTGTACTTGGTGTCTGATGTGGGTGTGGTACATTGTGCACTGTCAGTGGCGTGTGGTGTGCTGGGTGTCTGATGGGGGTGTGGTACATTGTGTACTGTCAGTGGTGTGCGGTGTGCTGGGTGTCCGATGGGGGTGTGGTACATTGTGTACAGTCAGTGGTGTGCGGTGAGCTGGGTGCCTGATGGGGGTGTGGTACATTGTGTACTGTCAGTGGTGTGTGGTGTGCTGGGTGCCTGATGGGGCTGTGGTACATTGTGTACTGTCAGTGGTGTGCGGTGTGCTGGGTGTCTGATGGGGGTGTGGTACATTGTGTACTGTCAGTGGTGTGCGGTGTGCTGGGTGCCTGATGGGGGTGTGGTACATTGTGTACTGTCAGTGGTGTGTGGTGTGCTGGGTGCCTGATGGGGCTGTGGTACATTGTGTAAGATCAGTGGTGTGCGGTGTGCTGGGTGTCTGATGGGGGTGTGGTACATTGTGTACTGTCAGTGGTGTGCTGGGTGTCTGATGGGGGTGTCGTACATTGTGTACTGTCAGTGCTGTGCGGTGTGCTGGGTGTCTGATGGGGGTGTGGTACATTGTGTACTGTCAGTGGTGTGTGGTGTGCTGGGTGTCTGATGTGGGTGTGGTACATTGTGTACTGTCAGTGGTGTGCGGTGTGCTGGGTTTCTGATGGGAGTGTGGTACATTGTGTACTGTCAGTGGTGTGTGATATGCTGGGTGTCTGATGGGGGTGTGGTACATTGTGTACTGTCAGTGGTGTGCGGTGTGCTGGGTGCCTGATGGGGGTGTGGTACATTGTGTACTGTCAGTGGTGTGCGGTGTGCTGGGTGTCTGATGGGGGTGTGCTACATTGTGTACTGTCAGTGGTGTGTGGTGTGCTGGGTGTCTGATGTGGGTGTGGTACATTGTGTACTGTCAGTGGTGTGTGGTGTGCTGGGTGTCTGATGGGGCTGTGGTACATTGTGTACTGTCAGTGGTGTGCGGTTTGCTGGGTGCCTGATGGGGGTGTGGTACATTGTGTACTGTCAGTGGTGTGTGGTGTGCTGGGTGTCTGATGTGGGTGTGGTACATTGTGTACTGTCAGTGGTGTGTGGTGTGCTGGGTGTCTGATGGGGCTGTGGTACATTGTGTACTGTCAGTGGTGTGCGGTTTGCTGGGTGCCTGATGGGGGTGTGGTACATTGTGTACTGTCAGTGGTGTGTGGTGTGCTGGGTGTCTGATGGGGGTGTGGTACATTGTGTCCTGTCAGTGGTGTGCGGTGTGCTGGGTGCCTGATGGGGGTGTGGTACATTGTGTACTGTCAGTGGTGTGTGGTGTGCTGGGTGCCTGATGGGTGTGTGGTACATTGTGTACTGTCAGTGGTGTGTGGTGTGCTGTGTGTCTGATGGGGCTGTGGTACATTGTGTACTGTCAGTGGTGTGTGGTGTGCTGGGTGTCTGATGGGGCTGTGGTACATTGTGTACTGTCAGTGGTGTGTGGTGTGCTGTGTGTCTGATGGGGGTGTGGTACATTGTGTACTGTCAGTGGTGTGTGGTGTGCTGTGTGTCTGATGGGGCTGTGGTACATTGTGTACTGTCAGTGGTGTGTGGTGTGCTGGGTGTCTGATGGGGCTGTGGTACATTGTGTACTGTCAGTGGTGTGCGGTTTGCTGGGTGCCTGATGGGGGTGTGGTACATTGTGTACTGTCAGTGGTGTGTGGTGTGCTGGGTGTCTGATGGGGGTGTGGTACATTGTGTCCTGTCAGTGGTGTGCGGTGTGCTGGGTGCCTGATGGGGGTGTGGTACATTGTGTACTGTCAGTGGTGTGTGGTGTGCTGGGTGCCTGATGGGTGTGTGGTACATTGTGTACTGTCAGTGGTGTGCGGTGTGCTGGGTGCCTGATGGGGCTGTGGTACATTGTGTAAGATCAGTGGTGTGCGGTGTGCTGGGTGTCTGATGGGGGTGCCGTACATTGTGTACTGTCAGTGGTGTGCTGGGTGTCTGATGGGGGTGTGGTACATTGTGTACTGTCAGTGCTGTGCGGTGTGCTGGGTGTCTGATGGGGGTGTGGTACATTGTGTACTGTCAGTGGTGTGTGGTGTGCTGGGTGTCTGATGTGGGTGTGGTACATTGTGTACTGTCAGTGGTGTGCGGTGTGCTGGGTTTCTGATGGGAGTGTGGTACATTGTGTACTTTCAGTGGTGTGTGATATGCTGGGTGTCTGATGGGGGTGTGGTACATTGTGTACTGTCAGTGGTGTGCGGTGTGCTGGGTGCCTGATGGGGGTGTGGTACATTGTGTACTGTCAGTGGTGTGTGGTGTGCTGGGTGTCTGATGGGGGTGTGCTACATTGTGTACTGTCAGTGGTGTGTGTTGTGCTGGGTGTCTGATGTGGGTGTGGTACATTGTGTACTGTCAGTGGTGTGTGGTGTGCTGGGTGTCTGATGGGGCTGTGGTACATTGTGTACTGTCAGTGGTGTGCGGTTTGCTGGGTGCCTGATGGGGGTGTGGTACATTGTGTACTGTCAGTGGTGTGCGGTGTGCTGGGTGCCTGATGGGGGTGTGGTACATTGTGTACTGTCAGTGGTGTGTGGTGTGCTGGGTGTCTGATGGGTGTGTAGTACATTGTGTACTGTCAGTGGTGTTTGGTGTACTGGGTGTCTGATGGGGGTGTGGTACATTGTGCACTGTCAGTGGCGTGTGGTGTGCTGGGTGTCTGATGGGGGTGTGGTACATTGTGTACGGTCAGTGGTGTGCGGTGAGCTGGGTGTCTGATGGGGGTGTGGTACATTGTGTACTGTCAGTGGTTTGCGGTGTGCTGGGTGTCCGATGGGGGTGTGGTACATTGTGTACAGTCAGTGCTGTGCGGTGAGCTGGGTGCCTGATGGGGGTGTGGTACATTGTGTACTGTCAGTGGTGTGTGGTGTGCTGGGTGCCTGATGGGCCTGTGGTACATTGTGTACTGTCAGTGGTGTGCGGTGTGCTGGGTGTCTGATGGGGTTGTGGTACATTGTGTACTGTCAGTGGTGTGCGGTGTGCTGGGTGTCTGATGGGGGTGTGGTAAATTGTGTACTGTCAGTGGGGTGCGGTGTGCTGGGTGTCTGATGGGGGTGTGGTACATTGTGTACTGTCAGTGGTGTGTGGTGTGCTGGGTGTCTGATGGGTGTGGTACATTGTGTACTGTCAGTGGTGTGCGGTGTGCTGTGTGCCTGATGGGGGTGTGGTACATTGTGTACTGTCAGTGGTGTGTGGTGCGCTGGGTGTCTGATGGGTGTGTGGTACATTGTGTACTGTCAGTGGTGTTTGGTGTACTTGGTGTCTGATGGGGGTGTGGTACATTGTGTACTGTCAGTGGTGTGTGGTGTGCTGGGTGTCTGATGGGGGTGTGGTACATTGTGTACTGTCAGTGGTGTGCGGTGTGCTGGGTGTCTGATGTGGGTGTGGTACATTGTGTACTGTCAGTGGTGTTTGGTGTACTTGGTGTCTGATGTGGGTGTGGTACATTGTGCACTGTCAGTGGCGTGTGGTGTGCTGGGTGTCTGATGGGGGTGTGGTACATTGTGTACTGTCAGTGGTGTGCGGTGTGCTGGGTGTCCGATGGGGGTGTGGTACATTGTGTACAGTCAGTGGTGTGCGGTGAGCTGGGTGCCTGATGGGGGTGTGGTACATTGTGTACTGTCAGTGGTGTGTGGTGTGCTGGGTGCCTGATGGGGCTGTGGTACATTGTGTACTGTCAGTGGTGTGCGGTGTGCTGGGTGTCTGATGGGGGTGTGGTACATTGTGTACTGTCAGTGGTGTGCGGTGTGCTGGGTGCCTGATGGGGGTGTGGTACATTGTGTACTGTCAGTGGTGTGTGGTGTGCTGGGTGCCTGATGGGGCTGTGGTACATTGTGTAAGATCAGTGGTGTGCGGTGTGCTGGGTGTCTGATGGGGGTGTGGTACATTGTGTACTGTCAGTGGTGTGCTGGGTGTCTGATGGGGGTGTCGTACATTGTGTACTGTCAGTGCTGTGCGGTGTGCTGGGTGTCTGATGGGGGTGTGGTACATTGTGTACTGTCAGTGGTGTGTGGTGTGCTGGGTGTCTGATGTGGGTGTGGTACATTGTGTACTGTCAGTGGTGTGCGGTGTGCTGGGTTTCTGATGGGAGTGTGGTACATTGTGTACTGTCAGTGGTGTGTGATATGCTGGGTGTCTGATGGGGGTGTGGTACATTGTGTACTGTCAGTGGTGTGCGGTGTGCTGGGTGCCTGATGGGGGTGTGGTACATTGTGTACTGTCAGTGGTGTGCGGTGTGCTGGGTGTCTGATGGGGGTGTGCTACATTGTGTACTGTCAGTGGTGTGTGGTGTGCTGGGTGTCTGATGTGGGTGTGGTACATTGTGTACTGTCAGTGGTGTGTGGTGTGCTGGGTGTCTGATGGGGCTGTGGTACATTGTGTACTGTCAGTGGTGTGCGGTTTGCTGGGTGCCTGATGGGGGTGTGGTACATTGTGTACTGTCAGTGGTGTGTGGTGTGCTGGGTGTCTGATGTGGGTGTGGTACATTGTGTACTGTCAGTGGTGTGTGGTGTGCTGGGTGTCTGATGGGGCTGTGGTACATTGTGTACTGTCAGTGGTGTGCGGTTTGCTGGGTGCCTGATGGGGGTGTGGTACATTGTGTACTGTCAGTGGTGTGTGGTGTGCTGGGTGTCTGATGGGGGTGTGGTACATTGTGTCCTGTCAGTGGTGTGCGGTGTGCTGGGTGCCTGATGGGGGTGTGGTACATTGTGTACTGTCAGTGGTGTGTGGTGTGCTGGGTGCCTGATGGGGCTGTGGTACATTGTGTAAGATCAGTGGTGTGCGGTGTGCTGGGTGTCTGATGGGGGTGCCGTACATTGTGTACTGTCAGTGGTGTGCTGGGTGTCTGATGGGGGTGTGGTACATTGTGTACTGTCAGTGCTGTGCGGTGTGCTGGGTGTCTGATGGGGGTGTGGTACATTGTGTACTGTCAGTGGTGTGTGGTGTGCTGGGTGTCTGATGTGGGTGTGGTACATTGTGTACTGTCAGTGGTGTGCGGTGTGCTGGGTTTCTGATGGGAGTGTGGTACATTGTGTACTTTCAGTGGTGTGTGATATGCTGGGTGTCTGATGGGGGTGTGGTACATTGTGTACTGTCAGTGGTGTGCGGTGTGCTGGGTGCCTGATGGGGGTGTGGTACATTGTGTACTGTCAGTGGTGTGTGGTGTGCTGGGTGTCTGATGGGGGTGTGCTACATTGTGTACTGTCAGTGGTGTGTGTTGTGCTGGGTGTCTGATGTGGGTGTGGTACATTGTGTACTGTCAGTGGTGTGTGGTGTGCTGGGTGTCTGATGGGGCTGTGGTACATTGTGTACTGTCAGTGGTGTGCGGTTTGCTGGGTGCCTGATGGGGGTGTGGTACATTGTGTACTGTCAGTGGTGTGTGGTGTGCTGGGTGTCTGATGGGGGTGTGGTACATTGTGTACTGTCAGTGGTGTGCGGTGTGCTGGGTGTCTAATGGGGGTGTGGTACATTGTGTACTGTCAGTGGTGTGCGGTTTGCTGGGTGCCTGATGGGGGTGTGGTACATTGTGTACTGTCAGTGGTGTGTGGTGTGCTGGGTGCCTGATGGGGCTGTGGTACATTGTGTACTGTCAGTGGTGTGCGTTGTGCTGGGTGCCTGATGGGGCTGTGGTACATTGTGTACTGTCAGTGGTGTGCGTTGTGCTGGGTGCCTGATGGGGCTGTGGTACATTGTGTACTGTCAGTGGTGTGTGGTGTGCTGGGTGTCTGATGGGGGTGTGGCACATTGTGTACTGTCAGTGGTGTGCGGTGTGCTGGGTGCCTGATGGGGATGTGGTACATTGTGTACTGTCAGTGGTGTGTGGTGTGCTGGGTGCCTGATGGGGGTGTGGTACATTGTGTACTCTCAGTGGTGTGCGGTGAGCTGGGTGTCTGATGGGGCTGTGGTACATTGTGTACTGTCAGTGGTGTGTGGTGTGCTTGGTGCCTGATGGGGGTGTGGTACATTGTGTACTGTCAGTGGTGTGCGGTGTGCTGGGTATCTGATGGGGCTGTGGTACATTGTGTACTGTCAGTGGTGTGTGGTGTGCTTGGTATCTGATGGGGGTGTGGTACATTGTGTACTGTCAGTGGTGTGTGGTGTGCTGGGTGCCTGATGGGGGTGTGGTACATTGTGTACTGTCAGAGGTGTGTGGTGTGCTGGGTGCCTGATGGGGGTGAGGTACATTGTGTACTGTCAGTGGTGTGTGGTGTGCTGGGTGTCTGATGGGGGTGTGGTACATTGTGTACTGTCAGTGGTGTGCGGTGTGCTGGGTGCCTGATGGGGGGGGGGGGTACATTGTGTACTGTCAGTGGTGTGTGGTGCGCTGGGTGTCTGATGGGGCTGTGGTACATTGTGTAATGTCAGTGGTGTGCGGTGTGCTGGGTGTCTGATGGGGGTGTGGTACATTGTGCACTGTCAGTGGTGTGCGGTGTGCTGGGTGCCTGATGGGGGTGTGGTACATTGTGTACTGTCAGTGGTGTGCGGTGTGCTGGGTGTCTGATGTGGGTGTGGTACATTGTGTACTGTCAGTGGTGTGCGGTGTGCTGGGTGCCAGATGGGCCTGTGGTACATTGTGTACTGTCAGTGGTGTTTGGTGTGCTGGGTGTCTGATGGGTGTGTGGTACATTGTGTACTGACAGTGGTGTGCGGTGTACTGGGTGTCTGATGGGGGTGTGGTACATTGTGTACTGACAGTGGTGTGCGGTGTCCTGGGTGTCTGATGGGGCTGTGGTACATTGTGTACTGTCAGTGGTGTGTGGTGTGCTGAGTGTCTGATGGGGGTGTGGTACATTGTGTACTGTCAGTGGTGTGTGGTGTCCTGGGTGTCTGATGGGGCTGTGGTACATTGTGTACTGTCAGTGGTGTGTGGTGTGCTGGGTGTCTGATGGGAGTGTGGTACATTGTGTACTGTCAGTGGTGTGCGGTGTGCTGGGTGTCTGATGGGGGTGTGGTACATTGTCTACTGTCAGTGGTGTGCGGTGTGCTGGGTGTCTGATGGGGGTGCGGTACATTGTGTACTGTCAGTGGTGTGTGGTGCGCTGAGTGCGTGATGGGGGTGTGGTACATTGTGTACTGTCAGTGGTGTTTGGTGTGCTGGGTGTCTGATGGGGGTGTGGTACAATGTGTACTGTCAGTGATGTGTGGTGTGCTGGGTGTCTGATGGGGGTATGGTACATTGTGTACTGTCAGTGGTGTTTGGTGTGCTGGGTGTCTGATGGGGGTGTGGTACATTGTGTACTGACAGTGGTGT
Organism: Scyliorhinus torazame; assembly: GCF_047496885.1. Lineage (NCBI taxonomy): Eukaryota > Metazoa > Chordata > Chondrichthyes > Carcharhiniformes > Scyliorhinidae > Scyliorhinus > Scyliorhinus torazame. Next base: position 144,897 of record NW_027307826.1, read on the forward strand.
GCGGTGTCCTGGGTGTCTGATGGGGGTGTGGTACATTGTGCACTGACAGTGGTGTGCGGTGTCCTGGGTGCCTGATGTGGGTGTGGTACATTGTGTACTGTCAGTGGTGTGCGGTGTGCTGGGTGTCTGATTGGGGTGCGGTACATTGTGTACTGTCAGTGGTGTGCGGTGTGCTGGGTGTCTGATGGGGGTGTGGTACATTGTGTACTGTCAGTGGTGTGCGGTGTGCTGGGTGTCTGATGGGGGTGTGGTACATTGTGTACTGTCAGTGGTGTGCGGTGTGCTGGGTGCCTGATGGGGGTGTGGTACATTGTGTACTGTCAGTGGTGTGCGGTGTGCTGGGTGTCTGATGTGGGTGTGGTACATTGTGTACTGTCAGTGGTGTGCGGTGTGCTGGGTGTCTGATGGGGGTGTGGTACATTGTGTACTGTCAGTGGTGTGCGGTGTGCTGGGTGTCTGATGGGGGTGTGGTACATTGTGTACTGTCAGTGGTGTGTGGTGTGCTGGGTGTCTGATGGGACTGTGGTACATTGTGTACTGTCAGTGGTGTGTGGTGTGCTGGGTGTCTGATGGGGGTGTGGTACATTGTGTCCTGTCAGTGGTGTGTGGTGTGCTGGGTGTCTGATGGGGGTGTGGTACATTGTGTACTGTCAGTGGTGTGCGGTGTGCTGGGTGTCTGATGGGGGTGTGGTACATTGTGTACTGTCAGTGGTGTGCGGTGTGCTGGGTGTCTGATGGGGCTGTGGTACATTGTGTACTGTCAGTGGTGTGCGGTGTGCTGGGTGTCTGATGGGGTTGTGGTACATTGTGTACTGTCAGTGGTGTGCGTTGTGCTGGGTGTCTGATGGGGGTGTGGTACATTGTGTACTGTCAGTGGTGTGTGGTGTGCTGGGTGTCTGATGGGGCTGTGGTACATTGTGTACTGTCAGTGGTGTGTGGTGTGCTGGGTGTCTGATGGGGGTGTGGTACATTGTGTACTGTCAGTGGTGTGCGGTGTGCTGGGTGTCTGATGGGGGTGTGGTACATTGTGTACTGTCTGTGGTGTGCGGTGTGCTGGGTGCCTGATGGGGGTGAGGTACATTGTGTACTGTCAGTGGTGTGCGGTGTGCTGGGTGTCTGATGGGACTGTGGTACATTGTGTACTGTCAGTGGTGTGCGGTGTGCTGGGTGTCTGATGGGGGTGTGGTACATTGTGTACTGTCAGTGGTGTGCGGTGTGCTGGGTGTCTGATGGGGCTGTGGTACATTGTGTACTGTCAGTGGTGTGTGGTGTGCTGGGTGTCTAATGGGATTGTGGTACATTGTGTGCTGTCAGTGGTGTGTGGTGTGCTGGGTGTCTGATGGGGGTGTGGTACATTGTGTACTGTCAATGGTGTGCGGTGTGCTGGGTGTCTGATGGGGGTGTGGTACATTGTGTACTGTCAGTGGTGTGTGGTGTGCTGGGTGCCTGATGGGGGTGTGGTACATTGTGTACTGTCAGTGGTGTGCGGTGTGCTGGGTGTCTGATGGGGGTGTGGTACATTGTGTACTGTCAGTGGTGTGTGGTGTGCTGAGTGCCTGATGGGGGTGTGGTACATTGTGTACTGTCAGTGGTGTGCGGTGTTCTGGGTGCCTGACGGGGGTGTGGTACATTGTGTACTGTCAGTGGTGTGCGGTGTGCTGGTGTCTGATGGGGCTGTGGTACATTGTGTACTGTCAGTGGTGTGTGGTGTGCTGGGTGCCTGATGGGGCTGTGGTACATTGTGTACTGTCAGTGGTGTGTGGTGAGCTGGGTGTCTGATGGGACTGTGGTACATTGTGTACTGTCAGTGGTGTGCGGTGTGCTGGGTGTCTGATGGGGGTGTGGTACATTGAGTACTGTCAGTGGTGTGTGGTGTGCTGGATGCCTGATGGGCCTGTGGTACATTGTGTACTGTCAGTGGTGTTTGGTGTGCTGGGTGTCTGATGGGGGTGTGGTACATTGTGTACTGACAGTGGTGTGCGGTGTCCTGGGTGTCTGGTGGGGATGTGGTACATTGTGTACTGACAGTGGTGTGCGGTGTCCTGGGTGTCTGATGCGGATGTGGTACATTGTGTACTGTCAGTGGTGTGCGGTGTGCTGGGTGCCTGATGGGGCTGTGGTACATTGTGTACTGACAGTGGTGTGCGGTGTCCTGGGTGTCTGATGGGGGTGTGGTACATTGTGAACTGTCAGTGGTGTGTGGTGTGCTGGGTGTCTGATGGAGGTGTGGTACATTGTGTACTGTCAGTGGTGTGTGGTGTGCTGGGTGCCTGTTGGGGGTGTGGTACATTGTGTACTGTCAGTGGTGTGTGGCGTGCTGGGTGCCTAATGGGTCTGTGGTACATTGTGTACTGTCAGTGGTGAGCGGTGTGCTGGGTGTCTGATGGGGGTGAGGTACATTGTGTACTGTCAGTGGTGTGTGGTGTGCTGGGTGTCTGATGGGGGTGTGGTACATTGTGTACTGTCAGTGGTGTGCGGTGTGCTGGGTGTCTGATGGGGGTGTGGTACATTGTGTACTGTCAGTGGTGTGTGGTGTGCTGGGTGCCTGATGGGGGTGTGGTACATTGTGTACTGTCAGTGGTATGCGGTGTGCTGGGTGTCTATTGGGGGTGTGGTACATTGTGTACTGTCAGTGGTGTGCGGTGAGCTGGGTGTCTGATGAGGGTGTGGTACATTGTGTACTGTCAGTGGTGTGCGGTGTGCTGGGTGTCTGATGGGGGTGTGGTACATTGTGTACTGTCAGTGGTGTGTGGTGTGCTGGGTGCCTGATGGGGGTGTGGTACATTGTGTACTGTCAGTGGTATGCGGTGTGCTGGGTGTCTATTGGGGGTGTGGTACATTGTGTACTGTCAGTGGTGTGCGGTGAGCTGGGTGTCTGATGGGGGTGAGGTTCATTGTGTACTGTCAGTGGTGTGTGTTGTGCTGGATGTCTGATGGGGGTGTGGTACAATGTGTACTGTTAGTGGATTGCGGTGTGCTGGGTGTCTGATGGGGGTGTGGTACATTGTGTACTGTCAGTGGTGTGCGGTGTGCTGGGTGTCTGATGGGGCTGTGGTACATTGTGTACTGTCAGTGGTGTGCGGTGTGCTGGGTGTCTGATGGGGGTGTGGTACAATGTGTACTGTTAGTGGTGTGCGGTGTGCTGGGTGTCTGATGGGGGTGTGATACATTGTGTACTGTCAGTGGTGTGCGGTGTGCTGGGTGACTGATGGGGGTGTGGTACATTGTGTACTGTCAGTGGTGTGCGGTGTGCTGGGTGTCTGATGGGGGTGTGGTACATTGTGTACTGTCAGTGGTGTGTGGTGTGCTGGGTGCCTGATGGGGGTGTGGTACATTGTGTACTGTCAGTGGTGTGCGGTGTGCTGGGTCCATGATGGGGGTGTGGTACATTGTGTACTGTCAGTGGTGTGCGGTGTGCTGGGTGTCTGATGGGGGTGTGGTACATTGTGTACTGTCAGTGGTGTGCGGTGTGCTGGGTCCCTGATGAGGGTGTGGTACATTGTGTACTGTCAGTGGTGTGCGGTGTGCTGGGTCCATGATGGGGGTGTGGTACATTGTGTACTGTCAGTGGTGTGCGGTGTGCTGGGTGTCTGATGGGGGTGTGGTACATTGTGTACTGTCAGTAGTGTGCGGTATGCTGGGTGTCTGATGGGGGTGTGGCACATTGTGTACTGTCAGTGGTGTGTGGTGAGCTGGGTGTCTGATGGGGGTGTGGCACATTGTGTACTGTCAGTGGTGTGTGGTGTGCTGGGTGTCTGATGGGGGTGTGGCACATTGTGTACTGTCAGTGGTGTGTGGTGAGCTGGGTACCTGATGGGGGTGTGGTACATTGTGTACTGTCAGTGGTGTGTGGTGTGCTGGGTGTCTGATGGGGGTGTGGTACATTGTGTACTGTCAGTGGTGTGCGGTGTGCTGGGTGTCTGATGGGGGTGTGGTACATTGTGTACTGTCAGTGGTGTGCGGCGTGCTGGGTGCCTAATGGGTCTGTGGTACATTGTGTACTGTCAGTGGTGTGTGGTGTGCTGGGTGCCTGATGGGGGTGTGGTACATTGTGTACTGTCAGTGGTATGCGGTGTGCTGGGTGTCTGATGGGGGTGTGGTACATTGTGTACTGTCAGTGGTTTGCGGTGAGCTGGGGGTCTGATGGGGGTGAGGTTCATTGTGTACTGTCAGTGGTGTGTGTTGTGCTGGATGTCTGATGGGGGTGTGGTACAATGTGTACTGTTAGTGGTGTGCGGTGTGCTGGGTGTCTGATGGGGGTGTGGTACATTGTGTACTGTCAGTGGTGTGCGGTGTGCTGGGTGTCTGATGGGGGTGTGGTACAATGTGTACAGTTAGTGGTGTGCGGTGTGCTGGGTGTCTGATGGGGGTGTGATACATTGTGTACTGTCAGTGGTGTGCGGTGTGCTGGGTGTCTGATGGGGGTGTGGTACATTGTGTACTGTCAGTGGTGTGAGGTGTGCTGTGTGTCTGATGGGGGTGTGGTATATTGTGTACTATCAGTGGTGTGTGGTGTGCTGGGTGCCTGATGGGGGTTTGGTACATTGTGTACTGTCAGTGGTGTGCGGTGTGCTGGGTCCCTGATGGGGGTGTGGTACATTGTGTACTGTCAGTAGTGTGTGGTGTGCTGGGTGTCTGATGGGGGTGTGGCACATTGTGTACTGTCAGTGGTGTGTGGTGAGCTGGGTGTCTGATGGGGGTGTGGTATATTGTATACTGTCAGTGGTGTGCGGTGTGCTGGGTGTCTGATGGGGGTGTGGTACATTGTGTACTGGCAGTGGTGTGCGGTGTGCTGGGTGTCTGATGGGGGTGTGGTACATTGTGTACTGTCAGTGGTGTGCGGTGAGCTGGGTCCCTGATGGGGGTGTGGTACATTGTGTACTGTCAGTGGTGTGCGGTGTGCTGGGTCCCTGATGGGGGTGTGGTACATTGTGTACTGTCGGTGGTGTGCGGTGTGCTGGGTGCCTGATGGGGGTGTGGTACATTGTGTACTGTCAGTGGTGTGCGGTGTGCTGGGTGCCTGCTGGGGGTGTGGTACATTGTGTACTGTCAGTAGTGTGTGGTGTGCTGGGTGTCTGATTGGGGTGTGGTACATTGTGTACTGTCAGTGGTGTGCGGTGTGCTGGGTGCCTGATGGGGGTGTGGTACATTGTGTACTGTCAGTGGTTGTTTGGTGTTCTGGGTGTCTGATGGGGGTGTGGTATATTGTATACTGTCAGTGGTGTGCGGTGTGCTGGGTGTCTGATGGGTCTGTGGTACATTGTGTACTGTCAGTGGTGTGTGGTGTGCTGGGCGTTTGATGGGGCTGTGGTGCATTGTGCACTGTCAGTGGTGTGCGGTGTGCTGGGTGCCTGATGGGGGTGTGGTACATTGTGTACTGTCAGTGGTGTGCGGTGTGCCTGGTGTCTGATGGGGGTGTGGTACATTGTGTACTGTCAGTGGTGTGCGGCGTGCTGGGTGCCTAATGGGTCTGTGGTACATTGTGTACTGTCAATGGTGTGCGGTGTGCTGGGTGTCTGATGGGGGTGTGGTACATTGTGTACTGTCAGTGGTGTGTGGTGTGCTGGGTGCCTGATGGGGGTGTGGTACATTGTGTACTGTCAGTGGTATGCGGTGTGCTTGGTGTCTGATGGGGGTGTGGTACATTGTGTACTGTCAGTGGTGTGCGGTGAGCTGGGTGTCTGATGGGGGTGAGGTTCATTGTGTACTGTCAGTGGTGTGTGTTGTGCTGGATGTCTGATGGGGGTGTGGTACAATGTGTACTGTTAGTTGTGTGCGGTGTGCTGGGTGTCTGATGGGGGTGTGGTACATTGTCTACTGTCAGTGGTGTGCGGTGTGCTGGGTGTCTGATGGGGGTGTGGTACATTGTGTACTGTCAGTGGTGTGCGGTGTGCTGGGTCCCTGATGGGGGTGTGGTACATTGTGTACTGTCAGTAGTGTGTGGTGTGCTGGGTGTCTGATGGGGGTGTGGCACATTGTGTACTGTCAGTGGTGTGCGGTGTGCTGGGTGTCTGATGGGGGTGTGGTACATTGTGTCCTGTCAGTGGTGTGCGGTGTGCTGGGTGCCTGATGGGGGTGTGGTACATTGTGTACTGTCAGTGGTGTGTGGTGTGCTGGGTGTCTCATGGGGGTGTGGTACATTGTGTACTGTCAGTGGTGTGTGGTGTGCTGGGTGTCTGATGGGGGTGTGGTACATTGTGTACTGTCAGTGGTGTGCGGAGTGCTGGGTGCCTGATGGGGGTGTGGTACACTGTGTACTGTCAGTGGTGTGCGGTGTGCTGGGTGTCTGATGGGGGTGTGGTACATTGTGTACTGTCAGTGGTGTGCGGTGTGCTGGGTGTCTGATGGGGATGTGGTATATTGTGTACTGTCAGTGGTGTGTGGTGTGCTGGGTGTCTGATGGAGCTGTGGTACATTGTGTACTGTCAGTGGTGTGTGGTTTGCTGGGAGCCTGATGGGGGTGTGGTACATTGTGTACAGTCAGTGGTGTGCGGTATGCTGGGTGTCTGATGGGGGTGTGGTACATTGTGTACTGTCAGTGGTGTGCGGTGAGCTGGGTGTCTGATGGGGCTGTGGTACATTGTGTACTGTCAGTGGTGTGCGGTGTGCTGGGTGTCTGATGGGGGTGTGGTACATTGTGTACTGTCAATGGTGTGCGGTGTGTTGGGTGTCTGATGGGAGTGTGGTACATTGTGTACTGACAGTGGTGTGCGGTGCGCTGGGTGTCTGATGGGGGTGTGGAACATTGTGTACTGTCAGTGGTGTTTGGTGTGCTGGGTGTCTGATGGGGGTGTGGTACATTGTGTAGTGTCAGTGGTGTGTGGTGTGATGGGTGTCTGATGGGGTTGTGGTACATTGTGTACTGTCAGTGGTGTGCGGTGTGCTGGGTGTCTGATGAGGGTGTGGTACATTGTGTACTGTCAGTGGTGTGCGGTGTGCTGGGTCCCTGATGGGGGTGTGGTACATTGTGTACTGTCAGTGGTGTGCGGTGTGCTGGGTGCCTGATGGGACTGTGGTACATTGTGGACTGTCACTGGTATGTGGTGTTCTGTGTGTCTGATGGGGGTGTGGCACATTGTGTACTGTCAGTGGTGTGTGGTGTGCTGAGTGCGTGATGGGGGTGAGGTACATTGTGTACTGTCAGTGGTGTGTGGTGTGCTGGGTGTCTGATGGGGGTGTGGTACATTGTGTACTGTCAGTGGTGTGCGGTGTGCTGAGTGCGTGATGGGGGTGTGGTACATTGTGTACTGTCAGTGGTGTGCGGTGTGCTGGGTGCCTGATGGGGGTGTGGTACATTGTGTGCTGTCAGTGGTGTGCGGTGTGCTGGGTGTCTGATGGGGGTGTGGTACATTGTGTACTGTCAGTGGTGTGTGGTGTGCTGGGTGCCTGATGGGGCAGTGGTACATTGTGTACTGTCAGTGGTGTGCGGTGTGCTGGGTGTCTGATGGGGGTGTGGTACATTGTGTACTCTCAGTGGTGTGCGATGTGCTGGGTGCCTGATGGGGCAGTGGTACATTGTGTACTGTCAGTGGTGTGCGGTGTGCTGGGTGCCTGATGGGGGTGTGGTACATTGTGTGCTGTCAGTGGTGTGCGGTGTGCTGGGTGTCTGATGGGGGTGTGGTACATTGTGTACTGTCAGTGGTGTGCGGTGTGCTGGGTATCTGATGGGGCTGTGGTACATTGTGTACTGTCAGTGGTGTGTGGTGTGCTTGGTATCTGATGGGGGTGTGGTACATTGTGTACTGTCAGTAGTGTGTGGTGTGCTGGGTGCCTGATGGGGGTGTGGTACATTGTGTACTGTCAGAGGTGTGTGGTGTGCTGAGTGCCTGATGGGGGTGTGATACACTGTGTACTGTCAGAGGTGTGTGGTGTGCTGGGTCCCTGATGGGGGTGAGGTACATTGTGTACTGTCAGTGGTGTGTGGTGTGCTGGGTGTCTGATGGGTGTGTGGTACATTGTGTACTGTCAGTGGTGTGCGGTGTGCTGGGTGCCTGATGGGGGAGGTGGTACATTGTGTACTGTCAGTGGTGTGTGGTGCGCTGGGTGTCTGATGGGGCTGTGGTACATTGTGTAATGTCAGTGGTGTGCGGTGTGCTGGGTGTCTGATGGGGGTGTTGTACATTGTGCACTGTCAGTGGTGTGTGGTGTGCTGGGTGTCTGATGGGGGTGTGGTACATTGTGTACTGTCAGTGGTGTGCGGTGTGCTGGGTGCCTGATGGGGGTGTGGTACATTGTGTACTGTCAGTGGTGTGCGGTGTGCTGGGTGTCTGATGTGGGTGTGGTACATTGTGTACTGTCAGTGGTGTGCGGTGTGCTGGGTGCCAGATGGGCCTGTGGTACATTGTGTACTGTCAGTGGTGTTTGGTGTGCTGGGTGTCTGATGGGTGTGTGGTACATTGTGTACTGACAGTGGTGTGCGGTGTCCTGGGTGTCTGATGGGGGTGTGGTACATTGTGTACTGACAGTGGTGTGCGGTGTCCTGGGTGTCTGATGGGGCTGTGGTACATTGTGTACTGTCAGTGGTGTGCGGTGTGCTGGGTGTCTGATGGGGGTGTGGTACATTGTGTACTGGCAGTGGTGTGCGGTGTGCTGGGTGTCTGATGGGGGTGTGGTACATTGTGTACTGTCAGTGGTGTGCGGTGAGCTGGGTCCCTGATGGGGGTGTGGTACATTGTGTACTGTCAGTGGTGTGCGGTGTGCTGGGTCCCTGATGGGGGTGTGGTACATTGTGTACTGTCAGTGGTGTGTGGTGTGCTGGGTGCCTGATGGGGGTGTGGTACATTGTGTACTGTCAGTGGTGTGCGGTGTGCTGGGTGCCTGCTGGGGGTGTGGTACATTGTGTACTGTCAGTAGTGTGTGGTGTGCTGGGTGTCTGATGGGTCTGTGGTACATTGTGTACTGTCTGGTGTGTGGTGTGCTGGGCGTTTGATGGGGCTGTGGTACATTGTGCACTGTCAGTGGTGTGCGGTGTGCTGGGTGCCTGATGGGGGTGTGGTACATTGTGTACTGTCAGTGGTGTGCGGTGTGCCTGGTGTCTGATGGGGGTGTGGTACATTGTGTACTGTCAGTGGTGTGCGGCGTGCTGGGTGCCTAATGGGTCTGTGGTACATTGTGTACTGTCAGTGGTGTGCGGTGTGCTGGGTGTCTGATGGGGGTGTGGTACATTGTGTACTGTCAGTGGTGTGCGGTGTGCTGGGTGCCTGATGGGGGTGTGGTACATTGTGTACTGTCAGTGGTGTGCGGTGTGCTGTGTGTCTGATGGGGCTGTGGTACATTGTGTACTGTCAGTGGTGTGTGGTGTGCTGGGTGTTTGATGGGGGTGTGGTACATTGTGTACTGTCAGTGGTGTGCGGTGTGCTGTGTGTCTGATGGGGGTGTGGTACATTGTGCACTGTCAGTGGTGTGCGGTGTGCTGGGTGCCTGATGGGGGTGTGGTACATTGTGTACTGTCAGTGGTGTGCGGTGTGCTGGGTGTCTGATGGGGGTGTGGTATATTGTGTACTGTCAGTGGTGTGCGGTGTGCTGGGTGTCTGATGGGGGTGTGGTATATTGTGTACTGTCAGTGGTGTGTGGTGTGCTGGGTGTCTGATGGAGCTGTGGTACATTGTGTACTGTCAGTGGTGTGTGGTTTGCTGGGAGCCTGATGGGGGTGTGGTACATTGTGTACAGTCAGTGGTGTGCGGTATGCTGGGTGTCTGATGGGGGTGTGGTACATTGTGTACTGTCAGTGGTGTGCGGTGAGCTGGGTGTCTGATGGGGCTGTGGTACATTGTGTACTGTCAGTGGTGTGCGGTGTGCTGGGTGTCTGATGGGGGTGTGGTACATTGTGTACTGTCAATGGTGTGCGGTGTGTTGGGTGTCTGATGGGGGTGTGGTACATTGTGTACTGACAGTGGTGTGCGGTGCGCTGGGTGTCTGATGGGGGTGTGGTACATTGTGTACTGTCAGTGGTGTTTGGTGTGCTGGGTGTCTGATGGGGGTGTGGTACATTGTGTACTGTCAGTGGTGTGTGGTGTGATGGGTGTCTGATGGGGTTGTGGTACATTGTGTACTGTCAGTGGTGTGCGGTGTGCTGGGTGTCTGATGAGGGTGTGGTACATTGTGTACTGTCAGTGGTGTGCGGTGTGCTGGGTCCCTGATGGGGGTGTGGTACATTGTGTACTGTCAGTGGTGTGCGGTGTGCTGGGTGCCTGATGGGGGTGTGGTACATTGTGTACTGTCAGTGGTGTGTGGTTTGCTGGGTGCCTGATGGGACTGTGGTACATTGTGGACTGTCACTGGTATGTGGTGTTCTGTGTGTCTGATGGGGGTGTGGCACATTGTGTACTGTCAGTGGTGTGTGGTGTGCTGAGTGCGTGATGGGGGTGAGGTACATTGTGTACTGTCAGTGGTGTGTGGTGTGCTGGGTGTCTGATGGGGGTGTGGTACATTGTGTACTGTCAGTGGTGTGCGGTGTGCTGGGTGCCTGATGGGGGTGTGGTACATTGTGTACTGTCAGTGGTGTGCGGTGTGCTGGGTGCCTGATGGCGGTGTGGTACATTGTGTGCTGTCAGTGGTGTGCGGTGTGCTGGGTGTCTGATGGGGGTGTGGTACATTGTGTACTGTCAGTGGTGTGTGGTGTGCTGGGTGCCTGATGGGGCAGTGGTACATTGTGTACTGTCAGTGGTGTGCGGTGTGCTGGGTGTCTGATGGGGGTGTGGTACATTGTGTACTCTCAGTGGTGTGCGATGTGCTGGGTGCCTGATGGGGCAGTGGTACATTGTGTACTGTCAGTGGTGTGCGGTGTGCTGGGTGCCTGATGGGGGTGTGGTACATTGTGTGCTGTCAGTGGTGTGCGGTGTGCTGGGTGTCTGATGGGGGTGTGGTACATTGTGTACTGTCAGTGGTGTGCGGTGTGCTGGGTATCTGATGGGGCTGTGGTACATTGTGTACTGTCAGTGGTGTGTGGTGTGCTTGGTATCTGATGGGGGTGTGGTACATTGTGTACTGTCAGTGGTGTGTGGTGTGCTGGGTGCCTGATGGGGGTGTGGTACATTGTGTACTGTCAGAGGTGTGTGGTGTGCTGAGTGCCTGATGGGGGTGTGATACATTGTGTACTGTCAGAGGTGTGTGGTGTGCTGGGTGCCTGATGGGGGTGAGGTACATTGTGTACTGTCAGTGGTGTGTGGTGTGCTGGGTGTCTGATGGGTGTGTGGTACATTGTGTACTGTCAGTGGTGTGCGGTGTGCTGGGTGTCTGATGGGGGTGTGGTACATTGTGTACTGTCAGTGGTGTGCGGTGTGCTGGGTGTCTGATGGGGGTGTGGTACATTGTGTACTGTCAGTGGTGTGTGGTGTGCTGGGTGTCTGATGGGGGTGAGGTACATTGTGTACTATCAGTGGTGTGTGGTGTGCTGGGTGCCTGATGGGGGAGGTGGTACATTGTGTACTGTCAGTGGTGTGTGGTGCGCTGGGTGTCTGATGGGGCTGTGGTACATTGGGTACTGTCAGTGGTGTGCGGTGTGCTGAGTGCGTGATGGGGGTGTGGTACATTGTGTACTGTCAGTGGTCTGCGGTGTGCTGGGTGCCTGATGGGGGTGTGGTACATTGTGTGCTGTCAGTGGTGTGCGGTGTGCTGGGTGTCTGATGGGGGTGTGGTACATTGTGTACTGTCAGTGGTGTGCGGTGTGCTGGGTGTCTGATGGGGGTGTGGTACATTGTGTACTCTCAGTGGTGTGCGATGTGCTGGGTGCCTGATGGGGCAGTGGTACATTGTGTACTGTCAGTGGTGTGCGGTGTGCTGGGTGCCTGATGGGGGTGTGGTACATTGTGTGCTGTCAGTGGTGTGCGGTGTGCTGGGTGTCTGATGGGGGTGTGGTACATTGTGTACTGTCAGTGGTGTGCGGTGTGCTGGGTATCTGATGGGGCTGTGGTACATTGTGTACTGTCAGTGGTGTGTGGTGTGCTTGGTATCTGATGGGGGTGTGGTACATTGTGTACTGTCAGTGGTGTGTGGTGTGCTGGGTGCCTGATGGGGGTGTGGTACATTGTGTACTGTCAAAGGTGTGTGGTGTGCTGAGTGCCTGATGGGGGTGTGATACATTGTGTACTGTCAGAGGTGTGTGGTGTGCTGGGTGCCTGATGGGGGTGAGGTACATTGTGTACTGTCAGTGGTGTGTGGTGTGCTGGGTGTCTGATGGGTGTGTGGTACATTGTGTACTGTCAGTGGTGTGCGGTGTGCTGGGTGCCTGATGGGGGAGGTGGTACATTGTGTACTGTCAGTGGTGTGTGGTGCGCTGGGTGTCTGATGGGGCTGTGGTACATTGTGTAATGTCAGTGGTGTGCGGTGTGCTGGGTGTCTGATGGGGGTGTTGTACATTGTGCACTGTCAGTGGTGTGTGGTGTGCTGGGTGTCTGATGGGGGTGTGGTACATTGTGTACTGTCAGTGGTGTGCGGTGTGCTGGGTGCCTGATGGGGGTGTGGTACATTGTGTACTGTCAGTGGTGTGCGGTGTGCTGGGTGTCTGATGTGGGTGTGGTACATTGTGTACTGTCAGTGGTGCGCGGTGTGCTGGCTGCCAGATGGGCCTGTGGTACATTGTGTACTGTCAGTGGTGTTTGGTGTGCTGGGTGTCTGATGGGTGTGTGGTACATTGTGTACTGACAGTGGTGTGCGGTGTCCTGGGTGTCTGATGGGGGTGTGGTACATTGTGTACTGGCAGTGGTGTGCGGTGTCCTGGGTGTCTGATGGGGCTGTGGTACATTGTGTACTGTCAGTGGTGTGTGGTGTGCTGAGTGTCTGATGGGGGTGTGGTACATTGTGTACTGTCAGTGGTGTGCGGTGTGCTGGGTGTCTGATGGGGGTGTGGTACATTGTGTACTGTCAGTGGTGTGTGGTGTCCTGGGTGTCTGATGGGGCTGTGGTACATTGTGTACTGTCAGTGGTGTGTGGTGTGCTGGGTGTCTGATGGGAGTGTGGTACATTGTGTACTGTCAGTGGTGTGCGGTGTGCTGGGTGTCTGATGGGGGTGTGGTACATTGTCTACTGTCAGTGGTGTGCGGTGTGCTGGGTGTCTGATGGGGGTGTGGTTCATTGTGTACTGTCAGTGGTGTGCGATGTGCTGGGTGTCTGATGGAGGTGTGGTACATTGTGTACTGTCAGTGGTGTGCGGTGTGCTGGGTGTCTGATGGGGGTGCGGTACATTGTGTACTGTCAGTGGTGTGCGGTGTGCTGGGTGTCTGATGGGGCTGTGGTACATTGTGTACTGTCAGTGTTGTTTGGTGTGCTGGGTGTCTGATGGGGGTGTGGTACATTGTGTACTGTCAGTGGTGTGCAGTGTGCTGGGTGCCTGATGGGGGTGTGGTACATTGTGTACTGTCAGTGGTGTGCGGTGTGCTGGGTGTCTGATGGGGCTGTGGTACATTGTGTGCTGTCAGTGGTGTGTGGAGTGCTGGGTGTCTGATGGGGGTGTGGTACATTGTGTACTGTCAGTGGTGTGTGGTGTGCTGGGTGTCTGATGGGGGTGTGGTACATTGTGTACTGTCAGTGGTGTGCGGTGTGCTGGGTGCCTGATGGGGGTGTGGTACATTGTGTACTGTCAGTGGTGTGCGGTGTGCTGGGTGTCTGATGGGGCTGTGGTACATTGTGTACTGTCAGTGGTGTGCGGTGTGCTGGGTGTCTGATGGGGGTGTGGTACATTGTGTGCTGTCAGTGGTGTGTGGAGTGCTGGGTGTCTGATGGGGGTGTGGTACATTGTGTACTGTCAGTGGTGTGTGGTGTGCTGGGTGTCTGATGGGGGTGTGGTACATTGTGTACTGTCAGTGGTGTGCGGTGTGCTGGGTGCCTGATGGGGGTGTGGTACATTGTGTACTGTCAGTGGTGTGCGGTGTGCTGGGTGTCTGATGGGGCTGTGGTACATTGTGTACTGTCAGTGGTGTGCGGTGTGCTGGGTGTCTGATGGGGCTGTGGTACATTGTGTACTGTGAGTCGTGTGTGGTGTGCTGGGTGTCTGATGGGGGGTGTGGTACATTGTGTACTGTCAGTGGTGTGCGGTGTGCTGGGTGTCTGATGGGGGTGTGGTACATTGTGTACTGTCAGTGGTGTGCGGTGTGCTGCGTGTCTGATGGGGGTGAGGTACATTGTGTACTGTCAGTGGTGTGCGGTGTGCTGGGTGTCTGATGGGACGGTGGTAAAATGTGTCCTGTCACTGGTGTGCGGTGTGCTGGGTGTCTGATGGGGGTGTGGTACATTGTGTACTGTCAGTGGTGTGTGGTGTGCTGGGTGTCTGATGGGGGTGTGGTACATTGTGTACTGTCAGTGGTGTGTGGTGTGCTGTGTGCCTGATGGGGGTGTGGTACATTGTGTACTGTCAGTGGTGTGCGGTGAGCTGGGTGCCAGATGGGGATGTGGTACATTGTGTACTGTCAATGGTGTGCGGTGTGCTGGGTGTCTGATGTGGGTGTGGTACATTGTGAACTGTCAGTGGTGTGCGGTGTGCTGGTTGACTGATGGGGGTGTGGTACATTGTGTACTGTCAGTGGTGTGAGGTGTGCTGGGTGCCTGATGGGGGTGTGGTACATTGTGTACTGTCAGTGGTGTGCGGTGAGCTGGGTGTCTGATGGAGGTGTGGTACATTGTGTACTGTCAGTGGTGTGCGGTGTGCTGGGTGTCTGATGGGTCTGTGGTACATTGTGTACTGTCAGTGGTGTGCGGTGTGCTGGGTGTCTGATGGGACTGTGGTACATTGTGTACTGTCAGTGGTGTGTGGTGTGCTGTGTGTCTGATGGGGGTGTGGTACATTGTGTACTGTCAGTGGTGTGCGGTGTGCTGGGTGTCTGATGGGGGTGTGGTACATTGTGTACTGTCAGTGGTGTGTGGTGTGCTGGGTGCCAGATGGGCCTGTGGTACATTGTGTTCTGTCAGTGGTGTTTGGTGTGCTGGGTGTCTGATGGGTGTGTGGTACATTGTGTACTGACAGTGGTGTGCGGTGTCCTGGGTGTCTGATGGGGGTGTGGTACATTGTGTACTGACAGTGGTGTGCGGTGTCCTGGGTGTCTGATGGGGCTGTGGTACATTGTGTACTGTCAGTGGTGTGTGGTGTGCTGAGTGTCTGATGGGGGTGTGGTACATTGTGTACTGTCAGTGGTGTGTGGTGTGCTGAGTGTCTGATGGGGGTGTGGTACATTGTGTACTGTCAGTGGTGTGTGGTGTCCTGGTGTCTGATGGGGCTGTGGTACATTGTGTACTATCAGTGGTGTGTGGTGTGCTGAGTGTCTGATGGGGGTGTGGTACATTGTGTACTGTCAGTGGTGTGCGGTGTGCTGGGTGTCTGATGGGGGTGTGGTACATTGTGAACTGTCAGTGGTGTGCGGTGTGCTGGGTGTCTGATGGGGGTGTGGTACATTGTGTACTGTCAGTGGTGTGCGGTGTGCTGGGTGTCTGATGGGGGTGTGGTACATTGTGTACTGTCAGTGGTGTGCGGTGTGCTGGGTGTCTGATGGGGGTGTGGTACATTGTCTACTGTCAGTGGTGTGCGGTGTGCTGGGTGTCTGATGGGGGTGTGGTACATTGTGTACTGTCAGTGGTGTGTGGTGCGCTGAGTGCGTGATGGGGGTGTGGTACATTGTGTACTGTTAGTGGTGTGTGGTGTGCTGGGTGTCTGATGGGGGTGTGGTACATTGTGTACTGTCAGTGGTGTGCGGTGTGCTGGGTGCCTGATGGGGGTGTGGTACATTGTGTACTGTCAGCGGTGTGTGGTGTGCTGGGTGCCTGATGGGGCAGTGGTACATTGTGTACTATCAGTGGTGTGTGGTGTGCTGAGTGTCTGATGGGGGTGTGGTACATTGTGTACTGTCAGTGGTGTGCGGTGTGCTGAGTGTCTGATGGGGGTGTGGTACATTGTGTACTGTCAGTGGTGTGCGGTGTGCTGGGTGTCTGATGGGGGTGTGGTACATTGTGTACTGTCAGTGGTGTGCGGTGTGCTGGGTGTATGATGGGGGTGTGGTACATTGTCTACTGTCAGTGGTGTGCGGTGTGCTGGGTGTCTGATGGGGGTGCGGTACATTGTGTACTGTCAGTGGTGTGTGGTGCGCTGAGTGCGTGATGGGGGTGTGGTACATTGTGTACTGTCAGTGGTGTGTGGTGTGCTGGGTGTCTGATGGGGGTGTGGTACATTGTGTACTGTCAGTGGTGTGCGGTGTGCTGGGTGCCTGATGGGGGTGTGGTACATTGTGTACTGTCAGCGGTGTGTGGTGTGCTGGGTGCCTGATGGGGCAGTGGTACATTGTGTACTGTCAGTGGTGTGCGGTGTGCTGGGTGTCTGATGGGGGTGTGGTACATTGTGTACTGTCAGTGGTGTGCGGTGTGCTGGGTGTCTGATGGGGATGTGGTACATTGTGTACTGTCAGTGGTGTGTGGTGTCCTGGGTGTCTGATGGGGCTGTGGTACATTGTGTACTGTCAGTGGTGTGTGGTGTGCTGAGTGTCTGATGGGGGTGTGGTACATTGTGTACTGTCAGTGGTGTGCGGTGTGCTGGGTGTCTGATGGGGGTGTGGTACATTGTGTACTGTCAGTGGTGTGCGATGTGCTGGGTGCCTGATGGGGCAGTGGTACATTGTGTACTGTCAGTGCTGTGCGGTGTGCTGGGTGCCTGATGGGGGTGTGGTACATTGTGTGCTGTCTGTGGTGTGCGGTGTGCTGGGTGTCTGATGGGGGTGTGGTACATTGTGTACTGTCAGTGGTGTGCGGTGTGCTGGGTATCTGATGGGGCTGTGGTACATTGTGTACTGTCAGTGGTGTGTGGTGTGCTGGGTGCCTGATGGGGGTGTGGTACATTGTGTACTGTCAGAGGTGTGTGGTGTGCTGAGTGCCTGATGGGTGTGTGGTACATTGTGTACTGTCAGTGGTGTGCGGTGTGCTGGGTGCCTGATGGGGGTGAGGTACATTGTGTACTGTCAGTGGTGTGTGGTGTGCTGGGTGTCTGATGGGGGTGTGGTACATTGTGTACTGTCAGTGGTGTGCGGTGTGCTGGGTGCCTGATGGGGGGGGTGGTACATTGTGTACTGTCAGTGGTGTGTGGTGCGCTGGGTGTCTGATGGGGCTGTGGTACATTGTGTAATGTCAGTGGTGTGCGGTGTGCTGGGTGTCTGATGGGGGTGTGGTACATTGTGCACTGTCAGTGGTGTGTGGTGTGCTGGGTGTCTGATGGGGGTGTGGTACATTGTGTACTGTCAGTGGTGTGTGGTGTGCTGGGTGTCTGATGGGGGTGTGGTACATTGTGTACTGTCAGTGGTGTGCGGTGTGCTGGGTGTCTGATGGGGGTGTGGTACATTGTGTACTGTCAGTGGTGTGCGGTGTGCTGGGTGTCTGATGGGGCTGTGGTACATTGTGTACTGTTAGTGGTGTGTGGTGTGCTTGGTATCTGATGGGGGTGTGGTACATTGTGTACTGTCAGTGGTGTGTGGTGTGCTGGGTGCCTGATGGGGGTGTGGTACATTGTGTACTGTCAGAGGTGTGTGGTGTGCTGAGTGCCTGATGGGTGTGTGGTACATTGTGTACTGTCAGTGGTGTGCGGTGTGCTGGGTGCCTGATGGGGGTGAGGTACATTGTGTACTGTCAGTGGTGTGTGGTGTGCTGGGTGTCTGATGGGGGTGTGGTACATTGTGTACTGTCAGTGGTGTGCGGTGTGCTGGGTGCCTGATGGGGGGGGTGGTACATTGTGTACTGTCAGTGGTGTGTGGTGCGCTGGGTGTCTGATGGGGCTGTGGTACATTGTGTAATGTCAGTGGTGTGCGGTGTGCTGGGTGTCTGATGGGGGTGTGGTACATTGTGCACTGTCAGTGGTGTGTGGTGTGCTGGGTGTCTGATGGGGGTGTGGTACATTGTGTACTGTCAGTGGTGTGTGGTGTGCTGGGTGTCTGATGGGGGTGTGGTACATTGTGTACTGTCAGTGGTGTGCGGTGTGCTGGGTGTCTGATGGGGGTGTGGTACATTGTGTACGGTCAGTGGTGTGCGGTGTGCTGGGTGCCAGATGGGCCTGTGGTACATTGTGTACTGTCAGTGGTGTTTGGTGTGCTGGGTGTCTGATGGGTGTGTGGTACATTGTGTACTGACAGTGGTGTGCGGTGTCCTGGGTGTCTGATGGGGGTGTGGTACATTGTGTACTGACAGTGGTGTGCGGTGTCCTGGGTGTCTGATGGGGCTGTGGTACATTGTGTACTGTCAGTGGTGTGTGGTGTGCTGAGTGTCTGATGGGGGTGTGGTACGTTGTGTACTGTCAGTGGTGTGCGGTGTGCTGGGTGTCTGATGGGGATGTGGTACATTGTGTACTGTCAGTGGTGTGTGGTGTCCTGGGTGTCTGATGGGGCTGTGGTACATTGTGTACTGTCAGTGGTGTGTGGTGTGCTGAGTGTCTGATGGGGGTGTGGTACATTGTGTACTGTCAGTGGTGTGCGGTGTGCTGGGTGTCTGATGGGGGAGTGGTACATTGTGTACTGTCAGTGGTGTGCGGTGTTCTGGGTGTCTGATGGGGGTGTGGTACATTGTGTACTGTCAGTGGTGTGTGGTGTGCTGTGTGTCTGATGGGGGTGTGGTACATTGTGTACTGTCAGTGGTGTGCGGTGTTCTGGGTGTCTGATGGGGGTGTGGCACATTGTGTACTGTCAGTGGTGTGCGGTGTGCTGGGTGCCAGATGGGCCTGTGGTACATTGTGTACTGTCAGTGGTGTTTGGTGTGCTGGGTGTCTGATGGGTGTGTGGTACATTGTGTACTGACAGTGGTGTGCGGTGTCCTGGGTGTCTGATGGGGGTGTGGTACATTGTGTACTGACAGTGGTGTGCGGTGTCCTGGGTGTCTGATGGGGCTGTGGTACATTGTGTACTGTCAGTGGTGTGTGGTGTGCTGAGTGTCTGATGGGGGTGTGGTACATTGTGTACTGTCAGTGGTGTGCGGTGTGCTGGGTGCCTGATGGGTCTGTGGTACATTGTGTACTGTCAGTGGTGTGTGGTGAGCTGGGTGCCTGATGGGGGTGTGGTACATTGTGTACTGTCAGTGGTGTGCAGTGTGATGGGACCCTGATGGGGCTGTGGTACATTGTGTACTGTCAGTGGTGTGTGGTGTGCTGGGTGTCTGATGGGGGTGTGGTACATTGTGTACTGTCAGTGGTGTGCGGTGTGCTGGGTGTCTGATGGGGGCGTGGTACATTGTGTACTGTCAGTGGTGTGCGGTGTGCTGGGTGTCTGATGGTGGTGTGGTACATTGTGTACTGTCAGTGGTGTGTGGTGTGCTGGGTGTCTGATGGGGCTGTGGTACATTGTGTTCTGTCAGTGGTGTGCGGTGTGCTGGGTGTCTGATGGGGGGGTGGAACATTGTGTTCTGTCAGTGGTGTGCGGTGTGCTGGGTGTCTGATGGGGGGATGGTACATTGTGCCCTGTCAGTGGTGTGTGGTGTGCTGGGTGTCTGATGGGGCTGTGGTACATTGTGTACTGTCAGTGGTGTGCAGTGTGTTGGGTATCTGATGGGGGTGTGGTACATTTGGTACTGTCAGTGGTGTGTGGTCTGCTGGGTGTCTGATGGGACTGTGGTACTTTGAGTACTGTCAGTCGTGTGCGGTGTTCTGGGTGTCTGATGGGGGTGAGGTACATTGTGTACTGTCAGTGGTGTGCGGTGTGCTGGGTGTGTTTTGGGGATGTGGTACATTGTGTACTGTCAGTGGTGTGCGGTGTGCTGGGTGCCTGATGGGGGTGTGGTACATTGTGTACTGTCAGTGGTGTGCGGTGTGCTGGGTGTCTGATGGGGGTGTGGTACATTGTGTACTGTCAGTGGTGTGCGGTTTGCTGGGTATCTGATGGGGGTGTGGTACAGTGTGTACTGTCAGTGGTGTGCTGGGTGTCTGATGGGGGTGTGGTACATTGTGTACAGTCAGTGATGTGTGGTGTGCTGTGTGCCTGACGGGGGTGTGGTACATTGTGTACTGTCAGTGGTGCGCGGTGTGCTGGGTGTCTGATGGGTCTGTGGTACATTGTGTACTGTCAGTGGTGTGTGGTGAGCTGGGTGCCTGATGGGGGTGCGGTACATTGTGTACTGTCAGCGGTGTGTGGTGTGCTGGGTGCCTGATGGGGCAGTGGTACATTGTGTACTGTCAGTGGTGTGCGGTGTGCTGGGTGTCTGATGGGGGTGTGGTACATTGTGTACTGTCAGTGGTGTGCGGTGTGCTGGGTGTCTGATGGGGATGTGGTACATTGTGTACTGTCAGTGGTGTGTGGTGTCCTGGGTGTCTGATGGGGCTGTGGTACATTGTGTACTGTCAGTGGTGTGTGGTGTGCTGAGTGTCTGATGGGGGTGTGGTACATTGTGTACTGTCAGTGGTGTGCGGTGTGCTGGGTGTCTGATGGGGGTGTGGTACATTGTGTACTGTCAGTGGTGTGCGATGTGCTGGGTGCCTGATGGGGCAGTGGTACATTGTGTACTGTCAGTGCTGTGCGGTGTGCTGGGTGCCTGATGGGGGTGTGGTACATTGTGTGCTGTCTGTGGTGTGCGGTGTGCTGGGTGTCTGATGGGGGTGTGGTACATTGTGTACTGTCAGTGGTGTGCGGTGTGCTGGGTATCTGATGGGGCTGTGGTACATTGTGTACTGTTAGTGGTGTGTGGTGTGCTTGGTATCTGATGGGGGTGTGGTACATTGTGTACTGTCAGTGGTGTGTGGTGTGCTGGGTGCCTGATGGGGGTGTGGTACATTGTGTACTGTCAGAGGTGTGTGGTGTGCTGAGTGCCTGATGGGGGTGTGATACATTGTGTACTGTCAGAGGTGTGTGGTGTGCTGGGTGCCTGATGGGGGTGAGGTACATTGTGTACTGTCAGTGGTGTGTGGTGTGCTGGGTGTCTGATGGGGGTGTGGTACATTGTGTACTGTCAGTGGTGTGCGGTGTGCTGGGTGCCTGATGGGGGGGGTGGTACATTGTGTACTGTCAGTGGTGTGCGGTGTGCTGGGTGCCTGATGGGGCTGTGGTACATTGTGTAATGTCAGTGGTGTGCGGTGTGCTGGGTGTCTGATGGGGGTGTGGTACATTGTGCACTGTCAGTGGTGTGTGGTGTGCTGGGTGTCTGATGGGGGTGTGGTACATTGTGTACTGTCAGTGGTGTGTGGTGTGCTGGGTGTCTGATGGGGGTGTGGTACATTGTGTACTGTCAGTGGTGTGCGGTGTGCTGGGTGTCTGATGGGGGTGTGGTACATTGTGTACGGTCAGTGGTGTGCGGTGTGCTGGGTGCCAGATGGGCCTGTGGTACATTGTGTACTGTCAGTGGTGTTTGGTGTGCTGGGTGTCTGATGGGAGTGTGGTACATTGTGTACTGACAGTGGTGTGCGGTGTCCTGGGTGTCTGATGGGGGTGTGGTACATTGTGTACTGACAGTGGTGTGCGGTGTCCTGGGTGTCTGATGGGGCTGTGGTACATTGTGTACTGTCAGTGGTGTGTGGTGTGCTGAGTGTCTGATGGGGGTGTGGTACGTTGTGTACTGTCAGTGGTGTGCGGTGTGCTGGGTGTCTGATGGGGATGTGGTACATTGTGTACTGTCAGTGGTGTGCGGTGTGCTGGGTGTCTGATGGGGGTGTGGTACATTGTGTACTGTCAGTGGTGTGTGGTGTCCTGGGTGTCTGATGGGGCTGTGGTACATTGTGTACTGTCAGTGGTGTGTGGTGTCCTGGGTGTCTGATGGGGCTGTGGTACATTGTGTACTGTCAGTGGTGTGTGGTGTGCTGAGTGTCTGATGGGGGTGTGGTACATTGTGTACTGTCAGTGGTGTGCGGTGTGCTGGGTGTCTGATGGGGGAGTGGTACATTGTGTACTGTCAGTGGTGTGCGGTGTTCTGGGTGTCTGATGGGGGTGTGGTACATTGTATACTGTCAGTGGTGTGTGGTGTGCTGGGTGTCTGATGGGGGTGTGGTACATTGTGTACTGTCAGTGGTGTGTGGTGTCCTGGGTGTCTGATGGGGCTGTGGTACATTGTGTACTGTCAGTGGTGTGTGGTGTGCTGAGTGTCTGATGGGGGTGTGGTACATTGTGTACTGTCAGTGGTGTGCGGTGTGCTGGGTGTCTGATGGGGGAGTGGTACATTGTGTACTGTCAGTGGTGTGCGGTGTTCTGGGTGTCTGATGGGGGTGTGGTACATTGTGTACTGTCAGTGGTGTGTGGTGTGCTGTGTGTCTGATGGGGGTGTGGTACATTGTGTACTGTCAGTGGTGTGCGGTGTTCTGGGTGTCTGATGGGGGTGTGGCACATTGTGTACTGTCAGTGGTGTGCGGTGTGCTGGGTGCCAGATGGGCCTGTGGTACATTGTGTACTGTCAGTGGTGTTTGGTGTGCTGGGTGTCTGATGGGTGTGTGGTACATTGTGTACTGACAGTGGTGTGCGGTGTCCTGGGTGTCTGATGGGGGTGTGGTACATTGTGTACTGACAGTGGTGTGCGGTGTCCTGGGTGTCTGATGGGGCTGTGGTACATTGTGTACTGTCAGTGGTGTGTGGTGTGCTGAGTGTCTGATGGGGGTGTGGTACATTGTGTACTGTCAGTGGTGTGCGGTGTGCTGGGTGCCTGATGGGTCTGTGGTACATTGTGTACTGTCAGTGGTGTGTGGTGAGCTGGGTGCCTGATGGGGGTGTGGTACATTGTGTACTGTCAGTGGTGTGCAGTGTGATGGGACCCTGATGGGGCTGTGGTACATTGTGTACTGTCAGTGGTGTGTGGTGTGCTGGGTGTCTGATGGGGGTGTGGTACATTGTGTACTGTCAGTGGTGTGCGGTGTGCTGGGTGTCTGATGGGGGCGTGGTACATTGTGTACTGTCAGTGGTGTGCGGTGTGCTGGGTGTCTGATGGTGGTGTGGTACATTGTGTACTGTCAGTGGTGTGTGGTGTGCTGGGTGTCTGATGGGGCTGTGGTACATTGTGTTCTGTCAGTGGTGTGCGGTGTGCTGGGTGTCTGATGGGGGGGTGGAACATTGTGTTCTGTCAGTGGTGTGCGGTGTGCTGGGTGTCTGATGGGGGGATGGTACATTGTGCCCTGTCAGTGGTGTGTGGTGTGCTGGGTGTCTGATGGGGCTGTGGTACATTGTGTACTGTCAGTGGTGTGCAGTGTGTTGGGTATCTGATGGGGGTGTGGTACATTTGGTACTGTCAGTGGTGTGTGGTGTGCTGGGTGTCTGATGGGACTGTGGTACTTTGAGTACTGTCAGTGGTGTGCGGTGTGCTGGGTGTGTTTTGGGGATGTGGTACATTGTGTACTGTCATTGGTGTGCGGTGTGCTGGGTGTCTGATGGGGGTGTGGTACATTGTGTACTGTCAGTGGTGTGCGGTTTGCTGGGTATCTGATGGGGGTGTGGTACAGTGTGTACTGTCAGTGGTGTGCTGGGTGTCTGATGGGGGTGTGGTACATTGTGTACAGTCAGTGATGTGTGGTGTGCTGTGTGCCTGACGGGGGTGTGGTACATTGTGTACTGTCAGTGGTGCGCGGTGTGCTGGGTGTCTGATGGGTCTGTGGTACATTGTGTACTGTCAGTGGTGTGTGGTGAGCTGGGTGCCTGATGGGGGTGTGGTACATTGTGTACTGTCAGTGGTGTGCAGTGTGATGGGACCCTGATGGGGCTGTGGTACATTGTGTACTGTCAGTGGTGTGTGGTGTGCTGGGTGTCTGATGGGGGTGTGGTACATTGTGTACTGTCAGTGGTGTGCGGTGTGCTGGGTGTCTGATGGGGGCGTGGTACATTGTGTACTGTCAGTGGTGTGCGGTGTGCTGGGTGTCTGATGGGGGGGTGGTACATTGTGCCCTGTCAGTGGTGTGTGGTGTGCTGTGTGTCTGATGGGGCTGTGGTACATTGTGTACTGTCAGTGGTGTGCAGTGTGTTGGGTATCTGATGGGGGTGTGGTACATTTGGTACTGTCAGTGGTGTGTGGTGTGCTGGGTGTCTGATGGGACTGTGGTACTTTGAGTACTGTCAGTGGTGTGCGGTGTTCTGGGTGTCTGATGGGGGTGAGGTACATTGTGTACTGTCAGTGGTGTGAGATGTGCTGGGTGTGTTTTGGGGATGTGGTACATTGTGTACTGTCAGTGGTGTGCGGTTTGCTGGGTGTCTGATGGGGGTGTGGTACATTGTGTACAGTCAGTGATGTGTGGTGTGCTGTGTGCCTGATGGGGGTGTGGTACATTGTGAACGGTCAGTGGTGCGCGGTGTGCTGGGTGTCTGATGGGGTGTGGTACATTGTGTACTGTCAGTGGTGTGCGGTGTGCTGGGTGTCTGATGGGGGTGTGGTACATTGTGGACTGTCAGTGGTGTGCGGTGTGCTGGGTGTCTGATGGGGGTGTGGTACATTGTGGACTGTAAGTGGTGTGTGGTGTGCTGGGTGTCTGATGGGGGTGGGGTACATTGTGTACTGTCAGTGGTGTGTGGTGTGCTGGGTGCCTGATGGGGGTGTGGTACATTGTGTACTGTCAGTGGTGTGTGGTGTGCTGGGTGCCTGATGGTGGTGTGGTACATTGTGTACTGTCAGTGGTGTGTGGTGTGCTGGGTGTCTGATGGGGCTGTGGTACATTGTGTACTGTCAGTGGTGTGCTGTGTGCTGGGTGTCTGATGGGACTGTGGTACATTGTGTACTGTTAGTGGTGTGCGGTATGCTGGGTGACTGATGGGGGTGTGATACATTGTGTACTGTCAGTGGTGTGCGGTGTGCTGGGTGTCTGATGGGGGTGTGGGACATTGTGTACTGTCAGTGGTGTGCGGTGAGCTGGGTGCCTGATGGGGATGTGGTACATTGTGTACTGTCAGTGGTGTATGGTGTGCTGGGTGTCTGATGGGGGTGTGGTACATTGTGTACTGTCAGTGGTGTGTGGTGTGCTGGGTGCCTGATGGGGGTGTGGTACATTGTGTACTGTCAGTGGTGTGCGGTGTGCTGGGTGTCTGATGGGGGTGTGGTACATTGTGTACTGTCAGTGGTGTGTGGTGTGCTGGGTGTCTGATGGGGGTGAGGTACATTGTGTACTGTCAGTGGTGTGCGGTGTGCTGGGTGTCAGATGGGGTTGTGGTACATTGTGTACTGTCAGTGGTGTGTGGTGTGCTGGGTGTCTGATGGGGGTGTGGTACATTGTGTACTGTCAGTGGTGTGTGGTGTGCTGGGTGCCTGATGGGGGTGTGGTACATTGTGTAATGTCAGTGGTGTGCGGTGTGCTGGGTGTCTGATGGGGGTGTGGTACATTGTGTACTGTCAGTGGTGTGCGATGTGCTGGGTGCCTGATGGGTCTGTGGTGCATTGTGTACTGTCAGTGGTGTGTGGTGAGCTGGGTGCCTGATGGGGGTGTGGTACATTGTGTACTGTCAGTGGTGTGCGGTGTGATGGGTCCCTGATGGGGCTGTGGTACATTGTGTACTGTCAGTGGTGTGTGGTGTGCTGGGTGTCTGATGGGGGTGTGGTACATTGTGTACTGTCAGTGGTGTGCGGTGTGCTGGGTGTCTGATGGGGGCGTGGTACATTGTGTACTGTCAGTGGTGTGCGGTGTGCTGGGTGTCTGATGGGGGTGTGGTACATTGTGTACTGTCAGTGGTGTGTGGTGTGCTGGGTGTCTGATGGGGGGGGTGGTACATTGTGCCCTGTCAGTGGTGTGTGGTGTGCTATGTGTCTGATGGGGCTGTGGTACATTGTGTACTGTCAGTGGTGTGTGGTGTGCTGAGTGTCTGATGGGACGGTGGTACATTGTGCCCTGTCAGTGGTGTGCGGTGTGCTATGTGTCTGATGGGGCTGTGGTACATTGTGTACTGTCAGTGGTGTGCAGTGTGTTGGGTGTCTGATGGGGGTGTGGTACATTTGGTACTGTCAGTGGTGTGTGGTGTGCTGGGTGCCTGATGGGGGTGAGGTACATTGTGTACTGTCAGTGGTGTGCGGTGTGCTGGGTGTGTTTTGGGGATGTGGTACATTGTGTACTGTCAGTGGTGTGCGGTGTGCTGGGTGCCTGATGGGGGTGTGGTACATTGTGTACTGTCAGTGGTGTGCGGTTTGCTGGGTGTCTGATGGGGGTGTGGTAACGTGTGTACTGTCAGTGGTGTGCTGGGTGTCTGATGTGGGTGTGGTACATTGTGTACAGTCAGTGATGTGTGGTGTGCTGTGTGCCTGATGGGGGTGTGGTACATTGTGTACTGTCAGTGGTGTGTGGTGTGCTGGGTGTCTGATGGGGGTGTGGTACATTGTGGACTGTCAGTGGTGTGTGGTGTGCTGGGTGTCTGACATGTGTGTGGTACATTGTGGACTGTCAGTGGTGTGTGGTGTGCTGGGTGTCTGATGTGGGTGTGGTACATTGTGTATTGTCAGTGGTGTGTGGTGTGCTGGGTGTCTGATGGGGGTGTGGTACATTGTGTACTGTCAGTGGTGTGTGGTGTGCTGGGTGCCTGATGGTGGTGTGGTACATTGTGTACTGTCTGTGGTGTGTGGTGTGCTGGGTGTCTGATGGGGCTGTGGTACATTGTGTACTGTCAGTGGTGTGCTGTGTGCTGGGTGTCTGATGGGGCTGTGGTACATTGTGTACTGTCAGTGGTGTGCGGTATGCTGGGTGACTGATGGGGGTGTGATACATTGTGTACTGTCAGTGGTGTTCGTTGTGCTGGGTGTCTGATGGGGGTGAGGTACATTGTGCACTGTCAGTGGTGTGCGGTGTGCTGGGTGTCTGGTGGGGGTGTGGTACATTGTGTACTGTCAGTGGTGTGTGGTGAACTGGGTGCCTGATGGGGGTGTGGGACATTGTGTACTGTCAGTGGTGTGCGGTGAGCTGGGTGCCTGATGGGGATGTGGTACATTGTGTACTGTCAGTGGTGTATGGTGTGCTGGGTGTCTGATGGGGGTGTGGTACATTGTGTACTGTCAGTGGTGTGTGGTGTGCTGGGTGCCTGATGGGGGTGTGGTACATTGTGTACTGTCAGTGGTGTGCGGTGTGCTGGGTGTCTGATGGGGGTGTGGTACATTGTGTACTGTCAGTGGTGTGCGGTGTGCTGGGTGTCTGATGGGGGTGTGGTACATTGTGTACTGTCAGTGTTGTGTGGTGTGCTGGGTGTCTGATGGGGCTGTGGTACATTGTGTACTGTCAGTGGTGTGTGGTGTGCTTGGTATCTGATGGGGGTGTGGTACATTGTGTACTGTCAGTGGTGTGCTGTGTGCTGGGTGTCTGATGGGGGTGTGGTACATTGTGTACTGTCAGTGGTGTGTGGTGTGCTTGGTATCTGATGAGGGTGTGGTACATTGTGTACTGTCAGTGGTGTGCGGTGTGCTGGGTGTCTGATGGGGGTGTGGTACATTGTGTACTGTCAGTGGTGTGCGGTGTGCTGGGTGTCTGATGGGGCTGTGGTACATTGTGTACTGTCAGTGGTGTGTGGTGTGCTTGGTATCTGATGGGGGTGTGGTACATTGTGTACTGTCAGTGGTGTGCGGTGTGCTGGGTGTCTGATGGGGGAGTGGTACATTGTGTACTGTCAGTGGTGTGCGGTGTGCTGGGTGTCTGATGGGGGTGTGGTACATTGTGTACTGTCAGTGGGGTGCGGTGTGCTGGGTGTCTGATGGGGGTGTGGTACATTGTGTACTGTCAGTGGTGTGTGGTGTGCTGGGTGCCTGATGGGGCTGTGGTACATTGTGTACTGTCAGTGGTGTGCGGTGTGCTGGGTGTCTGATGGGGGTGTGGTACATTGTGTACTGTCAGTGGTGTGTGGTGTGCTGGGTGCCTGATGGGGCTGTGGTACATTGTGTACTGTCAGTGGTGTGTGGTGTGTAGGGTGCCTGATGGGGCTGTGGTACATTGTGTACTGTCAGTGGTGTGCGGTGTGCTGGGTGTCTGATGGGGGTGTGGTACATTGTGTACTGTCAGTGGTGTGCGGTGTGCTGGGTGCCTGATGGGGGTGTGGTACATTGTGTACTGTCAGTGGTGTGTGGTGTGCTGGGTGTCTGATGGGGGTGTGGTACATTGTGTACTATCAGTGGTGTGCGGTGTGCTGGGTGCCTGATGGGGGTGTGGTACATTGTGTACTGTCAGTGGTGTGTGGTGTGCTGGGTGCCTGATGGGGGTGAGGTACATTGTGTACTGTCAGTGGTGTGCGGTGTGCTGGGTGTCTGATGGGGGTGTGGTACATTGTGTGCTGTCAGTGGTGTGCGGTGTGCTGGGTGTCTGATGGGGCTGTGGTACATTGTGTACTGTCAGTGGTGTGTGGTGTGCTGGGTGTCTGATGGGAGTGTGGTACATTGTGTACTGTCAGTGGTGTGCGGTGTGCTCGGTGTCTGATGGGGCTGTGGTACATTGTGTACTGTCAGTGGTGTGCGGTGTGCTGGGTGTCTGATGGGGGTGTGGTACATTGTGTACTGTCAGTGGTGTGCGGTGTGCTGGGTGCCTGATGGGGGTGTGGTACATTGTGTACTGTCAGTGGTGTGCGGTGTGCTGGGTGTCTGATGGGGGTGTGGTACATTGTGTACTGTCAGTGGTGTGTGGTGTGCTGTGTGTCTGATGGGGGTGAGGTACATTGTGTACTGTCAGTGGTGTGCAGTGTGCTGGGTGTCTGATGGGGTTGTGGTACATTGTGTACTGTCAGTGGTGTGCGGTGTGCTGGGTGTCTGATGGGGTTGTGGTACATTGTGTACTGTCAGTGGTGTGTGGTGTGCTGGGTGTCTGATGGGGGTGTGGTACATTGTGTACTGTCAGTGGTGTGTGGTGTGCTGGGTGTCTGATGGGAGTGTGGTACATTGTGTACTGTCAGTGGTGTGCGGTGTGCTGGGTGTCTGATGGGGCTGTGGTACATTGTGTACTGTCAGTGGTGTGCGGTGTGCTGGGTGTCTGATGGCGGTGTGGTACATTGTGTACTGTCAGTGGTGTGTGGTGTGCTGGGTGCCTGATGGGGTTGTGGTACATTGTGTACTGTCAGTGGTGTGTGGTGTGCTTGGTATCTGATGGGGGTGTGGTACATTGTGTACTGTCAGTGGTGTGCGGTGTGCTGGGTGTCTGATGGGGGTGTGGTACATTGTGTACTGTCAGTGGTGTGCGGTGTGCTGGGTGTCTGATGGGGGTGTGGTACATTGTGTACTGTCAGTGGTGTGTGGTGTGCTGGGTGTCTGATGGGGCTGTGGTACATTGTGTACTGTCAGTGGTGTGTGGTGTGCTTGGTATCTGATGGGGGTGTGGTACATTGTGTACTGTCAGTGGTGTGCTGTGTGCTGGGTGTCTGATGGGGGTGTGGTACATTGTGTACTGTCAGTGGTGTGTGGTGTGCTTGGTATCTGATGAGGGTGTGGTACATTGTGTACTGTCAGTGGTGTGCGGTGTGCTGGGTGTCTGATGGGGGTGTGGTACATTGTGTACTGTCAGTGGTGTGCGGTGTGCTGGTTGTCTGATGGGGGTGTGGTACATTGTGTACTGTCAGTGGTGTGCGGTGTGCTGGTTGTCTGATGGGGGTGTGGTACATTGTGTACTGTCAGTGGTGTGCTGTGTGCTGGGTGCCTGATGGGGATGAGGTACATTGTGTACTGTCAGTGGTGTGTGGTGTGCTGGGTGCCTGATGGGGCTGTGGTACATTGTGTACTGTCAGTGGTGTGCGGTGTGCTGGGTGTCTGATGGGGGTGTGGTACATTGTGTACTGTCAGTGGTGTGCGGTGTGCTGGGTGCCTGATGGGGGTGTGGTACATTGTGTACTGTCAGTGGTGTGTAGTGTGCTGGGTGTCTGATGGGGGTGTGGTACATTGTGTACTATCAGTGGTGTGCGGTGTGCTGGGTGCCTGATGGGGGTGTGGTACATTGTGTACTGTCAGTGGTGTGTGGTGTGCTGGGTGCCTGATGGGGGTGAGGTACATTGTGTACTGTCAGTGGTGTGCGGTGTGCTGGGTGTCTGATGGGGGTGTGGTACATTGTGTGCTGTCAGTGGTGTGCGGTGTGCTGGGTGTCTGATGGGGCTGTGGTACATTGTGTACTGTCAGTGGTGTGTGGTGTGCTGGGTGTCTGATGGGAGTGTGGTACATTGTGTACTGTCAGTGGTGTGCGGTGTGCTGGGTGTCTGATGGGGCTGTGGTACATTGTGTACTGTCAGTGGTGTGCGGTGTGCTGGGTGTCTGATGGGGGTGTGGTACATTGTGTACTGTCAGTGGTGTGCGGTGTGCTGGGTGCCTGATGGGATTGTGGTACATTGTGTACTGTCAGTGGTGTGTGGTGTGCTTGGTATCTGATGGGGGTGTGGTACATTGTGTACTGTCAGTGGTGTGCGGTGTGCTGGGTGCCTGATGGGGGTGTGGTACATTGTGTACTGTCAGTGGTGTGTGGTGTGCTGGGTGCCTGATGGGGGTGTGGTACATTGTGTACTGTCAGTGGTGTGTGGTGTGCTGGGTGTCTGATGGGGGTGTGGTACATTGTGTACTGTCAGTGGTGTGCGGTGTGCTGGGTGTCTGATGGGGGTGTGGTACATTGTGTACTGTCAGTGGTGTGCTGTGTGCTGGGTGCCTGATGGGGATGAGGTACATTGTGTACTGTCAGTGGTGTGTGGTGTGCTGGGTGCCTGATGGGGCTGTGGTACATTGTGTACTGTCAGTGGTGTGAGGTGTGCTGGGTGCCTGATGGGGGTGTGGTACATTGTGTACAGTCAGTGATGTGTGGTGTGCTGTGTGCCTGATGGGGGTGTGGTACATTGTGTACTGTCAGTGGTGTGTGGTGTGCTGGGTGTCTGATGGGGGTGTGGTACATTGTGGACTGTCAGTGGTGTGTGGTGTGCTGGGTGTCTGACATGTGTGTGGTACATTGTGGACTGTCAGTGGTGTGTGGTGTGCTGGGTGTCTGATGTGGGTGTGGTACATTGTGTACTGTCAGTGGTGTGTGGTGTGCTGGGTGTCTGATGGGGGTGTGGTACATTGTGTACTGTCAGTGGTGTGTGGTGTGCTGGGTGCCTGATGGTGGTGTGGTACATTGTGTACTGTCTGTGGTGTGTGGTGTGCTGGGTGTCTGATGGGGCTGTGGTACATTGTGTACTGTCAGTGGTGTGCTGTGTGCTGGGTATCTGATGGGGCTGTGGTACATTGTGTACTGTCAGTGGTGTGCGGTATGCTGGGTGACTGATGGGGGTGTGATACATTGTGTACTGTCAGTGGTGTGCGTTGTGCTGGGTGTCTGATGGGGGTGAGGTACATTGTGCACTGTCAGTGGTGTGCGGTGTGCTGGGTGTCTGGTGGGGGTGTGGTACATTGTGTACTGTCAGTGGTGTGTGGTGAGCTGGGTGCCTGATGGGGGTGTGGGACATTGTGTACTGTCAGTGGTGTGCGGTGAGCTGGGTGCCTGATGGGGATGTGGTACATTGTGTACTGTCAGTGGTGTATGGTGTGCTGGGTGTCTGATGGGGGTGTGGTACATTGTGTACTGTCAGTGGTGTGTGGTGTGCTGGGTGCCTGATGGGGGTGTGGTACATTGTGTACTGTCAGTGGTGTGCGGTGTGCTGGGTGTCTGATGGGGGTGTGGTACATTGTGTACTGTCAGTGGTGTGTGGTGTGCTGTGTGTCTGATGGGGGTGAGGTACATTGTGTACTGTCAGTGGTGTGCAGTGTGCTGGGTGTCTGATGGGGTTGTGGTACATTGTGTACTGTCAGTGGTGTGCGGTGTGCTGGGTGTCTGATGGGGTTGTGGTACATTGTGTACTGTCAGTGGTGTGTGGTGTGCTGGGTGTCTGATGGGGGTGTGGTACATTGTGTACTGTCAGTGGTGTGTGGTGTGCTGGGTGTCTGATGGGAGTGTGGTACATTGTGTACTGTCAGTGGTGTGCGGTGTGCTGGGTGTCTGATGGGGCTGTGGTACATTGTGTACTGTCAGTGGTGTGCGGTGTGCTGGGTGTCTGATGGCGGTGTGGTTCATTGTGTACTGTCAGTGGTGTGTGGTGTGCTGGGTGCCTGATGGGGTTGTGGTACATTGTGTACTGTCAGTGGTGTGTGGTGTGCTTGGTATCTGATGGGGGTGTGGTACATTGTGTACTGTCAGTGGTGTGCGGTGTGCTGGGTGTCTGATGGGGGTGTGGTACATTGTGTACTGTCAGTGGTGTGCGGTGTGCTGGGTGTCTGATGGGGGTGTGGT
Organism: Scyliorhinus torazame; assembly: GCF_047496885.1. Lineage (NCBI taxonomy): Eukaryota > Metazoa > Chordata > Chondrichthyes > Carcharhiniformes > Scyliorhinidae > Scyliorhinus > Scyliorhinus torazame. The sequence continues at coordinate 176,977 of NW_027307826.1, forward strand.
ACATTGTGTACTGTCAGTGGTGTGTGGTGTGCTGGGTGTCTGATGGGGCTGTGGTACATTGTGTACTGTCAGTGGTGTGTGGTGTGCTTGGTATCTGATGGGGGTGTGGTACATTGTGTACTGTCAGTGGTGTGCTGTGTGCTGGGTGTCTGATGGGGGTGTGGTACATTGTGTACTGTCAGTGGTGTGTGGTGTGCTTGGTATCTGATGAGGGTGTGGTACATTGTGTACTGTCAGTGGTGTGCGGTGTGCTGGGTGTCTGATGGGGGTGTGGTACATTGTGTACTGTCAGTGGTGTGCGGTGTGCTGGGTGTCTGATGGGGCTGTGGTACATTGTGTACTGTCAGTGGTGTGTGGTGTGCTTGGTATCTGATGGGGGTGTGGTACATTGTGTACTGTCAGTGGTGTGCGGTGTGCTGGGTGTCTGATGGGGGAGTGGTACATTGTGTACTGTCAGTGGTGTGTGGTGTGCTGGGTGTCTGATGGGGGTGTGGTACATTGTGTACTGTCAGTGGTGTGCGGTGTGCTGGGTGTCTGATGGGGGTGTGGTACATTGTGTACTGTCAGTGGGGTGCGGTGTGCTGGGTGTCTGATGGGGGTGTGGTACATTGTGTACTGTCAGTGGTGTGCGGTGTGCTGGGTGCCTGATGGGGGTGTGGTACATTGTGTACTGTCAGTGGTGTGTGGTGTGCTGGGTGTCTGATGGGGGTGTGGTACATTGTGTACTGTCAGTGATGTGCGGTGTGCTGGTTGTCTGATGGGGGTGTGGTACATTGTGTACTGTCAGTGGTGTGCTGTGTGCTGGGTGCCTGATGGGGATGAGGTACATTGTGTACTGTCAGTGGTGTGTGGTGTGCTGGGTGCCTGATGGGGCTGTGGTACATTGTGTACTGTCAGTGGTGTGCGGTGTGCTGGGTGTCTGATGGGGGTGTGGTACATTGTGTACTGTCAGTGGTGTGAGGTGTGCTGGGTGCCTGATGGGGGTGTGGTACATTGTGTACTGTCAGTGGTGTGTGGTGTGCTGGGTGTCTGATGGGGGTGTGGTACATTGTGTACTATCAGTGGTGTGCGGTGTGCTGGGTGCCTGATGGGGGTGTGGTACATTGTGTACTGTCAGTGGTGTGTGGTGTGCTGGGTGCCTGATGGGGGTGAGGTACATTGTGTACTGTCAGTGGTGTGCGGTGTGCTGGGTGTCTGATGCGGGTGTGGTACATTGTGTGCTGTCAGTGGTGTGCATGGTGGTGGGTGTCTGATGGGGCTGTGGTACATTGTGTACTGTCAGTGGTGTGTGGTGTGCTGGGTGTCTGATGGGAGTGTGGTACATTGTGTACTGTCAGTGGTGTGCGGTGTGCTGGGTGTCTGATGGGGCTGTGGTACATTGTGTACTGTCAGTGGTGTGCGGTGTGCTGGGTGTCTGATGGGGGTGTGGTACATTGTGTACTGTCAGTGGTGTGCGGTGTGCTGGGTGCCTGATGGGGTTGTGGTACATTGTGTACTGTCAGTGGTGTGTGGTGTGCTTGGTATCTGATGGGGGTGTGGTACATTGTGTACTGTCAGTGGTGTGCGGTGTGCTGGGTGTCTGATGGGGGTGTGGTACATTGTGTACTGTCAGTGATGTGCGGTGTGCTGGGTGTCTGATGGGGGTGTGGTACATTGTGTACTGTCAGTGGTGTGCGGTGAGCTGGGTGTCTGATGGGGGTGTGGTACATTGTGTACTGTCAGTGGTGTGCGGTGTGCTGGGTGTCTGATGGGGGTGTGGTACATTGTGTACTGTCAGTGGTGTGCGGTGTGCTGGGTGTCTGATGGGGCTGTGGTACATTGTGTACTGTCAGTGGTGTGTGGTGTGCTTGGTATCTGATGGGGGTGTGGTACATTGTGTACTGTCAGTGGTGTGCGGTGTGCTGGGTGTCTGATGGGGGAGTGGTACATTGTGTACTGTCAGTGGTGTGTGGTGTGCTGGGTGTCTGATGGGGGTGTGGTACATTGTGTACTGTCAGTGGTGTGCGGTGTGCTGGGTGTCTGATGGGGGTGTGGTACATTGTGTACTGTCAGTGGGGTGCGGTGTGCTGGGTGTCTGATGGGGGTGTGGTACATTGTGTACTGTCAGTGGTGTGCGGTGTGCTGGGTGCCTGATGGGGGTGTGGTACATTGTGTACTGTCAGTGGTGTGTGGTGTGCTGGGTGTCTGATGGGGGTGTGGTACATTGTGTACTGTCAGTGGTGTGCGGTGTGCTGGTTGTCTGATGGGGGTGTGGTACATTGTGTACTGTCAGTGGTGTGCTGTGTGCTGGGTGCCTGATGGGGATGAGGTACATTGTGTACTGTCAGTGGTGTGTGGTGTGCTGGGTGCCTGATGGGGCTGTGGTACATTGTGTACTGTCAGTGGTGTGCGGTGTGCTGGGTGTCTGATGGGGGTGTGGTACATTGTGTACTGTCAGTGGTGTGCGGTGTGCTGGGTGCGTGATGGGGGTGTGGTACATTGTGTACTGTCAGTGGTGTGTGGTGTGCTGGGTGTCTGATGGGGGTGTGGTACATTGTGTACTATCAGTGGTGTGCGGTGTGCTGGGTGCCTGATGGGGGTGTGGTACATTGTGTACTGTCAGTGGTGTGTGGTGTGCTGGGTGCCTGATGGGGGTGAGGTACATTGTGTACTGTCAGTGGTGTGCGGTGTGCTGGGTGTCTGATGCGGGTGTGGTACATTGTGTGCTGTCAGTGGTGTGCATGGTGGTGGGTGTCTGATGGGGCTGTGGTACATTGTGTACTGTCAGTGGTGTGTGGTGTGCTGGGTGTCTGATGGGAGTGTGGTACATTGTGTACTGTCAGTGGTGTGCGGTGTGCTGGGTGTCTGATGGGGCTGTGGTACATTGTGTACTGTCAGTGGTGTGCGGTGTGCTGGGTGTCTGATGGGGGTGTGGTACATTGTGTACTGTCAGTGGTGTGCGGTGTGCTGGGTGCCTGATGGGGTTGTGGTACATTGTGTACTGTCAGTGGTGTGTGGTGTGCTTGGTATCTGATGGGGGTGTGGTACATTGTGTACTGTCAGTGGTGTGCGGTGTGCTGGGTGTCTGATGGGGGTGTGGTACATTGTGTACTGTCAGTGATGTGCGGTGTGCTGGGTGTCTGATGGGGGTGTGGTACATTGTGTACTGTCAGTGGTGTGCGGTGAGCTGGGTGTCTGATGGGGGTGTGGTACATTGTGTACTGTCAGTGGTGTGCGGTGTGCTGGGTGTCTGATGGGGGTGTGGTACATTGTGTACTGTCAGTGGTGTGCGGTGTGCTGGGTGTCTGATGGGGGTGTGGTACATTGTGTACTGTCAGTGGTGTGCGGTGTGCTGGGTGTCTGATGGGGGTGTGGTACATTGTGTACTGTCAGTGGTGTGCGGTGTGCTGGGTGCCTGATGGGGGTGTGGTACATTGTGTACTGTCAGTGGTGTGTGGTGTGCTGGGTGTCTGATGGGGGTGAGGTACATTGTGTACTGTCAGTGGTGTGCGGTGTGCTGGGTGTCTGATGGGGGTGTGTTACATTGTGTACGGTCAGTGGTGTGTGGTGTGCTGGGTGTCTGATGGGGGTGTGGTACATTGTGTACTGTCAGTGGTGTGCGGTGTGCTGGGTGTCTGATGGGGGTGTGGTACATTGTGTACTGTCAGTGGTGTGTGGTGTGCTGGGTGTCTGATGGGGGTGTGGTACATTGTGTACTGTCAGTGGTGTGCGGTGTGCTGGGTGTCTGATGGGGGTGTGGTACATTGTGTACTGTCAGTGGTGTGCTGTGTGCTGGGTGCCTGATGGGGATGAGGTACATTGTGTACTGTCAGTGGTGTGTGGTGTGCTGGGTGTCTGATGGGACTGTGGTACATTGTGTACTGTCAGTGGTGTGTGGTGTGCTGGGTGTCTGATGGGGGTGTGGTACATTGTGTACTGTCAGTGGTGTGAGGTGTGCTGGGTGTCTGATGGGGGTGTGGTACATTGTGTACTGTCAGTGGTGTGCGGTGTGCTGGGTGTCTGATGGGGCTGTGATACATTGTGTACTGTCAGTGGTGTGCTGTGTGCTGTGTGTCTGATGGGGGTGTGGTACATTGTGTACTGTCAGTGGTGTGTGGTGTGCTGGGTCCCTGATGGGGCTGTGGTACATTGTGTACTGTCAGTGGTGTGCGGTGTGCTGGGTGCCTGATGGGGGTGTGGTACATTGTGTACTGTCAGTGGTGTGTGGTGTGCTGGGTGTCTGATGAGGGTGTGGTACATTGTGTACTGTCAGTGGTGTGCGGTGTGCTGGGTGTCTGATGGGGGTGTGGTACATTGTGTACTGTCAGTGGTGTGCTGTGTGCTGGGTGCCTGATGGGGATGAGGTACATTGTGTACTGTCAGTGGTGTGAGGTGTGCTGGGTGTCTGATGGGGGTGTGGTACATTGTGTACTGTCAGTGGTGTGCGGTGTGCTGGGTGTCTGATGGGGGTGTGGTACATTGTGTACTGTCAGTGGTGTGCGGTGTGCTGGGTGTCTGATGGGGGTGTGGTACATTGTGTACTGTCAGTGGTGTGCTGTGTGCTGGGTGCCTGATGGGGATGAGGTACATTGTGTACTGTCAGTGGTGTGTGGTGTGCTGGGTGCCTGATGGGGCTGTGGTACATTGTGTACTGTCAGTGGTGTGCGGTGTGCTGGGTGTCTGATGGGGGTGTGGTACATTGTGTACTGTCAGTGGAGTGCGGTGTGCTGGGTGTCTGATGGGGGTGTGGTACATTGTGTACTGTCAGTGGTGTGCGGTGCGCTGGGTGTCTGATGGGGGTGTGGTACATTGTGTACTGTCAGTGGTGTGTGGTGTGCTGGGTGTCTGATGGGGGTGTGGTACATTGTGTACTGTCAGTGGTGTGTGGTGTGCTGGGTGTCTGATGGGGGTGTGGTACATTGTGTACTGTCAGTGGTGTGCGGTGTGCTGGGTGTCTGATGGGGGTGTGGTACATTGTGTACTGTCAGTGGTGTGCGGTGTGCTGGGTGCCTGATGGGGCTGTGGTACATTGTGTACTGTCAGTGGTGTGTGGTGTGCTGGGTGTCTGATGGGAGTGTGGTACATTGTGTACTGTCAGTGGTGTGCGGTGTGCTGGGTGTCTGATGGGGCTGTGGTACATTGTGTACTGTCAGTGGTGTGCGGTGTGCTGGGTGTCTGATGGGGGTGTGGTACATTGTGTACTGTCAGTGGTGTGCGGTGTGCTGGGTGCCTGATGGGGTTGTGGTACATTGTGTACTGTCAGTGGTGTGTGGTGTGCTTGGTATCTGATGGGGGTGTGGTACATTGTGTACTGTCAGTGGTGTGCGGTGTGCTGGGTGTTTGATGGGGGTGTGGTACATTGTGTACTGTCAGTGGTGTGCGGTGTGCTGGGTGTCTGATGGGGGTGTGGTACATTGTGTGCTGTCAGTGGTGTGCGGTGTGCTGGGTTTCTGATGGGGGTGTGGTACATTGTGTACTGTCAGTGGTGTGCGGTGTGCTGGGTGCCTGATGGGGGTGTGGTACATTGTGTACTGTCAGTGGTGTGTGGTGTGCTGGGTGTCTGATGGGGGTGTGGTACATTGTGTACTGTCAGTGGTGTGCGGTGTGCTGGGTGTCTGATGGGGGTGTGGTACATTGTGTACTGTCAGTGGTGTGCTGTGTGCTGGGTGCCTGATGGGGATGAGGTACATTGTGTACTGTCAGTGGTGTGTGGTGTGCTGGGTGCCTGATGGGGCTGTGGTACATTGTGTACTGTCAGTTGTGTGCGGTGTGCTGCGTGTCTGATGGGGGTGTGGTACATTGTGTACTGTCAGTGGTGTGCGGTGTGCTGGGTGCCTGATGGGGGTGTGGTACATTGTGTACTGTCAGTGGTGTGCGGTGTGCTGGGTGCCTGATGGGGGTGTGGTACATTGTGTACTGTCAGTGGTGTGCGGTGTGCTGGGTGCCTGATGGGGGTGTGGTACATTGTGTACTGTCAGTGGTGTGCGGTGTGCTGGGTGCCTGATGGGGGTGTGGTACATTGTGTACTGTCAGTGGTGTGCGGTGTGCTGGGTCCCTGATGGGGGTGTGGTACATTGTGTACTGTCAGTGGTGTGCGGTGTGCTGTGTGTCTGATGGGGCTGTGGTACATTGTGTACTGTCAGTGGTGTGTGGTGTGCTGGGTCCCTGATGGGGGTGTGGTACATTGTGTACTGTCAGTGGTGTGCGGTGTGCTGGGTGTCTGATGGGGCTGTGGTACATTGTGTACTGTCAGTGGTGTGCGGTATGCTGGGTGACTGATGGGGGTGTGATACATTGTGTACTGTCAGTGGTGTGCGTTGTGCTGGGTGTCTGATGGGGGTGAGGTACATTGTGCACTGTCAGTGGTGTGCGGTGTGCTGGGTGTCTGGTGGGGGTGTGGTACATTGTGTACTGTCAGTGGTGTGTGGTGAGCTGGGTGCCTGATGGGGGTGTGGGACATTGTGTACTGTCAGTGGTGTGCGGTGAGCTGGGTGCCTGATGGGGATGTGGTACATTGTGTACTGTCAGTGGTGTATGGTGTGCTGGGTGTCTGATGGGGGTGTGGTACATTGTGTACTGTCAGTGGTGTGTGGTGTGCTGGGTGCCTGATGGGGGTGTGGTACATTGTGTACTGTCAGTGGTGTGCGGTGTGCTGGGTGTCTGATGGGGGTGTGGTACATTGTGTACTGTCAGTGGTGTGTGGTGTGCTGTGTGTCTGATGGGGGTGAGGTACATTGTGTACTGTCAGTGGTGTGCAGTGTGCTGGGTGTCTGATGGGGTTGTGGTACATTGTGTACTGTCAGTGGTGTGCGGTGTGCTGGGTGTCTGATGGGGTTGTGGTACATTGTGTACTGTCAGTGGTGTGTGGTGTGCTGGGTGTCTGATGGGGGTGTGGTACATTGTGTACTGTCAGTGGTGTGTGGTGTGCTGGGTGTCTGATGGGAGTGTGGTACATTGTGTACTGTCAGTGGTGTGCGGTGTGCTGGGTGTCTGATGGGGCTGTGGTACATTGTGTACTGTCAGTGGTGTGCGGTGTGCTGGGTGTCTGATGGCGGTGTGGTACATTGTGTACTGTCAGTGGTGTGTGGTGTGCTGGGTGCCTGATGGGGTTGTGGTACATTGTGTACTGTCAGTGGTGTGTGGTGTGCTTGGTATCTGATGGGGGTGTGGTACATTGTGTACTGTCAGTGGTGTGCGGTGTGCTGGGTGTCTGATGGGGGTGTGGTACATTGTGTACTGTCAGTGGTGTGCGGTGTGCTGGGTGTCTGATGGGGGTGTGGTACATTGTGTACTGTCAGTGGTGTGTGGTGTGCTGGGTGTCTGATGGGGCTGTGGTACATTGTGTACTGTCAGTGGTGTGTGGTGTGCTTGGTATCTGATGGGGGTGTGGTACATTGTGTACTGTCAGTGGTGTGCTGTGTGCTGGGTGTCTGATGGGGGTGTGGTACATTGTGTACTGTCAGTGGTGTGTGGTGTGCTTGGTATCTGATGAGGGTGTGGTACATTGTGTACTGTCAGTGGTGTGCGGTGTGCTGGGTGTCTGATGGGGGTGTGGTACATTGTGTACTGTCAGTGGTGTGCGGTGTGCTGGGTGTCTGATGGGGCTGTGGTACATTGTGTACTGTCAGTGGTGTGTGGTGTGCTTGGTATCTGATGGGGGTGTGGTACATTGTGTACTGTCAGTGGTGTGCGGTGTGCTGGGTGTCTGATGGGGGAGTGGTACATTGTGTACTGTCAGTGGTGTGTGGTGTGCTGGGTGTCTGATGGGGGTGTGGTACATTGTGTACTGTCAGTGGTGTGCGGTGTGCTGGGTGTCTGATGGGGGTGTGGTACATTGTGTACTGTCAGTGGGGTGCGGTGTGCTGGGTGTCTGATGGGGGTGTGGTACATTGTGTACTGTCAGTGGTGTGCGGTGTGCTGGGTGCCTGATGGGGGTGTGGTACATTGTGTACTGTCAGTGGTGTGTGGTGTGCTGGGTGTCTGATGGGGGTGTGGTACATTGTGTACTGTCAGTGGTGTGCGGTGTGCTGGTTGTCTGATGGGGGTGTGGTACATTGTGTACTGTCAGTGGTGTGCGGTGTGCTGGGTGCCTGATGGGGCTGTGGTACATTGTGTACTGTCAGTGGTGTGCGGTGTGCTGGGTGCCTGATGGGGGTGTGGTACATTGTGTACTGTCAGTGGTGTGTGGTGTGCTGGGTGCCTGATGGGGCTGTGGTACATTGTGTACTGTCAGTGGTGTGCGGTGTGCTGGGTGTCTGATGGGGGTGTGGTACATTGTGTACTGTCAGTGGTGTGCGGTGTGCTGGGTGCCTGATGGGGGTGTGGTACATTGTGTACTGTCAGTGGTGTGTGGTGTGCTGGGTGTCTGATGGGGGTGTGGTACATTGTGTACTATCAGTGGTGTGCGGTGTGCTGGGTGCCTGATGGGGGTGTGGTACATTGTGTACTGTCAGTGGTGTGTGGTGTGCTGGGTGCCTGATGGGGGTGAGGTACATTGTGTACTGTCAGTGGTGTGCGGTGTGCTGGGTGTCTGATGCGGGTGTGGTACATTGTGTGCTGTCAGTGGTGTGCATGGTGGTGGGTGTCTGATGGGGTTGTGGTACATTGTGTACTGTCAGTGGTGTGTGGTGTGCTTGGTATCTGATGGGGGTGTGGTACATTGTGTACTGTCAGTGGTGTGCGGTGTGCTGGGTGTCTGATGGGGGTGTGGTACATTGTGTACTGTCAGTGGTGTGCGGTGTGCTGGGTGCCTGATGGGGTTGTGGTACATTGTGTACTGTCAGTGGTGTGTGGTGTGCTTGGTATCTGATGGGGGTGTGGTACATTGTGTACTGTCAGTGGTGTGCGGTGTGCTGGGTGTCTGATGGGGGTGTGGTACATTGTGTACTGTCAGTGATGTGCGGTGTGCTGGGTGTCTGATGGGGGTGTGGTACATTGTGTACTGTCAGTGGTGTGCGGTGAGCTGGGTGTCTGATGGGGGTGTGGTACATTGTGTACTGTCAGTGGTGTGCGGTGTGCTGGGTGTCTGATGGGGGTGTGGTACATTGTGTACTGTCAGTGGTGTGCGGTGTGCTGGGTGTCTGATGGGGGTGTGGTACATTGTGTACTGTCAGTGGTGTGCGGTGTGCTGGGTGTCTGATGGGGGTGTGGTACATTGTGTACTGTCAGTGGTGTGTGGTGTGCTGGGTGCCTGATGGGGGTGTGGTACATTGTGTACTGTCAGTGGTGTGCGGTGTGCTGGGTGCCTGATGGGGGTGTGGTACATTGTGTACTGTCAGTGGTGTGTGGTGTGCTGGGTGTCTGATGGGGGTGTGGTACATTGTGTACTGTCAGTGGTGTGCGGTGTGCTGGGTGTCTGATGGGGGTGTGGTACATTGTGTACTGTCAGTGGTGTGCTGTGTGCTGGGTGCCTGATGGGGATGAGGTACATTGTGTACTGTCAGTGGTGTGTGGTGTGCTGGGTGCCTGATGGGGCTGTGGTACATTGTGTACTGTCAGTGGTGTGAGGTGTGCTGGGTGTCTGATGGGGGTGTGGTACATTGTGTACTGTCAGTGGTGTGCGGTGTGCTGGGTGTCTGATGGTGGTGTGGTACATTGTGTACTGTCAGTGGTGTGCGGTGTGCTGTGTGTCTGATGGGGGTGTGGTACATTGTGTACTGTCAGTGGTGTGCGGTGTGCTGGGTGTCTGATGGGGGTGTGGTACATTGTGTACTGTCAGTGGTGTGCGGTGTGCTGGGTGCCTGATGGGGGTGTGGTACATTGTGTACTGTCAGTGGTGTGTGGTGTGCTGGGTCCCTGATGGGGCTGTGGTACATTGTGTACTGTCAGTGGTGTGCGGTGTGCTGGGTGCCTGATGGGGGTGTGGTACATTGTGTACTGTCAGTGGTGTGTGGTGTGCTGGGTGTCTGATGAGGGTGTGGTACATTGTGTACTGTCAGTGGTGTGCGGTGTGCTGGGTGTCTGATGGGGGTGTGGTACATTGTGTACTGTCAGTGGTGTGCTGTGTGCTGGGTGCCTGATGGGGATGAGGTACATTGTGTACTGTCAGTGGTGTGAGGTGTGCTGGGTGTCTGATGGGGGTGTGGTACATTGTGTACTGTCAGTGGTGTGCGGTGTGCTGGGTGTCTGATGGGGGTGTGGTACATTGTGTACTGTCAGTGGTGTGCGGTGTGCTGGGTGTCTGATGGGGGTGTGGTACATTGTGTACTGTCAGTGGTGTGCTGTGTGCTGGGTGCCTGATGGGGATGAGGTACATTGTGTACTGTCAGTGGTGTGTGGTGTGCTGGGTGCCTGATGGGGCTGTGGTACATTGTGTACTGTCAGTGGTGTGCGGTGTGCTGGGTGTCTGATGGGGGTGTGGTACATTGTGTACTGTCAGTGGAGTGCGGTATGCTGGGTGTCTGATGGGGGTGTGGTACATTGTGTACTGTCAGTGGTGTGCGGTGCGCTGGGTGTCTGATGGGGGTGTGGTACATTGTGTACTGTCAGTGGTGTGTGGTGTGCTGGGTGTCTGATGGGGGTGTGGTACATTGTGTACTGTCAGTGGTGTGTGGTGTGCTGGGTGTCTGATGGGGGTGTGGTACATTGTGTACTGTCAGTGGTGTGCGGTGTGCTGGGTGTCTGATGGGGGTGTGGTACATTGTGTACTGTCAGTGGTGTGCGGTGTGCTGGGTGCCTGATGGGGCTGTGGTACATTATGTACTGTCAGTGGTGTGTGGTGTGCTGGGTGTCTGATGGGAGTGTGGTACATTGTGTACTGTCAGTGGTGTGCGGTGTGCTGGGTGTCTGATGGGGCTGTGGTACATTGTGTACTGTCAGTGGTGTGCGGTGTGCTGGGTGTCTGATGGGGGTGTGGTACATTGTGTACTGTCAGTGGTGTGCGGTGTGCTGGGTGCCTGATGGGGTTGTGGTACATTGTGTACTGTCAGTGGTGTGTGGTGTGCTTGGTATCTGATGGGGGTGTGGTACATTGTGTACTGTCAGTGGTGTGCGGTGTGCTGGGTGTTTGATGGGGGTGTGGTACATTGTGTACTGTCAGTGGTGTGCGGTGTGCTGGGTGTCTGATGGGGGTGTGGTACATTGTGTGCTGTCAGTGGTGTGCGGTGTGCTGGGTTTCTGATGGGGGTGTGGTACATTGTGTACTGTCAGTGGTGTGCGGTGTGCTGGGTGCCTGATGGGGGTGTGGTACATTGTGTACTGTCAGTGGTGTGCGGTGTGCTGGGTGCCTGATGGGGCTGTGGTACATTGTGTACTGTCAGTGGTGTGCGGTGTGCTGGGTGTCTGATGGGGGTGTGGTACATTGTGTACTGTCAGTGGTGTGCTGTGTGCTGGGTGCCTGATGGGGATGAGGTACATTGTGTACTGTCAGTGGTGTGTGGTGTGCTGGGTGCCTGATGGGGCTGTGGTACATTGTGTACTGTCAGTTGTGTGCGGTGTGCTGCGTGTCTGATGGGGCTGTGGCACATTGTGTACTGCCAGTGGTGTGCGGTGTGCTGGGTGCCTGATGGGGGTGTGGTACATTGTGTACTGTCAGTGGTGTGCGGTGTGCTGGGTGCCTGATGGGGGTGTGGTACATTGTGTACTGTCAGTGGTGTGTGGTGTGCTGGGTCCCTGATGGGGGTGTGGTACATTGTGTACTGTCAGTGGTGTGCGGTGTGCTGGGTGCCTGATGGGGGTGTGGTACATTGTGTACTGTCAGTGGTGTGCGGTGTGCTGTGTGTCTGATGGGGCTGTGGTACATTGTGTACTGTCAGTGGTGTGTGGTGTGCTGGGTCCCTGATGGGGGTGTGGTACATTGTGTACTGTCAGTGGTGTGCGGTGTGCTGGGTGCCTGATGGGGGTGTGGTACATTGTGTACTGTCAGTGGTGTGTGGTGTGCTGGGTGTCTGATGAGGATGTGGTACATTGTGTACTGTCAGTGGTGTGTGGTGTGCTGGGTGTCTGATGGGGGTGTGGTACATTGTGTACTGTCAGTGGTGTGCGGCGTGCTGGGTGTCTGATGGGGGTGTGGTACATTGTGTACTGTCAGTGGTGTGCTGTGTGCTGGGTGCCTGATGGGGATGAGGTACATTGTGTACTGTCAGTGGTGTGTGGTGCGCTGGGTGCCTGTTGGGGCTGTGGTACATTGTGTACTGTCAGTGGTGTGCGGTGTGCTGGGTGTCTGATGGGGGTGTGGTACATTGTGTACTGTCAGTGGTGTGCGGTGTGCTGGGTGCCTGATGGGGGTGTGGTACATTGTGTACTGTCAGTGGTGTGCGGTGTGCTGGGTGCCTGATGGGGGTGTGGTACATTGTGTACTGTCAGTGGTGTGTGGTGTGCTGGGTGCCTGATGGGGGTGAGGTACATTGTGTACTGTCAGTGGTGTGCGGTGTGCTGGGTGTCTGATGGGGGTGTGGTACATTGTGTGCTGTCAGTGGTGTGCGGTGTGCTGGGTGTCTGATGGGGCTGTGGTACATTGTGTACTGTCAGTGGTGTGTGGTGTGCTGGGTGTCTGATGGGAGTGTGGTACATTGTGTACTGTCAGTGGTGTGCGGTGTGCTGGGTGTCTGATGGGGCTGTGGTACATTGTGTACTGTCAGTGGTGTGCGGTGTGCTGGGTGTCTGATGGGGGTGTGGTACATTGTGTACTGTCAGTGGTGTGCGGTGTGCTGGGTGCGTGATGGGGTTGTGGTACATTGTGTACTGTCAGTGGTGTGTGGTGTGCTTGGTATCTGATGGGGGTGTGGTACATTGTGTACTGTCAGTGGTGTGCGGTGTGCTGGGTGTCTGATGGGGGTGTGGTACATTGTGTACTGTCAGTGGTGTGCGGTGTGCTGGGTGTCTGATGGTGGTGTGGTACATTGTGTACTGTCAGTGGTGTGTGGTGTGCTGGGTGCCTGATGGGGGTATGGTACATTGTGTACTGTCAATGGTGTGCGGTGTGCTGGGTGCCTGATGGGGGTGTGGTACATTGTGTACTGTCAGTGGTGTGCGGTGAGCTGGGTGTCTGATGGGGGTGTGGTACATTGTGTACTGTCAGTGGTGTGCGGTGTGCTGGGTGCCTGATGGGGGTGTGGTACATCGTGTACTGTCAGTGGTGTGCGGTGTGCTGGGTGCCTGATGGGGCTGTGGTACATTGTGTACTGTCAGTGGTGTGCGGTGTGCTGGGTGTCTGATGGGGGTGTGGTACATTGTGTACTGTCAGTGGTGTGTGTTGTGCTGGGTGCCTGATGGGGGTGTGGTACATTGTGCACTGTCAGTGGTGTGCGGTGAGCTGGGTTTCTGATGGGGGTGTGGTACATTGTGTACTGTCAGTGGTGTGCGGCGTGCTGGGTGTCTGATGGGGGTGTGGTACATTGTGTACTGTCAGTGGTGTGTGGTGAGCTGGGTGTCTGATGGGGGTGTGGTACATTGTGTACTGTCAGTGGTGTGCGGTGTGCTGGGTGCCTGATGGGGGTGTGGTACATTGTGTACTGTCAGTGGTGTGCGGTGTGCTGGGTGCCTGATGGGGGTGTGGTACATTGTGTACTGTCAGTGGTGTGTGGTGTGCTGGGTGCCTGATGGGGGTGAGGTACATTGTGTACTGTCAGTGGTGTGCGGTGTGCTGGGTGTCTGATGGGGGTGTGGTACATTGTGTGCTGTCAGTGGTGTGCGGTGTGCTGGGTGTCTGATGGGGCTGTGGTACATTGTGTACTGTCAGTGGTGTGTGGTGTGCTGGGTGTCTGATGGGAGTGTGGTACATTGTGTACTGTCAGTGGTGTGCGGTGTGCTGGGTGTCTGATGGGGCTGTGGTACATTGTGTACTGTCAGTGGTGTGCGGTGTGCTGGGTGTCTGATGGGGGTGTGGTACATTGTGTACTGTCAGTGGTGTGCGGTGTGCTGGGTGCGTGATGGGGTTGTGGTACATTGTGTACTGTCAGTGGTGTGTGGTGTGCTTGGTATCTGATGGGGGTGTGGTACATTGTGTACTGTCAGTGGTGTGCGGTGTGCTGGGTGTCTGATGGGGGTGTGGTACATTGTGTACTGTCAGTGGTGTGCGGTGTGCTGGGTGTCTGATGGTGGTGTGGTACATTGTGTACTGTCAGTGGTGTGTGGTGTGCTGGGTGCCTGATGGGGGTATGGTACATTGTGTACTGTCAATGGTGTGCGGTGTGCTGGGTGCCTGATGGGGGTGTGGTACATTGTGTACTGTCAGTGGTGTGCGGTGAGCTGGGTGTCTGATGGGGGTGTGGTACATTGTGTACTGTCAGTGGTGTGCGGTGTGCTGGGTGCCTGATGGGGGTGTGGTACATCGTGTACTGTCAGTGGTGTGCGGTGTGCTGGGTGCCTGATGGGGCTGTGGTACATTGTGTACTGTCAGTGGTGTGCGGTGTGCTGGGTGTCTGATGGGGGTGTGGTACATTGTGTACTGTCAGTGGTGTGTGTTGTGCTGGGTGCCTGATGGGGGTGTGGTACATTGTGCACTGTCAGTGGTGTGCGGTGAGCTGGGTTTCTGATGGGGGTGTGGTACATTGTGTACTGTCAGTGGTGTGCGGCGTGCTGGGTGTCTGATGGGGGTGTGGTACATTGTGTACTGTCAGTGGTGTGTGGTGAGCTGGGTGTCTGATGGGGGTGTGGTACATTGTGTATTGTCAGTGGTGTGTGGTTTGCTGGGTGTCTGATGGGGGTGTGGTACATTGTGTACTGTCAGTGGTGTGTGGTGAGCTGGGTGTCTGATGGGGGTGTGGTACATTGTGTACTGTCAGTGGTGTGCGGTGTGCTGGGTGCCTAATGGGGGTGTGGTACATTGTGCACTGTCAGTGGTGTGTGGTGTGCTGGGTGCCTGATGGGGCTGTGGTACATTGTGTACTGTCAGTGGTGTGCGGTATGCTGGGTGCCTGATGGGGGTGTGGTACATTGTGTACTGTCAGTGGTGTGCGGTGTGCTGGGTGTCTGATGGGGGTGTGGTACATTGTGTACTGTCAGTGGTGTGCGGTGTGCTGGGTGCCTGATGGGGCTGTGGTACATTGTGTACAGTCAGTGGTGTGCGGTGTGCTGGGTGTCTGATGGGGGTGTGGTAAATTGTGTACTGTCAGTGGTGTGTGGTGTGCTGGGTGCCTGATGGGGGTGTGGTACATTGTGTACTGTCAGTGGTGTGCGGTGAGCTGGGTTTCTGATGGGGGTGTGGTACATTGTGTACTGTCAGTGGTGTGTGGTGAGCTGGGTGTCTGATGGGGGTGTGGTACATTGTGTACTGTCAGTGGTGTGCGGTGTGCTGGGTGCCTAATGGGGGTGTTTTACATTGTGCACTGTCAGTGGTGTGTGGTGTGCTGGGTGTCTGATGGGGCTGTGGTACATTGTGTACTGTCAGTGGTGTGCGGTGAGCTGTGTGTCTGATGGGGGTGTGGTACATTGTGTACTGTCAGTGGTGTGCCGTGTG
This sequence comes from Scyliorhinus torazame, assembly GCF_047496885.1. Lineage (NCBI taxonomy): Eukaryota > Metazoa > Chordata > Chondrichthyes > Carcharhiniformes > Scyliorhinidae > Scyliorhinus > Scyliorhinus torazame. Next base: position 192,353 of record NW_027307826.1, read on the forward strand.
CTGGGTGCCTGATGGGGGTGTGGTACATTGTGTACTGTCAGTGGTGTGCGGTGTGATGGGTCCCTGATGGGGCTGTGGTACATTGTGTACTGTCAGTGGTGTGTAGTGTGCTGGGTGTCTGATGGGGGTGTGGTACATTGTGTACTGTCAGTGATGTGCGGTGTGCTGGGTGTCTGATGGGGGCGTGGTACAGTGTGTACTGTCAGTGGTGTGCGGTGTGCTGGGTGTCTGATGGTGGTGTGGTACATTGTGTACTGTCAGTGGTGTGTGGTGTGCTGGGTGTCTGATGGGGGGGTGGTACATTGTGCCCTGTCAGTGGTGTGTGGTGTGCTGGGTGTCTGATGGGGCTGTGGTACATTGTGTACTGTCAGTGGTGTGCAGTGTGTTGGGTGTCTGATGGGGGTGTGGTACATTTGGTACTGTCAGTGGTGTGTGGTGTGCTGGGTGTCTGATGGGGGTGAGGTACATTGTGTACTGTCAGTGGTGTGCGGTGTGCTGGGTGTGTTTTGGGGATGTGGTACATTGTGTACTGTCAGTGGTGTGCGGTGTGCTGGGTGCCTGATGGGGGTGTGGTACATTGTGTACTGTCAGTGGTGTGCGGTTTGCTGGGTGTCTGATGGGGGTGTGGTACAGTGTGTACTGTCAGTGGTGTGCTGGGTGTCTGATGGGGGTGTGGTACATTGTGTACAGTCAGTGATGTGCGGTGTGCTGGGTGTCTGATGGGGCTGTGGTACATTGTGTACTGTCAGTGGTGTGCGGTGTGCTGGGTGTCTGATGGGGCTGTGGTACATTGTGTACTGTCAGTGGTGTGCGGTGTGCTGTGTGCCTGATGGGGCTGTGGTACATTGTGTACTGTCAGTGGTGTGCGGTGTGCTGTGTGCCTGATGGGGGTGTGGTACATTGTGTACTGTCAGTGGTGTGTGGTGTGCTGGGTGTCTGATGGGGCTGTGGTACATTGTGTACTGTCAGTGGTGTGCGGTGTGCTGTGTGCCTGATGGGGCTGTGGTACATTGTGTACTGTCAGTGGTGTGCGGTGTGCTGGGTGCCTAATGGGGGTGTGGTACATTGTGCACTGTCAGTGGTGTGTGGTGTGCTGGGTGCCTGATGGGGCTGTGGTACATTGTGTACTGTCAGTGGTGTGCGGTATGCTGGGTGCCTGATGGGGGTGTGGTACATTGTGTACTGTCAGTGGTGTGCGGTGTGCTGGGTGCCTGATGGGGCTGTGGTACATTGTGTACAGTCAGTGGTGTGCGGTGTGCTGGGTGTCTGATGGGGGTGTGGTAAATTGTGTACTGTCAGTGGTGTGTGGTGTGCTGGGTGCCTGATGGGGGTGTGGTACATTGTGTACTGTCAGTGGTGTGCGGTGAGCTGGGTTTCTGATGGGGGTGTGGTACATTGTGTACTGTCAGTGGTGTGTGGTGAGCTGGGTGTCTGATGGGGGTGTGGTACATTGTGTACTGTCAGTGGTGTGCGGTGTGCTGGGTGCCTAATGGGGGTGTGGTACATTGTGCACTGTCAGTGGTGTGTGGTGAGCTGGGTGTCTGATGGGGGTGTGGTACATTGTGTACTGTTAGTGGTGTGCGGTGTGCTGGGTGCCTAATGGGGGTGTTTTACATTGTGCACTGTCAGTGGTGTGTGGTGTGCTGGGTGTCTGATGGGGCTGTGGTACATTGTGTACTGTCAGTGGTGTGCGGTGAGCTGGGTGTCTGATGGGGGTGTGGTACATTGTGTACTGTCAGTGGTGTGTGGTGAGCTGGGTGCCTGATGGGGGTGTGGTACATTGTGTACTGTCAGTGGTGTGCGGTGTGATGGGTCCCTGATGGGGCTGTGGTACATTGTGTACTGTCAGTGGTGTGTAGTGTGCTGGGTGTCTGATGGGGGTGTGGTACATTGTGTACTGTCAGTGATGTGCGGTGTGCTGGGTGTCTGATGGGGGCGTGGTACAGTGTGTACTGTCAGTGGTGTGCGGTGTGCTGGGTGTCTGATGGTGGTGTGGTACATTGTGTACTGTCAGTGGTGTGTGGTGTGCTGGGTGTCTGATGGGGGGTGGTACATTGTGCCCTGTCAGTGGTGTGTGGTGTGCTGGGTGTCTGATGGGGCTGTGGTACATTGTGTACTGTCAGTGGTGTGCAGTGTGTTGGGTGTCTGATGGGGGTGTGGTACATTTGGTACTGTCAGTGGTGTGTGGTGTGCTGGGTGTCTGATGGGGGTGAGGTACATTGTGTACTGTCAGTGGTGTGCGGTGTGCTGGGTGTGTTTTGGGGATGTGGTACATTGTGTACTGTCAGTGGTGTGCGGTGTGCTGGGTGCCTGATGGGGGTGTGGTACATTGTGTACTGTCAGTGGTGTGCGGTTTGCTGGGTGTCTGATGGGGGTGTGGTACAGTGTGTACTGTCAGTGGTGTGCTGGGTGTCTGATGGGGGTGTGGTACATTGTGTACAGTCAGTGATGTGCGGTGTGCTGGGTGTCTGATGGGGGTGTGGTACATTGTGTACTGTCAGTGGTGTGCGGTGTGCTGTGTGCCTGATGGGGCTGTGGTACATTGTGTACTGTCAGTGGTGTGCGGTGTGCTGTGTGCCTGATGGGGGTGTGGTACATTGTGTACTGTCAGTGGTGTGTGGTGTGCTGGGTGTCTGATGGGGCTGTGGTACATTGTGTACTGTCAGTGGTGTGCGGTGTGCTGTGTGCCTGATGGGGCTGTGGTACATTGTGTACTGTCAGTGGTGTGCGGTGTGCTGTGTGCCTGATGGGGCTGTGGTACATTGTGGACTGTCAGTGGTGTGTGGTGTGCTGGGTGTCTGATGTGGGTGTGGTACATTGTGGACTGTCAGTGGTGTGCGGTGTGCTGTGTGCCTGATGGGGCTGTGGTACATTGTGGACTGTCAGTGGTGTGTGGTGTGCTGGGTGTCTGATGTGGGTGTTGTACATTGTGGACTGTCAGTGGTGTGTGGTGTGCTGGGTGTCTGATGTGGGTGTGGTACATTGTGTACTGTCAGTGGTGTGCGGTGTGCTGGGTGCCTGATGGGGGTGTGGTACATTGTGTGCTGTCAGTGGTGTGTGGTGTGCTGGGTGTCTGATGGGGGGGTGGTACATTGTGCCCTGTCAGTGGTGTGTGGTGTGCTGGGTGTCTGATGGGGGTGTGGTACATTGTGTACTGTCAGTGGTGTGTGGTGTGCTGGGTGCCTGATGGGGGTGTGGTACATTGTGTACTGTCAGTGGTGTGCAGTGTGTTGGGTGTCTGATGGGGGTGTGGTACATTTGGTACTGTCAGTGGTGTGTGGTGTGCTGGGTGTCTGATGGGGGTGAGGTACATTGTGTACTGTCAGTGGTGTGCGGTGTGCTGGGTGTGTTTTGGGGATGTGGTACATTGTGTACTGTCAGTGGTGTGCGGTGTGCTGGGTGTCTGATGGGGGTGTGGTACATTGTGTACTGTCAGTGGTGTGCGGTGTGCTGGGTGCCTGATGGGGCTGTGGTACATTGTGTACTGTCAGTGGTGTGCGGTGTGCTGGGTGCCTGATGGGGCTGTGGTACATTGTGTACTGTCAGTGGTGTGCGGTGTGCTGGGTGCCTGATGGGGCTGTGGTACATTGTGTACTGTCAGTGGTGTGCGGTGTGCTGGGTGTCTGATGAGGGTGTGGCACATTGTGTACTGTCAGTGGTGTGTGGTGTGCTGGGTGCCTGATGGGGCTGTGGTACATTGTGTACTGTCAGTGGTGTGTGGTGTGCTGGGTGCCTGATGGGGCTGTGGTACATTGTGTACTGTCAGTGGTGTGCGGTGTGCTGGGTGCCTGATGGGGGTGTGGTACATTGTGTACTGTCAGTGGTGTGCGGTTTGCTGGGTGTCTGATGGGGGTGTGGTACAGTGTGTACTGTCAGTGGTGTGCTGGGTGTCTGATGGGGGTGTGGTACATTGTGAACAGTCAGTGATGTGTGGTGTGCTGTGTGCCTGATGGGGGTGTGGTACATTGTGTACTGTCAGTGGTGTGTGGTGTGCTGGGTGTCTGATGGGGGTGTGGTACATTGTGGACTGTCAGTGGTGTGTGGTGTGCTGGGTGTCTGATGTGGGTGTGGTACATTGTGGACTGTCAGTGGTGTGTGGTGTGCTGGGTGTCTGATGTGGGTGTGGTACATTGTGGACGGTCAGTGGTGTGTGGTGTGCTGGGTGTCTGATGGGGGTGTGGTACATTGTGTACTGTCAGTGGTGTGTGGTGTGCTGGGTGCCTGATGGTGGTGTGGTACATTGTGTACTGTCAGTGGTGTGTGGTGTGCTGGGTGTCTGATGGGGCTGTGGTACATTGTGTACTGTCAGTGGTGTGCTGTGTGCTGGGTGTCTGATGGGGCTGTGGTACATTGTGTACTGTCAGTGGTGTGCGGTATGCTGGGTGACTGATGGGTCTGTGGTACATTGTGTCCTGTCAGTGGTGTGTGGTGTGCTGGGTGTCTGATGGGGGTGTGGTACATTGTGTACTGTCAGTGGTGTGTGGTGAGCTGGGTGCCTGATGGGGCTGTGGTACATTGTGTACTGTCAGTGGTGTGCGGTGAGCTGGGTTTCTGATGGGGGTGTGGTACATTGTGCACTGTCAGTGGTGTGCGGTGTGCTGGGTGTCTGATGGGGGTGTGGTACATTGTGTACTGTCAGTGGTGTGCGGTGTTCTGGGTGTCTGATGGGGGTGTGGTACATTGTGTACTGTCAGTGGTGTGCGGTGTGCTGTGTGCCTGATGGGGGTGTGGTACATTGTGTACTGTCAGTGGTGTGTGGTGTGCTGGGTGTCTGATGGGGGTGTGGTACATTGTGTACTGTCAGTGGTGTGCGGTGTGCTGGCTGTCTGATGGGGGTGTGGTACATTGTGTACTGTCAGTGGTGTGCGGTGTGCTGGGTGTCTGATGGGGGGGTGGTACATTGTGCCCTGTCAGTGGTGTGTGGTGTGCTGGGTGTCTGATGGGGGTGTGGTACATTGTGTACTGTCAGTGGTGTGTGGTGTGCTGGGTGCCTGATGGGGGTGTGGTACATTGTGTACTGTCAGTGGTGTGCAGTGTGTTGGGTGTCTGATGGGGGTGTGGTACATTTGGTACTGTCAGTGGTGTGTGGTGTGCTGGGTGTCTGATGGGGGTGAGGTACATTGTGTACTGTCAGTGGTGTGCGGTGTGCTGGGTGTGTTTTGGGGATGTGGTACATTGTGTACTGTCAGTGGTGTGCGGTGTGCTGGGTGCCTGATGGGGGTGTGGTACATTGTGTACTGTCAGTGGTGTGCGGTGTGCTGGGTGTCTGATGGGGGTGTGGTACATTGTGGACTGTCAGTGGTGTGTGGTGTGCTGGGTGTCTGATGTGGGTGTGGTACATTGTGTACAGTCAGTGGTGTGCGGTGTGCTGGGTGTCTGATGGGGATGTGGTACAGTGTGTACTGTCAGTGGTGTGCTGGGTGTCTGATGGGGGTGTGGTACATTGTGAACAGTCAGTGATGTGTGGTGTGCTGTGTGCCTGATGGGGGTGTGGTACATTGTGTACTGTCAGTGGTGTGTGGTGTGCTGGGTGTCTGATGGGGGTGTGGTACATTGTGGACTGTCAGTGGTGTGTGGTGTGCTGGGTGTCTGATGTGGGTGTGGTACATTGTGGACTGTCAGTGGTGTGTGGTGTGCTGGGTGTCTGATGTGGGTGTGGTACATTGTGGACTGTCAGTGGTGTGTGGTGTGCTGGGTGTCTGATGGGGGTGTGGTACATTGTGTACTGTCAGTGGTGTGTGGTGTGCTGGGTGCCTGATGGTGGTGTGGTACATTGTGTACTGTCAGTGGTGTGTGGTGTGCTGGGTGTCTGATGGGGCTGTGGTACATTGTGTACTGTCAGTGGTGTGCTGTGTGCTGGGTGTCTGATGGGGCTGTGGTACATTGTGTACTGTCAGTGGTGTGCGGTATGCTGGGTGACTGATGGGGGTGTGATACATTGTGTACTGTCAGTGGTGTGCGGTGTGCTGGGTGTCTGATGGGGGTGAGGTACATTGTGCACTGTCAGTGATGTGTGGTGTGCTGTGTGCCTGATGGGGGTGTGGTACATTGTGTACTGTCAGTGGTGTGTGGTGTGCTGGGTGTCTGATGGGGGTGTGGTACATTGTGGACTGTCAGTGGTGTGTGGTGTGCTGGGTGTCTGATGTGGGTGTGGTACATTGTGGACTGTCAGTGGTGTGTGGTGTGCTGGGTGTCTGATGTGGGTGTGGTACATTGTGGACTGTCAGTGGTGTGTGGTGTGCTGGGTGTCTGATGGGGGTGTGGTACATTGTGTACTGTCAGTGGTGTGTGGTGTGCTGGGTGCCTGATGGTGGTGTGGTACATTGTGTACTGTCAGTGGTGTGTGGTGTGCTGGGTGTCTGATGGGGCTGTGGTACATTGTGTACTGTCAGTGGTGTGCTGTGTGCTGGGTGTCTGATGGGGCTGTGGTACATTGTGTACTGTCAGTGGTGTGCGGTATGCTGGGTGACTGATGGGGGTGTGATACATTGTGTACTGTCAGTGGTGTGCGGTGTGCTGGGTGTCTGATGGGGGTGAGGTACATTGTGCACTGTCAGTGGTGTGCGGTGTGCTGGGTGTCTGATGGGGGTGTGGTACATTGTGTACTGTCAGTGGTGTGTGGTGAGCTGGGTGCCTGATGGGGGTGTGGGACATTGTGTACTGTCAGTGGTGTGCGGTGAGCTGGGTGCCTGATGGGGATGTGGTACATTGTGTACTGTCAGTGGTGTATGGTGTGCTGGGTGTCTGATGGGGGTGTGGTACATTGTGTACTGTCAGTGGTGTGTGGTGTGCTGGGTGCCTGATGTGGGTGTGGTACATTGTGTACTGTCAGTGGTGTGCGGTGTGCTGGGTGTCTGATGGGGTTGTGGTACATTGTGTACTGTCAGTGGTGTGTGGTGTGCTGGGTGTCTGATGGGACTGTGGGACATTGTGTACTGTCAGTGGTGTGTGGTGTGCTGGGTGTCTGATGGGGGTGTGGTACATTGTGTACTGTCAGTGGTGTGTGGTGTGCTGTGTGTCTGATGGGGGTGAGGTACATTGTGTACTGTCAGTGGTGTGCGGTGTGCTGGGTGTCTGATGGGGTTGTGGTACATTGTGTACTGTCAGTGGTGTGCGGTGTGCTGGGTGTCTGATGGGGTTGTGGTACATTGTGTACTGTCAGTGGTGTGTGGTGTGCTGGGTGTCTGATGGGGGTGTGGTACATTGTGTACTGTCAGTGGTGTGTGGTGTGCTGGGTGTCTGATGGGAGTGTGGTACATTGTGTACTGTCAGTGGTGTGCGGTGTGCTGGGTGTCTGATGGGGCTGTGGTACATTGTGTACTATCAGTGGTGTGCGGTGTGCTGGGTGTCTGATGGGGGTGTGGTACATTGTGTACTGTCAGTGGTGTGCGGTGTGCTGGGTGCCTGATGGGGTTGTGGTACATTGTGTACTGTCAGTGATGTGCGGTGTGCTGGGTGTCTGATGGGGGTGTGGTACATTGTGTACTGTCAGTGGTGTGCGGTGTGCTGGGTGTCCGATGGGTGTGTGGTACATTGTGTACAGTCAGTGGTGTGCGGTGTGCTGGGTGTCCGATGGGTGTGTGGTACATTGTGTACTGTCAGTGGTGTGCGGTGTGCTGGGTGTCTGATTGGGGTGTGGTACATTGTGTACTGTCAGTGGTGTGCAGTGTGCTGGGTATCTGATGGGGGTGTGGTACATTGTGTACTGTCAGTGGTGTGCGGTGTGCTTGGTATCTGATGGGGGTGTGGTACATTGTGTACTGTCAGTGGTGTGCGGTGTGCTGGGTGTCTGATGGGGGTGTGGTACATTGTGTACTGTCAGTGGTGTGCGGTGTGCTGGGTGTCTGATGGGGGTGTGGTACATTGTGTACTGTCAGTGGTGTGTGGTGTGCTTGGTATCTGATGGGGGTGAGGGACATTGTGTACTGTCAGTGGTGTGTGGTGTGCTGGGTGTCTGATGGGGGTGTGGTACATTGTGTACTGTCAGTGGTGTGTGGTGTGCTGGGTGTCTGATGGGCGTGTGGTACATTGTGTACTGTCAGTGGTGTGCGGTGTGCTGGGTGCCTGATGGGGGTGTGGTACATTGTGTACTGTCAGTGGTGTGCGGTTTGCTGGGTGTCTGATGGGGGTGTGGTACATTGTGTACAGTCAGTGATGTGTGGTGTGCTGTGTGCCTGATGGGGGTGTGGTACATTGTGAACGGTCAGTGGTGCGCGGTGTGCTGGGTGTCTGATGGGGTGTGGTACATTGTGTACTGTCAGTGGTGTGTGGTGTGCTGGGTGTCTGATGGGGGTGTGGTACATTGTGGACTGTCAGTGGTGTGCGGTGTGCTGGGTGTCTGATGGGGGTGTGGTACATTGTGGACTGTAAGTGGTGTGTGGTGTGCTGGGTGTCTGATGGGGGTGGGGTACATTGTGTACTGTCAGTGGTGTGTGGTGTGCTGGGTGCCTGATGGGGGTGTGGTACATTGTGTACTGTCAGTGGTGTGTGGTGTGCTGGGTGCCTGATGGTGGTGTGGTACATTGTGTACTGTCAGTGGTGTGTGGTGTGCTGGGTGTCTGATGGGGCTGTGGTACATTGTGTACTGTCAGTGGTGTGTGGTGTGCTGGGTGTCTGATGGGGCTGTGGTACATTGTGTACTGTCAGTGGTGTGCTGTGTGCTGGGTGTCTGATGGGACTGTGGTACATTGTGTACTGTCAGTGGTGTGCGGTATGCTGGGTGACTGATGGGGGTGTGATACATTGTGTACTGTCAGTGGTGTGCGGTGTGCTGGGTGTCTGATGGGGGTGAGGTACATTGTGCACTGTCAGTCGTGTGCGGTGTGCTGGGTGTCTGATGGGGGTGTGGTACATTGTGTACTGTCAGTGGTGTGTGGTGAGCTGGGTGCCTGATGGGGGTGTGGGACATTGTGTACTGTCAGTGGTGTGCGGTGAGCTGGGTGCCTGATGGGGATGTGGTACATTGTGTACTGTCAGTGGTGTATGGTGTGCTGGGTGTCTGATGGGGGTGTGGTACATTGTGTACTGTCAGTGCTGTGTGGTGTGCTGGGTGCCTGATGGGGTGTGGTACATTGTGTACTGTCAGTGGTGTGCGGTGTGCTGGGTGTCTGATGGGGGTGTGGTACATTGTGTACTGTCAGTGGTGTGTGGTGTGCTGGGTGTCTGATGGGGGTGAGGTACATTGTGTACTGTCAGTGGTGTGCGGTGTGCTGGGTGTCAGATGGGGTTGTGGTACATTGTGTACTGTCAGTGGTGTGTGGTGTGCTGGGTGTCTGATGGGGGTGTGGTACATTGTGTACTGTCAGTGGTGTGTGGTGTGCTGGGTGCCTGATGGGGGTGTGGTACATTGTGTAATGTCAGTGGTGTGCGGTGTGCTGGGTGTCTGATGGGGGTGTGGTACATTGTGTACTGTCAGTGGTGTGCGATGTGCTGGGTGCCTGATGGGTCTGTGGTGCATTGTGTACTGTCAGTGGTGTGTGGTGAGCTGGGTGCCTGATGGGGGTGTGGTACATTGTGTACTGTCAGTGGTGTGCGGTGTGATGGGTCCCTGATGGGGCTGTGGTACATTGTGTACTGTCAGTGGTGTGTGGTGTGCTGGGTGTCTGATGGGGGTGTGGTACATTGTGTACTGTCAGTGGTGTGCGGTGTGCTGGGTGTCTGATGGGGGCGTGGTACATTGTGTACTGTCAGTGGTGTGCGGTGTGCTGGGTGTCTGATGGGGGTGTGGTACATTGTGTACTGTCAGTGGTGTGTGGTGTGCTGGGTGTCTGATGGGGGGGGTGGTACATTGTGCCCTGTCAGTGGTGTGTGGTGTGCTATGTGTCTGATGGGGCTGTGGTACATTGTGTACTGTCAGTGGTGTGTGGTGTGCTGAGTGTCTGATGGGACGGTGGTACATTGTGCCCTGTCAGTGGTGTGCGGTGTGCTATGTGTCTGATGGGGCTGTGGTACATTGTGTACTGTCAGTGGTGTGCAGTGTGTTGGGTGTCTGATGGGGGTGTGGTACATTTGGTACTGTCAGTGGTGTGTGGTGTGCTGGGTGCCTGATGGGGGTGAGGTACATTGTGTACTGTCAGTGGTGTGCGGTGTGCTGGGTGTGTTTTGGGGATGTGGTACATTGTGTACTGTCAGTGGTGTGCGGTGTGCTGGGTGCCTGATGGGGGTGTGGTACATTGTGTACTGTCAGTGGTGTGCGGTTTGCTGGGTGTCTGATGGGGGTGTGGTAACGTGTGTACTGTCAGTGGTGTGCTGGGTGTCTGATGTGGGTGTGGTACATTGTGTACAGTCAGTGATGTGTGGTGTGCTGTGTGCCTGATGGGGGTGTGGTACATTGTGTACTGTCAGTGGTGTGTGGTGTGCTGGGTGTCTGATGGGGGTGTGGTACATTGTGGACTGTCAGTGGTGTGTGGTGTGCTGGGTGTCTGACATGTGTGTGGTACATTGTGGACTGTCAGTGGTGTGTGGTGTGCTGGGTGTCTGATGTGGGTGTGGTACATTGTGTACTGTCAGTGGTGTGTGGTGGGCTGGGTGTCTGATGGGGGTGTGGTACATTGTGTACTGTCAGTGGTGTGTGGTGTGCTGGGTGCCTGATGGTGGTGTGGTACATTGTGTACTGTCTGTGGTGTGTGGTGTGCTGGGTGTCTGATGGGGCTGTGGTACATTGTGTACTGTCAGTGGTGTGCTGTGTGCTGGGTGTCTGATGGGGCTGTGGTACATTGTGTACTGTCAGTGGTGTGCGGTATGCTGGGTGACTGATGGGGGTGTGATACATTGTGTACTGTCAGTGGTGTGCGTTGTGCTGGGTGTCTGATGGGGGTGAGGTACATTGTGCACTGTCAGTGGTGTGCGGTGTGCTGGGTGTCTGGTGGGGGTGTGGTACATTGTGTACTGTCAGTGGTGTGCGGTGAGCTGGGTGCCTGATGGGGATGTGGTACATTGTGTACTGTCAGTGGTGTATGGTGTGCTGGGTGTCTGATGGGGGTGTGGTACATTGTGTACTGTCAGTGGTGTATGGTGTGCTGGGTGTCTGATGGGGGTGAGGTACATTGTGTACTGTCAGTGGTGTGTGGTGAGCTGGGTGCCTGATGGGGGTGTGGGACATTGTGTACTGTCAGTGGTGTGCGGTGAGCTGGGTGCCTGATGGGGATGTGGTACATTGTGTACTGTCAGTGGTGTATGGTGTGCTGGGTGTCTGATGGGGGTGTGGTACATTGTGTACTGTCAGTGGTGTGTGGTGTGCTGGGTGCCTGATGGGGGTGTGGTACATTGTGTACTGTCAGTGGTGTGCGGTGTGCTGGGTGTCTGATGGGGGTGTGGTACATTGTGTACTGTCAGTGGTGTGTGGTGTGCTGTGTGTCTGATGGGGGTGAGGTACATTGTGTACTGTCAGTGGTGTGCAGTGTGCTGGGTGTCTGATGGGGTTGTGGTACATTGTGTACTGTCAGTGGTGTGCGGTGTGCTGGGTGTCTGATGGGGTTGTGGTACATTGTGTACTGTCAGTGGTGTGTGGTGTGTGGGTGTCTGATGGGGGTGTGGTACATTGTGTACTGTCAGTGGTGTGTGGTGTGCTGGGTGTCTGATGGGAGTGTGGTACATTGTGTACTGTTAGTGGTGTTTGGTGTACTGTGTGTCTGATGGGGCTGTGGTACATTGTGTACTGTCAGTGGTGTGCGGTGTGCTGGGTGTCTGATGGCGGTGTGGTACATTGTGTACTGTCAGTGGTGTGTGGTGTGCTGGGTGCCTGATGGGGTTGTGGTACATTGTGTACTGTCAGTGGTGTGTGGTGTGCTTGGTATCTGATGGGGGTGTGGTACATTGTGTACTGTCAGTGGTGTGCTGTGTGCTGGGTGTCTGATGGGGGTGTGGTACATTGTGTACTGTCAGTGGTGTGTGGTGTGCTTGGTATCTGATGAGGGTGTGGTACATTGTGTACTGTCAGTGGTGTGCGGTGTGCTGGGTGTCTGATGGGGGTGTGGTACATTGTGTACTGTCAGTGGTGTGCGGTGTGCTGGGTGTCTGATGGGGCTGTGGTACATTGTGTACTGTCAGTGGTGTGTGGTGTGCTTGGTATCTGATGGGGGTGTGGTACATTGTGTACTGTCAGTGGTGTGCGGTGTGCTGGGTGTCTGATGGGGGAGTGGTACATTGTGTACTGTCAGTGGTGTGCGGTGTGCTGGGTGTCTGATGGGGGTGTGGTACATTGTGTATTGTCAGTGGGGTGCGGTGTGCTGGGTGTCTGAAGGGGGTGTGGTACATTGTGTACTGTCAGTGGTGTGTGGTGTGCTGGGTGCCTGATGGGGCTGTGGTACATTGTGTACTGTCAGTGGTGTGCGGTGTGCTGGGTGTCTGATGGGGGTGTGGTACATTGTGTACTGTCAGTGGTGTGTGGTGTGCTGGGTGCCTGATGGGGCTGTGGTACATTGTGTACTGTCAGTGGTGTGTGGTGTGCTGGGTGCCTGATGGGGCTGTGGTACATTGTGTACTGTCAGTGGTGTGCGGTGTGCTGGGTGTCTGATGGGGGTGTGGTACATTGTGTACTGTCAGTGGTGTGCGGTGTGCTGGGTGCCTGATGGGGGTGTGGTACATTGTGTACTGTCAGTGGTGTGTGGTGTGCTGGGTGTCTGATGGGGGTGTGGTACATTGTGTACTATCAGTGGTGTGCGGTGTGCTGGGTGCCTGATGGGGGTGTGGTACATTGTGTACTGTCAGTGGTGTGCGGTGTGCTGGGTGTCTGATGGGACTGTGGTACATTGTGTACTGTCAGTGGTGTGCGGTGTGCTGGGTGCCTGATGGGGGTGAGGTACATTGTGTACTGTCAGTGGTGTGCGGTGTGCTGGGTGTCTGATGGGGGTGTGGTACATTGTGTGCTGTCAGTGGTGTGCGGTGTGCTGGGTGTCTGATGGGGCTGTGGTACATTGTGTACTGTCAGTGGTGTGTGGTGTGCTGGGTGTCTGATGGGAGTGTGGTACATTGTGTACTGTCAGTGGTGTGCGGTGTGCTCGGTGTCTGATGGGGCTGTGGTACATTGTGTACTGTCAGTGGTGTGCGGTGTGCTGGGTGTCTGATGGGGGTGTGGTACATTGTGTACTGTCAGTGGTGTGCGGTGTGCTGGGTGCCTGATGGGGGTGTGGTACATTGTGTACTGTCAGTGGTGTGCGGTGTGCTGGGTGTCTGATGGGGGTGTGGTACATTGTGTACTGTCAGTGGTGTGTGGTGTGCTGTGTGTCTGATGGGGGTGAGGTACATTGTGTACTGTCAGTGGTGTGCAGTGTGCTGGGTGTCTGATGGGGTTGTGGTACATTGTGTACTGTCAGTGGTGTGCGGTGTGCTGGGTGTCTGATGGGGTTGTGGTACATTGTGTACTGTCAGTGGTGTGTGGTGTGCTGGGTGTCTGATGGGGGTGTGGTACATTGTGTACTGTCAGTGGTGTGTGGTGTGCTGGGTGTCTGATGGGAGTGTGGTACATTGTGTACTGTCAGTGGTGTGCGGTGTGCTGGGTGTCTGATGGGGCTGTGGTACATTGTGTACTGTCAGTGGTGTGCTGGGTGTCTGATGGCGGTGTGGTACATTGTGTACTGTCAGTGGTGTGTGGTGTGCTGGGTGCCTGATGGGGTTGTGGTACATTGTGTACTGTCAGTGGTGTGTGGTGTGCTTGGTATCTGATGGGGGTGTGGTACATTGTGTACTGTCAGTGGTGTGCGGTGTGCTGGGTGTCTGATGGGGGTGTGGTACATTGTGTACTGTCAGTGGTGTGCGGTGTGCTGGGTGTCTGATGGGGGTGTGGTACATTGTGTACTGTCAGTGGTGTGTGGTGTGCTGGGTGTCTGATGGGGCTGTGGTACATTGTGTACTGTCAGTGGTGTGTGGTGTGCTTGGTATCTGATGGGGGTGTGGTACATTGTGTACTGTCAGTGGTGTGCTGTGTGCTGGGTGTCTGATGGGGGTGTGGTACATTGTGTACTGTCAGTGGTGTGTGGTGTGCTTGGTATCTGATGAGGGTGTGGTACATTGTGTACTGTCAGTGGTGTGCGGTGTGCTGGGTGTCTGATGGGGGTGTGGTACATTGTGTACTGTCAGTGGTGTGCGGTGTGCTGGGTGTCTGATGGGGCTGTGGTACATTGTGTACTGTCAGTGGTGTGTGGTGTGCTTGGTATCTGATGGGGGTGTGGTACATTGTGTACTGTCAGTGGTGTGCGGTGTGCTGGGTGTCTGATGGGGGAGTGGTACATTGTGTACTGTCAGTGGTGTGCGGTGTGCTGGGTGCCTGATGGGGGTGTGGTACATTGTGTACTGTCAGTGGGGTGCGGTGTGCTGGGTGTCTGATGGGGGTGTGGTACATTGTGTACTGTCAGTGGTGTGCGGTGTGCTGGGTGCCTGATGGGGGTGTGGTACATTGTGTACTGTCAGTGGTGTGTGGTGTGCTGGGTGCCTGATGGGGGTGTGGTACATTGTGTACTGTCAGTGGGGTGCGGTGTGCTGGGTGCCTGATGGGGGTGTGGTACATTGTGTACTGTCAGTGGGGTGCGGTGTGCTGGGTGTCTGATGGGGGTGTGGTACATTGTGTACTGTCAGTGGTGTGCGGTGTGCTGGGTGCCTGATGGGGGTGTGGTACATTGTGTACTGTCAGTGGTGTGTGGTGTGCTGGGTGTCTGATGGGGGTGTGGTACATTGTGTACTGTCAGTGGTGTGCGGTGTGCTGGTTGTCTGATGGGGGTGTGGTACATTGTGTACTGTCAGTGGTGTGCTGTGTGCTGGGTGCCTGATGGGGATGAGGTACATTGTGTACTGTCAGTGGTGTGTGGTGTGCTGGGTGCCTGATGGGGCTGTGGTACATTGTGTACTGTCAGTGGTGTGCGGTGTGCTGGGTGTCTGATGGGGGTGTGGTACATTGTGTACTGTCAGTGGTGTGCGGTGTGCTGGGTGCCTGATGGGGGTGTGGTACATTGTGTACTGTCAGTGGTGTGTAGTGTGCTGGGTGTCTGATGGGGGTGTGGTACATTGTGTACTATCAGTGGTGTGCGGTGTGCTGGGTGCCTGATGGGGGTGTGGTACATTGTGTACTGTCAGTGGTGTGTGGTGTGCTGGGTGCCTGATGGGGGTGAGGTACATTGTGTACTGTCAGTGGTGTGCGGTGTGCTGGGTGTCTGATGGGGGTGTGGTACATTGTGTGCTGTCAGTGGTGTGCGGTGTGCTGGGTGTCTGATGGGGCTGTGGTACATTGTGTACTGTCAGTGGTGTGTGGTGTGCTGGGTGTCTGATGGGAGTGTGGTACATTGTGTACTGTCAGTGGTGTGCGGTGTGCTGGGTGTCTGATGGGGCTGTGGTACATTGTGTACTGTCAGTGGTGTGCGGTGTGCTGGGTGTCTGATGGGGGTGTGGTACATTGTGTACTGTCAGTGGTGTGCGGTGTGCTGGGTGCCTGATGGGGTTGTGGTACATTGTGTACTGTCAGTGGTGTGTGGTGTGCTTGGTATCTGATGGGGGTGTGGTACATTGTGTACTGTCAGTGGTGTGCGGTGTGCTGGGTGTCTGATGGGGGTGTGGTACATTGTGTACTGTCAGTGGTGTGCGGTGTGCTGGGTGTCTGATGGGGGTGTGGTACATTGTGTACTGTCAGTGGTGTGTGGTGTGCTGGGTGCCTGATGGGGGTGTGGTACATTGTGTACTGTCAGTGGTGTGCGGTGTGCTGGGTGTCTGATGGGGCTGTGGTACATTGTGTACTGTCAGTGGTGTGCGGTGTGCTGGGTGCCTGATGGGGGTGTGGTACATTGTGTACTGTCAGTGGTGTGTGGTGTGCTGGGTGTCTGATGGGGGTGTGGTACATTGTGTACTGTCAGTGGTGTGCGGTGTGCTGGGTGTCTGATGGGGGTGTGGTACATTGTGTACTGTCAGTGGTGTGCTGTGTGCTGGGTGCCTGATGGGGATGAGGTACATTGTGTACTGTCAGTGGTGTGTGGTGTGCTGGGTGCCTGATGGGGCTGTGGTACATTGTGTACTGTCAGTGGTGTGAGGTGTGCTGGGTGTCTGATGGGGGTGTGGTACATTGTGTACAGTCAGTGATGTGTGGTGTGCTGTGTGCCTGATGGGGGTGTGGTACATTGTGTACTGTCAGTGGTGTGTGGTGTGCTGGGTGTCTGATGGGGGTGTGGTACATTGTGGACTGTCAGTGGTGTGTGGTGTGCTGGGTGTCTGACATGTGTGTGGTACATTGTGGACTGTCAGTGGTGTGTGGTGTGCTGGGTGTCTGATGTGGGTGTGGTACATTGTGTACTGTCAGTGGTGTGTGGTGTGCTGGGTGTCTGATGGGGGTGTGGTACATTGTGTACTGTCAGTGGTGTGTGGTGTGCTGGGTGCCTGATGGTGGTGTGGTACATTGTGTACTGTCTGTGGTGTGTGGTGTGCTGGGTGTCTGATGGGGCTGTGGTACATTGTGTACTGTCAGTGGTGTGCTGTGTGCTGGGTGTCTGATGGGGCTGTGGTACATTGTGTACTGTCAGTGGTGTGCGGTATGCTGGGTGACTGATGGGGGTGTGATACATTGTGTACTGTCAGTGGTGTGCGTTGTGCTGGGTGTCTGATGGGGGTGAGGTACATTGTGCACTGTCAGTGGTGTGCGGTGTGCTGGGTGTCTGGTGGGGGTGTGGTACATTGTGTACTGTCAGTGGTGTGTGGTGAGCTGGGTGCCTGATGGGGGTGTGGGACATTGTGTACTGTCAGTGGTGTGCGGTGAGCTGGGTGCCTGATGGGGATGTGGTACATTGTGTACTGTCAGTGGTGTATGGTGTGCTGGGTGTCTGATGGGGGTGTGGTACATTGTGTACTGTCAGTGGTGTGTGGTGTGCTGGGTGCCTGATGGGGGTGTGGTACATTGTGTACTGTCAGTGGTGTGCGGTGTGCTGGGTGTCTGATGGGGGTGTGGTACATTGTGTACTGTCAGTGGTGTGTGGTGTGCTGTGTGTCTGATGGGGGTGAGGTACATTGTGTACTGTCAGTGGTGTGCAGTGTGCTGGGTGTCTGATGGGGTTGTGGTACATTGTGTACTGTCAGTGGTGTGCGGTGTGCTGGGTGTCTGATGGGGTTGTGGTACATTGTGTACTGTCAGTGGTGTGTGGTGTGCTGGGTGTCTGATGGGGGTGTGGTACATTGTGTACTGTCAGTGGTGTGTGGTGTGCTGGGTGTCTGATGGGAGTGTGGTACATTGTGTACTGTCAGTGGTGTGCGGTGTGCTGGGTGTCTGATGGGGCTGTGGTACATTGTGTACTGTCAGTGGTGTGCGGTGTGCTGGGTGTCTGATGGCGGTGTGGTACATTGTGTACTGTCAGTGGTGTGTGGTGTGCTGGGTGCCTGATGGGGTTGTGGTACATTGTGTACTGTCAGTGGTGTGTGGTGTGCTTGGTATCTGATGGGGGTGTGGTACATTGTGTACTGTCAGTGGTGTGCGGTGTGCTGGGTGTCTGATGGGGGTGTGGTACATTGTGTACTGTCAGTGGTGTGTGGTGTGCTGGGTGTCTGATGGGGGTGTGGTACATTGTTTACTGTCAGTGGTGTGCGGTGTGCTGGGTGTCTGATGGGGGTGTGGTACATTGTGTACTGTCAGTGGTGTGCGGTGTGCTGGGTGTCTGATGGGGGTGTGGTACATTGTGTACTGTCAGTGGTGTGTGGTGTGCTGGGTGTCTGATGGGGCTGTGGTACATTGTGTACTGTCAGTGGTGTGCGGTGTGCTGGGTGTCTGATGGGGGTGTGGTACATTGTGTACTGTCAGTGGTGTGTGGTGTGCTGGGTGCCTGATGGGGCTGTGGTACATTGTGTACTGTCAGTGGTGTGTGGTGTGCTGGGTGCCTGATGGGGCTGTGGTACATTGTGTACTGTCAGTGGTGTGCGGTGTGCTGGGTGTCTGATGGGGGTGTGGTACATTGTGTACTGTCAGTGGTGTGCGGTGTGCTGGGTGCCTGATGGGGGTGTGGTACATTGTGTACTGTCAGTGGTGTGTGGTGTGCTGGGTGTCTGATGGGGGTGTGGTACATTGTGTACTATCAGTGGTGTGCGGTGTGCTGGGTGCCTGATGGGGGTGTGGTACATTGTGTACTGTCAGTGGTGTGCGGTGTGCTGGGTGTCTGATGGGACTGTGGTACATTGTGTACTGTCAGTGGTGTGCGGTGTGCTGGGTGCCTGATGGGGGTGAGGTACATTGTGTACTGTCAGTGGTGTGCGGTGTGCTGGGTGTCTGATGGGGGTGTGGTACATTGTGTGCTGTCAGTGGTGTGCGGTGTGCTGGGTGTCTGATGGGGCTGTGGTACATTGTGTACTGTCAGTGGTGTGTGGTGTGCTGGGTGTCTGATGGGAGTGTGGTACATTGTGTACTGTCAGTGGTGTGCGGTGTGCTCGGTGTCTGATGGGGCTGTGGTACATTGTGTACTGTCAGTGGTGTGCGGTGTGCTGGGTGTCTGATGGGGGTGTGGTACATTGTGTACTGTCAGTGGTGTGCGGTGTGCTGGGTGCCTGATGGGGGTGTGGTACATTGTGTACTGTCAGTGGTGTGCGGTGTGCTGGGTGTCTGATGGGGGTGTGGTACATTGTGTACTGTCAGTGGTGTGTGGTGTGCTGTGTGTCTGATGGGGGTGAGGTACATTGTGTACTGTCAGTGGTGTGCAGTGTGCTGGGTGTCTGATGGGGTTGTGGTACATTGTGTACTGTCAGTGGTGTGCGGTGTGCTGGGTGTCTGATGGGGTTGTGGTACATTGTGTACTGTCAGTGGTGTGTGGTGTGCTGGGTGTCTGATGGGGGTGTGGTACATTGTGTACTGTCAGTGGTGTGTGGTGTGCTGGGTGTCTGATGGGAGTGTGGTACATTGTGTACTGTCAGTGGTGTGCGGTGTGCTGGGTGTCTGATGGGGCTGTGGTACATTGTGTACTGTCAGTGGTGTGCTGGGTGTCTGATGGCGGTGTGGTACATTGTGTACTGTCAGTGGTGTGTGGTGTGCTGGGTGCCTGATGGGGTTGTGGTACATTGTGTACTGTCAGTGGTGTGTGGTGTGCTTGGTATCTGATGGGGGTGTGGTACATTGTGTACTGTCAGTGGTGTGCGGTGTGCTGGGTGTCTGATGGGGGTGTGGTACATTGTGTACTGTCAGTGGTGTGCGGTGTGCTGGGTGTCTGATGGGGGTGTGGTACATTGTGTACTGTCAGTGGTGTGTGGTGTGCTGGGTGTCTGATGGGGCTGTGGTACATTGTGTACTGTCAGTGGTGTGTGGTGTGCTTGGTATCTGATGGGGGTGTGGTACATTGTGTACTGTCAGTGGTGTGCTGTGTGCTGGGTGTCTGATGGGGGTGTGGTACATTGTGTACTGTCAGTGGTGTGTGGTGTGCTTGGTATCTGATGAGGGTGTGGTACATTGTGTACTGTCAGTGGTGTGCGGTGTGCTGGGTGTCTGATGGGGGTGTGGTACATTGTGTACTGTCAGTGGTGTGCGGTGTGCTGGGTGTCTGATGGGGCTGTGGTACATTGTGTACTGTCAGTGGTGTGTGGTGTGCTTGGTATCTGATGGGGGTGTGGTACATTGTGTACTGTCAGTGGTGTGCGGTGTGCTGGGTGTCTGATGGGGGAGTGGTACATTGTGTACTGTCAGTGGTGTGCGGTGTGCTGGGTGCCTGATGGGGGTGTGGTACATTGTGTACTGTCAGTGGGGTGCGGTGTGCTGGGTGTCTGATGGGGGTGTGGTACATTGTGTACTGTCAGTGGTGTGCGGTGTGCTGGGTGCCTGATGGGGGTGTGGTACATTGTGTACTGTCAGTGGTGTGTGGTGTGCTGGGTGCCTGATGGGGGTGTGGTACATTGTGTACTGTCAGTGGGGTGCGGTGTGCTGGGTGCCTGATGGGGGTGTGGTACATTGTGTACTGTCAGTGGGGTGCGGTGTGCTGGGTGTCTGATGGGGGTGTGGTACATTGTGTACTGTCAGTGGTGTGCGGTGTGCTGGGTGCCTGATGGGGGTGTGGTACATTGTGTACTGTCAGTGGTGTGTGGTGTGCTGGGTGTCTGATGGGGGTGTGGTACATTGTGTACTGTCAGTGGTGTGCGGTGTGCTGGTTGTCTGATGGGGGTGTGGTACATTGTGTACTGTCAGTGGTGTGCTGTGTGCTGGGTGCCTGATGGGGATGAGGTACATTGTGTACTGTCAGTGGTGTGTGGTGTGCTGGGTGCCTGATGGGGCTGTGGTACATTGTGTACTGTCAGTGGTGTGCGGTGTGCTGGGTGTCTGATGGGGGTGTGGTACATTGTGTACTGTCAGTGGTGTGCGGTGTGCTGGGTGCCTGATGGGGGTGTGGTACATTGTGTACTGTCAGTGGTGTGTAGTGTGCTGGGTGTCTGATGGGGGTGTGGTACATTGTGTACTATCAGTGGTGTGCGGTGTGCTGGGTGCCTGATGGGGGTGTGGTACATTGTGTACTGTCAGTGGTGTGTGGTGTGCTGGGTGCCTGATGGGGGTGAGGTACATTGTGTACTGTCAGTGGTGTGCGGTGTGCTGGGTGTCTGATGGGGGTGTGGTACATTGTGTGCTGTCAGTGGTGTGCGGTGTGCTGGGTGTCTGATGGGGCTGTGGTACATTGTGTACTGTCAGTGGTGTGTGGTGTGCTGGGTGTCTGATGGGAGTGTGGTACATTGTGTACTGTCAGTGGTGTGCGGTGTGCTGGGTGTCTGATGGGGCTGTGGTACATTGTGTACTGTCAGTGGTGTGCGGTGTGCTGGGTGTCTGATGGGGGTGTGGTACATTGTGTACTGTCAGTGGTGTGCGGTGTGCTGGGTGCCTGATGGGGTTGTGGTACATTGTGTACTGTCAGTGGTGTGTGGTGTGCTTGGTATCTGATGGGGGTGTGGTACATTGTGTACTGTCAGTGGTGTGCGGTGTGCTGGGTGTCTGATGGGGGTGTGGTACATTGTGTACTGTCAGTGGTGTGCGGTGTGCTGGGTGTCTGATGGGGGTGTGGTACATTGTGTACTGTCAGTGGTGTGTGGTGTGCTGGGTGCCTGATGGGGGTGTGGTACATTGTGTACTGTCAGTGGTGTGCGGTGTGCTGGGTGCCTGATGGGGGTGTGGTACATTGTGTACTGTCAGTGGTGTGTGGTGTGCTGGGTGTCTGATGGGGGTGTGGTACATTGTGTACTGTCAGTGGTGTGCGGTGTGCTGGGTGTCTGATGGGGGTGTGGTACATTGTGTACTGTCAGTGGTGTGCTGTGTGCTGGGTGCCTGATGGGGATGAGGTACATTGTGTACTGTCAGTGGTGTGTGGTGTGCTGGGTGCCTGATGGGGCTGTGGTACATTGTGTACTGTCAGTGGTGTGAGGTGTGCTGGGTGTCTGATGGGGGTGTGGTACATTGTGTACAGTCAGTGATGTGTGGTGTGCTGTGTGCCTGATGGGGGTGTGGTACATTGTGTACTGTCAGTGGTGTGTGGTGTGCTGGGTGTCTGATGGGGGTGTGGTACATTGTGGACTGTCAGTGGTGTGTGGTGTGCTGGGTGTCTGACATGTGTGTGGTACATTGTGGACTGTCAGTGGTGTGTGGTGTGCTGGGTGTCTGATGTGGGTGTGGTACATTGTGTACTGTCAGTGGTGTGTGGTGTGCTGGGTGTCTGATGGGGGTGTGGTACATTGTGTACTGTCAGTGGTGTGTGGTGTGCTGGGTGCCTGATGGTGGTGTGGTACATTGTGTACTGTCTGTGGTGTGTGGTGTGCTGGGTGTCTGATGGGGCTGTGGTACATTGTGTACTGTCAGTGGTGTGCTGTGTGCTGGGTGTCTGATGGGGCTGTGGTACATTGTGTACTGTCAGTGGTGTGCGGTATGCTGGGTGACTGATGGGGGTGTGATACATTGTGTACTGTCAGTGGTGTGCGTTGTGCTGGGTGTCTGATGGGGGTGAGGTACATTGTGCACTGTCAGTGGTGTGCGGTGTGCTGGGTGTCTGGTGGGGGTGTGGTACATTGTGTACTGTCAGTGGTGTGTGGTGAGCTGGGTGCCTGATGGGGGTGTGGGACATTGTGTACTGTCAGTGGTGTGCGGTGAGCTGGGTGCCTGATGGGGATGTGGTACATTGTGTACTGTCAGTGGTGTATGGTGTGCTGGGTGTCTGATGGGGGTGTGGTACATTGTGTACTGTCAGTGGTGTGTGGTGTGCTGGGTGCCTGATGGGGGTGTGGTACATTGTGTACTGTCAGTGGTGTGCGGTGTGCTGGGTGTCTGATGGGGGTGTGGTACATTGTGTACTGTCAGTGGTGTGTGGTGTGCTGTGTGTCTGATGGGGGTGAGGTACATTGTGTACTGTCAGTGGTGTGCAGTGTGCTGGGTGTCTGATGGGGTTGTGGTACATTGTGTACTGTCAGTGGTGTGCGGTGTGCTGGGTGTCTGATGGGGTTGTGGTACATTGTGTACTGTCAGTGGTGTGTGGTGTGCTGGGTGTCTGATGGGGGTGTGGTACATTGTGTACTGTCAGTGGTGTGTGGTGTGCTGGGTGTCTGATGGGAGTGTGGTACATTGTGTACTGTCAGTGGTGTGCGGTGTGCTGGGTGTCTGATGGGGCTGTGGTACATTGTGTACTGTCAGTGGTGTGCGGTGTGCTGGGTGTCTGATGGCGGTGTGGTACATTGTGTACTGTCAGTGGTGTGTGGTGTGCTGGGTGCCTGATGGGGTTGTGGTACATTGTGTACTGTCAGTGGTGTGTGGTGTGCTTGGTATCTGATGGGGGTGTGGTACATTGTGTACTGTCAGTGGTGTGCGGTGTGCTGGGTGTCTGATGGGGGTGTGGTACATTGTGTACTGTCAGTGGTGTGCGGTGTGCTGGGTGTCTGATGGGGGTGTGGTACATTGTGTACTGTCAGTGGTGTGTGGTGTGCTGGGTGTCTGATGGGGCTGTGGTACATTGTGTACTGTCAGTGGTGTGCGGTGTGCTGGGTGTCTGATGGGGGAGTGGTACATTGTGTACTGTCAGTGGTGTGTGGTGTGCTGGGTGTCTGATGGGGGTGTGGTACATTGTGTACTGTCAGTGGTGTGCGGTGTGCTGGGTGTCTGATGGGGGTGTGGTACATTGTGTACTGTCAGTGGGGTGCGGTGTGCTGGGTGTCTGATGGGGGTGTGGTACATTGTGTACTGTCAGTGGTGTGCGGTGTGCTGGGTGCCTGATGGGGGTGTGGTACATTGTGTACTGTCAGTGGTGTGTGGTGTGCTGGGTGTCTGATGGGGGTGTGGTACATTGTGTACTGTCAGTGGTGTGCGGTGTGCTGGTTGTCTGATGGGGGTGTGGTACATTGTGTACTGTCAGTGGTGTGCTGTGTGCTGGGTGCCTGATGGGGATGAGGTACATTGTGTACTGTCAGTGGTGTGTGGTGTGCTGGGTGCCTGATGGGGCTGTGGTACATTGTGTACTGTCAGTGGTGTGCGGTGTGCTGGGTGTCTGATGGGGGTGTGGTACATTGTGTACTGTCAGTGGTGTGCGGTGTGCTGGGTGCCTGATGGGGGTGTGGTACATTGTGTACTGTCAGTGGTGTGTGGTGTGCTGGGTGTCTGATGGGGGTGTGGTACATTGTGTACTATCAGTGGTGTGCGGTGTGCTGGGTGCCTGATGGGGGTGTGGTACATTGTGTACTGTCAGTGGTGTGTGGTGTGCTGGGTGCCTGATGGGGGTGAGGTACATTGTGTACTGTCAGTGGTGTGCGGTGTGCTGGGTGTCTGATGCGGGTGTGGTACATTGTGTGCTGTCAGTGGTGTGCGGTGTGCTGGGTGTCTGATGGGGCTGTGGTACATTGTGTACTGTCAGTGGTGTGTGGTGTGCTGGGTGTCTGATGGGAGTGTGGTACATTGTGTACTGTCAGTGGTGTGCGGTGTGCTGGGTGTCTGATGGGGCTGTGGTACATTGTGTACTGTCAGTGGTGTGCGGTGTGCTGGGTGTCTGATGGGGGTGTGGTACATTGTGTACTGTCAGTGGTGTGCGGTGTGCTGGGTGCCTGATGGGGTTGTGGTACATTGTGTACTGTCAGTGGTGTGTGGTGTGCTTGGTATCTGATGGGGGTGTGGTACATTGTGTACTGTCAGTGGTGTGCGGTGTGCTGGGTGTCTGATGGGGGTGTGGTACATTGTGTACTGTCAGTGGTGTGCGGTGTGCTGGGTGTCTGATGGGGGTGTGGTACATTGTGTACTGTCAGTGGTGTGTGGTGTGCTGGGTGCCTGATGGGGGTGTGGTACATTGTGTACTGTCAGTGGTGTGCGGTGTGCTGGGTGCCTGATGGGGGTGTGGTACATTGTGTACTGTCAGTGGTGTGTGGTGTGCTGGGTGTCTGATGGGGGTGTGGTACATTGTGTACTGTCAGTGGTGTGCGGTGTGCTGGGTGTCTGATGGGGGTGTGGTACATTGTGTACTGTCAGTGGTGTGCTGTGTGCTGGGTGCCTGATGGGGATGAGGTACATTGTGTACTGTCAGTGGTGTGTGGTGTGCTGGGTGCCTGATGGGGCTGTGGTACATTGTGTACTGTCAGTGGTGTGAGGTGTGCTGGGTGTCTGATGGGGGTGTGGTACATTGTGTACTGTCAGTGGTGTGCGGTGTGC
The DNA here is from genome assembly GCF_047496885.1 of Scyliorhinus torazame. Classification (NCBI taxonomy): domain Eukaryota; kingdom Metazoa; phylum Chordata; class Chondrichthyes; order Carcharhiniformes; family Scyliorhinidae; genus Scyliorhinus; species Scyliorhinus torazame. Next base: position 216,942 of record NW_027307826.1, read on the forward strand.
TGGGTGTCTGATGGGGGTGTGGTACATTGTGTACTGTCAGTGGTGTGCGGTGTGCTGGGTGTCTGATGGGGGTGTGGTACATTGTGTACTGTCAGTGGTGTGCGGTGTGCTGGGTGCCTGATGGGGGTGTGGTACATTGTGTACTGTCAGTGGTGTGCGGTGTGCGGGGTGTCTGATGGGGGTGTGGTACATTGTGTACTGTCAGTGGTGTGTGGTGTGCTGGGTCCCTGATGGGGCTGTGGTACATTGTGTACTGTCAGTGGTGTGCGGTGTGCTGGGTGCCTGATGGGGGTGTGGTACATTGTGTACTGTCAGTGGTGTGTGGTGTGCTGGGTGTCTGATGAGGGTGTGGTACATTGTGTACTGTCAGTGGTGTGCGGTGTGCTGGGTGTCTGATGGGGGTGGGGTACATTGTGTACTGTCAGTGGTGTGCTGTGTGCTGGGTGCCTGATGGGGATGAGGTACATTGTGTACTGTCAGTGGTGTGAGGTGTGCTGGGTGTCTGATGGGGGTGTGGTACATTGTGTACTGTCAGTGGTGTGCGGTGTGCTGGGTGTCTGATGGGGGTGTGGTACATTGTGTACTGTCAGTGGTGTGCGGTGTGCTGGGTGTCTGATGGGGGTGTGGTACATTGTGTACTGTCAGTGGTGTGCTGTGTGCTGGGTGCCTGATGGGGATGAGGTACATTGTGTACTGTCAGTGGTGTGTGGTGTGCTGGGTGCCTGATGGGGCTGTGGTACATTGTGTACTGTCAGTGGTGTGCGGTGTGCTGGGTGTCTGATGGGGGTGTGGTACATTGTGTACTGTCAGTGGAGTGCGGTGTGCTGGGTGTCTGATGGGGGTGTGGTACATTGTGTACTGTCAGTGGTGTGCGGTGCGCTGGGTGTCTGATGGGGGTGTGGTACATTGTGTACTGTCAGTGGTGTGTGGTGTGCTGGGTGTCTGATGGGGGTGTGGTACATTGTGTACTGTCAGTGGTGTGTGGTGTGCTGGGTGTCTGATGGGGGTGTGGTACATTGTGTACTGTCAGTGGTGTGCGGTGTGCTGGGTGTCTGATGGGGGTGTGGTACATTGTGTACTGTCAGTGGTGTGCGGTGTGCTGGGTGCCTGATGGGGCTGTGGTACATTGTGTACTGTCAGTGGTGTGTGGTGTGCTGGGTGTCTGATGGGAGTGTGGTACATTGTGTACTGTCAGTGGTGTGCGGTGTGCTGGGTGTCTGATGGGGCTGTGGTACATTGTGTACTGTCAGTGGTGTGCGGTGTGCTGGGTGTCTGATGGGGGTGTGGTACATTGTGTACTGTCAGTGGTGTGCGGTGTGCTGGGTGCCTGATGGGGTTGTGGTACATTGTGTACTGTCAGTGGTGTGTGGTGTGCTTGGTATCTGATGGGGGTGTGGTACATTGTGTACTGTCAGTGGTGTGCGGTGTGCTGGGTGTTTGATGGGGGTGTGGTACATTGTGTACTGTCAGTGGTGTGCGGTGTGCTGGGTGTCTGATGGGGGTGTGGTACATTGTGTGCTGTCAGTGGTGTGCGGTGTGCTGGGTTTCTGATGGGGGTGTGGTACATTGTGTACTGTCAGTGGTGTGCGGTGTGCAGGGTGCCTGATGGGGGTGTGGTACATTGTGTACTGTCAGTGGTGTGTGGTGTGCTGGGTGTCTGATGGGGGTGTGGTACATTGTGTACTGTCAGTGGTGTGCTGTGTGCTGGGTGTCTGATGGGGGTGTGGTACATTGTGTACTGTCAGTGGTGTGCTGTGTGCTGGGTGCCTGATGGGGATGAGGTACATTGTGTACTGTCAGTGGTGTGTGGTGTGCTGGGTGCCTGATGGGGCTGTGGTACATTGTGTACTGTCAGTTGTGTGCGGTGTGCTGCGTGTCTGATGGGGGTGTGGTACATTGTGTACTGTCAGTGGTGTGCGGTGTGCTGGGTGCCTGATGGGGGTGTGGTACATTGTGTACTGTCAGTGGTGTGCGGTGTGCTGGGTGCCTGATGGGGGTGTGGTACATTGTGTACTGTCAGTGGTGTGTGGTGTGCTGGGTCCCTGATGGGGGTGTGGTACATTGTGTACTGTCAGTGGTGTGCGGTGTGCTGGGTGCCTGATGGGGGTGTGGTACATTGTGTACTGTCAGTGGTGTGCGGTGTGCTGTGTGTCTGATGGGGCTGTGGTACATTGTGTACTGTCAGTGGTGTGTGGTGTGCTGGGTCCCTGATGGGGGTGTGGTACATTGTGTACTGTCAGTGGTGTGCGGTGTGCTGGGTGCCTGATGGGGGTGTGGTACATTGTGTACTGTCAGTGGTGTGTGGTGTGCTGGGTGTCTGATGAGGATGTGGTACATTGTGTACTGTCAGTGGTGTGTGGTGTGCTGGGTGTCTGATGGGGGTGTGGTACATTGTGTACTGTCAGTGGTGTGCGGCGTGCTGGGTGTCTGATGGGGGTGTGGTACATTGTGTACTGTCAGTGGTGTGCGGTGTGCTGGGTGCCTGATGGGGATGAGGTACATTGTGTACTGTCAGTGGTGTGTGGTGCGCTGGGTGCCTGTTGGGGCTGTGGTACATTGTGTACTGTCAGTGGTGTGCGGTGTGCTGGGTGTCTGATGGGGGTGTGGTACATTGTGTACTGTCAGTGGTGTGCGGTGTGCTGGGTGCCTGATGGGGGTGTGGTACATTGTGTACTGTCAGTGGTGTGCGGTGTGCTGGGTGCCTGATGGGGGTGTGGTACATTGTGTACTGTCAGTGGTGTGTGGTGTGCTGGGTGCCTGATGGGGGTGAGGTACATTGTGTACTGTCAGTGGTGTGCGGTGTGCTGGGTGTCTGATGGGGGTGTGGTACATTGTGTGCTGTCAGTGGTGTGCGGTGTGCTGGGTGTCTGATGGGGCTGTGGTACATTGTGTACTGTCAGTGGTGTGTGGTGTGCTGGGTGTCTGATGGGAGTGTGGTACATTGTGTACTGTCAGTGGTGTGTGGTGTGCTGGGTGTCTGATGGGGCTGTGGTACATTGTGTACTGTCAGTGGTGTGCGGTGTGCTGGGTGTCTGATGGGGGTGTGGTACATTGTGTACTGTCAGTGGTGTGCGGTGTGCTGGGTGCGTGATGGGGTTGTGGTACATTGTGTACTGTCAGTGGTGTGTGGTGTGCTTGGTATCTGATGGGGGTGTGGTACATTGTGTACTGTCAGTGGTGTGCGGTGTGCTGGGTGTCTGATGGGGGTGTGGTACATTGTGTACTGTCAGTGGTGTGCGGTGTGCTGGGTGTCTGATGGTGGTGTGGTACATTGTGTACTGTCAGTGGTGTGTGGTGTGCTGGGTGCCTGATGGGGGTGTGGTACATTGTGTACTGTCAATGGTGTGCGGTGTGCTGGGTGCCTGATGGGGGTGTGGTACATTGTGTACTGTCAGTGGTGTGCGGTGAGCTGGGTGTCTGATGGGGGTGTGGTACATTGTGTACTGTCAGTGGTGTGCGGTGTGCTGGGTGCCTGATGGGGGTGTGGTACATCGTGTACTGTCAGTGGTGTGCGGTGTGCTGGGTGCCTGATGGGGCTGTGGTACATTGTGTACTGTCAGTGGTGTGCGGTGTGCTGGGTGTCTGATGGGGGTGTGGTACATTGTGTACTGTCAGTGGTGTGTGTTGTGCTGGGTGCCTGATGGGGGTGTGGTACATTGTGCACTGTCAGTGGTGTGCGGTGAGCTGGGTTTCTGATGGGGGTGTGGTACATTGTGTACTGTCAGTGGTGTGCGGTGTGCTGGGTGTCTGATGGGGGTGTGGTACATTGTGTACTGTCAGTGGTGTGTGGTGAGCTGGGTGTCTGATGGGGGTGTGGTACATTGTGTATTGTCAGTGGTGTGTGGTTTGCTGGGTGTCTGATGGGGGTGTGGTACATTGTGTACTGTCAGTGGTGTGTGGTGAGCTGGGTGTCTGATGGGGGTGTGGTACATTGTGTACTGTCAGTGGTGTGCGGTGTGCTGGGTGCCTAATGGGGGTGTGGTACATTGTGCACTGTCAGTGGTGTGTGGTGTGCTGGGTGCCTGATGGGGCTGTGGTACATTGTGTACTGTCAGTGGTGTGCGGTATGCTGGGTGCCTGATGGGGGTGTGGTACATTGTGTACTGTCAGTGGTGTGCGGTGTGCTGGGTGCCTGATGGGGCTGTGGTACATTGTGTACAGTCAGTGGTGTGCGGTGTGCTGGGTGTCTGATGGGGGTGTGGTAAATTGTGTACTGTCAGTGGTGTGTGGTGTGCTGGGTGCCTGATGGGGGTGTGGTACATTGTGTACTGTCAGTGGTGTGCAGTGTGCTGGGTATCTGATGGGGGTGTGGTACATTGTGTACTGTCAGTGGTGTGCGGTGTGCTGGGTGTCTGATGGGGGTGTGGTACATTGTGTACTGTCAGTGGTGTGCGGTGAGCTGGGTTTCTGATGGGGGTGTGGTACATTGTGTACTGTCAGTGGTGTGTGGTGAGCTGGGTGTCTGATGGGGGTGTGGTACATTGTGCACTGTCAGTGGTGTGTGGTGTGCTGGGTGTCTGATGGGGCTGTGGTACATTGTGTACTGTCAGTGGTGTGCGGTGAGCTGTGTGTCTGATGGGGGTGTGGTACATTGTGTACTGTCAGTGGTGTGTGGTGAGCTGGGTGCCTGATGGGGGTGTGGTACATTGTGTACTGTCAGTGGTGTGCGGAGTGATGGGTCCCTGATGGGGCTGTGGTACATTGTGTACTGTCAGTGGTGTGTAGTGTGCTGGGTGTCTGATGGGGGTGTGGTACATTGTGTACTGTCAGTGATGTGCGGTGTGCTGGGTGTCTGATGGGGGCGTGGTACAGTGTGTACTGTCAGTGGTGTGCGGTGTGCTGGGTGTCTGATGGTGGTGTGGTACATTGTGTACTGTCAGTGGTGTGTGGTGTGCTGGGTGTCTGATGGGGGGGTGGTACATTGTGCCCTGTCAGTGGTGTGTGGTGTGCTGGGTGTCTGATGGGGCTGTGGTACATTGTGTACTGTCAGTGGTGTGCAGTGTGTTGGGTGTCTGATGGGGGTGTGGTACATTTGGTACTGTCAGTGGTGTGTGGTGTGCTGGGTGTCTGATGGGGGTGAGGTACATTGTGTACTGTCAGTGGTGTGCGGTGTGCTGGGTGTGTTTTGGGGATGTGGTACATTGTGTACTGTCAGTGGTGTGCGGTGTGCTGGGTGCCTGATGGGGGTGTGGTACATTGTGTACTGTCAGTGGTGTGCGGTTTGCTGGGTGTCTGATGGGGGTGTGGTACAGTGTGTACTGTCAGTGGTGTGCTGGGTGTCTGATGGGGGTGTGGTACATTGTGTACAGTCAGTGATGTGCGGTGTGCTGGGTGTCTGATGGGGCTGTGGTACATTGTGTACTGTCAGTGGTGTGCGGTGTGCTGGGTGTCTGATGGGGCTGTGGTACATTGTGTACTGTCAGTGGTGTGCGGTGTGCTGTGTGCCTGATGGGGCTGTGGTACATTGTGTACTGTCAGTGGTGTGCGGTGTGCTGTGTGCCTGATGGGGGTGTGGTACATTGTGTACTGTCAGTGGTGTGTGGTGTGCTGGGTGTCTGATGGGGCTGTGGTACATTGTGTACTGTCAGTGGTGTGCGGTGTGCTGTGTGCCTGATGGGGCTGTGGTACATTGTGTACTGTCAGTGGTGTGCGGTGTGCTGGGTGCCTAATGGGGGTGTGGTACATTGTGCACTGTCAGTGGTGTGTGGTGTGCTGGGTGCCTGATGGGGCTGTGGTACATTGTGTACTCTCAGTGGTGTGCGGTATGCTGGGTGCCTGATGGGGGTGTGGTACATTGTGTACTGTCAGTGGTGTGCGGTGTGCTGGGTGCCTGATGGGGCTGTGGTACATTGTGTACAGTCAGTGGTGTGCGGTGTGCTGGGTGTCTGATGGGGGTGTGGTAAATTGTGTACTGTCAGTGGTGTGTGGTGTGCTGGGTGCCTGATGGGGGTGTGGTACATTGTGTACTGTCAGTGGTGTGCGGTGAGCTGGGTTTCTGATGGGGGTGTGGTACATTGTGTACTGTCAGTGGTGTGTGGTGAGCTGGGTGTCTGATGGGGGTGTGGTACATTGTGTACTGTCAGTGGTGTGCGGTGTGCTGGGTGCCTAATGGGGGTGTGGTACATTGTGCACTGTCAGTGGTGTGTGGTGAGCTGGGTGTCTGATGGGGGTGTGGTACATTGTGTACTGTTAGTGGTGTGCGGTGTGCTGGGTGCCTAATGGGGGTGTTTTACATTGTGCACTGTCAGTGGTGTGTGGTGTGCTGGGTGTCTGATGGGGCTGTGGTACATTGTGTACTGTCAGTGGTGTGCGGTGAGCTGGGTGTCTGATGGGGGTGTGGTACATTGTGTACTGTCAGTGGTGTGTGGTGTGATGGGTCCCTGATGGGGCTGTGGTACATTGTGTACTGTCAGTGGTGTGTAGTGTGCTGGGTGTCTGATGGGGCTGTGGTACATTGTGTACTGTCTGTGGTGTGTGGTGTGATGGGTCCCTGATGGGGCTGTGGTACATTGTGTACTGTCAGTGGTGTGTGGTGTGCTGGGTGTCTGATGGGGCTGTGGTACATTGTGTACTGTCAGTGGTGTGCAGTGTGTTGGGTGTCTGATGGGGGTGTGGTACATTTGGTACTGTCAGTGGTGTGTGGTGTGCTGGGTGTCTGATGGGGGTGAGGTACATTGTGTACTGTCAGTGGTGTGCGGTGTGCTGGGTGTGTTTTGGGGATGTGGTACATTGTGTACTGTCAGTGGTGTGCGGTGTGCTGGGTGCCTGATGGGGGTGTGGTACATTGTGTACTGTCAGTGGTGTGCGGTTTGCTGGGTGTCTGATGGGGGTGTGGTACAGTGTGTACTGTCAGTGGTGTGCTGGGTGTCTGATGGGGGTGTGGTACATTGTGTACAGTCAGTGATGTGCGGTGTGCTGGGTGTCTGATGGGGCTGTGGTACATTGTGTACTGTCAGTGGTGTGCGGTGTGCTGTGTGCCTGATGGGGGTGTGGTACATTGTGTACTGTCAGTGGTGTGTGGTGTGCTGGGTGTCTGATGGGGCTGTGGTACATTGTGTACTGTCAGTGGTGTGCGGTGTGCTGTGTGCCTGATGGGGCTGTGGTACATTGTGTACTGTCAGTGGTGTGCGGTGTGCTGTGTGCCTGATGGGGCTGTGGTACATTGTGGACTGTCAGTGGTGTGTGGTGTGCTGGGTGTCTGATGTGGGTGTGGTACATTGTGGACTGTCAGTGGTGTGCGGTGTGCTGTGTGCCTGATGGGGCTGTGGTACATTGTGGACTGTCAGTGGTGTGAGGTGTGCTGGGTGTCTGATGTGGGTGTGGTACATTGTGGACTGTCAGTGGTGTGCGGTGTGCTGGGTGCCTGATGGGGGTGTGGTACATTGTGTGCTGTCAGTGGTGTGTGGTGTGCTGGGTGTCTGATGGGGGGGTGGTACATTGTGCCCTGTCAGTGGTGTGTGGTGTGCTGGGTGTCTGATGGGGGTGTGGTACATTGTGTACTGTCAGTGGTGTGTGGTGTGCTGGGTGCCTGATGGGGGTGTGGTACATTGTGTACTGTCAGTGGTTTGCAGTGTGTTGGGTGTCTGATGGGGGTGTGGTACATTTGGTACTGTCAGTGGTGTGTGGTGTTCTGGGTGTCTGATGGGGGTGAGGTACATTGTGTACTGTCAGTGGTGTGCGGTGTGCTGGGTGTGTTTTGGGGATGTGGTACATTGTGTACTGTCAGTGGTGTGCGGTGTGCTGGGTGCCTGATGGGGGTGTGGTACATTGTGTACTGTCAGTGGTGTGTGGTTTGCTGGGTGTCTGATGGGGGTGTGGTACAGTGTGTACTGTCAGTGGTGTGCTGGGTGTCTGATGGGGGTGTGGTACATTGTGAACAGTCAGTGATGTGTGGTGTGCTGTGTGCCTGATGGGGGTGTGGTACATTGTGTACTGTCAGTGGTGTGTGGTGTGCTGGGTGTCTGATGGGGGTGTGGTACATTGTGGACTGTCAGTGGTGTGTGGTGTGCTGGGTGTCTGATGTGGGTGTGGTACATTGTGTACTGTCAGTGGTGTGTGGTGTGCTGGGTGTCTGATGGGAGTGTGGTACATTGTGTACTGTCAGTGGTGTGCCGTGTGCTGGGTGTGTGATGGCGCTGTGGTACATTGTGGACTGTCAGTGGTGTGTGGTGTGCTGGGTGTCTGATGTGGGTGTGGTACATTGTGGACTGTCAGTGGTGTGTGGTGTGCTGGGTGTCTGATGGGGGTGTGGTACATTGTGTACTGTCAGTGGTGTGTGGTGTGCTGGGTGCCTGATGGTGGTGTGGTACATTGTGTACTGTCAGTGGTGTGCGGTGTGCTGGGTGTCTGATGGGGCTGTGGTACATTGTGTACTGTCAGTGGTGTGCTGTGTGCTGGGTGTCTGATGGGGCTGTGGTACATTGTGTACTGTCAGTGGTGTGCGGTATGCTGGGTGACTGATGGGTCTGTGGTACATTGTGTCCTGTCAGTGGTGTGTGGTGTGCTGGGTGTCTGATGGGGGTGTGGTACATTGTGTACTGTCAGTGGTGTGTGGTGAGCTGGGTGCCTGATGGGGCTGTGGTACATTGTGTACTGTCAGTGGTGTGCGGTGTGCTGGGTGTCTGATGGGGGTGTGGTACATTGTGTACTGTCAGTGGTGTGTGTTGTGCTGGGTGCCTGATGGGGGTGTGGTACATTGTGCACTGTCAGTGGTGTGCGGTGAGCTGGGTTTCTGATGGGGGTGTGGTACATTGTGCACTGTCAGTGGTGTGCGGTGTGCTGGGTGTCTGATGGGGGTGTGGTACATTGTGTACTGTCAGTGGTGTGCGGTGTTCTGGGTGTCTGATGGGGGTGTGGTACATTGTGTACTGTCAGTGGTGTGCGGTGTGCTGTGTGCCTGATGGGGGTGTGGTACATTGTGTACTGTCAGTGGTGTGTGGTGTGCTGGGTGTCTGATGGGGGTGTGGTACATTGTGTACTGTCAGTGGTGTGCGGTGTGCTGGCTGTCTGATGGGGGTGTGGTACATTGTGTACTGTCAGTGGTGTGCGGTGTGCTGGGTGTCTGATGGGGGTGTGGTACATTGTGTACTGTCAGTGGTGTGTGGTGTGCTGGGTGTCTGATGGGGGTGTGGTACATTGTGTACTGTCAGTGGTGTGTGGTGTGCTGGGTGCCTGATGGGGGTGTGGTACATTGTGTACTGTCAGTGGTGTGCAGTGTGTTGGGTGTCTGATGGGGGTGTGGTACATTTGGTACTGTCAGTGGTGTGTGGTGTGCTGGGTGTCTGATGGGGGTGAGGTACATTGTGTACTGTCAGTGGTGTGCGGTGTGCTGGGTGTGTTTTGGGGATGTGGTACATTGTGTACTGTCAGTGGTGTGCGGTGTGCTGGGTGTCTGATGGGGGTGTGGTACAGTGTGTACTGTCAGTGGTGTGCTGGGTGTCTGATGGGGGTGTGGTACATTGTGAACAGTCAGTGATGTGTGGTGTGCTGTGTGCCTGATGGGGGTGTGGTACATTGTGTACTGTCAGTGGTGTGTGGTTTGCTGGGTGTCTGATGGGGGTGTGGTACATTGTGGACTGTCAGTGGTGTGTGGTGTGCTGGGTGTCTGATGTGGGTGTGGTACATTGTGGACTGTCAGTAGTGTGTGGTGTGCTGGGTGTCTGATGTGGGTGTGGTACATTGTGGACTGTCAGTGGTGTGTGGTGTGCTGGGTGTCTGATGGGGGTGTGGTACATTGTGTACTGTCAGTGGTGTGTGGTGTGCTGGGTGCCTGATGGTGGTGTGGTACATTGTGTACTGTCAGTGGTGTGTGGTGTGCTGGGTGTCTGATGGGGCTGTGGTACATTGTGTACTGTCAGTGGTGTGCTGTGTGCTGGGTGTCTGATGGGGCTGTGGTACATTGTGTACTGTCAGTGGTGTGCGGTATGCTGGGTGACTGATGGGGGTGTGATACATTGTGTACTGTCAGTGGTGTGCGGTGTGCTGGGTGTCTGATGGGGGTGAGGTACATTGTGCACTGTCAGTGGTGTGCGGTGTGCTGGGTGTCTGATGGGGGTGTGGTACATTGTGTACTGTCAGTGGTGTGTGGTGAGCTGGGTGCCTGATGGGGGTGTGGGACATTGTGTACTGTCAGTGGTGTGCGGTGAGCTGGGTGCCTGATGGGGATGTGGTACATTGTGTACTGTCAGTGGTGTATGGTGTGCTGGGTGTCTGATGGGGGTGTGGTACATTGTGTACTGTCAGTGGTGTGTGGTGTGCTGGGTGCCTGATGTGGGTGTGGTACATTGTGTACTGTCAGTGGTGTGCGGTGTGCTGGGTGTCTGATGGGGGTGTGGTACATTGTGTACTGTCAGTGGTGTGTGGTGTGCTGTGTGTCTGATGGGGGTGAGGTACATTGTGTACTGTCAGTGGTGTGCGGTGTGCTGGGTGTCTGATGGGGTTGTGGTACATTGTGTACTGTCAGTGGTGTGCGGTGTGCTGGGTGTCTGATGGGGTTGTGGTACATTGTGTACTGTCAGTGGTGTGTGGTGTGCTGGGTGTCTGATGGGGGTGTGGTACATTGTGTACTGTCAGTGGTGTGCGGTGTGCTGGGTGTCTGATGGGGGTGTGGTACATTGTGTACTGTCAGTGGTGTGCGGTGTGCTGGGTGCCTGATGGGGTTGTGGTACATTGTGTACTGTCAGTGATGTGCGGTGTGCTGGGTGTCTGATGGGGGTGTGGTACATTGTGTACTGTCAGTGGTGTGCGGTGTGCTGGGTGCCTGATGGGGTTGTGGTACATTGTGTACTGTCAGTGATGTGCGGTGTGCTGGGTGTCTGATGGGGGTGTGGTACATTGTGTACTGTCAGTGGTGTGCGGTGTGCTGGGTGTCCGATGGGTGTGTGGTACATTGTGTACAGTCAGTGGTGTGCGGTGTGCTGGGTGTCCGATGGGTGTGTGGTACATTGTGTACTGTCAGTGGTGTGCGGTGTGCTGGGTGTCTGATTGGGGTGTGGTACATTGTGTACTGTCAGTGGTGTGCAGTGTGCTGGGTATCTGATGGGGGTGTGGTACATTGTGTACTGTCAGTGGTGTGCGGTGTGCTTGGTATCTGATGGGGGTGTGGTACATTGTGTACTGTCAGTGGTGTGCGGTGTGCTGGGTGTCTGATGGGGGTGTGGTACATTGTGTACTGTCAGTGGTGTGCGGTGTGCTGGGTGTCTGATGGGGGTGTGGTACATTGTGTACTGTCAGTGGTGTGTGGTGTGCTTGGTATCTGATGGGGGTGAGGGACATTGTGTACTGTCAGTGGTGTGTGGTGTGCTGGGTGTCTGATGGGGGTGTGGTACATTGTGTACTGTCAGTGGTGTGTGGTGTGCTGGGTGTCTGATGGGCGTGTGGTACATTGTGTACTGTCAGTGGTGTGCGGTGTGCTGGGTGTCTGATGGGGGTGTGGTACATTTTGTACTGTCAGTGGTGTGCGGTGTGCTGGGTGTCTGATGGGGGTGTGGTACATTGTGTACTGTCAGTGGTGTGCTGGGTGTCTGATGGGGGTGTGGTACATTGTGAACAGTCAGTGATGTGTGGTGTGCTGTGTGCCTGATGGGGGTGTGGTACATTGTGTACTGTCAGTGGTGTGTGGTGTGCTGGGTGTCTGATGGGGGTGTGGTACATTGTGTACTGTCAGTGGTCTGCGGTGTGCTGGGTGTCTGATGGGGGTGTGGTACATTGTGTACTGTCAGTGGTGTGCGGTGTGCTGGGTGCCTGATGGGGGTGTGGTACATTGTGGACTGTCAGTGGTGTGTGGTGTGCTGGGTGTCTGATGGGGGTGTGGTACATTGTGTACTGTCAGTGGTGTGTGGTGTGCTGGATGTCTGACGGGGGTGTGGTACATTGTGTACTGTCAGTGGTGTGTGGTGTGCTGGGTGTCTGATGGGGGTGTGGTACATTGTGTACTGTCAGTGGTGTGTGGTGTGCTGGGTGTCTGATGGGGGTGTGGTACATTGTGTACTGTCAGTGGTGTGTGGTGTGCTGGGTGCCTGATGGTGGTGTGGTACATTGTGTACTGTCAGTGGTTTGTGGTGTGCTGGGTGTCTGATGGGGCTGTGGTACATTGTGTACTGTCAGTGGTGTGCTGTGTGCTGGGTGTCTGATGGGGCTGTGGTACATTGTGTACTGTCAGTGGTGTGCGGTGTGCTGGGTGTCTGATGGGGGTGTGGTACATTGTGTACTGTCAGTGGTGTGTGGTGTGCTGGGTGCCTGATGGTGGTGTGGTACATTGTGTACTGTCAGTGGTTTGTGGTGTGCTGGGTGTCTGATGGGGCTGTGGTACATTGTGTACTGTCAGTGGTGTGCTGTGTGCTGGGTGTCTGATGGGGCTGTGGTACATTGTGTACTGTCAGTGGTGTGTGGTATGCTGGGTGACTGATGGGGGTGTGATACATTGTGTACTGTCAGTGGTGTGCGGTGTGCTGGGTGTCTGATGGGGGTGAGGTACATTGTGCACTGTCAGTGGTGTGCGGTGTGCTGGGTGTCTGATGGGGGTGTGGTACATTTTGTACTGTCAGTGGTGTGTGGTGAGCTGGGTGCCTGATGGGGGTGTGGGACATTGTGTACTGTCAGTGGTGTGCGGTGAGCTGGGTGCCTGATGGGGATGTGGTACATTGTGTACTGTCAGTGGTATTATGGTGTGCTGGGTGTCTGTTGGGGTGTGGTACATTGTGTACTGTCAGTGGTGTGTGGTGTGCTGGGTGCCTGATGGGGGTGTGGTACATTGTGTACTGTCAGTGGTGTGCGGTGTGCTGGGTGTCTGATGGGGGTGTGGTACATTGTGTACTGTCAGTGGTGTGTGGTGTGCTGTGTGTCTGATGGGGGTGAGGTACATTGTGTACTGTCAGTGGTGTGCGGTGTGCTGGGTGTCTGATGGGGTTGTGGTACATTGTGTACTGTCAGTGGTGTGCGGTGTGCTGGGTGTCTGATGGGGTTGTGGTACATTGTGTACTGTTAGTGGTGTGCGGTGTGCTGGGTGCCTGATGGGGGTGTGGTACATTGTGTACTGTCAGTGGTGTGCGGTGTGCTGGGTGTCTGATGGGGGTGTGGTACATTGTGTACTGTCAGTGGTGTGCGGTGTGCTGGGTGTCTGATGGGGCTGTGGTACATTGTGTACTGTCAGTGGTGTGCGGTGTGCTGGGTGTCTGATGGGGGTGTGGTACATTGTGTACTGTCAGTGGTGTGCGGTGTGCTGGGTGCCTGATGGGGTTGTGGTACATTGTGTACTGTCAGTGGTGTGTGGTGTGCTTGGTATCTGATGGGGGTGTGGTACATTGTGTACTGTCAGTGGTGTGCGGTGTGCTGGGTGTCTGATGTGGGTGTGGTACATTGTGTACTGTCAGTGGTGTGAGGTGTGCTGGGTGTCTGATGGGGGTGTGGTACATTGTGTACTGTCAGTGGTGTGTGGTGTGCTGGGTGCCTGATGGGGGTGTGGTACATTGTGTACTGTCAGTGGTGTGTGGTGTGCTTGGTATCTGATGGGGGTGTGGTACATTGTGTACTGTCAGTGGTGTGTGGTGTGCTGGGTGTCTGATGGGGCTGTGGTACATTGTGTACTGTCAGTGGTGTGTGGTGTGCTTGGTATCTGATGGGGGTGTGGTACATTGTGTACTGTCAGTGGTGTGCGGTGTGCTGGATGTCTGATGGGGGTGTGGTACATTGTGTACTGTCAGTGGTGTGCGGTGTGCTGGGTGTCTGATGGGGGTGTGGTACATTTTGTACTGTCAGTGGTGTGCGGTGTGCTGGGTGTCTGGTGGGGGTGTGGTACATTGTGTACTGTCAGTGGTGTGTGGTGTGCTTGGTATCTGATGGGGGTGTGGTACATTGTGTACTGTCAGTGGTGTGCGGTGTGCTGGGTGTCTGATGGGGGTGTGGTACATTGTGTACTGTCAGTGGTGTGTGGTGTGCTGGGTGTCTGATGGGGGTGTGGTACATTGTGTACTGTCAGTGGTGTGTGATGAGCTGGGTGTCTGATGGGGCTGTGGTACATTGTGTACTGTCAGTGGTGTGCGGTGTGCTGGGTGTCTGATGGGGGTGTGGTACATTGTGTACTGTCAGTGGTGTGTGATGAGCTGGGTGTCTGATGGGGGTGTGGTACATTGTGTACTGTCAGTGGTGTGCGGTGTGCTGGGTGTCTGATGGGGGTGTGGTACATTGTGTACTGTCAGTGGTGTGTGGTGTGCTGGGTGTCTGATGGGGGTGTGGTACATTGTGTACTGTCAGTGGTGTGCGGTGTGCTGGGTGTCTGATGGGGGTGTGGTACATTGTGTACTGTCAGTGGTGTGTGATGAGCTGGGTGTCTGATGGGGCTGTGGTACATTGTGTACTGTCAGTGGTGTGCGGTGTGCTGGGTGTCTGATGGGGGTGTGGTACATTGTGTACTGTCAGTGGTGTGTGATGAGCTGGGTGTCTGATGGGGGTGTGGTACATTGTGTACTGTCAGTGGTGTGTGATGAGCTGGGTGTCTGATGGGGCTGTGGTACATTGTGTACTGTCAGTAGTGTGCGGTGTGCTGCGTGTCTGATGGGGGTGTGGTACATTGTGTACTGTCAGTGGTGTGCGGTGTGCTGGGTGCCTGATGGGGGTGTGGTACATTGTGTACTGTCAGTGGTGTGTGGTGTGCTGGGTGTCTGATGGGGGTGTGGTACATTGTGTACTGTCAGTGGTGTGCGGTGTGCTGGGTGTCTGATGGGGGTGTGGTACATTGTGTATTGTCAGTGGTGTGCTGTGTGCTGGGTGCCTGATGGGGATGAGGTACATTGTGTACTGTCAGTGGTGTGTGGTGTGCTGGGTGCCTGATGGGGCTGTGGTACATTGTGTACTTTCAGTGGTGTGCGGTGTGCTGGGTGTCTGATGGGGGTGTGGTACATTGTGTACTGTCAGTGGTGTGCGGTGTGCTGGGTGCCTGATGGGGGTGTGGTACATTGTGTACTATCAGTGGTGTGCGGTGTGCTGGGTGCCTGATGGGGGTGTGGTACATTGTGTACTGTCAGTGGTGTGTGGTGTGCTGGGTGCCTGATGGGGGTGAGGTACATTGTGTACTGTCAGTGGTGTGCGGTGTGCTGGGTGTCTGATGGGGGTGTGGTACATTGTGTGCTGTCAGTGGTGTGCGGTGTGCTGGGTGTCTGATGGGGCTGTGGTACATTGTGTACTGTCAGTGGTGTGTGGTGTGCTGGGTGTCTGATGGGAGTGTGGTACATTGTGTACTGTCAGTGGTGTGCGGTGTGCTGGGTGTCTGATGGGGCTGTGGTACATTGTGTACTGTCAGTGTTGTGCGGTGTGCTGGGTGTCTGATGGGGGTGTGGTACATTGTGTACTGTCAGTGGTGTGCGGTGTGCTGGGTGCCTGATGGGGTTGTGGTACATTGTGTACTGTCAGTGGTGTGTGGTGTGCTTGGTATCTGATGGGGGTGTGGTACATTGCGTACTGTCAGTGGTGTGCGGTGTGCTGGGTGTCTGATGGGGGTGTGGTACATTGTGTACTGTCAGTGGTGTGCGGTGTGCTGGGTGTCTGATGGGGGTGTGGTACATTGTGTACTGTCAGTGGTGTGTGGTGTGCTGGGTGCCTGATGGGGGTGTGGTACATTGTGTACTGTCAGTGGTGTGTGGTGTGCTGGGTGTCTGATGGGGGTGTGGTACATTGTGTACTGTCAGTGGTGTGCTGTGTGCTGGGTGCCTGATGGGGATGAGGTACATTGTGTACTGTCAGTGGTGTGCGGTGTGCTGGGTGTCTGATGGGGGTGTGGTACATTGTGTACTGTCAGTGGTGTGTGGTGTGCTGGGTGCCTGATGGGGCTGTGGTACATTGTGTACTGTCAGTGGTGTGTGGTGTGCTGGGTGCCTGATGGGGGTGTGGTACATTGTGTACTGTCAGTGGTGTGTGGTGTGCTGGGTGCCTGATGGGGCTGTGGTACATTGTGTACTGTCAGTGGTGTGAGGTGTGCTGGGTGTCTGATGGGGGTGTGGTACATTGTGTACTGTCAGTGGTGTGCGGTGTGCTGGGTGTCTGATGGGGGTGTGGTACATTGTGTACTGTCAGTGGTGTGCGGTGTGCTGGGTGTCTGATGGGGGTGTGGTACATTGTGTACTGTCAGTGGTGTGCGGTCTGCTGGGTGTCTGATGGGGGTGTGGTACATTGTGTACTATCAGTGGTGTGTGGTGTGCTGGGTGTCTGATGGGGCTGTGGTACATTGTGTACTGTCAGTGGTGTGCGGTGTGCTGGGTGTCTGATGGGGCTGTGGTACATTGTGTACTGTCAGTGGTGTGCGGTGTGCTGGGTGTCTGATGGGACTGTGGTACATTGTGTACTGTCAGTGGTGTGTGGTGTGCTGGGTGTCTGATGGGGGTGAGGTACATTGTGTACTGTCAGTGGTGTGTGGTGTGCTGAGTGTCTGATGGGGGTGTGGTACATTGTGTACTGTCAGTGGTGTGCGGTGTGCTGGGTGTCTGATGGGGCTGTGGTACATTGTGTACTGTCAGTGGTGTGTGGTGTGCTGGGTGTCTGATGGGTCTGTGGTACATTGTGTACTGTCAGTGGTGTGCGGTGTGCTGGGTGTCTGATGGGGCTGTGGTACATTGTGTACTGTCAGTGGTGTGCGGTGTGCTGGGTGTCTGATGGGACTGTGGTACATTGTGTACTGTCAGTGGTGTGTGGTGTGCTGGGTGTCTGATGGGGGTGAGGTACATTGTGTACAGTCAGTGGTGTGTGGTGTGCTGAGTGTCTGATGGGGGTGTGGTACATTGTGTACTGTCAGTGGTGTGCGGTGTGCTGGGTGCCTGTTGGGGGTGTGGTACATTGTGTACTGTCAGTGGTGTGCAGTGTGCTGGGTGTCTGATGGGGGTGTTGTACATTGTGTACTGTCAGTGGTGTGTGGTGTGCTGGGTGTCTGATGGGGGTGTGGTACATTGTGTACTGTCAGTGGTGTGCGGTGTGCTGGGTGTCTGATGGGGGTGTGGTACATTGTGTACTGTCAGTGGTGTGTGGTGTGCTGGGTGCCTGATGGGGGTGTGGTACATTGTGTACTGTCAGTGGTGTGCGGTGTGCTGGGTGCCTGATGGGGGTGTGGTACATTGTGTACTGTCAGTGGTGTGCTGTGTGCTGGGTGTCTGATGGGATTGTGGTACATTGTGTACTGTCAGTGGTGTGCGGTGTGCTGGGTGTCTGATGGGGGTGTGGTACATTGTGTACTGTCAGTGGTGTGCGGTGTGCTGGGTGTCTGATGGGGGTGTGGTACATTGTGTACTGTCAGTGGTGTGCGGTGTGCTGTGTGTCTGATGGGGCTGTGGTACATTGTGTACTGTCAGTGGTGTGCGGTGTGCTGGGTGTCTGATGGGGGTGTGGTACATTGTGTACTGTCAGTGGTGTGCGGTGTGCTGGGTGTCTGATGGGGGTGTGGTACATTGTGTACTGTCAGTGGTGTGTGGTGTGCTGGGTGTCTGATGGGGGAGTGGTACATTGTGTACTGTCAGTGGTGTGCGGTGTGCTGGGTGTCTGATGGGGGTGTGGTACATTGTGTACTGTCAGTGGTGTGCGGTGTGCTGGGTGTCTGATGGGGGTGTGGTACATTGTGTACTGTCAGTGGTGTGCGGTGTGCTGGGTGTCTGATGGGGGTGTGGTACATTGTGTACTGTCAGTGGTGTTTGGTGTGCTGGGTGTCTGATGGGGGTGTAGTACATTATGTACTGCCAGTGGTGTGTGGTGTGCTGGGTGTCTGATGGTGGTGTGGTACATTGTGTACTGTCAGTGGTGTGCGGTGAGCTGGGTGTCTGATGGGGCTGTGGTACATTGTGTACTGTCAGTGGTGTGTGGTGTGCTGGGTGTCTGATGGGGGTGTGGTACATTGTGTACTGTCAGTGGTGTGTGGTGTGCTGGGTGTCTGATGGGGGTGTGGTACATTGTGTACTGTCAGTGGTGTACGGTGAGCTGGGTGTCTGATGGGGGTGTGGTACATTGTGTACTGTCAGTGGTGTGCGGTGTGATGGGTGTCTGATGGGGGTGTGGTACATTGTGTACTGTCAGTGGTGTACGGTGAGCTGGGTGTCTGATGTGGGTGTGGTACATTGTGTACTGTCAGTGGTGTGCGGTGTGCTGGGTGTCTGATGGGGCTGTGGTACATTGTGTACTGTCAATGGTGTGCGGTGTGCTGGGTGTCTGATGGGGCTGTGTTGCATTGTGTACTGTCAGTGGTGTGCGGTGTGCTGGGTGCCGGATGGGAGTGTGGTACATTGTGTACTGTCAGTGGTGTGCGGTGTGCTGGGTGCCTGATGGGGGTGTGGTACATTGTGTGCTGTCAGTGGTGTGTTGTGTGCAGTGTGTCTGATGCGGGTGTGGGACATTGTGTACTGTCAGTGGTGTGCGGTGTGCTGGGTGTCTAATGAGGGTGTGGCACATTATGTACTGTCAGTGGTGTGCGGTGTGCTGGGTGTCTGATGGGGCTGTGGTACATTGTGTACTGTCAGTGGTGTGTGGTGTGCTGGGTGTCTGATGGGGGTGTGGTACATTGTGTACTGCCAGTGGTGTGCGGTGTGCTGGGTGTCTAATGAGGGTGTGGCACATTATGTACTGTCAGTGGTGTGCGGTGTGCTGGGTGTCTGATGGGGGTGTGGTACATTGTGTACTGTCAGTGGTGTGCGGTGTGCTGGGTGTCTGATGGGGGTGAGGTACATTGTGTACTGTCAGTGGTGTGCGGTGTGCTGGGTGCCTGATGGGGGTGAGGTACATTGTGTACTGTCAGTGGTGTGCGGTGTGCTGGGTGTCTGATGGGGGTGTGGTACATTGTGTACTGTCAGTGGTGTGCGGTGTGCTGGTTGTCTGATGGGGGTGTGGTACATTGTGTACTGTCAGTGGTGTGTGGTGTGCTGGGTGCCTGATGGGGGTGTGGTACATTGTGTACTGTCAGTGGTGTGTGGTGTGCTGGGTGTCTGATGGGGGTGTGGTACATTGTGTACTGTCAGTGGTGTGTGGTGTGCTGGGTGCCTGATGGGGGTGTGGTACATTGTGTACTGTCAGTGGTGTGCTGGGTGTCTGATGGGGGTGTGGTACATTGTGTACTGTCAGTGGTGTGCGGTGTGCTGGGTGTCTGATGGGGGTGTGGTACATTGTGTACTGTCAGTGGTGTGTGGTGTGCAGGGTGCCTGATGGGGGTGTGGTACATTGTGTACTGTCAGTGGTGTGCGGCGTGCAGGGTGCCTGATGGGGGTGTGGTACATTGTGTCCTGTCAGTGGTGTGCGGCGTGCAGGGTGCCTGATGGGGCTGTGGTACATTGTGTACTGTCAGTGGTGTGCGGTGTGCTGGGTGTCTGATGGGGCTGTGGTACATTGTGTACTGTCAGTGGTGTGCGGTGTGCTGGGTGTCTGATGGTGTGTGGTACATTGTGTACGGTCAGTGGTGTGTGGTGTGCTGGGTGCCTGATGGGGGTGTGGTACATTGTGTACTGTCAGTGGTGTGCGGTGTGCTGGGTGCCTGATGGGGGTGTGGTACATTGTGTACTGTCAGTGGTGTGTGGTGTGCTGAGTGTCTGATGGGGGTGTGGTACATTGTGTACTGTCAGTGGTGTGTGGTGTGCGGGGTGTCTGATGGGACTGTGGTACATTGTGTACTGTCAGTGGTGTGCGGTGTGCTGGGTGTCTGATCGGGCTGTGGTACATTGTGTACTGTCAGTGGTGTGTGGTGTGCTGGGTGTCTGATGGGGCTGTGGTACATTGTGTACTGTCAGTGGTGTGCGGTGTGCTGGGTGTCTGATGGGGCTGTGGTACATTGTGTACTGTCAGTGGTGTGTGGTGTGCTGGGTGTCTGATGGGGCTGTGGTACATTGTGTACTGTCAGTGGTGTGTGGTGTGCTGGGTGTCTGATGGGGGTGAGGTACATTGTGTACTGTCAGTGGTGTGTGGTGTGCTGGGTGTCTGATGGGGGTGTGGTACATTGTGTACTGTCAGTGGTGTGCGGTGTGCTGGGTGTCTGATGGGGGTGTGGTACATTGTGTACTGTCAGTGGTGTGCGGTGTGCTGGGTGTCTGATGGGGGTGTGGTACATTGTGTACTGTCAGTGGTGTTTGGTGTGCTGGGTGTCTGATGGGGGTGTAGTACATTATGTACTGCCAGTGGTGTGTGGTGTGCTGGGTGTCTGATGGTGGTGTGGTACATTGTGTACTGTCAGTGGTGTGCGGTGAGCTGGGTGTCTGATGGGGCTGTGGTACATTGTGTACTGTCAGTGGTGTGTGGTGTGCTGTGTGTCTGATGGGGGTGTGGTACATTGTGTACTGTCAGTGGTGTGTGGTGTGCTGGGTGTCTGATGGGGGTGTGGTACATTGTGTACTGTCAGTGGTGTACGGTGAGCTGGGTGTCTGATGGGGGTGTGGTACATTGTGTACTGTCAGTGGTGTGCGGTGTGATGGGTGTCTGATGGGGGTGTGGTACATTGTGTACTGTCAGTGGTGTACGGTGAGCTGGGTGTCTGATGTGGGTGTGGTACATTGTGTACTGTCAGTGGTGTGCGGTGTGCTGGGTGTCTGATGGGGCTGTGGTACATTGTATACTGTCAATGGTGTGCGGTGTGCTGGGTGTCTGATGGGGCTGTGTTGCATTGTGTACTGCCAGTGGTGTGCGGTGTGCTGGGTGTCTAATGAGGGTGTGGCACATTATGTACTGTCAGTGGTGTGCGGTGTGCTGGGTGTCTGATGGGGGTGTGGTACATTGTGTACTGTCAGTGGTGTGCGGTGTGCTGGGTGTCTGATGGGGGTGAGGTACATTGTGTACTGTCAGTGGTGTGCGGTGTGCTGGGTGCCTGATGGGGGTGAGGTACATTGTGTACTGTCAGTGGTGTGCGGTGTGCTGGGTGTCTGATGGGGGTGTGGTACATTGTGTACTGTCAGTGGTGTGCGGTGTGCTGGTTGTCTGATGGGGGTGTGGTACATTGTGTACTGTCAGTGGTGTGTGGTGTGCTGGGTGCCTGATGGGGGTGTGGTACATTGTGTACTGTCAGTGGTGTGTGGTGTGCTGGGTGTCTGATGGGGGTGTGGTACATTGTGTACTGTCAGTGGTGTGTGGTGTGCTGGGTGCCTGATGGGGGTGTGGTACATTGTGTACTGTCAGTGGTGTGCTGGGTGTCTGATGGGGGTGTGGTACATTGTGTACTGTCAGTGGTGTGCGGTGTGCTGGGTGTCTGATGGGGGTGTGGTACATTGTGTACTGTCAGTGGTGTGTGGTGTGCAGGGTGCCTGATGGGGGTGTGGTACATTGTGTACTGTCAGTGGTGTGCGGCGTGCAGGGTGCCTGATGGGGGTGTGGTACATTGTGTCCTGTCAGTGGTGTGCGGCGTGCAGGGTGCCTGATGGGGCTGTGGTACATTGTGTACTGTCAGTGGTGTGCGGTGTGCTGGGTGTCTGATGGGGCTGTGGTACATTGTGTACTGTCAGTGGTGTGCGGTGTGCTGGGTGTCTGATGGTGTGTGGTACATTGTGTACGGTCAGTGGTGTGTGGTGTGCTGGGTGCCTGATGGGGGTGTGGTACATTGTGTACTGTCAGTGGTGTGCGGTGTGCTGGGTGCCTGATGGGGGTGTGGTACATTGTGTACTGTCAGTGGTGTGTGGTGTGCTGAGTGTCTGATGGGGGTGTGGTACATTGTGTACTGTCAGTGGTGTGTGGTGTGCGGGGTGTCTGATGGGACTGTGGTACATTGTGTACTGTCAGTGGTGTGCGGTGTGCTGGGTGTCTGATCGGGCTGTGGTACATTGTGTACTGTCAGTGGTGTGTGGTGTGCTGGGTGTCTGATGGGGCTGTGGTACATTGTGTACTGTCAGTGGTGTGCGGTGTGCTGGGTGTCTGATGGGGCTGTGGTACATTGTGTACTGTCAGTGGTGTGTGGTGTGCTGGGTGTCTGATGGGGCTGTGGTACATTGTGTACTGTCAGTGGTGTGTGGTGTGCTGGGTGTCTGATGGGGGTGAGGTACATTGTGTACTGTCAGTGGTGTGTGGTGTGCTGGGTGTCTGATGGGGGTGTGGTACATTGTGTACTGTCAGTGGTGTGCGGTGTGCTGGGTGTCTGATGGGGGTGTGGTACATTGTGTACTGTCAGTGGTGTGCGGTCTGCTGGGTGTCTGATGGGGGTGTGGTACATTGTGTACTGTCAGTGGTGTGTGGTGTGCTGGGTGTCTGATGGGGCTGTTGTACATTGTGTACTGTCAGTGGTGTGCGGTGTGCTGGGTGTCTGATGGGACTGTGGTACATTGTGTACTGTCAGTGGTGTGTGGTGTGCTGGGTGTCTGATGGGGGTGAGGTACATTGTGTACTGTCAGTGGTGTGTGGTGTGCTGAGTGTCTGATGGGGGTGTGGTACATTGTGTACTGTCAGTGGTGTGCGGTGTGCTGGGTGTCTGATGGGGCTGTGGTACATTGTGTACTGTCAGTGGTGTGTGGTGTGCTGGGTGTCTGATGGGTCTGTGGTACATTGTGTACTGTCAGTGGTGTGCGGTGTGCTGGGTGTCTGATGGGGCTGTGGTACATTGTGTACTGTCAGTGGTGTGCGGTGTGCTGGGTGTCTGATGGGACTGTGGTACATTGTGTACTGTCAGTGGTGTGTGGTGTGCTGGGTGTCTGATGGGGGTGAGGTACATTGTGTACTGTCAGTGGTGTGTGGTGTGCTGAGTGTCTGATGGGGGTGTGGTACATTGTGTACTGTCAGTGGTGTGCGGTGTGCTGGGTGCCTGTTGGGGGTGTGGTACATTGTGTACTGTCAGTGGTGTGCAGTGTGCTGGGTGTCTGATGGGGGTGTTGTACATTGTGTACTGTCAGTGGTGTGTGGTGTGCTGGGTGTCTGATGGGGGTGTGGTACATTGTGTACTGTCAGTGGTGTGCGGTGTGCTGGGTGTCTGATGGGGGTGTGGTACATTGTGTACTGTCAGTGGTGTATGGTGTGCTGGGTGTCTGATGGGGGTGTGGTACATTGTGTACTGTCAGTGGTGTGTGGTGTGCTGGGTGCCTGATGGGGGTGTGGTACATTGTGTACTGTCAGTGGTGTGCGGTGTGCTGGGTGCCTGATGGGGGTGTGGTACATTGTGTACTGTCAGTGGTGTGCTGTGTGCTGGGTGTCTGATGGGATTGTGGTACATTGTGTACTGTCAGTGGTGTGCGGTGTGCTGGGTGTCTGATGGGGGTGTGGTACATTGTGTACTGTCAGTGGTGTGCGGTGTGCTGGGTGTCTGATGGGGGTGTGGTACATTGTGTACTGTCAGTGGTGTGCGGTGTGCTGGGTGTCTGATGGGGGTGTGGTACATTGTGTACTGTCAGTGGTGTGTGGTGTGCTGGGTGTCTGATGGGGGAGTGGTACATTGTGTACTGTCAGTGGTGTGCGGTGTGCTGGGTGTCTGATGGGGGTGTGGTACATTGTGTACTGTCAGTGGTGTGCGGTGTGCTGGGTGTCTGATGGGGGTGTGGTACATTGTGTACTGTCAGTGGTGTTTGGTGTGCTGGGTGTCTGATGGGGGTGTAGTACATTATGTACTGCCAGTGGTGTGTGGTGTGCTGGGTGTCTGATGGTGGTGTGGTACATTGTGTACTGTCAGTGGTGTGCGGTGAGCTGGGTGTCTGATGGGGCTGTGGTACATTGTGTACTGTCAGTGGTGTGTGGTGTGCTGGGTGTCTGATGGGGGTGTGGCACATTGTGTACTGTCAGTGGTGTGTGGTGTGCTGGGTGTCTGATGGGGGTGTGGTACATTGTGTACTGTCAGTGGTGTACGGTGAGCTGGGTGTCTGATGGGGGTGTGGTACATTGTGTACTGTCAGTGGTGTGCGGTGTGATGGGTGTCTGATGGGGGTGTGGTACATTGTGTACTGTCAGTGGTGTGCGGTGTGCTGGGTGTCTGATGGGGGTGTGGTACATTGTGTACTGTCAGTGGTGTACGGTGAGCTGGGTGTCTGATGTGGGTGTGGTACATTGTGTACTGTCAGTGGTGTGCGGTGTGCTGGGTGTCTGATGGGGCTGTGGTACATTGTGTACTGTCAATGGTGTGCGGTGTGCTGGGTGTCTGATGGGGCTGTGTTGCATTGTGTACTGTCAGTGGTGTGCGGTGTGCTGGGTGCCGGATGGGAGTGTGGTACATTGTGTACTGTCAGTGGTGTGCGGTGTGCTGGGTGCCTGATGGGGGTGTGGTACATTGTGTGCTGTCAGTGGTGTGTTGTGTGCAGTGTGTCTGATGCGGGTGTGGGACATTGTGTACTGTCAGTGGTGTGTGGTGTGCTGGGTGCCTGATGGGGGTGAGGTACATTGTGTACTGTCAGTGGTGTGCGGTGTGCTGTGTCCCTGATGGGGGTGTGGTACATTGTGTACTGTCAGTGGTGTGCGGTGTGCTGGGTGCCTGATGGGGGTGAGGTACATTGTGTACTGTCAGTGGTGTGCGGTGTGCTGGGTGTCTGATGGGGGTCTGGTACATTGTGTACTGTCAGTGGTGTGCGGTGTGCTGGTTGTCTGATGGGGGTGTGGTACATTGTGTACTGTCAGTGGTGTGTGGTGTGCTGGGTGCCTGATGGGGGTGTGGTACATTGTGTACTGTCAGTGGTGTGTGGTGTGCTGGGTGTCTGATGGGGGTGTGGTACATTGTGTACTGTCAGTGGTGTGTGGTGTGCTGGGTGCCTGATGGGGGTGTGGTACATTGTGTACTGTCAGTGGTGTGCTGGGTGTCTGATGGGGGTGTGGTACATTGTGTACTGTCAGTGGTGTGCGGTGTGCTGGGTGTCTGATGGGGGTGTGGTACATTGTGTACTGTCAGTGGTGTGCGGTGTGCTGGTTGTCTGATGGGGGTGTGGTACATTGTGTACTGTCAGTGGTGTGTGGTGTGCTGGGTGCCTGATGGGGGTGTGGTACATTGTGTACTGTCAGTGGTGTGTGGTGTGCTGGGTGTCTGATGGGGGTGTGGTACATTGTGTACTGTCAGTGGTGTGTGGTGTGCTGGGTGCCTGATGGGGGTGTGGTACATTGTGTACTGTCAGTGGTGTGCGGTGTGCTGGGTGTCTGATGGGCTGTGGTACATTGTGTACTGTCAGTGGTGTGCGGTGTGCTGGGTGTCTGATGGGGCTGTAGTACATTGTGTACTGTCAGTGGTGTGCGGTGTGCTGGGTGTCTGATGGGGCTGTGGTACATTGTGTACTGTCAGTGGTGTGTGGTGTGCTGGGTGTCTGATGGGGCTGTGGTACATTGTGTACTGTCAGTGGTGTGCGGTGTGCTCGGTGTCTGATGGGGCTGTGGTACATTGTGTACTGTCAGTGGTGTGTGGTGTGCTGGGTGTCTGATGGGGCTGTGGTACATTGTGTACTGTCAGTGGTGTGCGGTGTGCTGGGTGCCGGATGGGAGTGTGGTACATTGTGTACTGTCAGTGGTGTGTGGTGTGCTGGGTGTCTGATGGGACTGTGGTACATTGTGTACTGTCAGTGGTGTGCGGTGAGCTGGGTGTCTGATGGGGCTGTGGTACATTGTGTACTGTCAGTGGTGTGCGGTGTGCTGGGTGTCTGATGGGACTGTGGTACATTGTGTACTGTCAGTGGTGTGCGGTGAGCTGGGTGTCTGATGGGGCTGTGGTACATTGTGTACTGTCAGTGTTGTGTGGTGTGCTGGGTGTCTGATGGGACGGTGGTACATTGTGTACTGTCAGTGGTGTGTGGTGTGCTTGGTGTCTGATGGGGGTGTGGTACATTGTGTACTGTCAGTGGTGTGCGGTGTGCTGGGTGCCTGATGGGGGTGTGGTACATTGTGTACTGTCAGTGGTGTGCGGTGTGCTGGGTGTCTGATGTGGGTGTGGTACATTGTGTACTGTCAGTGGTGTGTTGTGTGCAGTGTGTCTGATGCGGGTGTGGGACATTGTGTACTGTCAGTGGTGTGTGGTGTGCTGGGTGTCTGATGGGGGTGTGGTACATTGTGTACTGTCAGTGGTGTGCGGTGTGCTGGGTGTCTGATGGGGCTGTGGTACATTGTGTACTGTCAGTGTTGTGCGGTGTGCTGGGTGTCTGATGGGGCTGTGGTACATTGTGTACTGTCAGTGGTGTGCGGTGTGCTGGGTGTCTGATGGGGGTGTGGTACATTGTGTACTGTCAGTGGTGTGTGGTGTGCTGGGTGTCTGATGGGGGTGTGGTACATTGTGTACTGTCAGTGGTGTGCGGTGTGCTGGGTGTCTGATGAGGGTGTGGCACATTATGTACTGTCAGTGGTGTGCGGTGTGCTGGGTGTCTGATGGGGGTGTGGTACATTGTGTACTGTCAGTGTTGTGCGGTGTGCTGGGTGTCTGATGGGGCTGTGGTACATTGTGTACTGTCAGTGGTGTGCGGTGTGCTGGGTGTCTGATGGGGGTGTGGTACATTGTGTACTGTGAGTGGTGTGCGGTGAGCTGGGTGTCTGATGGGGCTGTGGTACATTGTGTACTGTCAGTGGTGTGTGGTGTGCTGGGTGCCTGATGGGGCTGTGGTACATTGTGTACTGTCAGTGGTGTGCGGTGTGCTGGGTGTCTGATGGGGGTGTGGTACATTGTGTACTGTCAGTGGTGTGCGGTGTGCTGGGTGCCTGATGGGGGTGTGGTACATTGTGTACTGTCAGTGGTGTGCGGTGTGCTGGGTGCCTGATGGGGGTGTGGTACATTGTGTACTGTCAGTGGTGTGTGGTGTGCTGGGTGTCTGATGGGGGTTTGGTACATTGTGTACTGTCAGTGGTGTGCGGTGTGCTGGGTGTCTGATGGGGGTGTGGTACATTGTGTACTGTCAGTGGTGTGCGGTGTGCTGAGTGTCTGATGGGGGTGTGGTACATTGTGTACTGTCAGTGGTGTGCAGTGTGCTGGGTGCCTGATGGGGGTGTGCTACATTGTGTACTGTCAGTGGTGTGCGGTGTGCTGGGTGTCTGATGGGGGTGTGGTACATTGTGTACTGTCAGTGGTGTGCAGTGTGCTGGGTGCCTGATGGGGGTGTGCTACATTGTGTACTGTCAGTGCTGTGCGGTGTGCTGGGTGTCTGATGGGGGTGTGGTACATTGTGTACTGTCAGTGGTGTGCGGTGTGCTGGGTGTCTGATGGGGCTGTGGTACATTGTGTACTGTCAGTGGTGTGCGGTGTGCTGGGTGCCTGATGAGGGTGTGGTACATTGTGTACTGTCAGTGGTGTGCGGTGTGCTGGGTCCCTGATGGGACTGTGGTACATTGTGTACTGTCAGTGGTGTGCGGTGTGCTGAGTGTCTGATGGGGCTGTGGTACATTGTGTACTGTCAGTGGTGTGTGGTGTGCTGGGTGTCTGATGGGGGTGTGGTACATTGTGTACTGTCAGTGGTGTGCGGTGTGCTGGGTGCCTGATGGGGGTGTGGTACATTGTGTACTGTCAGTGGTGTGCGGTGCGATGGGTGCCTGTTGGGGGTGTGGTACATTGTGTACTGTCAGTGGTGTGCGGTGTGCTGGGTGTCTGATGAGGGTGTGGCAAATTGTGTACTGTCAGTGGTGTGCGGTGTGCTGGGTGCCTGATGGGGGTGTGGTACATTGTGTACTGTCAGTGGTGTGTGGTGTGCTGGGTGTCTGATGGGGGTGTGGTACATTGTGTACTGTCAGTGGTGTGCGGTGTGCTGGGTGTCTGATGGGGGTGTGGTACATTGTGTACTGTCAGTGGTGTGTGGTGTGCTGGGTCCCTGATGGGGGTGTGGTACATTGTGTACTGTCAGTGGTGTGCGGTGTTCTGGGTGCCTGATGGGGGTGTGGTACATTGTGTACTGTCAGTGGTGTGTGGTGTGCTGGGTGTCTGATGGGGGTGTGGTACATTGTGTACTGTCAGTGGTGTGCGGTGTGCTGAGTGTCTGATGGGGGTGTGGTACATTGTGTACTGTCAGTGGTGTGCAGTGTGCTGAGTGCCTGATGGGGGTGTGCTACATTGTGTACTGTCAGTGGTGTGCGGTGTGCTGGGTGTCTGATGGGGGTGTGGTACATTGTGTACTGTCAGTGGTGTGCAGTGTGCTGGGTGCCTGATGGGGGTGTGCTACATTGTGTACTGTCAGTGCTGTGCGGTGTGCTGGGTGTCTGATGGGGGTGTGGTACATTGTGTACTGTCAGTGGTGTGCGGTGTGCTGGGTGTCTGATGGGGCTGTGGTACATTGTGTACTGTCAGTGGTGTGCGGTGTGCTGGGTGCCTGATGAGGGTGTGGTACATTGTGTACTGTCAGTGGTGTGCGGTGTGCTGGGTCCCTGATGGGACTGTGGTACATTGTGTACTGTCAGTGGTGTGCGGTGTGCTGAGTGTCTGATGGGGCTGTGGTACATTGTGTACTGTCAGTGGTGTGTGGTGTGCTGGGTGTCTGATGGGGGTGTGGTACATTGTGTACTGTCAGTGGTGTGCGGTGTGCTGGGTGCCTGATGGGGGTGTGGTACATTGTGTACTGTCAGTGGTGTGCGGTGCGATGGGTGCCTGTTGGGGGTGTGGTACATTGTGTACTGTCAGTGGTGTGCGGTGTGCTGGGTGTCTGATGAGGGTGTGGCAAATTGTGTACTGTCAGTGGTGTGCGGTGTGCTGGGTGCCTGATGGGGGTGTGGTACATTGTGTACTGTCAGTGGTGTGTGGTGTGCTGGGTGTCTGATGGGGGTGTGGTACATTGTGTACTGTCAGTGGTGTGCGGTGTGCTGGGTGTCTGATGGGGGTGTGGTACATTGTGTACTGTCAGTGGTGTGTGGTGTGCTGGGTCCCTGATGGGGGTGTGGTACATTGTGTACTGTCAGTGGTGTGCGGTGTTCTGGGTGCCTGATGGGGGTGTGGTACATTGTGTACTGTCAGTGGTGTGTGGTGTGCTGGGTGTCTGATGGGTTGTGGTACATTGTGTACTGTCAGTGGTGTGCGGTGTGCTGAGTGTCTGATGGGGGTGTGGTACATTGTGTACTGTCAGTGGTGTGCAGTGTGCTGGGTGCCTGATGGGGGTGTGCTACATTGTGTACTGTCAGTGGTGTGCGGTGTGCTGGGTGTCTGATGGGGGTGTGGTACATTGTGTACTGTCAGTGGTGTGCAGTGTGCTGGGTGCCTGATGGGGGTGTGCTACATTGTGTACTGTCAGTGCTGTGCGGTGTGCTGGGTGTCTGATGGGGGTGTGGTACATTGTGTACTGTCAGTGGTGTGCGGTGTGCTGGGTGTCTGATGGGGCTGTGGTACATTGTGTACTGTCAGTGGTGTGCGGTGTGCTGGGTGCCTGATGAGGGTGTGGTACATTGTGTACTGTCAGTGGTGTGCGGTGTGCTGGGTCCCTGATGGGACTGTGGTACATTGTGTACTGTCAGTGGTGTGCGGTGTGCTGAGTGTCTGATGGGGCTGTGGTACATTGTGTACTGTCAGTGGTGTGTGGTGTGCTGGGTGTCTGATGGGGGTGTGGTACATTGTGTACTGTCAGTGGTGTGCGGTGTGCTGGGTGCCTGATGGGGGTGTGGTACATTGTGTACTGTCAGTGGTGTGCGGTGCGATGGGTGCCTGTTGGGGGTGTGGTACATTGTGTACTGTCAGTGGTGTGCGGTGTGCTGGGTGTCTGATGAGGGTGTGGCAAATTGTGTACTGTCAGTGGTGTGCGGTGTGCTGGGTGCCTGATGGGGGTGTGGTACATTGTGTACTGTCAGTGGTGTGTGGTGTGCTGGGTGTCTGATGGGGGTGTGGTACATTGTGTACTGTCAGTGGTGTGCGGTGTGCTGGGTGTCTGATGGGGGTGTGGTACATTGTGTACTGTCAGTGGTGTGCGGTGTGCTGGGTGTCTGATGGGGGTGAGGTACATTGTGTACTGTCAGTGGTGTGTGGTGTGCTGGGTGTCTGATGGGGGTGTGGTACATTGTGTACTGTCAGTGGTGTGTGGTGTGCTGGGTGTCTGATGGGGGTGTGGTACATTGTGTACTGTCAGTGGTGTGCGGTGTGCTGGGTGTCTGATGGGGGTGTGGTACATTGTGTACTGTCAGTGGAGTGTGGTGTGCTGGGTGTCTGATGGGGGTGTGGTACATTGTGTACTGTCAGTGGTGTGCGGCGTGCAGGGTGCCTGATGGGGCTGTGGTACATTGTGTACTGTCAGTGGTGTGTGGTGTGCAGGGTGCCTGATGGGGGTGTGGTACATTGTGTACTGTCAGTGGTGTGCGGCGTGCAGGGTGCCTGATGGGGGTGTGGTACATTGTGTCCTGTCAGTGGTGTGCGGCGTGCAGGGTGCCTGATGGGGCTGTGGTACATTGTGTACTGTCAGTGGTGTGCGGTGTGCTGGGTGTCTGATGGTGTGTGGTACATTGTGTACGGTCAGTGGTGTGTGGTGTGCTGGGTGCCTGATGGGGGTGTGGTACATTGTGTACTGTCAGTGGTGTGCGGTGTGCTGGGTGCCTGATGGGGGTGTGGTACATTGTGTACTGTCAGTGGTGTGTGGTGTGCTGAGTGTCTGATGGGGGTGTGGTACATTGTGTACTGTCAGTGGTGTGTGGTGTGCGGGGTGTCTGATGGGACTGTGGTACATTGTGTACTGTCAGTGGTGTGCGGTGTGCTGGGTGTCTGATCGGGCTGTGGTACATTGTGTACTGTCAGTGGTGTGTGGTGTGCTGGGTGTCTGATGGGGCTGTGGTACATTGTGTACTGTCAGTGGTGTGCGGTGTGCTGGGTGTCTGATGGGGCTGTGGTACATTGTGTACTGTCAGTGGTGTGCGGTGTGCTGGGTGTCTGATCGGGCTGTGGTACATTGTGTACTGTCAGTGGTGTGTGGTGTGCTGGGTGTCTGATGGGGCTGTGGTACATTGTGTACTGTCAGTGGTGTGCGGTGTGCTGGGTGTCTGATGGGGCTGTGGTACATTGTGTACTGTCAGTGGTGTGTGGTGTGCTGGGTGTCTGATGGGGCTGTGGTACATTGTGTACTGTCAGTGGTGTGTGGTGTGCTGGGTGTCTGATGGGGGTGAGGTACATTGTGTACTGTCAGTGGTGTGTGGTGTGCTGGGTGTCTGATGGGGGTGTGGTACATTGTGTACTGTCAGTGGTGTGCGGTGTGCTGGGTGTCTGATGGGGGTGTGGTACATTGTGTACTGTCAGTGGTGTGCGGTCTGCTGGGTGTCTGATGGGGGTGTGGTACATTGTGTACTATCAGTGGTGTGTGGTGTGCTGGGTGTCTGATGGGGCTGTGGTACATTGTGTACTGTCAGTGGTGTGCGGTGTGCTGGGTGTCTGATGGGGCTGTGGTACATTGTGTACTGTCAGTGGTGTGCGGTGTGCTGGGTGTCTGATGGGACTGTGGTACATTGTGTACTGTCAGTGGTGTGTGGTGTGCTGGGTGTCTGATGGGGGTGAGGTACATTGTGTACTGTCAGTGGTGTGTGGTGTGCTGAGTGTCTGATGGGGGTGTGGTACATTGTGTACTGTCAGTGGTGTGCGGTGTGCTGGGTGTCTGATGGGGCTGTGGTACATTGTGTACTGTCAGTGGTGTGTGGTGTGCTGGGTGTCTGATGGGTCTGTGGTACATTGTGTACTGTCAGTGGTGTGCGGTGTGCTGGGTGTCTGATGGGGGTGAGGTACATTGTGTACTGTCAGTGGTGTGCGGTGTGCTGGGTGTCTGATGGGACTGTGGTACATTGTGTACTGTCAGTGGTGTGTGGTGTGCTGGGTGTCTGATGGGGGTGAGGTACATTGTGTACTGTCAGTGGTGTGTGGTGTGCTGAGTGTCTGATGGGGGTGTGGTACATTGTGTACTGTCAGTGGTGTGCGGTGTGCTGGGTGCCTGTTGGGGGTGTGGTACATTGTGTACTGTCAGTGGTGTGCAGTGTGCTGGGTGTCTGATGGGGGTGTTGTACATTGTGTACTGTCAGTGGTGTGTGGTGTGCTGGGTGTCTGATGGGGGTGTGGTACATTGTGTACTGTCAGTGGTGTGCGGTGTGCTGGGTGTCTGATGGGGGTGTGGTACATTGTGTACTGTCAGTGGTGTGAGGTGTGCTGGGTGCCTGATGGGGGTGTGGTACATTGTGTACTGTCAGTGGTGTGCGGTGTGCTGGGTGCCTGATGGGGGTGTGGTACATTGTGTACTGTCAGTGGTGTGCTGTGTGCTGGGTGTCTGATGGGATTGTGGTACATTGTGTACTGTCAGTGGTGTGCGGTGTGCTGGGTGTCTGATGGGGGTGTGGTACATTGTGTACTGTCAGTGGTGTGCGGTGTGCTGGGTGTCTGATGGGGGTGTGGTACATTGTGTACTGTCAGTGGTGTGTGGTGTGCTGGGTGTCTGATGGGGGTGTGGTACATTGTGTACTGTCAGTGGTGTGCGGTGTGCTGGGTGTCTGATGGGGGTGTGGTACATTGTGTACTGTCAGTGGTGTGCGGTGTGCTGGGTGTCTGATGGGGGTGTGGTACATTGTGTACTGTCAGTGGTGTGTGGTGTGCTGGGTGTCTGATGGGGGAGTGGTACATTGTGTACTGTCAGTGGTGTGCGGTGTGCTGGGTGTCTGATGGGGGTGTGGTCCATTGTGTACTGTCAGTGGTGTGCGGTGTGCTGGGTGTCTGATGGGGGTGTGGTACATTGTGTACTGTCAGTGGTGTGCGGTGTGCTGGGTGTCTGATGGGGGTGTGGTACATTGTGTACTGTCAGTGGTGTTTGGTGTGCTGGGTGTCTGATGGGGGTGTAGTACATTATGTACTGCCAGTGGTGTGTGGTGTGCTGGGTGTCTGATGGTGGTGTGGTACATTGTGTACTGTCAGTGGTGTGCGGTGAGCTGGGTGTCTGATGGGGCTGTGGTACATTGTGTACTGTCAGTGGTGTGTGGTGTGCTGGGTGTCTGGTGGGGGTGTGGTACATTGTGTACTGTCAGTGGTGTGTGGTGTGCTGGGTGTCTGATGGGGGTGTGGTACATTGTGTACTGTCAGTGGTGTACGGTGAGCTGGGTGTCTGATGGGGGTGTGGTACATTGTGTACTGTCAGTGGTGTGCGGTGTGATGGGTGTCTGATGGGGGTGTGGTACATTGTGTACTGTCAGTGGTGTGCGGTGTGCTGGGTGTCTGATGGGGCTGTGGTACATTGTGTACTGTCAATGGTGTGCGGTGTGCTGGGTGTCTGATGGGGGTGTGGCACATTATGTACTGTCAGTGGTGTGCGGTGTGCTGGGTGTCTGATGGGGGTGTGGTACATTGTGTACTGTCAGTGGTGTGCGGTGTGCTGGGTGTCTGATGGGGGTGAGGTACATTGTGTACTGTCAGTGGTGTGCGGTGTGCTGGGTGCCTGATGGGGGTGAGGTACATTGTGTACTGTCAGTGGTGTGCGGTGTGCTGGGTGTCTGATGGGGGTGTGGTACATTGTGTACTGTCAGTGGTGTGCGGTGTGCTGGTTGTCTGATGGGGGTGTGGTACATTGTGTACTGTCAGTGGTGTGTGGTGTGCTGGGTGCCTGATGGGGGTGTGGTACATTGTGTACTGTCAGTGGTGTGTGGTGTGCTGGGTGTCTGATGGGGGTGTGGTACATTGTGTACTGTCAGTGGTGTGTGGTGTGCTGGGTGCCTGATGGGGGTGTGGTACATTGTGTACTGTCAGTGGTGTGCTGGGTGTCTGATGGGGGTGTGGTACATTGTGTACTGTCAATGGTGTGCGGTGTGCTGGGTGTCTGATGGGGGTGTGGTACATTGTGTACTGTCAGTGGTGTGTGGTGTGCAGGGTGCCTGATGGGGGTGTGGTACATTGTGTACTGTCAGTGGTGTGCGGCGTGCAGGGTGCCTGATGGGGGTGTGGTACATTGTGTCCTGTCAGTGGTGTGCAGCGTGCAGGGTGCCTGATGGGGCTGTGGTACATTGTGTACTGTCAGTGGTGTGCGGTGTGCTGGGTGTCTGATGGGGCTGTGGTACATTGTGTACTGTCAGTGGTGTGCGGTGTGCTGGGTGTCTGATGGTGTGTGGTACATTGTGTACGGTCAGTGGTGTGTGGTGTGCTGGGTGCCTGATGGGGGTGTGGTACATTGTGTACTGTCAGTGGTGTGCGGTGTGCTGGGTGCCTGATGGGGGTGTGGTACATTGTGTACTGTCAGTGGTGTGTGGTGTGCTGAGTGTCTGATGGGGGTGTGGTACATTGTGTACTGTCAGTGGTGTGTGGTGTGCGGGGTGTCTGATGGGACTGTGGTACATTGTGTACTGTCAGTGGTGTGCGGTGTGCTGGGTGTCTGATGGGGCTGTGGTACATTGTGTACTGTCAATGGTGTGCGGTGTGCTGGGTGTCTGATGGGGCTGTGTTGCATTGTGTACTGTCAATGGTGTGTGGTGTGCTGGGTGTCTGATGGGGGTGTGGTACATTGTGCACTGTCAGTGGTGTGCGGTGTGCTGGGTGTCTGATGGGGGTGTGGTACATTGTGTACTGTCAGTGGTGTGCGGTGTGCTGGGTGTCTGATGTGTGTGTGGTACATTGTGTACGGTCAGTGGTGTGTGGTGTGCTGGGTGTCTGATGGGGGTGTGGTACATTGTGTACTGTCAGTGGTGTGCGGTGTGCTGGGTGTCTGATGGGGAAGTGGTACATTGTGTACTGTCAGTGGTGTCCGGTGAGCTGTGTCCCTGATGGTGGTGTGGTACATTGTGTACTGTCAGTGGTGTGCGGTGTGCTGGGTGTCTGATGGGGGTGTGGTACATTGTGTACTGTCAGTGGTGTGCGGTCTGCTGGGTGTCTGATGGGGGTGTGGTACATTGTGTACTGTCAGTGGTGTGTGGTGTGCTGGGTGTCTGATGGGGCTGTGGTACATTGTGTACTGTCAGTGGTGTGCGGTGTGCTGGGTGTCTGATGGGGCTGTGGTACATTGTGTACTGTCAGTGGTGTGCGGTGTGCTGGGTGTCTGATGGGACTGTGGTACATTGTGTACTGTCAGTGGTGTGTGGTGTGCTGGGTGTCTGATGGGGGTGAGGTACATTGTGTACTGTCAGTGGTGTGTGGTGTGCTGAGTGTCTGATGGGGGTGTGGTACATTGTGTACTGTCAGTGGTGTGCGGTGTGCTGGGTGTCTGATGGGGCTGTGGTACATTGTGTACTGTCAGTGGTGTGTGGTGTGCTGGGTGTCTGATGGGTCTGTGGTACATTGTGTACTGTCAGTGGTGTGCGGTGTGCTGGGTGTCTGATGGGGCTGTGGTACATTGTGTACAGTCAGTGGTGTGCGGTGTGCTGGGTGTCTGATGGGACTGTGGTACATTGTGTACTGTCAGTGGTGTGTGGTGTGCTGGGTGTCTGATGGGGGTGAGGTACATTGTGTACTGTCAGTGGTGTGTGGTGTGCTGAGTGTCTGATGGGGGTGTGGTACATTGTGTACTGTCAGTGGTGTGCGGTGTGCTGGGTGCCTGTTGGGGGTGTGGTACATTGTGTACTGTCAGTGGTGTGCAGTGTGCTGGGTGTCTGATGGGGGTGTTGTACATTGTGTACTGTCAGTGGTGTGTGGTGTGCTGGGTGTCTGATGGGGGTGTGGTACATTGTGTACTGTCAGTGGTGTGCGGTGTGCTGGGTGTCTGATGGGGGTGTGGTACATTGTGTACTGTCAGTGGTGTGTGGTGTGCTGGGTGTCTGATGGGGCTGTGGTACATTGTGTACTGTCAGTGGTGTGTGGTGTGCTGGGTGTCTGATGGGGGTGAGGTACATTGTGTACTGTCAGTGGTGTGTGGTGTGCTGGGTGTCTGATGGGGGTGTGGTACATTGTGTACTGTCAGTGGTGTGCGGTGTGCTGGGTGTCTGATGGGGGTGTGGTACATTGTGTACTGTCAGTGGTGTGCGGTCTGCTGGGTGTCTGATGGGGGTGTGGTACATTGTGTACTGTCAGTGGTGTGTGGTGTGCTGGGTGTCTGATGGGGCTGTGGTACATTGTGTACTGTCAGTGGTGTGCGGTGTGCTGGGTGTCTGATGGGGCTGTGGTACATTGTGTACTGTCAGTGGTGTGCGGTGTGCTGGGTGTCTGATGGGACTGTGGTACATTGTGTACTGTCAGTGGTGTGTGGTGTGCTGGGTGTCTGATGGGGGTGAGGTACATTGTGTACTGTCAGTGGTGTGTGGTGTGCTGAGTGTCTGATGGGGGTGTGGTACATTGTGTACTGTCAGTGGTGTGCGGTGTGCTGGGTGTCTGATGGGGCTGTGGTACATTGTGTACTGTCAGTGGTGTGTGGTGTGCTGGGTGTCTGATGGGTCTGTGGTACATTGTGTACTGTCAGTGGTGTGCGGTGTGCTGGGTGTCTGATGGGGCTGTGGTACATTGTGTACTGTCAGTGGTGTGCGGTGTGCTGGTTGTCTGATGGGACTGTGGTACATTGTGTACTGTCAGTGGTGTGTGGTGTGCTGGGTGTCTGATGGGGGTGAGGTACATTGTGTACTGTCAGTGGTGTGTGGTGTGCTGAGTGTCTGATGGGGGTGTGGTACATTGAGTACTGTCAGTGGTGTGCGGTGTGCTGGGTGCCTGTTGGGGGTGTGGTACATTGTGTACTGTCAGTGGTGTGCAGTGTGCTGGGTGTCTGATGGGGGTGTTGTACATTGTGTACTGTCAGTGGTGTGTGGTGTGCTGGGTGTCTGATGGGGGTGTGGTACATTGTGTACTGTCAGTGGTGTGCGGTGTGCTGGGTGTCTGATGGGGGTGTGGTACATTGTGTACTGTCAGTGGTGTGTGGTGTGCTGGGTGCCTGATGGGGGTGTGGTACATTGTGTACTGTCAGTGGTGTGCGGTGTGCTGGGTGCCTGATGGGGGTGTGGTACATTGTGTACTGTCAGTGGTGTGCTGTGTGCTGGGTGTCTGATGGGATTGTGGTACATTGTGTACTGTCAGTGGTGTGCGGTGTGCTGGGTGTCTGATGGGGGTGTGGTACATTGTGTACTGTCAGTGGTGTGCGGTGTGCTGGGTGTCTGATGGGGGTGTGGTACATTGTGTACTGTCAGTGGTGTGCGGTGTGCTGGGTGTCTGATGGGGGTGTGGTACATTGTGTACTGTCAGTGGTGTGTGGTGTGCTGGGTGTCTGATGGGGGTGTGGTACATTGTGTACTGTCAGTGGTGTGCGGTGTGCTGGGTGTCTGATGGGGGTGTGGTACATTGTGTACTGTCAGTGGTGTGCGGTGAGCTGGGTGCCTGATGGGGGTGTGGTACATTGTGTACTGTCAGTGGTGTGCGGTGTGCTGGGTGTCTGATGGGGGTGTGGTACATTGTGTACTGTCAGTGGTGTGCGGTGTGCTGGGTGTCTGATGGGGGTGTGGTACATTGTGTACTGTCAGTGGTGTTTGGTGTGCTGGGTGTCTGATGGGGGTGTAGTACATTATGTACTGCCAGTGGTGTGTGGTGTGCTGGGTGTCTGATGGTGGTGTGGTACATTGTGTACTGTCAGTGGTGTGCGGTGAGCTGGGTGTCTGATGGGGCTGTGGTACATTGTGTACTGTCAGTGGTGTGTGGTGTGCTGGGTGTCTGATGGGGGTGTGGCACATTGTGTACTGTCAGTGGTGTGTGGTGTGCTGGGTGTCTGATGGGGGTGTGGTACATTGTGTACTGTCAGTGGTGTACGGTGAGCTGGGTGTCTGATGGGGGTGTGGTACATTGTGTACTGTCAGTGGTGTGCGGTGTGATGGGTGTCTGATGGGGGTGTGGTACATTGTGTACTGTCAGTGGTGTGCGGTGTGCTGGGTGTCTGATGGGGGTGTGGTACATTGTGTACTGTCAGTGGTGTACGGTGAGCTGGGTGTCTGATGTGGGTGTGGTACATTGTGTACTGTCAGCGGTGTGCTGGGTGCCGGATGGGAGTGTGGTACATTGTGTACTGTCAGTGGTGTGCGGTGTGCTGGGTGCCTGATGGGGGTGTGGTACATTGTGTGCTGTCAGTGGTGTGTTGTGTGCAGTGTGTCTGATGCGGGTGTGGGACATTGTGTACTGTCAGTGGTGTGTGGTGTGCTGGGTGTCTGATGGGGGTGTGGTACATTGTGTACTGTCAGTGGTGTGTGGTGTGCTGGGTGCCTGATGGGGGTGAGGTACATTGTGTACTGTCAGTGGTGTGCGGTGTGCTGGGTGTCTGATGGGGGTCTGGTACATTGTGTACTGTCAGTGGTGTGCGGTGTGCTGGTTGTCTGATGGGGGTGTGGTACATTGTGTACTGTCAGTGGTGTGTGGTGTGCTGGGTGCCTGATGGGGGTGTGGTACATTGTGTACTGTCAGTGGTGTGTTGTGTGCTGGGTGTCTGATGGGGGTGTGGTACATTGTGTACTGTCAGTGGTGTGTGGTGTGCTGGGTGCCTGATGGGGGTGTGGTACATTGTGTACTGTCAGTGGTGTGCTGGGTGTCTGATGGGGGTGTGGTACATTGTGTACTGTCAGTGGTGTGCGGTGTGCTGGGTGTCTGATGGGGGTGTGGTACATTGTGTACTGTCAGTGGTGTGCGGTGTGCTGGTTGTCTGATGGGGGTGTGGTACATTGTGTACTGTCAGTGGTGTGTGGTGTGCTGGGTGCCTGATGGGGGTGTGGTACATTGTGTACTGTCAGTGGTGTGTGGTGTGCTGGGTGTCTGATGGGGGTGTGGTACATTGTGTACTGTCAGTGGTGTGTGGTGTGCTGGGTGCCTGATGGGGGTGTGGTACATTGTGTACTGTCAGTGGTGTGTGGTGTGCTGGGTGCCTGATGGGGGTGTGGTACATTGTGTACTGTCAGTGGTGTGCGGTGTGCTGGGTGTCTGATGGGCTGTGGTACATTGTGTACTGTCAGTGGTGTGCGGTGTGCTGGGTGTCTGATGGGGCTGTAGTACATTGTGTACTGTCAGTGGTGTGCGGTGTGCTGGGTGTCTGATGGGGCTGTGGTACATTGTGTACTGTCAGTGGTGTGTGGTGTGCTGGGTGTCTGATGGGGCTGTGGTACATTGTGTACTGTCAGTGGTGTGCGGTGTGCTCGGTGTCTGATGGGGCTGTGGTACATTGTGTACTGTCAGTGGTGTGTGGTGTGCTGGGTGTCTGATGGGGCTGTGGTACATTGTGTACTGTCAGTGGTGTGCGGTGTGCTGGGTGCCGGATGGGAGTGTGGTACATTGTGTACTGTCAGTGGTGTGTGGTGTGCTGGGTGTCTGATGGGACTGTGGTACATTGTGTACTGTCAGTGGTGTGCGGTGAGCTGGGTGTCTGATGGGGCTGTGGTACATTGTGTACTGTCAGTGGTGTGCGGTGTGCTGGGTGTCTGATGGGACTGTGGTACATTGTGTACTGTCAGTGGTGTGTGGTGTGCTTGGTGTCTGATGGGGGTGTGGTACATTGTGTACTGTCAGTGGTGTGCGGTGTGCTGGGTGCCTGATGGGGGTGTGGTACATTGTGTACTGTCAGTGGTGTGTGGTGTGCTGGGTGTCTGATGGGACGGTGGTACATTGTGTACTGTCAGTGGTGTGTGGTGTGCTTGGTGTCTGATGGGGGTGTGGTACATTGTGTACTGTCAGTGGTGTGCGGTGTGCTGGGTGCCTGATGGGGGTGTGGTACATTGTGTACTGTCAGTGGTGTGCGGTGTGCTGTGTGTCTGATGTGGGTGTGGTACATTGTGTACTGTCAGTGGTGTGTTGTGTGCAGTGTGTCTGATGCGGGTGTGGGACATTGTGTACTGTCAGTGGTGTGCGGTGTGCTGGGTGTCTGATGGGGGTGTGGTACATTGTGTACTGTCAGTGGTGTGCGGTGTGCTGGGTGTCTGATGGGGCTGTGGTACATTGTGTACTGTCAGTGTTGTGCGGTGTGCTGGGTGTCTGATGGGGCTGTGGTACATTGTGTACTGTCAGTGGTGTGCGGTGTGCTGGGTGTCTGATGGGGGTGTGGTACATTGTGTACTGTCAGTGGTGTGTGGTGTGCTGGGTGTCTGATGGGGGTGTGGTACATTGTGTACTGTCAGTGGTGTGCGGTGTGCTGGGTGTCTGATGAGGGTGTGGCACATTATGTACTGTCAGTGGTGTGCGGTGTGCTGGGTGTCTGATGGGGGTGTGGTACATTGTGTACTGTCAGTGTTGTGCGGTGTGCTGGGTGTCTGATGGGGCTGTGGTACATTGTGTACTGTCAGTGGTGTGCGGTGTGCTGGGTGTCTGATGGGGGTGTGGTACATTGTGTACTGTGAGTGGTGTGCGGTGAGCTGGGTGTCTGATGGGGCTGTGGTACATTGTGTACTGTCAGTGGTGTGTGGTGTGCTGGGTGCCTGATGGGGCTGTGGTACATTGTGTACTGTCAGTGGTGTGCGGTGTGCTGGGTGTCTGATGGGGGTGTGGTACATTGTGTACTGTCAGTGGTGTGCGGTGTGCTGGGTGCCTGATGGGGGTGTGGTACATTGTGTACTGTCAGTGGTGTGCGGTGTGCTGGGTGCCTGATGGGGATGTGGTACATTGTGTACTGTCAGTGGTGTGTGGTGTGCTGGGTGTCTGATGGGGGTGTGGTACATTGTGTACTGTCAGTGGTGTGTGGTGTGCTGGGTGTCTGATGGGGGTGTGGCACATTGTGTACTGTCAATGGTGTGCGGTGTGCTGGGTGTCTGATGGGGGTGTGGTACTTTGTGTACTGTCAGTGGTGTGCGGTGAGCTGGGTCCCTGATGGGGGTGTGGTACATTGTGTACTGTCAGTGGTGTGCGGTGTGCTGGGTGTCTGATGGGGGTGTGGTACATTGTGTACTGTCAGTGGTGTGCGGTGTGCTGGGTGTCTGATGGGGCTGTGGTACATTGTGTACTGTCAGTGGTGTGCGGTGTGCTGGGTGTCTGATGGGGGTGTGGTACATTGTGTACTGTCAGTGGTGTGCGGTGTGCTGGGTGCCTGATGGGGGTGTGGTACATTGTGTACTGTCAGTGGTGTGTGGTGTGCTGGGTGTCTGATCGGGGTGTGGTACATTGTGTACTGTCAGTGGTGTGCGGTGTGCTGGGTGACTGATGGGGATGTGGTACATTGTGTACTGTCAGTGGTGTGCGGTGTGCTGGGTGTCTGATGGGGGTGTGGTACATTGTGTACTGTCAGTGGTGTGCGGTGTGCTGGGTGTCTGATGGGGCTGTGGTACTTTGTGTACTGTCAGTGGTGTGCGGTGTGCTGGGTGTCTGATGGGGCTGTGGTACATTGTGTACAGTCAGTGGTGTGTGGTGTGCTGGGTGTCTGATGGGGATGTGGTACATTGTGTACTGTCAGTGGTGTGCAGTGTGCTGGGTGTCTGATGGGGGGTGTGGTACATTGTATACTGTCAGTGGTGTGCAGTTTGCTGGGTGTCTGATGGGGCTGTGGTACATTGTGTACTGTCAGTGGTGTGCGGTGTGCTGGGTGTCTGATGGGGGTGTGGTACATTGTGTACTGTCAGTGGTGTGCGGTGTGCTGGGTGTCTGATGGGGATGCGGTACATTGTGTACTGTCAGTGGTGTGCGGTGTGCTGAGTGTCTAATGGGGATGTGGTACATTGTGTACTGTCAGTGGTGTGCGGTGTGCTGGGTGTCTGATGGGGCTGTGGTACAATGTGTACTGTCAGTGGTGTGCGGTGTGCTGGGTGTCTGATGGGGCTGTGGTACATTGTGTACTGTCAGTGTTGTGTGGTGTGCTGGGTGTCTGATGGGGCTGTGGTACATTGTGTACTGTCAGTGGTGTGCGGTGTGCTGGGTGTCTGATGGGGCTGTGGTACAATGTGTACTGTCAGTGGTGTGCGGTGTGCTGGGTGTCTGATG
Organism: Scyliorhinus torazame; assembly: GCF_047496885.1. Classification (NCBI taxonomy): domain Eukaryota; kingdom Metazoa; phylum Chordata; class Chondrichthyes; order Carcharhiniformes; family Scyliorhinidae; genus Scyliorhinus; species Scyliorhinus torazame. The sequence goes on from NW_027307826.1 coordinate 258,562, forward strand.
GTGGTGTGGTACATTGTGTACTGTCAGTGGTGTGCGGTGTGCTGGGTGCCTGTTCGGGGTGTGGTACATTGTGTACTGTCAGTGGTGTGTGGTGTGCTGAGTGCGTGATGGGGGTGTGGTACATTGTGTACTGTCAGTGGTGTGCGGTGTGCTGGGTGTCTGATGGGGGTGTGGTACATTGTGTACTGTCAGTGGTGTGCGGTGTGCTGGGTGCCTGATGGGGGTGTTGTACATTGTGTACTGTCAGTGGTGTGCGGTGTGCTGGGTTTCTGATGGGGCTGTGGTACATTGTGTACTGTCAGTGGTGTGCGGTGTGCTGGGTGTCTGATGGGGGTGTGGTACATTGTGTACTGTCAGTGGTGTGCGGTGTGCTGGGTGTTTGATGGGGGTGTGGTACATTGGGTACTATCAGTGGTGTGCGGTGTGCTGGGTGTCTGATGGGGGTGTGGTACATTGTGTACTGTCAGTGGTGTGCGGTGTGCTGGGTGTCTGATGGAGGTGTGGTACATTGTGTACTGTCAGTGGTGTGCGGTGTGCTGGGTGCCTGATGGGGGTGTGGTACATTGTGTACTGTCAGTGGTGTGCTGTGTGCTGGGTGTCTGATGGGATTGTGATACATTGTGTACTGTCAGTGGTGTGCGGTGTGCAGGGTGTCTGATGGGGGTGTGGTACATTGTGTACTGTCAGTGGTGTGCGGTGTGCTGGGTGTCTGATGGGGGTGTGGTACATTGTGTACTGTCAGTGGTGTGCTGTGTGCTGGGTGTCTGATGGGATTGTGATACATTGTGTACTGTCAGTGGTGTGCGGTGTGCAGGGTGTCTGATGGGGGTGAGGTACATTGTGTACTGTCAGTGGTGTGCGGTGTGCTGGGTGCCTGATGGGGGTGTGGTACATTGTGTACTGTCAGTGGTGTGCTGTGTGCTGGGTGTCTGATGGGATTGTGATACATTGTGTACTGTCAGTGGTGTGCGGTGTGCAGGGTGTCTGATGGGGGTGTGGTACATTGTGTACTGTCAGTGGTGTGCGATGTGCTGGGTGTCTGATGGGGGTGTGGTACATTGTGTACTGTCAGTGGTGTGTGGTGTGCTGGGTGTCTGATGGGGGTGTGGTACATTGTGTACTGTCAGTGGTGTGCGGTGTGCTGGGTGTCTGATGGGGATGTGGTACATTGTGTACAGTCAGTGGTGTGCGGTGTGCTGGGTGTTTGATGGGGGTGTGGTACATTGTGTACTATCAGTGGTGTGCGGTGTGCTGGGTGTCTGATGGGGGTGTGGTACATTGTGTACTGTCAGTGGTGTGCGGTGTGCTGGGTGTCTGATGGGGGTGTGGTACATTGTTTACTGTCAGTGGTGTGTGGTGTGCTGGGTGCCTGATGGGGGTGTGGTAAATTGTGTACTGTCAGTGGTGTGCGGTGTGCTGGGTGTCTGATGGGGGTGTGGTACATTGTGTACTGTCAGTGGTGATTGGTGTGCTGGGTGCCTGATGGGGGTGTGGTACATTGTGTACTGTCAGTGGTGTGCGGTGTGCTGGGTGTCTGATGTGGCTGTGGTACATTGTGTACTGTCAGTGGTGTGTGGTGTGCTGGGTGCCTGATGGGGGTGTGGTACATTGTGTACTGTCAGTGGTGATTGGTGTGCTGGGTGTCTGATGGGGGTGTAGTACATTATGTACTGTCAGTGGTGTGCGGTGTGCTGGGTGCCTGATGGGGGTGTGGTACATTGTGTACTGTCAGTGGTGTGCTGGGTGCCTGATGGGGGTGTGGTACATTGTGTACTGTCAGTGGTGTGCGGTGTGCTGGGTGCCTGATGGGGGTGTGGTACATTGTGTACTGTCAGTGGTGTGCGGTGTGCTGGGTGCCTGATGGGTCTGTGGTACATTGTGTACTGTCAGTGGTGTGCGGTGTGCTGGGTTTCTGATGGGGCTGTGGTACATTGTGTACTGTCAGTGGTGTGCGGTGTGCTGGGTGCCTGATGGGAGTGTGGTACATTGTGTACTGTCAGTGGTGTGCGGTGTGCTGGGTGTCTGATGGGGCTGTGGTACATTGTGTACTGTCAGTGGTGTGTGGTGTGCTGGGTGCCTGATGGGGGTGTGGTACATTGTGTACTGTCAGTGGTGTGTGGTGTGCTGGGTGTCTGATGGGGGTGTGGTACATTGTGTACTGTCAGTGGTGTGCGGTGAGCTGGGTGCCTGATGGGGGTGTGGTACATTGTGTACTGTCAGTGGTGTGCGGTGTGCTGTGTGTCTGATGGGGGTGTGGTACATTGTGTACTGTCAGTGGTGTGCGGTGTGCTGGGTGTCTGATGGGGGTGTGGTACATTGTGTACTGTCAGTGGTGTGTGGTGTGCTGGGTGTCTGATGGGGGTGTGGTACATTGTGTACTGTCAGTGGCGTGCGGTGTGCTGGGTGCCTGATGGGGGTGTGGTACATTGTGTACTGTCAGTCGTGTGCGGTGTGCTGTGTGCCTGATGGGGGTGTGGTACATTGTGTACTGTCAGTGGTGTGCGGTGTGCGGGATGTCTGATGGGGCTGTGGTACATTGTGTACTGTCAGTGGTGTGCGGTGTGCTGGGTGTCTGATGGGGGTGTGGTACATTGTGTACTGTCAGTGGTGTGCGGTGTTCTGGGTGTCTGATGGGGGTGTGGTACATTGTGTACTGTCAATGGTGTGCGGTGTGCTGTGTGCCTGATGGGGGTGTGGTACATTGTGTACTGTCAGTGGTGTGCGGTGTGCTGGGTGCCTGATGGGAGTGTGGTACATTGTGTACTGTCAGTGGTGTGCGGTGTGCTGTGTGCCTGATGGGGGTGTGGTACATTGTGTACTGTCAGTGGTGTGCGGTGTGCTGTGTGCCTGATGGGGGTGTGGTACATTGTGTACTGTCAGTGGTGTGCGGTGTGCTGGGTGTCTGATGGGGGTGTGGTCCATTGTGTACTGTCAGTGGCGTGCGGTGTGCTGGTGCCTGATGGGGGTGTGGTACATTGTGTACTGTCAGTCGTGTGCGGTGTGCTGTGTGCCTGATGGGGGTGTGGTACATTGTGTACTGTCAGTGGTGTGCGGTGTGCTGGGTGTCTGATGGGGGTGTGGTACATTGTGTACTGTCAGTGGTGTGCGGTGTGCTGGGTGCCTGATGGGGGTGTGGTACATTGTGTACTGTCAGTGGTGAGCGGTGTGCTGGATTTCTGATGGGGGTGTGGTACATTGTGTACTGTCAGTGGTGTGCGGTGTGCTGGGTGTCTGATGGGGGTGTGGTACATTGTGTACTGTCAGTGGTGTGCGGTGTGCTGGGTGCCTGATGGGGGTGTGGTACATTGTGTACTGTCAGTGGTGTGCAGTGTGCTGGGTGTCTGATGGGGGTGTGGTACATTGTGTACTGTCAGTGGTGTGCGGTGTGCTGGGTGTCTGATGGGGCTGTGGTACATTGTGTACTGTCAGTGGTGTGCGGTGTGCTGGGTGTCTGATGGGGGTGTGGTACATTGTGTACTGTCAGTGGTGTGCGGTGTGCTGGGTGCCTGATGGGGGTGTGGTACATTGTGTACTGTCAGTGGTGTGCGGTGTGCGGGGTGTCTGATGGGGCTGTGGTACATTGTGTACTGTCAGTGGTGTGCGGTGTGCTGGGTGTCTGATGGGGGTGTGGTACATTGTGTACTGTCAGTGGTGTGTGGTGTGCTGGCTGTCTGATGGGGGTGTGGTACATTGTGTACTGTCAGTGGTGTGCGGTGTGCTGGGTGTCTGATGGGGGTGTGGTACATTTTGTACTGACAGTGGTGTGCGGTGTGCTGGGTGTCTGATGGGGGTGTGGTACATTGTGTACTGGCAGTGGTGTGCGGTGAGCTGGGTGTCTGATGGGGCTGTGGTACATTGTGTACTGTCAGTGGTGTGCGGTGTGCTGGGTGTCTGATGGGACTGTGGTACATTGTGTACTGTCAGTGGTGTGCGGTGAGCTGGGTGTCTGATGGGGCTGTGGTACATTGTGTACTGTCAGTGGTGTGCGGTGAGCTGGGTGTCTGATGGGGCTGTGGTACATTGTGTACTGTCAGTGGTGTGCGGTGTGCTGGGTGTCTGATGGGACTGTGGTACATTGTGTACTGTCAGTGGTGTGCGGTGAGCTGGGTGTCTGATGGGGCTGTGGTACATTGTGTACTGTCAGTGGTGTGCGGTGAGCTGGGTGTCTGATGTGGGTGTGGTACATTGTGTACTGACAGTGGTGTGCGGTGAGCTGGGTGTCTGATGGGGCTGTGGTACATTGTGTACTGTCAGTGGTGTGTGGTGTGCTTGGTGTCTGATGGGGGTGTGGTACATTGTGTACTGTCAGTGGTGTGCGGTGTGCTGGGTGCCTGATGGGGGTGTGGTACATTGTGTACTGTCAGTGGTGTGCGGTGTGCTGGGTGTCTGATGTGGGTGTGGTACATTGTGTACTGTCAGTGGTGTGTTGTGTGCAGTGTGTCTGATGCGGGTGTGGGACATTGTGTACTGTCAGTGGTGTGTGGTGTGCTGGGTTTCTGATGGGGCTGTGGTACATTGTGTACTGTCAGTGGTGTGCGGTGTGCTGGGTGTCTGATGGGGGTGTGGTACATTGTGTACTGTCAGTGGTGTGCGGTGTGCTGGGTCCCTGATGGGGCTGTGGTACATTGTGTACTGTCAGTGGTGTGCGGTGTGCTGGTTGTCTGATGGGGCTGTGGTACATTGTGTACTGTCAGTGTTGTGCGGTGTGCTGGGTGTCTGATGGGGCTGTGGTACATTGTGTACTGTCAGTGGTGTGCGGTGTGCTGGGTGTCTGATGGGGGTGTGGTACATTGTGTACTGTCAGTGGTGTGTGGTGTGCTGGGTGTCTGATGGGGGTGTGGTACATTGTGTACTGTCAGTGGTGTGCGGTGTGCTGGGTGTCTGATGAGGGTGTGGCACATTATGTACTGTCAGTGGTGTGCGGTGTGCTGGGTGTCTGATGGGGGTGTGGTACATTGTGTACTGTCAGTGTTGTGCGGTGTGCTGGGTGTCTGATGGGGCTGTGGTACATTGTGTACTGTCAGTGGTGTGCGGTGTGCTGGGTGTCTGATGGGGGTGTGGTACATTGTGTACTGTGAGTGGTGTGCGGTGAGCTGGGTGTCTGATGGGGCTGTGGTACATTGTGTACTGTCAGTGGTGTGTGGTGTGCTGGGTGCCTGATGGGGCTGTGGTACATTGTGTACTGTCAGTGGTGTGCGGTGTGCTGGGTGTCTGATGGGGGTGTGGTACATTGTGTACTGTCAGTGGTGTGCGGTGTGCTGGGTGTCTGATGGGGGTGTGGTACATTGTGTACTGTCAGTGGTGTGCGGTGTGCTGGGTGCCTGATGGGGGTGTGGTACATTGTGTACTGTCAGTGGTGTGCGGTGTGCTGGGTGCCTGATGGGGGTGTGGTACATTGTGTACTGTCAGTGGTGTGTGGTGTGCTGGGTGTCTGATGGGGGTTTGGTACATTGTGTACTGTCAGTGGTGTGCGGTGTGCTGGGTGTCTGATGGGGGTGTGGTACATTGTGTACTGTCAGTGGTGTGCGGTGTGCTGGGTGTCTGATGGGGGTGTGGTACTTTGTGTACTGTCAGTGGTGTGCGGTGTGCTGGGTGTCTGATGGGGGTGTGGTACATTGTGTACTGTCAGTGGTGTGCGGTGAGCTGGGTCCCTGATGGGGGTGTGGTACATTGTGTACTGTCAGTGGTGTGCGGTGTGCTGGGTGTCTGATGGGGGTGTGGTACATTGTGTACTGTCAGTGGTGTGCGGTGTGCTGGGTGTCTGATGGGGCTGTGGTACATTGTGTACTGTCAGTGGTGTGCGGTGTGCTGGGTGTCTGATGGGGGTGAGGTACATTGTGTACTGTCAGTGGTGTGTGGTGTGCTGGGTGCCTGATGGGGGTGTGGTACATTGTGTACTGTCAGTGGTGTGCGGTGTGCTGGGTGTCTGATGGGGGTGAGGTACATTGTGTACTGTCAGTGGTGTGCGGTGTGCTGGGTGCCTGATGGGGGTGTGGTACATTGTGTACTGTCAGTGGTGTGCGGTGTGCTGGGTGTCTGATGGGGGTGTGGTACATTGTGTACTGTCAGTGGTGTGTGGTGTGCTGGGTGTCTGATCGGGGTGTGGTACATTGTGTACTGTCAGTGGTGTGCGGTGTGCTGGGTGACTGATGGGGATGTGGTACATTGTGTACTGTCAGTGGTGTGCGGTGTGCTGGGTGTCTGATGGGGGTGTGGTACATTGTGTACTGTCAGTGGTGTGCGGCGTGCTGGGTGTCTGATGGGGCTGTGGTACATTGTGTACTGTCAGTGGTGTGCGGTGTCCTGGGTGTCTGATGGGGCTGTGGTACTTTGTGTACTGTCAGTGGTGTGCGGTGTGCTGGGTGTCTGATGGGGCTGTGGTACATTGTGTACAGTCAGTGGTGTGTGGTGTGCTGGGTGTCTGATGGGGATGTGGTACATTGTGTACTGTCAGTGGTGTGCGGTGTGCTGGGTGTCTGATGGGGGTGTGGTACATTGTGTACTGTCAGTGGTGTGTGGTGTGCTGGGTGTCTGATGGGGATGTGGTACATTGTGTACTGTCAGTGGTGTGCGGTGTGCTGAGTGTCTAATGGGGATGTGGTACATTGTGTACTGTCAGTGGTGTGCGGTGTGCTGGGTGTCTGATGGGGCTGTGGTACAATGTGTACTGTCAGTGGTGTGCGGTGTGCTGGGTGTCTGATGGGGCTGTGGTACATTGTGTACTGTCAGTGTTGTGTGGTGTGCTGGGTGTCTGATGGGGCTGTGGTACATTGTGTACTGTCAGTGGTGTGCGGTGTGCTGGGTGTCTGATGGGGCTGTGGTACAATGTGTACTGTCAGTGGTGTGCGGTGTGCTGGGTGTCTGATGGTGGTGTGGTACATTGTGTACTGTCAGTGGTGTGCGGTGTGCTGGGTGCCTGTTCGGGGTGTGGTACATTGTGTACTGTCAGTGGTGTGTGGTGTGCTGAGTGCGTGATGGGGGTGTGGTACATTGTGTACTGTCAGTGGTGTGCGGTGTGCTGGGTGTCTGATGGGGGTGTGGTACATTGTGTACTGTCAGTGGTGTGCGGTGTGCTGGGTGCCTGATGGGGGTGTGGTACATTGTGTACTGTCAGTGGTGTGCGGTGTGCTGGGTGTCTGATGGGGGTGTGGTACATTGTGTACTGTCAGTGGTGTGCTGTGTGCTGGGTGTCTGATGGGATTGTGATACATTGTGTACTGTCAGTGGTGTGCGGTGTGCAGGGTGTCTGATGGGGGTGAGGTACATTGTGTACTGTCAGTGGTGTGCGGTGTGCTGGGTGCCTGATGGGGGTGTGGTACATTGTGTACTGTCAGTGGTGTGCTGTGTGCTGGGTGTCTGATGGGATTGTGATACATTGTGTACTGTCAGTGGTGTGCGGTGTGCAGGGTGTCTGATGGGGGTGTGGTACATTGTGTACTGTCAGTGGTGTGTGGTGTGCTGGGTGTCTGATGGGGGTGTGGTACATTGTGTACTGTCAGTGGTGTGCGGTGTGCTGGGTGTCTGATGGGGGTGTGGTACATTGTGTACAGTCAGTGGTGTGCGGTGTGCTGGGTGTTTGATGGGGGTGTGGTACATTGTGTACTATCAGTGGTGTGCGGTGAGCTGGGTGTCTGATGGGGGTGTGGTACATTGTGTACTGTCAGTGGTGTGCGGTGTGCTGGGTGTCTGATGGGGGTGTGGTACATTGTGTACTGTCAGTGGTGTGTGGTGTGCTGGGTGCCTGATGGGGGTGTGGTAAATTGTGTACTGTCAGTGGTGTGCGGTGTGCTGGGTGTCTGATGGGGGTGTGGTACATTGTGTACTGTCAGTGGTGATTGGTGTGCTGGGTGCCTGATGGGGGTGTGGTACATTGTGTACTGTCAGTGGTGTGCGGTGTGCTGGGTGTCTGATGTGGCTGTGGTACATTGTGTACTGTCAGTGGTGTGTGGTGTGCTGGGTGCCTGATGGGGGTGTGGTACATTGTGTACTGTCAGTGGTGATTGGTGTGCTGGGTGTCTGATGGGGGTGTAGTACATTATGTACTGTCAGTGGTGTGCGGTGTGCTGGGTGCCTGATGGGGGTGTGGTACATTGTGTACTGTCAGTGGTGTGCTGGGTGCCTGATGGGGGTGTGGTACATTGTGTACTGTCAGTGGTGTGCGGTGTGCTGGGTGCCTGATGGGGGTGTGGTACATTGTGTACTGTCAGTGGTGTGCGGTGTGCTGGGTTTCTGATGGGGCTGTGGTACATTGTGTACTGTCAGTGGTGTGCGGTGTGCTGGGTGCCTGATGGGGGTGTGGTACATTGTGTACTGTCAGTGGTGTGCGGTGTGCTGGGTGTCTGATGGGGCTGTGGTACATTGTGTACTGTCAGTGGTGTGTGGTGTGCTGGGTGCCTGATGGGGGTGTGGTACATTGTGTACTGTCAGTGGTGTGTGGTGTGCTGGGTGTCTGATGGGGGTGTGGTACATTGTGTACTGTCAGTGGTGTGCGGTGAGCTGGGTGCCTGATGGGGGTGTGGTACATTGTGTACTGTCAGTGGTGTGCGGTGTGCTGTGTGTCTGATGGGGGTGTGGTACATTGTGTACTGTCAGTGGTGTGCGGTGTGCTGGGTGTCTGATGGGGGTGTGGTACATTGTGTACTGTCAGTGGTGTGTGGTGTGCTGGGTGTCTGATGGGGGTGTGGTACATTGTGTACTGTCAGTGGCGTGCGGTGTGCTGGGTGCCTGATGGGGGTGTGGTACATTGTGTACTGTCAGTCGTGTGCGGTGTGCTGTGTGCCTGATGGGGGTGTGGTACATTGTGTACTGTCAGTGGTGTGCGGTGTGCGGGGTGTCTGATGGGGCTGTGGTACATTGTGTACTGTCAGTGGTGTGCGGTGTGCTCGGTGTCTGATGGGGGTGTGGTACATTGTGTACTGTCAATGGTGTGCGGTGTGCTGGGTGTCTGATGGGGGTGTGGTACATTGTGTACTGTCAGTGGTGTGCGGTGTGCTGTGTGCCTGATGGGGGTGTGGTACATTGTGTACTGTCAGTGGTGTGCGGTGTGCTGGGTGCCTGATGGGAGTGTGGTACATTGTGTACTGTCAGTGGTGTGCGGTGTGCTGTGTGCCTGATCGGGGTGTGGTACATTGTGTACTGTCAGTGGTGTGCGGTGTGCTGTGTGCCTGATGGGGGTGTGGTACATTGTGTACTGTCAGTGGTGTGCGGTGTGCTGGGTGTCTGATGGGACTGTGGTACATTGTGTACTGTCAGTGGTGTGCGGTGTGCTGTGTGTCTGATGGGGGTGTGGTACATTGTGTACTGTCAGTGGTGTGCGGTGTGCTGGGTGTCTGATGGGGCTGTGGTACATTGTGTACTGTCAGTGGTGTGCGGTGTGCTGGGTGCCTGATGGGGGTGTGGTACATTGTGTACTGTCAGTGGTGTGCGGTGTGCTGGGTGTCTGATGGGGGTGTGGTACATTGTGTACTGTCAGTGGTGTGCGGTGTGCTGGGTGTCTGATGGGGGTGTGGTCCATTGTGTACTGTCAGTGGCGTGCGGTGTGCTGGTGCCTGATGGGGGTGTGGTACATTGTGTACTGTCAGTCGTGTGCGGTGTGCTGTGTGCCTGATGGGGGTGTGGTACATTGTGTACTGTCAGTGGTGTGCGGTGTGCTGGGTGTCTGATGGGGGTGTGGTACATTGTGTACTGTCAGTGGTGTGCGGTGTGCTGGGTGCCTGATGGGGGTGTGGTACATTGTGTACTGTCAGTGGTGAGCGGTGTGCTGGGTTTCTGATGGGGGTGTGGTACATTGTGTACTGTCAGTGGTGTGCGGTGTGCTGGGTGTCTGATGGGGGTGTGGTACATTGTGTACTGTCAGTGGTGTGCGGTGTGCTGGGTGCCTGATGGGGGTGTGGTACATTGTGTACTGTCAGTGGTGTGCAGTGTGCTGGGTGTCTGATGGGGGTGTGGTACATTGTGTACTGTCAGTGGTGTGCGGTGTGCTGGGTGTCTGATGGGGCTGTGGTACATTGTGTACTGTCAGTGGTGTGCGGTGTGCTGGGTGTCTGATGGGGGTGTGGTACATTGTGTACTGTCAGTGGTGTGCGGTGTGCTGGGTGCCTGATGGGGGTGTGGTACATTGTGTACTGTCAGTGGTGTGCGGTGTGCGGGGTGTCTGATGGGGCTGTGGTACATTGTGTACTGTCAGTGGTGTGCGGTGTGCTGGGTGTCTGATGGGGGTGTGGTACATTGTGTACTGTCAGTGGTGTGTGGTGTGCTGGCTGTCTGATGGGGGTGTGGTACATTGTGTACTGTCAGTGGTGTGCGGTGTGCTGGGTGTCTGATGGGGGTGTGGTACATTTTGTACTGACAGTGGTGTGCGGTGTGCTGGGTGTCTGATGGGGGTGTGGTACATTGTGTACTGGCAGTGGTGTGCGGTGAGCTGGGTGTCTGATGTGGGTGTGGTACATTGTGTACTGACAGTGGTGTGCGGTGTGCTGGGTGTCTGATGGGGGTGTGGTACATTGTGTACTGTCAGTGGTGTGCGGTGAGCTGGGTGTCTGATGGGGCTGTGGTACATTGAGTACTGTCAGTGGTGTGAGGTGTGCTGGGTGTCTGATGGGTCTGTGGTACATTGTGTACTGTCAGTGGTGTGCGGTGTGCTGGGTGTCTGTTGGGGCTGTGGTACATTGTGTACTGTCAGTGGTGTGCGGTGTGCTGGGTGTCTGATGGGGCTGTGGTACATTGTGTACTGTCAGTGGTGTGTGGTGTGCTGGGTGTCTGATGGGGCTGTGGTACATTGTGTACTGTCAGTGGTGTGCGGTGTGCTGGGTATCTGATGGGGGAGTGGTACATTGTGTACTGTCAGTGGTGTGCGGTGAGCTGGGTGCCTGATGGGGCTGTGGTACATTGTGTACTGTCAGTGGTGTGTGGTGTGCTGGGTGTCTGATGGGGGTGTGGTACATTGTGTACTGTCAGTGGTGTGTGGTGTGCTGGGTGCCTGATGGGGCTGTGGTACATTGTGTACTGTCAGTGGTGTGCGGTGTGCTGGGTGTCTGATGGGGGTGTGGTACATTGTGTACTGTCAGTGGTGTGCGGTGTGCTGGGTGCCTGATGGGGGTGTGGTACATTGTGTACTGTCAGTGGTGTGCAGTGTGCTGGGTGTTTGATGGGGGTGTGGTACATTGTGTGCTGTCAGTGGTGTGCGGTGTGCTGGGTGCCTGATGGGGGTGTGGTACATTGTGTACTGTCAGTGGTGTGTGGTGTGCTGGGTGTCTGATGGGGGTGTGGTACATTGTGTACTGTCAGTGGTGTGTGGTGTGCTGGGTGCCTGATGGGGGTGTGGTACATTGTGTACTGTCAGTGGTGTGCAGTGTGCTGGGTGTTTGATGGGGGTGTGGTACATTGTGTGCTGTCAGTGGTGTGCGGTGTGCTGGGTGCCTGATGGGGCTGTGGTACATTGTGTACTGTCAGTGGTGTGTGGTGTGCTGGGTGCCTGATGGGGGTGTGGTACATTGTGTACTGTCAGTAGTGTACGGTGTGCTGGGTGTCTGATGGGGGTGTGGTACATTGTGTACTGTCAGTGGTGTACGGTGTGCTGGGTGCCTGATGGGGCTGTGGTACATTGTGTACTGTCAGTGGTGTGCGGTGTGCTGGGTGCCTGATGGGGGTGCGGTACATTGTGTACTGTCAGTGGTGTGCGGTGTGCTGGGTGTCTGATGGGGGTGTGGTACATTGTGTACTGTCAGTGGTGTGCAGCGTGCTGGGTGTCTGATGGGGGTGTGGTACATTGTGTACTGTCAGTGGTGTGCGGTGTGCTGGGTGTCTGATGGGGGTGTGGTACATTGTGTACTGTCAGTGGTGTGCGGTGTGCTGTGTGTCTGATGGGGGCTGTGGTACATTGTGTACTGTCAGTGGTGTGCGGTGTGCTGGGTGTCTGATGGGGGTGTGGTACATTGTGGACTGTCAGTGGTGTGTGGTGTGCTGTGTGCCTGATGGTGGTGTGGTACATTGTGTACTGTCAGTGGTGTTCGGTGTGCTGGGTGCCTGATGGGACTGTGGTACATTGTGTACTGTCAGTGGTGTGTGGTGAGCTGGGTGTCTGATGGGGGTGTGGTACATTGTGTACTGTCAGTGGTGTGCGGTGTGCTGGGTGTCTGATGGGGCTGTGGTACATTGTGTACTGTCAGTGGTGTGCGGTGTGCTGGGTGTCTGATGGGGGTGTGGTACATTGTGTACTGTCAGTGGTGTGCGGTGTGCTGGGTGTCTGATGGGGGTGTGGTACATTGTGTACTGTCAGTGGTGTGCGGTGTGCTGGGTGTCTGATGGGGCTGTGGTACATTGTGTACTGTCAGTGGTGTGCGGTGTGCTGGGTGCCTGATGGGGGTGTGGTACATTGTGTACTGTCAGTGGTGTGCGGTGTGCTGGGTGTCTGATGGGGGTGTGGTACATTGTGTACTGTCAGTGGTGTGCGGTGTGCTGGGTGTCTGATGGGGGTGTGGTACATTGTGTACTGTCAGTGGTGTGCGGTGTGCTGGGTGTCTGATGGGGGTGTGGTACATTGTGTACTGTCAGTGGTGTGTGGTGTGCTGTGTGTTTGATGGGGGTGTGGTACATTGTATATTGTCAGTGGTGTGCGGTGTGCTGGGTGCCTGATGGGGGTGTGGTACATTGTGTACTGTCAGTGGTGTGTGGTGAGCTGGGTGTCTGATGGGGGTGTGGTACATTGTGTACTGTCAGTGGTGTGCGGTGTGCTGGGTGCCTGATGGGGGTGTGGTACATTGTGTACTGTCAGTGGTGTGCGGTGTGCTGGGTGTCTGATGGGGGTGTGGTACATTGTGTACTGTCAGTGGTGTGTGGTGTGCTGTGTGTTTGATGGGGGTGTGGTACATTGTGTACTGTCAGTAGTGTGTGGTGTGCTGGGTGTCTGATGGGGGTGAGGTACATTGTGTACTGTCAGTGGTGTGCGGTGCGCTGGGTGTCTGATGGGGGTGAGGTACATTGTGTACTGTCAGTGGTGTGCGGGGTGCTGGGTGTCTGATGGGGCTGTGGTACATTGTGTACAGTCAGTGGTGTGCGGTGTGCTGGGTGTCTGATGGGGCTGTGGTACATTGTGTACTGTCAGTGGTGTGCGGTGTGCTGGGTGTCTGATGGGGCTGTGGTACATTGTGTACTGTCAGTGGTGTGCGGTGTGCTGGGTGTCTGATGGGGGTGAGGTACATTGTGTACTGTCAGTGGTGTGCGGGGTGCTGGGTGTCTGATGGGGCTGTGGTACATTGTGTACTGTCAGTGGTGTGCGGTGTGCTGGGTGTCTGATGGGGGTGTGGTACATTGTGTACAGTCAGTGGTGTGCGGTGCGCTGGGTGTCTGATGGGGCTGTGGTACATTGTGTACTGTCAGTGGTGTGCGGTGTGCTGGGTGTCTGATGGGGGTGAGGTACATTGTGTACTGTCAGTGGTGTGCGGGGTGCTGGGTGTCTGATGGGGCTGTGGTACATTGTGTACTGTCAGTGGTGTGTGGTGTTCTGGGTGTCTGATGGGGGTGTGGTACATTATGTACTGTCAGTGGTGTGCGGTGTGCTGGGTCTCTGCTGGGGGTGTGGGACATTGTGTACTGTCAGTGGTGTGCGGTGTGCTGGGTATCTGATGGGGGTGTGGTACATTGTGTACTGTCTCTGTGGTGTGCGGTGTGCTCGGTGTCTGATGGGGGTGGGGTACATTGTGTACTGTCAGTGGTGTGCGGTGAGCTGGGTGTCTGATGGGGCTGTGGTACATTGAGTACTGTCAGTGGTGTGAGGTGTGCTGGGTGTCTGATGGGTCTGTGGTACATTGTGTACTGTCAGTGGTGTGCGGTGTGCTGGGTGCCTGATGGGGGTGTGGTACATTGTGTACTGTCAGTGGTGTGCGGTGTGCTGGGTGTCTGATGGGGGTGTGGTACATTGTGTACTGTCAGTGGTGTGTGGTGTGCTGTGTGTTTGATGGGGGTGTGGTACATTGTATATTGTCAGTGGTGTGCGGTGTGCTGGGTGCCTGATGGGGGTGTGGTACATTGTGTACTGTCAGTGGTGTGTGGTGAGCTGGGTGTCTGATGGGGGTGTGGTACATTGTGTACTGTCAGTGGTGTGCGGTGTGCTGGGTGCCTGATGGGGGTGTGGTACATTGTGTACTGTCAGTGGTGTGCGGTGTGCTGGGTGTCTGATGGGGGTGTGGTACATTGTGTACTGTCAGTGGTGTGTGGTGTGCTGTGTGTTTGATGGGGGTGTGGTACATTGTGTACTGTCAGTAGTGTGTGGTGTGCTGGGTGTCTGATGGGGGTGAGGTACATTGTGTACTGTCAGTGGTGTGCGGTGCGCTGGGTGTCTGATGGGGGTGAGGTACATTGTGTACTGTCAGTGGTGTGCGGGGTGCTGGGTGTCTGATGGGGCTGTGGTACATTGTGTACAGTCAGTGGTGTGCGGTGTGCTGGGTGTCTGATGGGGCTGTGGTACATTGTGTACTGTCAGTGGTGTGCGGTGTGCTGGGTGTCTGATGGGGCTGTGGTACATTGTGTACTGTCAGTGGTGTGCGGTGTGCTGGGTGTCTGATGGGGGTGAGGTACATTGTGTACTGTCAGTGGTGTGCGGGGTGCTGGGTGTCTGATGGGGCTGTGGTACATTGTGTACTGTCAGTGGTGTGCGGTGTGCTGGGTGTCTGATGGGGGTGTGGTACATTGTGTACAGTCAGTGGTGTGCGGTGCGCTGGGTGTCTGATGGGGCTGTGGTACATTGTGTACTGTCAGTGGTGTGCGGTGTGCTGGGTGTCTGATGGGGGTGAGGTACATTGTGTACTGTCAGTGGTGTGCGGGGTGCTGGGTGTCTGATGGGGCTGTGGTACATTGTGTACTGTCAGTGGTGTGTGGTGTTCTGGGTGTCTGATGGGGGTGTGGTACATTATGTACTGTCAGTGGTGTGCGGTGTGCTGGGTCTCTGCTGGGGGTGTGGGACATTGTGTACTGTCAGTGGTGTGCGGTGTGCTGGGTATCTGATGGGGGTGTGGTACATTGTGTACTGTCTCTGTGGTGTGCGGTGTGCTCGGTGTCTGATGGGGGTGGGGTACATTGTGTACCCTCAGTGGTGTGCGGTGTGCTGGGTGTCTGCTGGGGGTGTGGGACATTGTGTACTGTCAGTGGTGTGCGGTGTGCTGGGTGCCTGATGGGGGTGTGGTACATTGTGTACTGTCAATGGTGTGTGGTGTGCTGGGTGTCTGATGGGGGTGTGGTACATTGTGTACTGTCAGTGGTGTGCGGTGTGCTGGGTGCCTGATGGGGGTGTGGTACATTGTGTACTGTCAATGGTGTGTGGTGTGCTGGGTGTCTGATGGGGGTGTGGTACATTGTGTACTGTCAGTGGTGTGTGGTGTGCTGGGTGTCTGATGGGGGTGTGGTACATTGTGTACTGTCAGTGGTGTGCGGTGTGCTGGGTGTCTGATGGGGGTGTGGTACATTGTGTACTGTCAGTGGTGTGCGGTGTGCTGGGTGCCTGATGGGGCTGTGGTACATTGTGTACTCTCAGTGGTGTGCGGTGTGCTGGGTGTCTGCTGGGGGTGTGGGACATTGTGTACTGTCAGTGGTGTGTGGTGTGCTGGGTGCCTGATGGGGCTGTGGTACATTGTGTCCTGTCAGTGGTGTGCGGTGTGCTGGGTGTCTGATGGGGCTGTGGTACATTGTGTCCTGTCAGTGGTGTGCGGTGTGCTGGGTGTCTGATGAGGGTGTGGTACATGGTGTACTGTCAGTGGTGTGTGGTGTGCTGGGTGCCTGATGGGGCTGTGGTACATTGTGTCCTGTCAGTGGTGTGCGGTGTGCTGGGTGCCTGATGGGACTGTGGTACATTGTGTACTGTCAGTGGTGTGCGGTGTGCTGGGTGTCTGATGGGGGTGTGGTACATTGTGTACTGTCAGTGGTGTGCGGTGGCTGGGTGTCTGATGGTGGTGTGGTACATTGTGTACTGTCAGTGGTGTGCGGTGTGCTGGGTGCCTGATGGGGGTGTGGTACATTGTGTACTGTCAGTGGTGTGCGGTGTGCTGGGTGCCTGATGGGGGTGTGGTACATTGTGTACTGTCAGTGGTGTGCGGTGTGCTGGTTGTCTGATGGGGCTGTGGTACATTGTGTACTGTCAGTGGTGTGCGGTGTGCTGGGTTTCTGATGGGGCTGTGGTACATTGTGTCCTGTCAGTGGTGTGCGGTGTGCTGGGTGTCTGATGAGGGTGTGGTACACTGTGTACTGTCAGTGGTGTGCGGTGTGCTGGGTGTCTGATGGGGCTGTGGTACATTGTGTACTGTCAGTGGTGTGCGGTGTGCTGGTTGTCTGATGGGGCTGTGGTACATTGTGTACTGTCAGTGGTGTGCGGTGTGCTGGGTTTCTGATGGGGCTGTGGTACATTGTGTACTGTCAGTGGTGTGCGGTGTGCTGGGTGTCTGATGAGGGTGTGGTACACTGTGTACTGTCAGTGGTGTGCGGTGTGCTGGGTGTCTGATGGGGGTGTGGTACATTGTGTACTGTCAGTGGTGTGTGGTGAGCTGGGTGTCTGATGGGGGTGTGGTACATTGTGTACTGTCAGTGGTGTGCGGTGTGCTGGGTGTCTGATGGGGTTGTGGTACATTGTGCACTGTCAGTGGTGTGCGGTGTGCTGGGTGTCTGATGGGGGTGTGGTACATTGTGTACTGTCAGTGGTGTGCGGTGAGCTGGGTGCCTGATGGGGGTGTGGTACATTGTGTACTGTCAGTGGTGTGCGGTGTGCTGGGTGTCTGATGGGGGTGTGGTACATTGTGTACTGTCAGTGGTGTGCGGTGTGCTGGGTGTATGATGGGGGTGTGGTACATTGTGTACTGTCAGTGGTGTGCGGTGTGCTGGGTGTCTGATGGGGTTGTGGTGCATTGTGCACTGTCAGTGGTGTGCGGTGTGCTGGGTGTCTGATGGGGCTGTGGTACATTGTGTACTGTCAGTGGTGTGCGGTGTGCTGGGTGTCTGATGGGGCTGTGGTACATTGTGTACGGTCAATGGTGTGTGGTGTGCTGGGTGCCTGATGGGGCTGTGGTACATTGTGTCCTGTCAGTGGTGTGCGGTGTGCTGGGTGTCTGATGGGGCTGTGGTACATTGTGTACTGACAGTGGTGTGCGGTGTGCTGGGTGTCTGATGAGGGTGTGGTACATTGTGTACTGTCAGTGGTGTGCGGTGTGCTGGGTGTCTGATGGGGGTGTGGTACATTGTGTACTGTCAGTGGTGTGCGGTGTGCTGGGTGTCTGATGGGGCTGTGGTACATTGTGTACTGTCAGTGGTGTGCGGTGTGCTGTGTGCCTGATGGGGGTGTGGTACATTGTGTACTGTCAATGGTGTGTGGTGTGCTGGGTGTCTGATGGGGGTGTGGTACATTGTGCACTGTCAGTGGTGTGCGGTGTGCTGGGTGTCTGATGGGGGTGTGGTACATTGTGTACTGTCAGTGGTGTGCGGTGTGCTGGGTGTCTGATGGGTGTGTGGTACATTGTGTACGGTCAGTGGTGTGTGGTGTGCTGGGTGTCTGATGGGGTTGTGGTACATTGTGTACTGTCAGTGGTGTGTGGTGTGCTGGGTGCTGATGGGGGTGTGGTACATTGTGTACTGTCAGTGGTGTGCGGTGTGCTGGGTGTCTGATGGGGATGTGGTACATTGTGTACTGTCAGTGGTGTGCGGTGAGCTGTGTCCCTGATGGTGGTGTGGTACATTGTGTACTGTCAGTGGTGTGCGGTGTGCTGGGTGTCTGATGGGGGTGTGGTACATTGTGTACTGTCAGTGGTGTGCGGTGTGCTGGGTGTCTGATGGGGGTGTGGTACATTGTGTACTGTCAGTGGTGTGCGGTGTGCTGGGTGTCTGATGGGGGTGTGGTACATTGTGCACTGTCAGTGGTGTGTGGTGTGCTGGGTGTCTGATGGGGGTGTGGTACATTGTGTACTGTCAGTGGTGTGCGGTGTGCTGGGTGTCTGATGGGGGTGTGGTACATTGTGTACTGTCAGTGGTGTGCGGTGTGCTGGGTGTCTGATGGGGGTGTGGTACATTGTGTACTGTCAGTGGTGTGCGGTGTGCTGGGTGTCTGATGGGGCTGTGGTACATTGTGTACTGTCAGTGGTGTGTGGTGTGCTGGGTGTCTGATGGGGGTGTGGTACATTGTGTACTGTCAGTGGTGTGCGGCGTGCTTGGTGCCTGATGGGGGTGTGGTACATTGTGCACTGTCAGTGGTGTGTGGTGTGCTGGGTGTCTGATGGGGGTGTGGTACATTGTGCACTGTCAGTGGTGTGCGGTGTGCTGGGTGTCTGATGGGGCTGTGGTACATTGTGTACTGTCAGTGGTGTGCGGTGTGCTTGGTGCCTGATGGGGGTGTGGTACATTGTGTACTGTCAGTGGTGTGCGGTGTGCTGGGTGCCTGATGGGTCTGTGGTACATTGTGTACTGTCAGTGGTGTGCGGTGTGCTGGGTATCTGATGGGGGTGTGGTACATTGTGTACTGTCAGTGGTGTGCGGTGTGCTGGGTGTCTGATGGGGCTGTGGTACATTGTGTACTTTCAGTGGTGTGCGGTGTGCTGGGTGTCTGATGGGGCTGTGGTACATTGTGTACTGTCAGTGGTGTGCGGTGTGCTGGGTGTCTGATGGGGGTGTGGTACATTGTGTACTGTCAGTGGTGTGCGGTGTGCTGGGTTTCTGATGGGGGTGTGGTACATTGTGTACTGTCAGTGGTGTGCGGTGTGCTGGGTGTCTGATGGGGCTGTGGTACATTGTGTACTGTCAGTGGTGTGCGGTGTGCTGTGTGCCTGATGGGGGTGTGGTACATTGTGTACTGTCAATGGTGTGTGGTGTGCTGGGTGTCTGATGGGGGTGTGGTACATTGTGCACTGTCAGTGGTGTGCGGTGTGCTGGGTGTCTGATGGGGGTGTGGTACATTGTGTACTGTCAGTGGTGTGCGGTGTGCTGGGTGTCTGATGGGTGTGTGGTACATTGTGTACGGTCAGTGGTGTGTGGTGTGCTGGGTGTCTGATGGGGGTGTGGTACATTGTGTACTGTCAGTGGTGTGTGGTGTGCTGGGTGCTGATGGGGGTGTGGTACATTGTGTACTGTCAGTGGTGTGCGGTGTGCTGGGTGTCTGATGGGGATGTGGTACATTGTGTACTGTCAGTGGTGTGCGGTGAGCTGTGTCCCTGATGGTGGTGTGGTACATTATGTACTGTCAGTGGTGTGCGGTGTGCTGGGTGTCTGATGGGGGTGTGGTACATTGTGTACTGTCAGTGGTGTGCGGTGTGCTGGTTGTCTGATGGGGGTGTGGTACATTGTGCACTGTCAGTGGTGTGTGGTGTGCTGGGTGTCTGATGGGGGTGTGGTACATTGTGTACTGTCAGTGGTGTGCGGTGTGCTGGGTGTCTGATGGGGGTGTGGTACATTGTGTACTGTCAGTGGTGTGCGGTGTGCTGGGTGTCTGATGGGGGTGTGGTACATTGTGTACTGTCAGTGGTGTGCGGTGTGCTGGGTGTCTGATGGGGCTGTGGTACATTGTGTACTGTCAGTGGTGTGTGGTGTGCTGGGTGTCTGATGGGGGTGTGGTACATTGTGTACTGTCAGTGGTGTGTGGTGTGCTAGGTGTCTGATGGGGGTGTGGTACATTGTGTACTGTCAGTGGTGTGCGGCGTGCTTGGTGCCTGATGGGGGTGTGGTACATTGTGCACTGTCAGTGGTGTGTGGTGTGCTGGGTGTCTGATGGGGGTGTGGTACATTGTGCACTGTCAGTGGTGTGCGGTGTGCTGGGTGTCTGATGGGGGTGTGGTACATTGTGTACTGTCAGTGGTGTGCGGTGTGCTGGGTATCTGATGGGGGTGTGGTACATTGTGTACTGTCAGTGGTGTGCGGTGTGCTGGATGTCTGATGGGGGTGTGGTACATTGTGTACTGTCAGTGGTGTGTGGTGTGCTGAGTGTCTGATGGGGGTGTGGTACATTGTGTACTGTCAGTGGTGTGCGGTGTGCTGGGTGTCTGATGGGGGTGTGGTACATTGTGTACTGTCAGTGGTGTGCGGTGTGCTGGGTGTCTGATGGGGGTGTGGTACATTGTGTACTGTCAGTGGTGTGCGGTGTGCTGGGTGTCTGATGGGGGTGTGGTACATTGTGTACTGTCAGTGGTGTGCGGTGTGCTGGGTGTCTGATGGGGGTGTGGTACATTGTGTACTGTCAGTGGTGTGTGGTGTGCTGGGTGTCTGATGGGGGTGTGGTACATTGTGTACTGTCAGTGGTGTGCGGTGTGCTGGGTGTCTGATGGGACTGTAGTACATTGTGTACTGTCAGTGGTGTGCGGTGTGCTGGGTGTCTGATGGGGGTGTGGTACATTGTGTACTGTCAGTGGTGTGCGGTGTGCTGGGTGTCTGATGGGGGTGTGGTACATTGTGTACTGTCAGTGGTGTGCGGTGTGCTGGGTGCCTGATGGGGGTGTGGTACATTGTGTACTGTCAGTGGTGTGTGGTGTGCTGGGTGTCTGATGGGGCTGTGGTACATTGTGTACTGTCAGTGGTGTGTGGTGTGCTGGTTGCCTGATGGGGGTGTGGTACATTGTGTACTGTCAGTGGTGTGCGGTGTGCTGGGTGTCTGATGGGGGTGAGGTACATTGTGTACTGTCAGTGGTGTGCGGTGTGCGGGGTGCCTGATGGGGGTGTGGTACATTGTGTACTGTCAGTGGTGTGCGGTGTGCTGGGTGTCTGATGGGGGTGTGGTACATTGTGTACTGTCAGTGGTGTGTGGTGTGCTGGGTGCCTGATGGGGGTGAGGTACATTGTGTACTGTCAGTGGTGTGCGGTGTGCGGGGTGCCTGATGGGGGTGTGGTACATTGTGTACTGTCAGTGGTGTGCGGTGTGCTGGGTGTCTGATGGGGGTGTGGTACATTGTGTACTGTCAGTGGTGTGCGGTGTGCTGGGTGCCTGATGGGGGTGTGGTGCATTGTGTACTGTCAGTGGTGTGTGGTGTGCTGGTTGCCTGATGGGGGTGTGGTACATTGTGTACTGTCAGTGGTGTGCGGTGTGCTGGGTGTCTGATGGGGGTGTGGTACATTGTGTACTGTCAGTGGTGTGCGGTGTGCTGGGTGTCTGATGGGGGTGTGGTACATTGTGTACTGTCAGTGGTGTGCGGTGTGCTGGGTGTCTGTTGGGGCTGTGGTACATTGTGCACTGTCAGTGGTGTGCGGTGTGCTGGGTGTCTGATGGGGGTGTGGTACATTGTGTACTGTCAGTGGTGTGCGGTGTGCTGGGTGTCTGATGGGGGTGTGGTACATTGTGTACTGTCAGTGGTGTGCGGTGTGCTGGGTGTCTGATGGGACTGTAGTACATTGTGTACTGTCAGTGGTGTGCGGTGTGCTGGGTGTCTGATGGGGGTGTGGTACATTGTGTACTGTCAGTGGTGTGCGGTGTGCTGGGTGTCTGATGGGGGTGTGGTACATTGTGTACTGTCAGTGGTGTGCGGTGTGCTGGGTGCCTGATGGGGGTGTGGTACATTGTGTACTGTCAGTGGTGTGTGGTGTGCTGGGTGTCTGATGGGGCTGTGGTACATTGTGTACTGTCAGTGGTGTGTGGTGTGCTGGTTGCCTGATGGGGGTGTGGTACATTGTGTACTGTCAGTGGTGTGCGGTGTGCTGGGTGTCTGATGGGGGTGAGGTACATTGTGTACTGTCAGTGGTGTGCGGTGTGCGGGGTGCCTGATGGGGGTGTGGTACATTGTGTACTGTCAGTGGTGTGCGGTGTGCTGGGTGTCTGATGGGGGTGTGGTACATTGTGTACTGTCAGTGGTGTGTGGTGTGCTGGGTGCCTGATGGGGGTGAGGTACATTGTGTACTGTCAGTGGTGTGCGGTGTGCGGGGTGCCTGATGGGGGTGTGGTACATTGTGTACTGTCAGTGGTGTGCGGTGTGCTGGGTGTCTGATGGGGGTGTGGTACATTGTGTACTGTCAGTGGTGTGCGGTGTGCTGGGTGCCTGATGGGGGTGTGGTACATTGTGTACTGTCAGTGGTGTGTGGTGTGCTGGGTGTCTGATGGGGCTGTGGTGCATTGTGTACTGTCAGTGGTGTGTGGTGTGCTGGTTGCCTGATGGGGGTGTGGTACATTGTGTACTGTCAGTGGTGTGCGGTGTGCTGGGTGTCTGATGGGGGTGTGGTACATTGTGTACTGTCAGTGGTGTGCGGTGTGCTGGGTGTCTGATGGGGGTGTGGTACATTGTGTACTGTCAGTGGTGTGCGGTTTGCTGGGTGTCTGTTGGGGCTGTGGTACATTGTGCACTGTCAGTGGTGTGCGGTGTTCTGTGTGTCTGATGTGGGTGTGGTACATTGTGTACTGTCAGTGGTGTGCGGTGTGCTGGGTGTCTGATGGGGGTGTGGTACATTGTGTACTGTCAGTGGTGTGTGGTGTGCTGGTTGCCTGATGGGGGTGTGGTACATTGTGTACTGTCAGTGGTGTGCGGTGTGCTGGGTGTCTGATGGGGGTGTGGTACATTATGTACTGTCAGTGGTGTCCGGTGTGCTGGGTGTCTGATGGGGGTGTGGTACATTGTGTACTGTCAGTGGTGTGCGGTGTGCTGGGTGTCTGATGGGGCTGTGGTACACTGTGTACTGTCAGTGGTGTGTGGTGTGCTGGGTGTCTGATGGGGGTGTGGTACATTGTGTACTGTCAGTGGTGTGCGGTGTGCTGGGTGTCTGATGGGGGTGTGGTACACTGTGTACTGTCAGTGGTGTGTGGTGTGCTGGGTGCCTGATGGGGGTGTGGTACATTGTGTACTGTCAGTGGTGTTTGGTGTACTGGGTGTCTGATGGGGGTGTGGTACATTGTGTACTGGCAGTGGTGTGCGGTGTGCTGGGTGTCTGATGGGGCTGTGGTACATTGTGTACTGTCAGTGGTGTGCGGTGAGCTGGGTGCCTGATGGGGGTGTGGAACATTGTGTACTGTCAGTGGTGTGCGGTGTGCTGGGTGCCTGATGGGGGTGTGGTACATTGTGTACTGTCAGTGGTGTGCGGTGTGCTGAGTGTCTGATGGGGGTGTAGTACATTGTGTACTGTCAGTGGTGTGTGGTGTACTGGGTGTCTGATGGGGGTGTGGTACATTGTGTACTGTCAGTGGTGTGTGGTGAGCTGGGTGTCTGATGGGGGTGTGGTACATTGTGTACTGTCAGTGGTGTGCGGTGTGCTGGGTGCCTGATGGGGGTGTGGTACATTGTGTACTGTCAGTGGTGTGCGGTGTGCTGGGTGTCTGATGGGGGTGTGGTACATTGTGTACTGTCAGTGGTGTGCGGTGTGCTGGGTGTCTGATGGGGGTGTGGTACATTGTGTACTGTCCGTGGTGTGCGGTGTGCTGGGTGCCTGATGGGTCTGTGGTAAATTGTGTACTGTCAGGGAATGTTGACCAGGAGCAGGGGTTATACAGAGCACACAATGGCCACACAGTGATGGGAATGTTGACCAGGAGCTGAAGGGGTTATACAGAGCACACCCTGGTCACACACAGATGGGAATGTTGACCAGGAGCTGCAGGGGTTATACAGAGCACACCCTGGCCACACAGAGATGGGAATGTTGACCAGGAGATGCAGAGGTATACAGAGCACACCCTGGCCACACAGAGATGGGAATGTTGACAAGGAGCAGGGGTTATGCAGAGCACATCATGGCCACACAGAGATGGGAATGTTGACCAGGAGCAGGGGTGATACAGAGCACATCGTGGCCACACAAAGATGGGAATGTTGACCAGGAGCAGGGGTTAGACAGAGCACACCCTGGCCACACAGAGAAGGGAATGTTGACCAGGAGCTGCAGGGGTTATACAGAGCACACCCTGGTCACACAGAGATGGGAATGTTGACCAGGAGCTGCTGGAGTTATACAGAGCACACCCTGGCCACACAGAGATGGGAATGTTGACCAGGCGATGCAGGGGTTATACAGAGAACACCCTGGCCACACAGTGATGTGAATGTTGACCAAAGTTGCACGGGTTATACGGAGCACATACTGACCACACAGTGATGGGAATGTTGACCAGGAGCAGGGGTATACAGAGCACACCCTGGCCACACACAGGTGGGAATGTTGACCAGGAGCTGCAGGAGTTATACAGAGCACACACTGGCCACACAGAGATGGGAATGTTGACCAGGAGCTGCAGGGGTTATACAGAGCACACCCAGGCTACACACAGATGGGAATGTTGACCAGGAGTTGCAGGGGTTATACAGAGCACACCCTGGCCACACAGAGATGGGAATGTTGACCAGGGGCAGGGGTTATACAGAGCACACCCTGGCCACACACAGGTGGGAATGTTGACCAGGAACTGCTGGGGTTAGACAGAGCACACCCTGGCCACACAGTGATGGGGATGTTGACCAGGAGCAGGTTTTATACAGAGCACACCCTGGCCACACAGAGATGGGAATGTTGACCATGAGATGCAGGGGTTTTGCAGAGCACATCCTGGCCACACAGTGATGGGAATGTTGACCAAAGTTGCAGGGGTTATACGGAGCACATACTGACCACACAGTGATGGGAATGTTGACCAGGAGCAGGGGTATACAGAGCACACCCTGGCCACACACAGGTGGGAATATTGACCAGGAGCTGCTGGGGTTACACAGAGCACACCCTGGCCACACAGTGATGGGAATGTTGACCAGGAGCAGGGGTTATACAGAGCACACCCTGGCCACACAGAGATGGGAATGTTGACCAGGAGCTGCAGGGGTTATACAGAGCACACCCTGGCCACACAGAGATGGGAATGTTGACCAGGAGCAGGGGTTATACAGAGCACACCCTGGCCACACAGAGATGGGAATGTTGACCAGGGGCAGGGTTTATACAGAGCACACCCTGACCACACAGAGATGGGAATGTTGACCAGGAGATGCAGGGATTATGCAGAGCACATCCTGGCCACACAGAGATGGGAATGTTGACCATGAGCTGCAGGGGTTATACAGAGCACACCCTGGCCACACAGAGATGGGAATGTTGACCATGAGCTGTAGGGTTTATACAGAGCACACCCTGACCACACAGAGATGGGAATGTTGACCAGGAGCTGCAGGAGTTATACAGAGCACATCCTGGCCACACAGAGATGGGAATGTTGACCAGGAGCTGCTGGGGTTATACAGAGCACATCGTGGCCACACAGAGATGGGAATGTTGACCAGGAGATGCAGGGGTTATACAGAGAACACCCTGGCCACACACAGATGGGAATGTTGACCAGGAGCTGCTGGGGTTAGACAGAGCACACCCTGGCCACACAGAGATGGGAATGTTGAACAGGAGCAGTGGTATACAGAGCACACCCTGGCCACACAGATGGGAATGTTGACCAGGAGCAGGGGTCATACAGAGCACACCCTGGCCACACAGAGATGGGAATGTTGACCAGGAGCTGCTGTGTTTAGACAGAGCACACCCTGGCCACACAGAGATGGGAATGTTGACCAGGAGCAGGGGTATACACAGCACATCCTGGCCACACAGAGATGGGAATGTTGACCAGGAACTGCAGGGGCTATACAGAGCACACCCTGGCCACACAGAGATGGGAATGTTGACCAGGAGCTGCAGGGGTTATACAGAGCACACCCTGGCCACACAGAGATGGGAATGTTGACCAGGAGCTGCAGGGATTATACAGAGCACACCCTGGCCACACACAGAGATGGGAATGTTGACCAGGAGCTGCAGGGGTTATACAGAGCACACCCTGGCCACACAGAGATGGGAATGTTGATCAGGAGCAGGGTTTATACCTAGCACACCCTGGCCACACGGTGATGGGAATGTTGACCAGGAGATGCAGGGGTTATACAGAGCACACCCTGGCCACACAGTGATGGGAATGTTGACCAGGAGCTGCTGGGGTTAGACAGAGCACACCCTGGCCACACAGTGATGGGAATGTTGACCAGGAGCTGCTGGGGTTAGACAGAGCACACCCTGGCCACACAGAGATGGGAATGTTGACCAGGAGCTGCAGGGGTTATACAGAGCCCATCCTGGCCACACAGAGATGGGAATGTTGACCAGGAACTGCAGGGGCTATACAGAGCACACCCTGGCCACACAGAGATGGGAATGTTGACCAGTAGCTGCAGGGGTTATACAGAGCACACCCTGGCCACACAGAGATGGGAATGTTGATCAGGAGCAGGGTTTATACCTAGCACACCCTGGCCACACAGTGATGGGAATGTTGACCAGGAGATGCAGGGGTTATACAGAGCACACCCTGGCCACACAGTGATGGGAATGTTGACCAGGAGCTGCTGGGGTTAGACAGAGCACACCCTGGCCACACAGTGATGGGAATGTTGACCAGGAGCTGCTGGGGTTAGACAGAGCACACCCTGGCCACACAGAGATGGGAATGTTGACCAGGAGATGCTGGGGTTATACAGAGCACACCCTGGCCACACAGTGATGGGAATGTTGACCAGGAGCTGCTGGGGTTAGACAGAGCACACCCTGGCCACACAGAGAAGGGAATGTTGACCAGGAGCAGGGTTTGTACAGAGCACACCCTGGCCACACAGAGATGGTATATGTTGACCAGGACATGCAGGGGTTATGCAGAGCACATCTTGGCCACACAGAGATGGGAATGTTGACCAGGAGCTGCAGGGGTTATACAGAGCACATCGTGGCCACACAGAGAAGGGAATGTAGACCAGGAGCTGCAGGGGTTATACAGAGCACATCGTGGCCACACAGAGAAGGGAATGTTGACCAGGAGCTGCAGGGGTTATACAGAGCACACCCTGGCCACACAGAGAAGGGAATGTTGACCAGGGGCAGGGTTTATACAGAGCACACCCTGACCACACAGAGATGGGAATGTTGACCAGGAGATGCAGGGATTATGCAGAGCACATCCTGGCCACACAGAGATGGGAATGTTGACCAGGAGCAGTGGTTTTACAGAGCACACACTGGCCACACAGAGATGGGAATGTTGACCAGGAGCTGAAGGGGTTATACAGAGCACATCGTGGCCACAAAGTGATGGGAATGTTGACCAGGAGCAGGGGTATACAGAGCACACCCTGGCCACACACAGATGGGAATGTTGACCAGGAGCTGCTGTGGTTATACAGAGCTCACCCTGGCCACACACAGATGGGAATGTTGACCAGGAGCTGCTGTGGTTATACAGAGCACACCCTGGCCACACACAGATGGGAATGTTGATCAGGAGCTGCTGGGGTTATACAGAGCTCACCCTGGCCACACAGAGATGGGAATGTTGACCAGGAGCTGCTGGGGTTATACAGAGCTCACCCTGGCCACACAGAGATGGGAATGTTGACCAGGAGCTGCAGGGGTTATACAGAGCACACCCTGGCCACACAGAGATGGGAATGTTGACCAGGAGCAGGGTTTATACAGAGCACACCCAGGCCACACAGAGATGGGAATGTTGACCAGGAGCAGGAGTTATACAGAGCACACCCAGGACACACTGAGATGGGAATGTTGCTCAGGAGCAGGGTTTATACAGAGCACACCCTGGCCACACAGAGATGGGAATGTTGACCAGGAGCTTAAGCGGTTATACAGAGCACATTGTGGCCACACAGAGATGGGAATGTTGACCATGAGCTGCTCGGGTTTTACAGTGCACACCCTGGCCACACGGTGATGCGCATGTTGACCAGGAGCAGTGGTATACAGAGCACACCCTGGCCACACAGATGGGAATGTTGACCAGTAGCTGCAGGGGTGATACAGAGCACACCCTGGCCACACAGAGAAGGGAATGTTGACCAGGAGCAGGGGTTATACAGAGCACACCCTGGCCACAGAGAGAAGGGAATGTTGACCAGGAGCAGGGTGTATACAGAGCACACCCTGGCCACACAGAGATGGGAATGTTGACCAGGACATGCAGGGGTTATACAGAGCACATCTTGGCCACACAGAGATGGGAATGTTGACCATGAGCTGCAGGGGTTATACAGAGCACGCCCTGGCCACACAGAGATGGGATTGTTGACCAGGAGCTGCAGGGGTTATACAGAGCACGCCCTGGCCACACAGAGATGGGATTGTTGACCAGCAGCAGGGGTTATACAGAGCACACCCTGGCCACACAGAGAAGGGAATGTTGACCAGGGGCAGGGTTTATACAGAGCACACCCTAACCACACAGAGATGGGAATGTTGACCAGGAGATGCAGGGATTATGCAGAGCACATCCTGGCCACACAGAGATGGGAATATTGACCATGAGCTGCAGGGGTTATACAGAGCACACCCTGGCCACACAGAGATGGGAATGTTGACCAGGAGCTGAAGGGGTTATACAGAGCACATCGTGGCCACACAGAGATGGGAATGTTGACCAGGAGA
Organism: Scyliorhinus torazame; assembly: GCF_047496885.1. Lineage (NCBI taxonomy): Eukaryota > Metazoa > Chordata > Chondrichthyes > Carcharhiniformes > Scyliorhinidae > Scyliorhinus > Scyliorhinus torazame. The sequence goes on from NW_027307826.1 coordinate 286,948, forward strand.
TGCAGGGGTTATACAGAGAACACCCTGGCCACACACAGATGGGAATGTTGACCAAGAGATGCTGGGGTTAGACAGAGCACACCCTGGCCACACAGAGATGGGAATGTTGACCAGGAGCAGAGGTTATACAGAGCACATCATGGCCACACAGAGATGGGAATGTTGACCAGTAGCTGCAGGGGTGATACAGAGCACACCCTGGCCACACAGTGATGGGAATGTTGACCAGGAGCAGGAGTTATACAGAGCACATCATGGCCACACAGAGATGGGAATGTTGACCAGGAGCTGCAGGGGTGATACAGAGCACACCCTGGCCACACAGAGATGGGAATGTTGACCAGGAGCAGGGGTGATACAGAGCACACCCTGGCCACACAGAGATGGGAATGTTGACCAGGAGCTTAAGCGGTTATACAGAGCACATCCTGACCACACACAGATGGGAATGTTGACCAGGAGCTACTGGGGTTATACAGAGCTCACCCTGGCCACACAGTGATGGGAATGTTGACCAGGAGCAGTGGTATACAGAGCACACCCTGGCCACACAGATGGGAATGTTGACCAGGAGCAGGGTTTATACAGAGCACACCCTGGCCACACAGAGATGGGAATGTTGATCAGGAGCAGGGTTTATACAGAGCACACCCTGGCCACACAGTGATGGGAATGTTGACCAGGAGATGCAGGGGTTATACAGAGCACACCCTGGCCACACAGAGATGGGAATGTTGATCAGGAACAGCTGGGGTTATACAGAGCACACCCTGGCCACACAGTGATGGGAATGTTGACCAGGAGCTGCTGGGGTTAGACAGAGCACACCCTGGCCACACAGTGATGGGAATGTTGACCAGGAGCTGCTGGGGTTAGACAGAGCACACCCTGGCCACACAGAGATGGGAATGTTGACCAGGAGATGCAGGGGTTATACAGAGCAAACCCTGGCCACACAGTGATGGGAATGTTGACCAGGAGCTGCTGGGGTTAGACAGAGCACACCCTGGCCACACAGAGAAGGGAATGTTGACCAGGAGCAGGGTTTGTACAGAGCACACCCTGGCCACACAGAGATGGGAATGTTGACCAGGACATGCAGGGGTTATGCAGAGCACAGCTTGGCCACACAGAGATGGGAATGTTGACCAGGAGCTGCAGGGGTTATACAGAGCACATCGTGGCCACACAGAGAAGGGAATGTAGACCAGGAGCTGCAGGGGTTATACAGAGCACATCGTGGCCACACAGAGAAGGGAATGTTGACCAGGAGCTGCAGGGGTTATACAGAGCACACCGTGGACACACAGAGAAGGGAATGTTGACCAGGAGCAGGGGTTATACAGAGCACACCCTGGCCACACAGAGAAGGGAATGTTGACCAGGGGCAGGGTTTATACAGAGCACACCCTGACCACACAGAGATGGGAATGTTGACCAGGAGATGCAGGGATTATGCAGAGCACATCCTGGCCACACAGAGATGGGAATGTTGACCAGGAGCAGTGGTTTTACAGAGCACACACTGGCCACACAGAGATGGGAATGTTGACCAGGAGCTGAAGGGGTTATACAGAGCACATCGTGGCCACAAAGTGATGGGAATGTTGACCAGGAGCAGGGGTATACAGAGCACACCCTGGCCACACACAGATGGGAATGTTGACCAGGAGCTGCTGTGGTTATACAGAGCTCACCCTGGCCACACACAGATGGGAATGTTGACCAGGAGCTGCTGTGGTTATACAGAGCACACCCTGGCCAAACACAGATGGGAATGTTGATCAGGAGCTGCTGGGGTTATACAGAGCTCACCCTGGCCACACAGAGATGGGAATGTTGACCAGGAGCTGCTGGGGTTATACAGAGCTCACCCTGGCCACACAGAGATGGGAATGTTGACCAGGAGCTGCAGGGGTTATACAGAGCACACCCTGGCCACACAGAGATGGGAATGTTGACCAGGAGCAGGGTTTATACAGAGCACACCCAGGCCACACAGAGATGGGAATGTTGACCAGGAGCAGGAGTTATACAGAGCACACCCAGGACACACTGAGATGGGAATGTTGACCAGGAGCAGGGTTTATACAGAGCACACGCTGGCCACACAGAGAAGGGAATGTTGACCAGGAGCAGGGTTTATACAGAGCACACCCTGGCCACACAGAGATGGGAATGTTGACCAGGAGCTTAAGCGGTTATACAGAGCACATTGTGGCCACACAGAGATGGGAATGTTGACCATGAGCTGCTCGGGTTTTACAGTGCACACCCTGGCCACACGGTGATGGGCATGTTGACCAGGAGCAGTGGTATACAGAGCACACCCTGGCCACACAGATGGGAATGTTGACCAGTAGCTGCAGGGGTGATACAGAGCACACCCTGGCCACACAGAAAAGGGAATGTTGACCAGGAGCAGGGGTTATACAGAGCACACCCTGGCCACAGAGAGAAGGGAATGTTGACCAGGAGCAGGGTGTATACAGAGCACACCCTGGCCACACAGAGATGGGAATGTTGACCAGGACATGCAGGGGCTATGCAGAGCACATCTTGGCCACACAGAGATGGGAATGTTGACCATGAGCTGCAGGGGTTATACAGAGCACGCCCTGGCCACACAGAGATGGGATTGTTGACCAGGAGCTGCAGGGGTTATACAGAGCACGCCCTGGCCACACAGAGATGGGATTGTTGACCAGCAGCAGGGGTTATACAGAGCACACCCTGGCCACACAGAGAAGGGAATGTTGACCAGGGGCAGGGTTTATACAGAGCACACCCTGACCACACAGAGATGGGAATGTTGACCAGGAGATGCAGGGATTATGCAGAGCACATCCTGGCCACACAGAGATGGGAATATTGACCATGAGCTGCAGGGGTTATACAGAGCACACCCTGGCCACACAGAGATGGGAATGTTGACCAGGAGCTGAAGGGGTTATACAGAGCACATCGTGGCCACACAGAGATGGGAATGTTGACCAGGAGATGCAGGGGTTATACAGAGAACACCCTGGCCACACACAGATGGGAATGTTGACCAGGAGATGCTGGAGTTAGACAGAGCACACCCTGGCCACACAGAGATGGGAATGTTGACCAGGAGCAGAGGTTATACAGAGCACATCATGGCCACACAGAGATGGGAATGTTGACCAGTAGCTGCAGGGGTGATACAGAGCACACCCTGGCCACACAGAGATGGGAATGTTGACCAGGAGCAGGAGTTATACAGAGCACATCATGGCCACACAGAGATGGGAATGTTGACCAGGAGCTGCAGGGGTGATACAGAGCACACCCTGGCCACACAGAGATGGGAATGTTGACCAGGAGCAGGGGTGATACAGAGCACACCCTGGCCACACAGAGATGGGAATGTTGACCAGGAGCTTAAGCGGTTATACAGAGCACATCCTGGCCACACAGAGATGTGAATGCTGACTAGGAGCTGCAGGGGTTATACAGAGCACACCCTGGCCACACACAGATGGGAATGTTGACCAGGAGCTGCTGGGGTTAGACAAAGCACAACCTGGCCACACAGAGATGGGAATGTTCACCAGGAGCAGGGGTTATACAGAGCACACCCTGGCCACACAGAGATGGGAATGTTGACCAGGAGCTGCAGGGGTTATACAGAGCACATCGTGGGCACACAGAGATGTGAATGCTGACCAGGAGATGCAGGGGTTATACAGAGCACACCCTGGCCACACACAGATGGGAATGTTGACCAGGAGTAGGGGTTATACAGAGCACACCCTGGCCACACAGAGAAGGGAATGTTGACCAGGAGCAGGGTTAATACAGAGCACACCCTGGCCACACAGAGATGGGAATGTTGACCAGGAGCAGGGGTTATGCAGAGCACATCCTGGCCACACAGAGATGGGAATGTTGACCAGGAGCAGGGGTATACAGAGCACATCCTGGCCACACAGAGATGGGAATGTTGACCATGAGCTGCTGGGGTTAGACAGCGCACATCCTGGCCACACAGAGATGCGAATGTTGACCAGGAGCTGCAGGGGTTATACAGAGCATACCCTGGCCACACACAGATGGGAATCTTGACCAGGAGCTGCTGGGGTTAGACAGAGCACATCCTGGCCACACAGTATGGGAATGTTGACCAGGAGCAGGGGTATACAGAGCACACCCTGGCCACACAGAGATGGGAATGTTGACCAGGAGATGCAGGGGTTATACAGAGCACACCCTGGCCACACAGAGATGGGAATGTTGACCATGAGCTGCAGGGGTTATAAGAGCCCACCCTAGTCACACAGAGATGGGAATGTTGACCAGGAGCAGGGGTTATGCAGAGCACATTCTGGCCACACAGAGATGGGAATGTTGACCAGGAGATGCAGGGGTTATACAGAGCACACCCTGGCCACAGACAGATGGGAATGTTGACCAGGAGCTGCTGGGGTTAGACAGAGCACACCCTGGCCACACAGAAATGGGAATGTTGACCAGGAGCTGCAGGGGCTATAAAGAGCACACCCTGGCCACACAGAATTGGGAATGTTGACGAGGAGCTGCAGGGGTTATACAGAGCACACCCTGGCCACACAGAGATGGGAATGTTGACCAGGAGCTGCTGGGGTTATACTGAGCACACCCTGGACACACAGAGGTGGGAATGTTGACCAGGAGCTGCTGGGGTTATACAGAGCACACCCTGGACACACAGAGATGGGAATGTTGACCAGGAGCTGCAGGGGTTATACAGAGCACACCCTGGCCACTCATAGAAGGGAATGTTGGCCAGGAGAAGGGTTTATACAGAGCACACCCTGGCCACACAGAGATGGGAATGTTGACCAGGAGCTGCAGGGGTTATACAGAGCACACCCTGGCCACACAGAGATGGGAATGTTGACCAGGAGCTGCTGGGGTTATACAGTGCACATCCTGGGCACACACAGATGGGAATGTTGACCAGGATCTGCAGGGGTTATACAGAGCACACCCTGGCCACACAGAGATGGGGATGTTGACCAGGAGCTGCAGGGATTATACAGAGCACACCCATGACACACAGAGATGGGAATGTTGACCAGGAGCTGCAGGGGTTAAACAAAGCACACTCTGGCCACACAGAGATGGGAATGTTGACCAGGATCTGCAGGTGTTATACAGAGCACACCCTGGCCACACAGAGATGGGAATGTTGACCAGGAGCTCCAGGGGTTATGCAGAGCACACTCTGGACACACAGAGATGGGAATGTTGACCAGGAGCTGCAGGGGTTATACAGAGCACACCATGGCCACACAGCGATGGGAAGGTTGACCAGGAGCTGCAGGAGTTATACAGAGCACACCCTGGCTACACACAGAGATGGGAATGTTGATCAGGAGCTGCAGGGGTTAAACAGAGCACACCCTGGCCACACAGAGATGGGAATGTTGACCAGGAGCAGTGTTTATACAGAGCACACCCTGGCCACACAGGGATGGGAATGTTGACCAGGAGATGCAGGGGTTATGCAGAGCACATCCTGGCCGCACAGAGATGGGAATGTTGACCATGAGCTGCAGAGGTTATACAGAGCTCAACCTGGCCACACAGAGATGGGAATGTTGACCAGGAGCTGCAGGGGTTATACAGAGCTCAACCTGGCCACACAGAGATGGGAATGTTGACCATGAGCTGCTGGGGTTATACAGAGCACATCCTGGCCACACAGAGATGGGAATGTTGACCAGGAGCTGCAGGGGTTATACAGAGCACACCCTGGCCACTCAGAGATGGGAATGTTGACCAGGAGATGCAGGGGTTATACAGAGCACACCCTGGCCACACACATATGGGAATGTTGACCAGGAGCTGCTGGGGTTAGACAGAGCACACCCTGGCCACACAGAGATGGGAATGTTGACCAGGAGCAGGGGTATACAGAGCACACCCTCGCCACACAGATGGGAATGTTGACCAGTAGCTGCAGGGGCTATAAAGAGCACACCCTGGCCACACAGAATTGGGAATGTTGACGAGGAGCTGCAGGGGTTATACAGAGCACACCCTGGACACACAGAGATGGGGATGTTGACCAGGACCTGCTGGGGTTATACTGAGCACACCCTGGACACACATGGATGGGAATGTTGACCAGGAGCTGCTGGGGTTATACAGAGCACACCCTGGACACACAGAGATGGGAATGTTGACCAGGAGCTGCAGGGTTTATACAGAGCACACCCTGGCCACACAGAGAAGGGAATGTTGACCAGGAGAAGGTTTTATACAGAGCACACCCTGGCCACACAGAGATGGGAATGTTGACCAGGAGCTGCAGGGGTTATACAGTACACACCCTGGCCACACAGAGATGGGAATGTTGACCAGGACCTGCAGGGGTTATACAGAGCACACCCTGGCCACACACAGATGGGAATGTTGACCAGGAGCTGCAGGGGTTATACAGTACACACCCTGGCCACACAGAGATGGGAATGTTGACCAGGACCTGCAGGGGTTATACAGAGCACACCCTGGCCACACACAGATGGGAATGTTGACAAGGAGCTGCAGGGGTTATACAGAGCACATCGTGGCCACACAGAGATGTGAATGCTGACCAGGAGATGCAGGGGTTAGACAGAGCACACCCTGGCCACACACAGATGGGAATGTTGACCAGGCGCTGCAGAGGTTATACAGAGCACACCCTGGCCACACAGAGAAGGGAATGTTGACCAGGAGCAGGGTTAATACAGAGCACACCCTGGCCACACAGAGATGGGAATGTTGACCAGGAGCTGCTGGGGTTAGACAGAGCACATCCTGGCCACACAGAGATGCGAATGTTGACCAGGAGCTGCAGGGGTTATACAGAGCACATCGTGGCCACACAGAGATGTGAATGCTGACCAGGAGATGCAGGGGTTATACAGAGCACACCCTGGCCACACACAGATGGGAATGTTGACCAGGCGCTGCAGAGGTTATACAGAGCACACCCTGGCCACACAGAGAAGGGAATGTTGACCAGGAGCAGGGTTAATACAGAGCACACCCTGGCCACACAGAGATGGGAATGTTGACCAGGAGGTGCAGGGGTTATGCAGTGCACACCCTGGCCACACAGAGATGGGAATGTTGACCATGAGCTGCTGGGGTTAGACAGAGCACATCCTGGCCACACAGAGATGCGAATGTTGACCAGGAGCTAAAGGGGTTATACAGAGCATACCCTGGCCACAAACAGATGGGAATGTTGACCAGGAGCAGGGGTATACAGAGCACACCCTGGCCACACAGATGGGAATGTTGACCAGTAGTTGCAGGGTTTATACAGAGCATACCCTGGCCACACAGATATGGGAATGTTGACCAGGAGCTGCAGGGGTTATACAGAGCACACCCTGGCCACACAGATATGGGAATGTTGACCAGGAGCTGCAGGGGTTATACAGAGCACACCCTGGTCACACAGAGATGGGAATGTTGATCAGGAGCTGCAGGAGTATACAGAGCACACACTGGCCACACAAAGAAGGGAATGTTGACCAGGAGCTGCAGGGGTTATACAGAGCACACCCTGGCCACACAGAGATGGGAGTGTTGACCAGGAGACACAGGGGATATACAGAGCACACCCAGGCCACACACAGATGGGAATGTTGACCAGGAGCTGCTGGGGTTAGACAGAGCACACCCTGGCCACACAGAGATGGGAATGTTGACCAGGAGCAGGGGGATACAGAGCACACCCTGGCCACACAGATGGGAATGTTGACCAGTAGTTGCAGGGGATATACAGAGCACACCCTGGCCACACAGATATGGGAATGTTGACCAGGAGCTGCAGGGGTTATACAGAGCACACCCTGGCCACACAGAGATGGGATTGTCGGCCAGGAGCTGCAGGGGTGAAACAGAGCACACACTGGCCACACAAAGAAGGGAATGTTGACCAGGAGCTGCAGGGGTTATACAGAGCACACCCTGGACACACACAGATGGGAATGTTGACCATGAACTGCAGGGGTTATACAGAGCACACCCTGGCCACACAGAGATGGGAATGTTGACCAGGAGCTGCAGGAGTTATACAGAGCACACCCTGGACACACACAGATGGGAATGTTGACCAGGTGCTGCTGGGGTTAGACAGAGCACCCCCTGGCCACACAGAGATGGAAATGTTGACCAGGAGCAGGGCTATACAGAGCACACCCTGGCCACACAGATGGGAATGTTGACCAGGAGTTGCAGGGGTTATACAGAGCACACCCTGAACACACAGAGGTGGGAATGTTGACCAGGAGCTGCAGGGGTTATACTGAGCACACCCTGGCCACACAGAGAAGGGAATGTTGATCAGGAGCAGGGTTTATACAGAGCAAATCCTGGCCACACAGAGATGGGAATGTTGACCAGGAGATGCAGGGGTTATATAGAGTACACATTGGCCACACAGAGATGGGAATGTTGACCAGGAGCAGAGGTTATGCAGAGCACATCCTGGCCAGACAGAGATGGGAATGTTGACCAGGAGCTGCAGGGGTTATACAGAGCACACCCTGGCCACACAGAGAAGGGAATGTTGACCAGGAGCAGGGTTTATACAGAGCACACCCTGGCCACACAGAGATGGGAATGTTGACCAGGAGATGCAGGGATTATGCAGTGCATATCCTGGCCACACAGAGATGGGAATGTTGACCAGGAGCTGCAGGGGTTATACAGAGCACATCGTGGCCACACAGAGATGGGAATGTTGACCAGGAGCTGCAGGGGTTATACAGAGCACACCCTGGCCACACACAGATGGGAATGCTGACCAGGAGCTGCTGGGGTTAGACAGAGCACACCCTGGCCACACAGAGATGGGAATGTTGACCAGGAGCAGGGGGATACAGAGCACACCCTGGCCACACAGATGGGAATGTTGACCAGTAGTTGCAGGGGATATACAGAGCACACCCTGGCCACACAGATATGGGAATGTTGACCAGGAGCTGCAGGGGTTATACAGAGCACACCCTGGCCACACAGAGATGGGATTGTCGGCCAGGAGCTGCAGGGGTTATACAGTGCACACACTGGCCACACAAAGAAGGGAATGTTGACCAGGAGCTGCAGGGGTTATACAGAGCACACCCTGGCCACACAGAGATGGGAATGTTGACCATGAACTGCAGGGGTTATACAGAGCACACCCTGGACACACACAGATGGGAATGTTGACCAGGTGCTGCTGGGGTTAGACAGAGCACCCCCTGGCCACACAGAGATGGGAATGTTGACCAGGAGCAGCGGTATACAGAGCACACCCTGGCCACACAGATGGGAATGTTGACCAGGAGTTGCAGGGGTTATACAGAGCACACCCTGAACACACAGAGGTGGGAATGTTGACCAGGAGCTGCAGGGGTTATACTGAGCACACCCTGGCCACACAGAGAAGGGAATGTTGATCAGGAGCAGGGTTTATACAGAGCAAATCCTGGCCACACAGAGATGGGAATGTTGACCAGGAGATGCAGGGGTTATACAGAGCACACCCTGGCCACACAGAGAAGGGAATGTTGACCAGGAACAGGGGTTATACAGAGCACACCCTGGCCACACAGAGAAGGGAATGTTGATCAGGAGCAGGGTTTATACAGAGCACACCCTGGCCACACAGAGATGGGAATGTTGACCAGGAGATGCAGGGATTATGCAGTGCATATCCTGGCCACACAGAGATGTGAATGTTGACCAGGAGCTGCAGGGGTTATACAGAGCACATCGTGGCCACACAGAGATGGGAATGTTGACCAGGAGCTGCAGGGGTTATACAGAGCACACCCTGGCCACACACAGAGGTGGGAATGTTGACCAGGAGCAGGGGTCATACAGAGCACACCCTGGCCACACAGAGAAGGGAATGTTGATCAGGAGCAGGGGTCATACAGAGCACACCCTGGCCACACAGAGATGGGAATGTTGACCAGGAGATGCAGGGGTTATACAGAGTACACATTGGCCACACAGAGATGGGAATGTTGACCAGGAGCAGAGGTTATGCAGAGCACATCCTGGCCACACAGAGATGGGAATGTTGACCAGGACCTGCAGGGCTTATACAGAGCACACCCTGGCCACACAGAGAAGGGAATGTTGACCAGGAGCAGGGGTTATACAGAGCACACCCTGGCCACACAGAGATGGGAATGTTGACCAGGAGATGCAGGCATTTTACAGAGCACACACTGACCACACAGAGGTGGGAATGTTGACCAGGAGCTGCAGGGGTTATACAGAGCACACCCTGGCCACACACAGAGGTGGGAATGTTGGCCAGGAGCAGGGGTTATACAGATCACACCCTGGCCACACAGAGAAGGGAATGTTGACCAGGATTTGCAGAGGTTATACAGAGCACACCCTGGCCACACAGTGATGGGAATGCTGACCAGGAGCAGGGGTATACAGAGCATACCCTGGCCACACAATTGGGAATGTAGAGAAGGAGTTGCAGGGGTTATACAGAGCACACACTGGCCATACAGTTATGGGAATGTTGACCAGGAGCTGCAGGGGTTATACAGAGCACATCCTGGCCACACAGAGATGGGAATGTTGACCAGGAGCTGCAGGGGTTATACAGAGCACACCCTGGCCACACACAGATGGGAATGTTGACCAGGAGCTGCTGGGGTTAGACAGAGCACACCCTGGCCACAAAGTGATGGGAATGTTGACCAGGAGCACGGGTATACAGAGCACACCCTGGCCACACAGATGGGAATGTTGACCAGGAGTTGCAGGGGTTATACAGAGCACACCCTGACCACACACAGATGGGAATGTTGATCAGGAGCAGTGGTTATGCAGAGCACATCCTGGCCACACAGAGTTGGGAATGTTGACCAGGAGCTGCAGGGGTTATACAGAGCACACCCTGGCTACACAGAGAAGGGAATGTTGACCAGGAGCTGCAGGGGTTATACAGTGCACACCCTGGCCACACAGAGATGGGAAAGTTGACCAGGAGATGCAGGGGTTATACAGAGCACACCCTGGCTACACAGAGAAGGGAATGTTGACCAGGAGCAGGGGTTATACAGAGCACACCCTGGCCACAAAGAGAAGGGAATGTTGATCAGGAGCTGCAGGGGTTATACAGTGCACACCCTGGCCACACAGAGATGGGAAAGTTGACCAGGAGATGCAGGGGTTATACAGAGCACACCCTGGCTACACAGAGAAGGGAATGTTGACCAGGAGCAGGGGTTATACAGAGCACACCCTGGCCACAAAGAGAAGGGAATGTTGATCAGGAGCAGGGTTTATACAGAGCACATCCTGGCCACAAGGAGATGGGAATGTTGACCATGAGCTGCAGGGGTTATACAGAGCACACCCTGGCCACACAGAGATGGGAATGTTGACCAGGAGCAGGGGTATACAGAGCACACCCTGGCCACACAGAGATGGGAAAGTTGACCAGGAGATGCAGGGGTTATGCAGAGCACATCTTGGCCACACAGAGATGGGAATGTTGACCAGGAGATGCAGGGTTTATAGAGAGCACACCCTGGCCACACACAGATGGGAATGTTGACCAGGAGCTGCTGTGGTTAGACAGAGCACACCCTGGCCACACAGAGATGGGAATGTTGACCAGGAGCAGGGGTATACAGAGCACACCATGGCCACACAGATGGGAATGTTGACCAGTAGTTGCAGGGTTTATACAGAGCATACCCTGGCCACACAGATATGGGAATGTTGACCAGGAGCTGCAGGGGTTATACAGAGCACACCCTGGCCACACAGATATGGGAATGTTGACCAGGAGCTGCAGGGGTTATACAGAGCACACCCTGGCCACACAGAGATGGGAATGTTGATCAGGAGCTGCAGGGGTTATACAGAGCACACCCTGGCCACACAGAGAAGGGAATGTTGACCAGGAGCTGCAGGGGTTATACAGAGCACACCCTGGCCACACAGAGATGGGAATGTTGACCAGGAGACACAGGGGTTATACAGAGCACACCCAGGCCACACAGAGATGGGAATGTTCACCAGGAGCTGCAGGGGTTATACAGAGCACACCCTGGCCACACAGAGTTGGTAATGTTGACCAGGAGCTGCAGGGGTTATACAGAGCACACCCTGGCCACACACAGATGGGAATGTTGACCAGGAGCTGCTGGGGTTAGACAGAGCACACCCTGGCCACACACAGATGGGAATGTTGACCAGGAGCTGCTGGGGTTAAACAGAGCACACCCTGGCCACACAGAGATGGGAATGTTCACCAGGAGCTGCAGGGGTTATACAGAGCACACACTGGTCACACAGAGATGGGAATGTTGACCAGGAGATGCAGGGGTTATACAGAGCACACCCTGGCCACACACAGATGGGAATGTTGACCAGGAGTTGCTGGGGTTATGCAGAGCACATCCTGGCCACACAGAGATGGGAATATTGACCAGGACCTGCAGGGGTTATACAGAGCATACCCTGGCCACACAGAGAAGGGAATGTTGACCAGGAGCAGGGGTTATACAGAGCACACACTGGCCACACAGAGATGGGAATGTTGACCAGGAGATGCAGGCATTTTACAGAGCACACACTGACCACACAGAGGTGGGAATGTTGACCAGGAGTTGCAGGGGTTATACAGAGCACACACTGGCCACACAGTTATGGGAATGTTGACCAGGAGCTGCAGGGGTTATACAGAGCACACACTGGCCACACAGAGATGGGAATGTTGACCAGGTTCTGCAGGGGTTATACAGAGCACACCCTGGCCACACACAGATGGGAATGTTGACCAGGAGCTGCTGGTGTTAGACAGAGCACACCCTGGCCACACAGTGATGGGAATGTTGACCAGGAGCACGGGTATACAGAGCACACCCTGGCCACACAGATGGGAATGTTGACCAGGAGTTGCAGGGGTTATACAGAGCACACCCTGACCACACAGAGGTGGGAATGTTGACCAGGAGCTGCAGGGGTTAGACAGAGCACACCCTGGCCACACAGTGATGGGAATGTTGTCCAGGAGCTGCAGGGGGAATACAGAGCACACCCTGACCACACAGAGGTGCGAATGTTGACCAGGAGCAGGAGTATACAGAGCACACCCTGGCCACACAGATGGGAATGTTGACCAGGAGTTGCATGGGTTATGCAGAGCACATCCTGGCCACACAGAGTTGGGAATGTTGACCAGGAGCTGCAGGGGTTATACAGAGCACACCCTGGCCACACACAGATGGGAATGTTGACCAGGAGCTGCTGTGGTTAGACAGAGCACACCCTGGCCACACAGAGATGGGAATGTTGACCAGGAGCAGGGGTATACAGAGCACACCCTGGCCACACAGATGGTAATGTTGACCAGTAGTTGCAGGGTTTATACAGAGCATACCCTGGCCACACAGATATGGGAATGTTGACCAGGAGCTGCAGGGGTTATACAGAGCACACCCTGGCCACACAGATATGGGAATGTTGACCAGGAGCTGCAGGGGTTATACAGAGCACATCCTGCCACACAGAGATGGGAATGTTGACAAGGAGCTACAGGGGTTTTACAGAGCACATCGTGGCCATACAGAGATGGGAATGTTGACCAGGAGATGCAGGGTTTATACAGAGCACACCCTGGCCACACACAGATGGGAATGTTGACCAGGAGCTGCTGTGGTTAGACAGAGCACACCCTGGCCACACAGAGATGGGAATGTTGACCAGGAGCAGCGGTATACAGAGCACGCCCTGGCCACACAGATGGGAATGTTGACCAGTAGTTGCAGGGTTTATACAGAGCATACCCTGGCGACACAGATATGGGAATGTTGACCAGGAGCTGCAGGGGTTATACAGAGCACACTCTGGCCACACAGATATGGGAATGTTGACCAGGAGCTGCAGGGGTTATACAGAGCACACCCTGGCCACACAGAGATGGGAATGTTGATCAGGAGCTGCAGGGGTTATACAGAGCACACACTGGCCACAGAAAGAAGGGAATGTTGACCAGGAGCTGCAGGGGTTATACAGAGCACACCCTGGCCACACAGAGATGGGAATGTTGACCAGGAGACACAGGGGTTATACAGAGAACACCCTGGCCACACAGAGATGGGAATGTTGACCAGGAGCTGCAGGGGTTATACAGAGCACACCCTGGACACACACAGAGATGGGAATGTTGACCATGAACTGCAGGGGTTATACGGAGCACACCCTGGCCACACAGAGATGGGAATGTTGACCAGGAGCTGCAGGAGTTATACAGAGCACACCCTGGCCACACAGAGAGGGGAATGTTGACCAGGAGCTGCAGGAGTTATACAGAGCACACCCTGGCCACACAGAGAGGGGAATGTTGACCAGGAGCTGCAGGGGTTACACAGAGCACACCCTGGCCACACAGAGAGGGGAATGTTGACCAGGAGCTGCAGGAGTTATACAGAGCACATCCTGGCCACACAGAGATGGGAATGTTGACCAGGAGCTGCAGGAGTTATACAGAGCACACCCTGGCCACACAGAGAGGGGAATGTTGACCAGGAGCTGCAGGGGTTACACAGAGCACACCCTGGCCACACAGAGAGGGGAATGTTGACCAGGAGCTGCAGGAGTTATACAGAGCACATCCTGGCCACACAGAGATGGGAATGTTGACCAGGAGCTGCAGGAGTTATACAGAGCACACCCTGGCCACACAGAGAGGGGAATGTTGACCAGGAGCTGCAGGGGTTACACAGAGCACACCCTGGCCACACAGAGAGGGGAATGTTGACCAGGAGCTGCAGGGGTTACACAGAGCACACCCTGGCCACACAGAGTTGGGAATGTTCACCAGGAGCTGCAGGGGTTATACAGAGCACATCCTGGCCACACAGAGAAGGGAATGTTGACCAGGATCTGGGGTTATACAGAGCACACCCTGGCCACACAGTGATGGGAATGTTGACCAGGAGTTGCTGGGGTTATACAGAGCACACCCTGGCCACACACAGAGATGGGAATGTTGACCAGGAGATGCAGGGGTTAGACAGAGCACATCTTGGCCACACAGAGATGGAAATGTTGACCAGGAGCTGCAGGGCTTACACAGAGCACACCCTGGCCACACAGAGATGGGAATATTGACAAGGAGCAGGGGCTATACAGAGCACACACTGCCCACACAGAGAAGGGAATGTTGACCAGGATCTGGGGTTATACAGAGCACACCCTGGCCACACAGAGATGGGAATGTTGACCAGGAGCTACAGGGGTTATAAAGAGCACACCCTGGCCACACAGAAATGGGAATGTTGACCAGGAGCTGCAGGGGTTATACAGAGCACACCCTGGCCATACAGAGATGGGAGTGTTGAACAGGATTTGCAGGGGTTATACAGAGCACATCCTGACCACACAGAGATGGGAATGTTGACCAGGAGCTGCTGGGGTTAGACAGAGCACACACTGGCCACACAGAGATGGGAATGTTCACCAGGAGCTGCTGGGGTTAGACAGAGCACACCCTGGCCACACAGTGATGGGAATGTTGTCCAGGAGCTGCAGGGGGAATACAGAGCACACCCTGACCACACAGAGGTGCGAATGTTGACCAGGAGCAGGAGTATACAGAGCACATCCTGGCCACACAGATGGGAATGTTGACCAGGAGTTGCAGGGGTTATACAGAGCACACCCTGACCACACAGAGGTGGGAATGTTGACCAGGAGCAGCAGGGGTTATACAGAGCACACCCTGGCCACACACAGATGTGTGAATGTTGACCAGGAGCTGCAGGGGTTATTCAGAGCACACCCTGGCCACACAGAGAAGGGAACGTTGATCAGGATTAGGGTTTATACAGAGCACACCCTGGCCACACAGAGATGGGAATGTTGACCAGGAGGTGCATGGGTTATACAGAGTACACATTGGCCACACAGAGATGGGAATGTTGACCAGGAGCTGCAGGGGTTATACAGAGCACACCCTGGCCACACAGAGAAGGGAATGTTGACCAGGAGCAGGGGTTATACAGAGCACACCCTGGCCACACAGAGAAGGGAATGTTGATCAGGAGCAGGGTTTATACAGAGCACACCCTGGCCACACAGAGATGGGAATGTTGACCAGGAGATGCAGAGGTTATGCAGAGCACATCCTGGCCACACAGAGATGGGAATGTTGACCATGAGCTGCGGGGGTTATACAGTGCACACCCTGGCCACACAGAGATGGGAATGTTGACCATGAGTTGCAGGGGTTATACAGAGCACCCCCTGGCCACACAGAGATGGGAATGTGACCAGGAGCAGGGGTTATACAGAGCACATCGTGGACACACAGAGATGGGAATGTTGACCAGGAGATGCAGGGGTTATCCAGAGCACACCCTGGCCTCACAGAGATGGAAATATTGACAAGGAGCAGGGGCTATACAGAGCACACCCTGCCCACACAGAGAAGGGAATGTTGACCAGGAGCAGGGGGATACAGAGCACACCCTGGCCACACAGATGGGAATGTTGACCAGTAGTTGCAGGGGTTATACAGAGCACAACCTGGCCACACAGATATGGGAATGTTGACCAGGAGCTGCAGGGGTTATACAGAGCACACCCTGGCCACACAGAGATGGGAATGTCGGCCAGGAGCTGCAGTGGTGAAACAGAGCACACACTGGCCACACAACGAAGGGAATATTGACCAGGAGCTGCAGGGGTTATACAGAGCACACCCTGGCCATACAGAGATGGGAATGTTGACCAGGAGCTGCAGGGGTTATACAGTGCACACCCTGGCCATACAGAGATGGAAATGTTGACCAGGAGCTGCAGGGGTTATACAGAGAACACCCTGGCCACACAGAGAAGGGAATGTTGACCAGGATCTGGGGTTATACAGAGCACACCCTGGTCACACAGAGATGGGAATGTTGACCAGGAGCTGCAGGAGTTATACAGAGCACACCCTAACCATACAGAGATGGGAGTGTTGAACAGGATTTGCAGGGGTTAGACAGAGCGCACCCTGGCCACACAGAGAAGGAAGTGTTGACCAGGAGCAGGGGTTATACAGAGCACACATCTGGCCACACAGAGATGGGAATGTTGACCAGGAGCAGGGTTTATACAGAGCACACCCTGGCCACACAGAGATGGGAATGTTGACCAGGAGCTGCAGGGGTTACACAGAGCACACCCTGGCCACACAAAGAAGGGAATGTTGACCAGGAGCTGCAGGGGTTATACAGAGCACACCCTTGCCACACAGAGATGGGAATGTTGACCAGGAGATGCAGGGGTTATACAGCGCACACCCTGGCCACACACAGATGGGAATGTTGACCAGGAGCTGCTGGGGTTAGACAGAGCACACCCTGGCCACACAGAGATGGGAATGTTGACCAGGAGCAGGGGTATACAGAGCACACCCTGGCCACACACAGATGGGAATGTTGACCAGTAGTTGCAGGGGTTATACAGAGCACACCCTGGCCACACAGATATGGGCATGTTGACCAGGAGCTGCAGAGGCTATACAGAGCACACCCTGGCCACACAGAAATGGGAATATTGGCCAGGAGCTGCAGGGGTTATACAGAGCACACACTGGCCACACAAAGAAGGGAATGTTGACCAGGAGCTGCAGGGGTTATACAGAGCAGATCCTGGCCATACAGAGATGGGAATGTTCACCAGGAGCTGCAGGGGTTATACAGAGCACACCTTGGCCATACAGAGGTGGAAATGTTGACTAGACGTTGCAGCGGTTATACAGAGCACACCCTGGCCACTCAGAGAGGGGAATGTTGACCAGGAGCTGCAGGGGTTATACAGAGCATACCCTGGACACACAGAGATGGGAATGTTCACCAGGAGCTGCAGGGGTTAAACACAGCACACCCTGGCCACACAGAGTTGGGAATGTTCACCAGGAGCTGCAGGGGTTATACAGAGCACATCCTGGCCACACAGAGAAGGGAATGTTGACCAGGATCTGGGGTTATACAGAGCACACCCTGGCCACACAGTGATGGGAATGTTGACCAGGAGTTGCTGGGGTTATACAGAGCACACTCTGGCCACACAGAGATGGAAATGTTGACCAGGAGCTGCAGGAGTTATACAGAGCACATCTTGGCCACACAGAGATGGAAATGTTGACCAGGAGCTGCAGGGCTTACACAGAGCACACCCTGGCCACACAGAGATGGGAATATTGACAAGGAGCAGGGGCTATACAGAGCACACACTGCCCACACAGAGAAGGGAATGTTGACCAGGATCTGGGGTTATACAGAGCACACCCTGGCCACACAGAGATGGGAATGTTGACCAGGAGCTACAGGGGTTATAAAGAGCACACCCTGGCCACACAGAAATGGGAATGTTGACCAGGAGCTGCAGGGGTTATACAGAGCACACCCTGGCCATACAGAGATGGGAGTGTTGAACAGGATTTGCAGGGGTTATACAGAGCACATCCTGACCACACAGAGATGGGAATGTTGACCAGGAGCTGCTGGGGTTAGACAGAGCACACACTGGCCACACAGAGATGGGAATGTTCACCAGGAGCTGCTGGGGTTAGACAGAGCACACCCTGGCCACACAGTGATGGGAATGTTGTCCAGGAGCTGCAGGGGGAATACAGAGCACACCCTGACCACACAGAGGTGCGAATGTTGACCAGGAGCAGGAGTATACAGAGCACATCCTGGCCACACAGATGGGAATGTTGACCAGGAGTTGCAGGGGTTATACAGAGCACACCCTGACCACACAGAGGTGGGAATGTTGACCAGGAGCAGCAGGGGTTATACAGAGCACACCCTGGCCACACACAGATGTGTGAATGTTGACCAGGAGCTGCAGGGGTTATTCAGAGCACACCCTGGCCACACAGAGAAGGGAACGTTGATCAGGATTAGGGTTTATACAGAGCACACCCTGGCCACACAGAGATGGGAATGTTGACCAGGAGGTGCATGGGTTATACAGAGTACACATTGGCCACACAGAGATGGGAATGTTGACCAGGAGCTGCAGGGGTTATACAGAGCACACCCTGGCCACACAGAGAAGGGAATGTTGACCAGGAGCAGGGGTTATACAGAGCACACCCTGGCCACACAGAGAAGGGAATGTTGATCAGGAGCAGGGTTTATACAGAGCACACCCTGGCCACACAGAGATGGGAATGTTGACCAGGAGATGCAGAGGTTATGCAGAGCACATCCTGGCCACACAGAGATGGGAATGTTGACCATGAGCTGCGGGGGTTATACAGTGCACACCCTGGCCACACAGAGATGGGAATGTTGACCATGAGTTGCAGGGGTTATACAGAGCACCCCCTGGCCACACAGAGATGGGAATGTGACCAGGAGCAGGGGTTATACAGAGCACATCGTGGACACACAGAGATGGGAATGTTGACCAGGAGATGCAGGGGTTATCCAGAGCAAACCCTGGCCACACAGATCGGAATGTTGACCAGTAGTTGCAGGGGTTATACAGAGCATACCCTGGCCACACAGATATGGGAATGTTGACCAGGAGCTGCAGGGGTTATACAGAGCACACCCTGGCCACACAGAGATGGGAATGTTGACCAGGAGCAGGGGTTATACAGAGCACACCCTGGCCACACAAAGAAGGGAATGTTGACCAGGAGCTGCAGGGGTTGTACGGAGCACACCCTGGCCACACAGAGATGGGAATGTTGACCATGAGTTGCAGGGGTTATACAGAGCACACCCTGGCCACACAGAGATGGGAATGTGACCAGGAGCATGGGTTATACAGAGCACATCGTGGACACACAGAGATGGGAATGTTGACCAGGAGATGCAGGGGTTATCCAGAGCACACCCTGGCCACACAGATGGGAATGTTGACCAGTAGTTGCAGGGGTTATACAGAGCATACCCTGGCCACACAGATATGGGAATGTTGACCAGGAGCTGCAGGGGTTATACAGAGCACACCCTGGCCACACAGAGATGGGAATGTTGGCCAGGAGCTGCAGGGGTTATACAGAGCACACCCTGGCCACACACAGATGGGAATGTTGACCAGGAGATGCAGGGGTTATACAGAGCACACCCTGGCCACACACAGATGGGAATGTTGACCAGGAGCTGCTGGGGTTAGACAGAGCACACCCTGGCCACACAGAGATGGGAATGTTGACCAGGAGCAGGGTTATACAGAGCACACCCTGGCCACACAGATGGGAATGTTGACCAGTAGTTGCAGGGGTTATACAGAGCACACCCTGGCCACACAGATATGGGCATGTTGACCAGGAGCTGCAGAGGTTATACAGAGCACACCCTGGCCACACAGAGATGGGAATGTTCACCAGGAGCTGCAGGAGTTATACAGATCACACCCTGGCCACACAGAGAGGGGAATGTTGACCAGGAGCTGCAGGGGTTATACAGAGCACATCCTGGCCACACAGAGATGGGAATGTTCACCAGGAGCTGCAGGGGTTATACAGAGCACACCCTGGCCACACAGAGTTGGGAATGTTCACCAGGAGCTGCAGGTGTTTTACAGATCACACCCTGGCCACACAGAGAGGGGAATGTTGACCAGCAGTTGCAGGGGTTACACAGAGCACACCCTGGCCACACAGAGATGGGAATGTTGACCAGGAGCTGCAGGGGTTATACAGAGCACACCCTGGCCACACAGAGATGGGAATGTTGGCCAGGAGCTGCAGGGGTTATACAGAGCACATCCTGGCCACACAGAGATGGGAATGTTGACCATGAGCTGCAGGGGTTACACAGAGCACATCCTGGCCACACAGCGATGGGAATGTGACCAGGAGCAGGGGTTATGCAGAGCACACCCTGGCCACACAGAGATGGGAATGTTGGCCAGGAGCTGCAGGGGTTATACAGAGCACACACTGGCCACACAAAGAAGGGAATGTTGACCAGGAGCTGCAGGAGTTATACAGAGCACACCCTGGCCACACAGAGATGGAAATGTTGACCAGGAGCTGCAGGGGTTATACAGAGCACACGCTGGACACACACAGAGATGGGAATGTTGACCATGAACTGCAGGGGTTACACAGAGCACACCCTGGCCACACTGAGATGGGAATGTTGACCAGGAGCTGCAGGGGTTATACAGAGCACACCCTGGCCATACAGAGATGGAAATGTTGACCAGGAGCTGCAGGGGTTATACAGAGCACACCCTGGGCACACAGAGATGGGAATGTTGACCAGGAGTTGCTGGGGTTATACAGAGCACACCCTGCCCACACAGAGAAGGGAATGTTGACCAGGATCTGGGGTTATACAGAGCACACCCTGGCCATACAGAGATGGGAATGTTGACCAGGAGCTGCTGGGGTTATACAGAGCACACCCTGCCCACACAGAGAAGGGAATGTTGACCAGGATCTGGGGTTATACAGAGCACACCCTGGCCATACAGAGATGGGAATGTTGACCAGGAGCTGCAGGGGTTATACAGAGCACACCCTGGGCACACAGAGATGGGAATGTTGACCAGGAGTTGCTGGGGTTATAAAGAGCACACCCTGGCCACACAGAGATGGGAATGTTGACCAGGAGCTGCAGGAGTTATACAGAGCACACACTGGCCACACAAAGAAGGGAATGTAGAACAGGAGCTGCAGGGGTTATACAGAGCACACCCTGGCCACACAGAGATGGGAATGTCGACCAGGAGCTGCAGGGATTATACAGAGCACACCCTGGCCAGGCAGAGATGGGAATGTTGGCCAGGAGCTGCAGGGGTTATACAGAGCACACACTGGCCACACAAAGAAGGGAATGTTGACCAGGAGCTGCAGGGGTTATACAGAGAACATCCTGGCCACACAGAGATGGGAATGTTCACCAGGAGCTGCAGGGGTTAAACTGAGCACACCCTGGCCACACAGAGATGGCAATGTTGACCATGAGCTGCAGGGGTTATACAGAGCACACCCTGGCCACATAGAGATGGGAATGTTGACAAGGAGCAGGGGTTATACAGAGCACACCCTGGCCACACAGAGATGGGAATGTTGAGCAGGAGCAGGGGTTATGCAGAGCACATCCTGGCCACACAGAGATGGGAATGTTGAGCAGGAGCTGCAGGAGTTATACAGAGCACACCCTGGCCACAGAGATATGGGAATGTTGACCATGAGCTGCAGGGGTTATACAGAGCACACCCTGGCCACACAGAAATGGGAGTGTTGATCAGGAGCTGCAGGGGTTATACAGAGCACATCGTGGCCACACAGAGATGGGAATGTTGACCAGGAGATGCAGGGGTTTTACAGAGCACATCCTGACCACACAGTGATGGGTATGTTGACCAGGATCAGGGGTTATACAGAGCACACACTGGCCACACAATTGGGAATGTTGACAAGGAGTTGCAGGGGTTATCCAGAGCACACACTGGCCACACAGAGATGGGAATGTTGACCAGGAGCTGCAGGGGTTATACAGAGCACATCCTGGCCACACACAGATGGGAATGTTGACCAGGAGCTGCTGGGGTTAGACAGAGCACACCCTGGCCACACAGTGATGGGAATGTTAACCAGGAGCAGGGGTATACAGAGCACACCCTTGCCACACAGATGGGAAAGTTGACCAGGAGTTGCAGGGGTTATACAGAGCACACCCTGACCACACAGAGGTGGGAATGTTGACCAGGAGCTGCAGGGGTTATACAGAGCACACCCTGGCCACACACAGAGGTGGGAATGTTGACCAGGAGCAGGGGTTATACAGAGCACACCCTGGCCACACAGAGAAGGGAATGTTGACCAAGAGCAGGGGTTATACAGAGCACACCCTGGCCACACAGAGAAGGGAGTGTTGACCAGGAACAGGGTTTCTACAGAGCACACCCTGGCCACACAGAGATGGGAATGTTGACCAGGAGATGCAGGGGTTATGCAGAGCACATCCTGGCCACACAGAGATGGGAATGTTGACCAGGAGCAGCATGGGTTATACAGAGCACACCCTGGCCACACAGAGATGGGAATGTTGACCAGGTGATGCAGGGGTTATGCAGAGCACATCTGGCCACACAGAGATGGGAATGTTCAACATGAGCTGCAGGGGTTATACAGAGCACACCCTGGCCACACAGAGATGGGAATGTTGACCAGGAGCTGGGGTTATGCAGAGCACATCCTGGCCACACAGAGATGGGAATGTTGACCAGGAGCTGCAGGAGTTATACAGAGCACACCCTGGCCACACAGAGAAGGGAACTTTGACCAGGAGCAGGGGTTATACAGAGCACACCCTGGCCATTCAGATGAGAATGTTGACCAGGAGTTGCAGGGGTTATACAGAGCACACCCTGGCCACACAGAGAAGGGAATGTTGACCAGGAGCAGTGTTTATACAGAGCACCCCCTGGCCACACAGAGATGGGAATGTTGACCAGGAGATGCAGGGGTTAGACAGAGCACATCCTGGCCACACGCAGATGGGAATGTTGACTAGGAGCTGCTGGGGTTAGACAGAGCACACCCTGGCGACACAGAGATGGGAATGTTGACAAGCAGCAGGGGTTATACAGAGCACACTCTGCCCACACAGAGAAGGGAATGTTGACCAGAAGCTGCAGGGGTTATACAGAGCACACCCTGACCACACACAGATGGGAATGTTGACCAGGAGCTGCAGGGGTTATACAGAGCACACCCTGACCACACACAAATGGGAATGTTGACCAGGAGCTGCAGGAGTTATACAGAGCACTCCCTGGCCACAGAGAGATGGGAATGTTGACCAGGAGCTGCAGGGGTTATACAGAGCACATCGTGGCCACACAGAGATGGGAATGTTGACCAGGAGATGCAGGGGTTATACAGAGCATATCCTGACCACACAGTGATGGGAATGTTGACCAGGAGCAGGGGTATACAGAGCACACACTGGCCACACAATTGGGAATGTTGACAAGGAGTTGCAGGGGTTATACAGAGCACACACTGGCCACACAGTGATGGGAATATTGACCAGGAGCTGCAGGGGTTATACAGAGCACACCCTGGCCACACAGTGATGGGAATGTTGATCATGAGCAGGGGTATACAGAGCACACCCTTGCCACACAGATGGGAATGTTGACCAGGTTTTGCAGGGGTTATACAGAGCACACCCTGACCACACAGAGGTGGGAATGTTGACCAGGAGCTGCAGGGGTTATACAGAGCACACTCTGGCCACACACAGAGGTGGGAATGTTGACCAGGAGCAGGGGTTATACAGAGCACACCCTGGCCACACAGAGAAGGGAATGTTGACCAGGAACAGGGTTTATACAGAGCACACCCTGGCCACACAGAGAAGGGAATGTTGACAATGAGCTGCAGGGGTTATACAGAGCACACCCTGGCCACATAGAGATGGGAATGTTGACCAGGAGCAGGGGTTATGCAGAGCACACCCTGGCCACACAGAGATGCGAATGTTGAGCAGGAGCTGCAGGGGTCATACAGAGCACATCGTGGCCACACAGAGATGCGAATGTTGACCAGGAGATGCAGGGGTTATACAGAGCACACCCTGGCCACACACAGATGGGAATGTTGACCAGGCGCTGCAGGGGTTATACAGAGCACACCCTGGCCACACACAGAGATGGAAATGTTGACCAGGAGCTGCTGGTGTTAGACAGAGCACACCCTGGCCACACAGAGATGGGAATGTTGACCAGGAGCAGGGGTATACAGAGCACACCCTCGCCACATAGATGGGAATGTTGACCAGTAGCTGCAGGGGTTATAAAGAGCACACCCTGGCCACACAGAATTGGGAATGTTGACGAGGAGCTGCAGGGGTTATACAGAGCACACCCTGGCCACACAGAGATGGGAATGTTGACCAGGAGCTGCTGGGGTTATACTGAGCACACCCTGGACACACAGAGATGGGAATGTTGACCAGGAGCTGCTGGGGTTATACAGAGCACACCCTGGACACACAGATATGGGAATGTTGACCAGGAGCTGCAGGGGTTATACAGAGCACACCCTGGCCACACAGAGAAGGGAATGTTGACCAGGAGAAGGGTTTATACAGAGCACACCCTGGCCACACAGATATGGGAATGTTGACCAGGAGCTGCAGGGGTTATACAGAGCACACCCTGGCCACACAGAGATGGGAATGTTGACCAGGACCTGCAGGGGGTATACAGAACACACCCTGGCCACACACAGATGGGAATGTTGACCAGGAGCTGCTGGGGATAGACAGAGCACACCCTGGCCACACACAGATGGGAATGTTGACCAGGAGCTGCTGGGGTTAGACAGAGCACACCCTGGACACACAGAGATGGGAATGTTGACCAGGAGCTGCAGGGGTTATGCAGAGCACACCCTGGCCACACAGAGATGGGAATATTCACCAGGAGATGCAGGAGTTATACAGAGCACATCGTGGCCACACAGAGATGTGAATGCTGACCAGGAGCTGCAGGGGTTATACAGAGCACACCCTGGCCACACACAGATGGGAATGTTGACCAGGCGCTGCAGGGGTTATACAGAGCACACCCTGGCCACACAGAGAAGGGAATGTTGACCAGGAGCAGGGTTAATACAGAGCACACCCTGGCCACACAGAGATGGGAATGTTGAGCAGGAGATGCAGGGGTTATGCAGAGCACACCCTGGCCACACAGAGATGGGAATGTTGACCATGAGCTGCTGGGGTTAGACAGAGCACATCCTGGCCAGACAGAGATGCGAATGTTGACCAGGAGCTGCAGGGGTTATACAGAGCATACCCTGGCCACACACAGATGGGAATGTTGACCAGGAGCTGCTGGGGTTAGACAGAGCACATCCTGGCCACACAGTATGGGAATGTTGACCAGGAGCAGGGGTATACAGAGCACACCCTGGCCACACAGAGATGGGAATGTTGACCAGGAGCTGCTTGGGTTATACAGAGCACACCCTAGCCACACAGAGATGGGAATGTTCACCAGGAGATGCAGGGGTTATGCAGAGCACATTCTGGCCACACAGAGATGGAAAGTTTGACCAGGAGCTGCAGGGGTTATACAGAGCACACCCTGGCCACTCAGAGAAGGGAATGTTGACCAGGAGCAGGGTTATACAGAGCACACTCTGACCACACAGAGATGGGAATGTTGACCAGGAGCAGTGTTTATACAGAGCACACCCTGGCCACACAGAGATGGAAAGTTTGACCAGGAGCTGCAGGGGTTATACAGAGCACACCCTGGCCACACAGAGATGGGAATGTTGACCAGGAGCTGCAGGGGTTATACAGAGCACACCCTGACCACACAGAGATGGGAATGTTGACAAGCAGCAGGGGTTATACAGAGCACACTCTGCCCACACAGAGAAGGGAATGTTGACCAGAAGCTGCAGGGGTTATACAGAGCACACCCTGACCACACACAGATGGGAATGTTGACCAGGAGCTGCAGGGGTTATACAGAGCACACCCTGACCACACACAAATGGGAATGTTGACCAGGAGCTGCAGGAGTTATACAGAGCACTCCCTGGCCACAGAGAGATGGGAATGTTGACCAGGAGCTGCAGGGGTTATACAGAGCACATCGTGGCCACACAGAGATGGGAATGTTGACCAGGAGATGCAGGGGTTATACAGAGCATATCCTGACCACACAGTGATGGGAATGTTGACCAGGAGCAGGGGTATACAGAGCACACACTGGCCACACAATTGGGAATGTTGACAAGGAGTTGCAGGGGTTATACAGAGCACACACTGGCCACACAGTGATGGGAATATTGACCAGGAGCTGCAGGGGTTATACAGAGCACACCCTGGCCACACAGTGATGGGAATGTTGATCATGAGCAGGGGTATACAGAGCACACCCTTGCCACACAGATGGGAATGTTGACCAGGTTTTGCAGGGGTTATACAGAGCACACCCTGACCACACAGAGGTGGGAATGTTGACCAGGAGCTGCAGGGGTTATACAGAGCACACTCTGGCCACACACAGAGGTGGGAATGTTGACCAGGAGCAGGGGTTATACAGAGCACACCCTGGCCACACAGAGAAGGGAATGTTGACCAGGAACAGGGTTTATACAGAGCACACCCTGGCCACACAGAGAAGGGAATGTTGACAATGAGCTGCAGGGGTTATACAGAGCACACCCTGGCCACATAGAGATGGGAATGTTGACCAGGAGCAGGGGTTATGCAGAGCACACCCTGGCCACACAGAGATGCGAATGTTGAGCAGGAGCTGCAGGGGTCATACAGAGCACATCGTGGCCACACAGAGATGCGAATGTTGACCAGGAGATGCAGGGGTTATACAGAGCACACCCTGGCCACACACAGATGGGAATGTTGACCAGGCGCTGCAGGGGTTATACAGAGCACACCCTGGCCACACACAGAGATGGAAATGTTGACCAGGAGCTGCTGGTGTTAGACAGAGCACACCCTGGCCACACAGAGATGGGAATGTTGACCAGGAGCAGGGGTATACAGAGCACACCCTCGCCACATAGATGGGAATGTTGACCAGTAGCTGCAGGGGTTATAAAGAGCACACCCTGGCCACACAGAATTGGGAATGTTGACGAGGAGCTGCAGGGGTTATACAGAGCACACCCTGGCCACACAGAGATGGGAATGTTGACCAGGAGCTGCTGGGGTTATACTGAGCACACCCTGGACACACAGAGATGGGAATGTTGACCAGGAGCTGCTGGGGTTATACAGAGCACACCCTGGACACACAGATATGGGAATGTTGACCAGGAGCTGCAGGGGTTATACAGAGCACACCCTGGCCACACAGAGAAGGGAATGTTGACCAGGAGAAGGGTTTATACAGAGCACACCCTGGCCACACAGATATGGGAATGTTGACCAGGAGCTGCAGGGGTTATACAGAGCACACCCTGGCCACACAGAGATGGGAATGTTGACCAGGACCTGCAGGGGGTATACAGAACACACCCTGGCCACACACAGATGGGAATGTTGACCAGGAGCTGCTGGGGATAGACAGAGCACACCCTGGCCACACACAGATGGGAATGTTGACCAGGAGCTGCTGGGGTTAGACAGAGCACACCCTGGACACACAGAGATGGGAATGTTGACCAGGAGCTGCAGGGGTTATGCAGAGCACACCCTGGCCACACAGAGATGGGAATATTCACCAGGAGATGCAGGAGTTATACAGAGCACATCGTGGCCACACAGAGATGTGAATGCTGACCAGGAGCTGCAGGGGTTATACAGAGCACACCCTGGCCACACACAGATGGGAATGTTGACCAGGCGCTGCAGGGGTTATACAGAGCACACCCTGGCCACACAGAGAAGGGAATGTTGACCAGGAGCAGGGTTAATACAGAGCACACCCTGGCCACACAGAGATGGGAATGTTGAGCAGGAGATGCAGGGGTTATGCAGAGCACACCCTGGCCACACAGAGATGGGAATGTTGACCATGAGCTGCTGGGGTTAGACAGAGCACATCCTGGCCAGACAGAGATGCGAATGTTGACCAGGAGCTGCAGGGGTTATACAGAGCATACCCTGGCCACACACAGATGGGAATGTTGACCAGGAGCTGCTGGGGTTAGACAGAGCACATCCTGGCCACACAGTATGGGAATGTTGACCAGGAGCAGGGGTATACAGAGCACACCCTGGCCACACAGAGATGGGAATGTTGACCAGGAGCTGCTTGGGTTATACAGAGCACACCCTAGCCACACAGAGATGGGAATGTTCACCAGGAGATGCAGGGGTTATGCAGAGCACATTCTGGCCACACAGAGATGGAAAGTTTGACCAGGAGCTGCAGGGGTTATACAGAGCACACCCTGGCCACTCAGAGAAGGGTATGTTGACCAGGAGCAGGGTTATACAGAGCACACTCTGACCACACAGAGATGGGAATGTTGACCAGGAGCAGTGTTTATACAGAGCACACCCTGGCCACACAGAGATGGAAAGTTTGACCAGGAGCTGCAGGGGTTATACAGAGCACACCCTGGCCACACAGAGATGGGAATGTTGACCAGGAGCAGGGGTATACAGAGCACACCCTCGCCACACAGATGGGAATGTTGACCAGTAGCTGCAGGGGTGATACAGAGCACACCCTGGCCACACAGAATTGGGATTGTTGACGAGGAGCTGCAGGGGTTATACAGAGCACACCCTGGCCACACAGAGATGGGAATGTTGACCAGGAGCTGCTGGGGTTATACAGAGCACACCCTGGCCACACAGAGATGGGAATGTTGACCAGGAGATGCAGGTGTTATACAGAGCACACCCTGGCCACACAGAGATGGGAATGTTGACCAGGAGCTGCAGGGGTTATGCAGAGCACATCCTGGCCACACAGAGATGGGAATGTTGACCAGGAGCTGCAGGGGTTATACAGAGCACACCCTGGCCACTGAGAGATGGGAATATTGACCAGGAGATGCAGGGGTTATACAGAGCACACCCTGGCCACACACAGATGGGAATGTTGACCAGGAGCAGCTGGGTTTAGACAGAGCACATCCTGGCCACACAGAGATGGGAATGTTGACCAGGAGCAGGTGTATACATAGCACACCGTCGCCACACAGATGGGAATGTTGACCAGTAGCTGCAGGGGTTATAAAGAGCACACCCTGGCCACACAGAATTGGGAATGTTGACGAGGAGCTGCAGAGGTTATACAGAGCACACCCTGGCCACACAGAGATGGGAATGTTGACCAGGAGCTGCAGGGGTTATACAGAGCACACCCTGGCCACACAGAGATAGGAATGTTTACCAGGACCTGCAGGGGGTATACAGAGCACACCCTGGCCACACACAGATGGGAATGTTGACCAGGAGCTGCTGGGGTTAGACAGAGCACACCCTGGCCACGCACAGATGGGAATGTTGACCAGCAGCTGCTGGGGTTAGACAGAGCACACCCTGGCCACACAGAGATGGGAATGTTGACCAGGAGCAGGGGTTATGCAGAGCACATTCTGGCCACACAGAGATGGAAAGTTTGACCAGGAGCTGCAGGGGTTATACAGAGCACACCCTGGCCACACAGAGAAGGGAATGTTGACCAGGAGTAGGGTTATACAGAGCACACTCTGACCACACAGAGATGGGAATGTTGACCAGGAGCAGTGTTTATACAGAGTACACCCTGGCCACACAGGGATGGGAATGTTGACCAGGAGATGCAGGGGTTATGCAGAGCACACCTTGGCCGCACAGAGATGGGAATGTTGACCATGAGCTGCAGGGGTTATACAGAGCACACCCTGGCCACACAGAGATGGGATTGTTGACCAGGAGCAGGGGTTATACAGAGCACACCCTGGCCACACAGAGATGGGAATGTTGACCAGGAGCTGCAGGGGTTATACAGAGCACACCCTGGCCACTCAGAGATGGGAATGTTGACCAGGAGATGCAGGGGTTATACAGAGCACACCCTGGCCACACACAGATGGGAATGTTGACCAGGAGCTGCTGGGGTTAGACAGAGCACACCCTGGCCACACAGAGATGGGAATGTTGACCAGGAGCAGGGGTATACAGAGCACACCCTCGCCACACAGATGGGAATGTTGACCAGTAGCTGCAGGGGTTATAAAGAGCACACCCTGGCCACACAGAATTGGAAATGTTGACGAGGAGCTGCAGGGGTTATACAGAGCACACCCTGGCCACACAGTGATGGGAATGTTGACCAGGAGCTGCAGGGGTTATACAGAGCACACCCTGGCCACACAGAGAAGGGAATGTTGACCAGGAGAAGGGTTTATACAGAGCTCACCCTGGCCACACAGATATGGGAATGTTGACCAGGAGCTGCAGGGGTTATACAGAGCACACCCTGGCCACACAGAGATGGGAATGTTGACCAGGACCTGCAGGGGGTATACAGAACACACCCTGGCCACACACAGATGGGAATGTTGACCAGGAGCTGCTGGGGATAGACAGAGCACACCCTGGCCACACACAGATGGGAATGTTGACCAGGAGCTGCTGGGGTTAGACAGAGCACACCCTGGACACACAGAGATGGGAATGTTGACCAGGAGCTGCAGGGGTTATACAGAGCACACCCTGGCCACACAGAGATGGGAATATTCACCAGGAGATGCAGGAGTTATACAGAGCACATCGTGGCCACACAGAGATGTGAATGCTGACCAGGAGCTGCAGGGGTTATACAGAGCACACCCTGGCCACACACAGATGGGAATGTTGACCAGGCGCTGCAGGGGTTATACAGAGCACACCCTGGCCACACAGAGAAGGGAATGTTGACCAGGAGCAGGGTTAATACAGAGCACACCCTGGCCACACAGAGATGGGAATGTTGAGCAGGAGATGCAGGGGTTATGCAGAGCACACCCTGGCCACACAGTGATGGGAATGTTGACCATGAGCTGCTGGGGTTAGACAGAGCACATCCTGGCCAGACAGAGATGCGAATGTTGACCAGGAGCTGCAGGGGTTATACAGAGCATACCCTGGCCACACACAGATGGGAATGTTGACCAGGAGCTGCTGGGGTTAGACAGAGCACATCCTGGCCACACAGTATGGGAATGTTGACCAGGAGCAGGGGTATACAGAGCACACCCTGGCCACACAGAGATGGGAATGTTGACCAGGAGCTGCTTGGGTTATACAGAGCACACCCTAGCCACACAGAGATGGGAATGTTCACCAGGAGATGCAGGGGTTATGCAGAGCACATTCTGGCCACACAGAGATGGAAAGTTTGACCAGGAGCTGCAGGGGTTATACAGAGCACACCCTGGCCACTCAGAGAAGGGAATGTTGACCTGGAGCAGGGTTATACAGAGCACACTCTGACCACACAGAGATGGGAATGTTGACCAGGAGCAGTGTTTATACAGAGCACACCCTGGCCACACAGAGATGGGAATGTTGACCAGGAGCAGGGGTTATACAGAGCACACCCTGGCCACACACAGATGGGAATGTTGACCAGGAGCTGCTGGGGTTAGACAGAGCACACCCTGACCACACAGAGATGGGAATGTTGACCAGGAGCAGGGGTATACAGAGCACACCCTCGCCACACAGATGGGAATGTTGACCAGTAGCTGCAGGGGTGATACAGAGCACACCCTGGCCACACAGAATTGGGATTGTTGACGAGGAGCTGCAGGGGTTATACAGAGCACACCCTGGCCACACAGAGATGGGAATGTTGACCAGGAGCTGCTGGGGTTATACAGAGCACACCCTGGCCACACAGAGATGGGAATGTTGACCAGGAGATGCAGGTGTTATACAGAGCACACCCTGGCCACACAGAGATGGGAATGTTGACCAGGAGCTGCAGGGGTTATGCAGAGCACATCCTGGCCACACAGAGATGGGAATGTTGACCAGGAGCTGCAGGGGTTATACAGAGCACACCCTGGCCACTGAGAGATGGGAATATTGACCAGGAGATGCAGGGGTTATACAGAGCACACCCTGGCCACACACAGATGGGAATGTTGACCAGGAGCAGCTGGGTTTAGACAGAGCACATCCTGGCCACACAGAGATGGGAATGTTGACCAGGAGCAGGTGTATACATAGCACACCCTCGCCACACAGATGGGAATGTTGACCAGTAGCTGCAGGGGTTATAAAGAGCACACCCTGGCCACACAGAATTGGGAATGTTGACGAGGAGCTGCAGGGGTTATACAGAGCACACCCTGGCCACACAGAGATGGGAATGTTGACCAGGAGCAGGGGTATACAGAGCACACCCTGGCCACACAGAGATGGGAATGTTGACCAGGAGCTGCTTGGGTTATACAGAGCACACCCTAGCCACACAGAGATGGGAATGTTCACCAGGAGATGCAGGGGTTATGCAGAGCACATTCTGGCCACACAGAGATGGAAAGTTTGACCAGGAGCTGCAGGGGTTATACAGAGCACACCCTGGCCACTCAGAGAAGGGAATGTTGACCTGGAGCAGGGTTATACAGAGCACACTCTGACCACACAGAGATGGGAATGTTGACCAGGAGCAGTGTTTATACAGAGCACACCCTGGCCACACAGAGATGGGAATGTTGACCAGGAGCAGGGGTTATACAGAGCACACCCTGGCCACACACAGATGGGAATGTTGACCAGGAGCTGCTGGGGTTAGACAGAGCACACCCTGACCACACAGAGATGGGAATGTTGACCAGGAGCAGGGGTATACAGAGCACACCCTCGCCACACAGATGGGAATGTTGACCAGTAGCTGCAGGGGTGATACAGAGCACACCCTGGCCACACAGAATTGGGATTGTTGACGAGGAGCTGCAGGGGTTATACAGAGCACACCCTGGCCACACAGAGATGGGAATGTTGACCAGGAGCTGCTGGGGTTATACAGAGCACACCCTGGCCACACAGAGATGGGAATGTTGACCAGGAGATGCAGGTGTTATACAGAGCACACCCTGGCCACACAGAGATGGGAATGTTGACCAGGAGCTGCAGGGGTTATGCAGAGCACATCCTGGCCACACAGAGATGGGAATGTTGACCAGGAGCTGCAGGGGTTATACAGAGCACACCCTGGCCACTGAGAGATGGGAATATTGACCAGGAGATGCAGGGGTTATACAGAGCACACCCTGGCCACACACAGATGGGAATGTTGACCAGGAGCAGCTGGGTTTAGACAGAGCACATCCTGGCCACACAGAGATGGGAATGTTGACCAGGAGCAGGTGTATACATAGCACACCCTCGCCACACAGATGGGAATGTTGACCAGTAGCTGCAGGGGTTATAAAGAGCACACCCTGGCCACACAGAATTGGGAATGTTGACGAGGAGCTGCAGGGGTTATACAGAGCACACCCTGGCCACACAGAGATGGGAATGTTGACCAGGAGCTGCTGGGGTTATACTGAGCACACCCTGGCCACACAGAGAAGGGAATGTTGACCAGGAGAAGGGTTTATACAGAGCACACCCTGGCCACACAGAGATGGGAATGTTGACCAGGAGCTGCAGGGGTTATACAGAGCACACCCTGGCCACACAGAGATGGGAATGTTTACCAGGACCTGCAGGGGGTATACAGAGCACACCCTGGCCACACACAGATGGGAATGTTGACCAGGAGCTGCTGGGGTTAGACAGAGCACACCCTGGCCACGCACAGATGGGAATGTTGACCAGCAGCTGCTGGGGTTAGACAGAGCACACCCTGGCCACACAGAGATGGGAATGTTGACCAGGAGCAGGGGTTATGCAGAGCACATTCTGGCCACACAGAGATGGAAAGTTTGACCAGGAGCTGCAGGGGTTACACAGAGCACACCCTGGCCACACAGAGAAGGGAATGTTGACCAGGAGTAGGGTTATACAGAGCACACTCTGACCACACAGAGATGGGAATGTTGACCAGGAGCAGTGTTTATACAGAGCACACCCTGGCCACACAGGGATGGGAATGTTGACCAGGAGATGCAGGGGTTATGCAGAGCACACCTTGGCCGCACAGAGATGGGAATGTTGACCATGAGCTGCAGGGGTTATACAGAGCACACCCTGGCCACACAGAGATGGGATTGTTGACCAGGAGCAGGGGTTATACAGAGCACACCCTGGCCACACAGAGATGGGAATGTTGACCAGGAGCTGCAGGGGTTATACAGAGCACACCCTGGCCACTCAGAGATGGGAATGTTGACCAGGAGATGCAGGGGTTATACAGAGCACACCCTGGCCACACACAGATGGGAATGTTGACCAGGAGCTGCTGGGGTTAGACAGAGCACACCCTGGCCACACAGAGATGGGAATGTTGACCAGGAGCAGGGGTATACAGAGCACACCCTCGCCACACAGATGGGAATGTTGACCAGTAGCTGCAGGGGTTATAAAGAGCACACCCTGGCCACACAGAATTGGAAATGTTGACGAGGAGCTGCAGGGGTTATACAGAGCACACCCTGGCCACACAGTGATGGGAATGTTGACCAGGAGCTGCAGGGGTTATACAGAGCACACCCTGGCCACACAGAGAAGGGAATGTTGACCAGGAGAAGGGTTTATACAGAGCTCACCCTGGCCACACAGATATGGGAATGTTGACCAGGAGCTGCAGGGGTTATACAGAGCACACCCTGGCCACACAGAGATGGGAATGTTGACCAGGACCTGCAGGGGGTATACAGAACACACCCTGGCCACACACAGATGGGAATGTTGACCAGGAGCTGCTGGGGATAGACAGAGCACACCCTGGCCACACACAGATGGGAATGTTGACCAGGAGCTGCTGGGGTTAGACAGAGCACACCCTGGACACACAGAGATGGGAATGTTGACCAGGAGCTGCAGGGGTTATACAGAGCACACCCTGGCCACACAGAGATGGGAATATTCACCATGAGCTGCTGGGGTTAGACAGAGCACATCCTGGCCAGACAGAGATGTGAATGTTGACCAGGAGCTGCAGGGGTTATACAGAGCATACCCTGGCCACACACAGATGGGAATGTTGACCAGGAGCTGCTGGGGTTAGACAGAGCACATCCTGGCCACACAGTATGGGAATGTTGACCAGGAGCAGGGGTATACAGAGCACACCCTGGCCACACAGAGATGGGAATGTTGACCAGGAGCTGCTTGGGTTATACAGAGCACACCCTAGCCACACAGAGATGGGAATGTTCACCAGGAGATGCAGGGGTTATGCAGAGCACATTCTGGCCACACAGAGATGGAAAGTTTGACCAGGAGCTGCAGGGGTTATACAGAGCACACCCTGGCCACTCAGAGAAGGGAATGTTGACCAGGAGCAGGGTTATACAGAGCACACTCTGACCACACAGAGATGGGAATGTTGACCAGGAGCAGTGTTTATACAGATCACACCCTGGCCACACAGAGATGGGAATGTTGACCAGGAGCAGGGGTTATACAGAGCACACCCTGGCCACACACAGATGGGAATGTTGACCAGGAGCTGCTGGGGTTAGACAGAGCACACCCTGACCACACAGAGATGGGAATGTTGACCAGGAGCAGGGGTATACAGAGCACACCCTCGCCACACAGATGGGAATGTTGACCAGTAGCTGCAGGGGTGATACAGAGCACACCCTGGCCACACAGAATTGGGATTGTTGACGAGGAGCTGCAGGGGTTATACAGAGCACACCCTGGCCACACAGAGATGGGAATGTTGACCAGGAGCTGCTGGGGTTATACAGAGCACACCCTGGCCACACAGAGATGGGAATGTTGACCAGGAGATGCAGGTGTTATACAGAGCACACCCTGGCCACACAGAGATGGGAATGTTGACCAGGAGCTGCAGGGGTTATGCAGAGCACATCCTGGCCACACAGAGATGGGAATGTTGACCAGGAGCTGCAGGGGTTATACAGAGCACACCCTGGCCACTGAGAGATGGGAATATTGACCAGGAGATGCAGGGGTTATACAGAGCACACCCTGGCCACACACAGATGGGAATGTTGACCAGGAGCAGCTGGGTTTAGACAGAGCACACCCTGGCCACACAGAGATGGGAATGTTGACCAGGAGAAGGGTTTATACAGAGCACACCCTGGCCACACAGAGATGGGAATGTTGACCAGGAGCTGCAGGGGTTATACAGAGCACACCCTGGCCACACAGAGATGGGAATGTTTACCAGGACCTGCAGGGGGTATACAGAGCACACCCTGGCCACACACAGATGGGAATGTTGACCAGGAGCTGCTGGGGTTAGACAGAGCACACCCTGGCCACGCACAGATGGGAATGTTGACCAGCAGCTGCTGGGGTTAGACAGAGCACACCCTGGCCACACAGAGATGGGAATGTTGACCAGGAGCAGGGGTTATGCAGAGCACATTCTGGCCACACAGAGATGGAAAGTTTGACCAGGAGCTGCAGGGGTTATACAGAGCACACCCTGGCCACACAGAGAAGGGAATGTTGACCAGGAGTAGGGTTATACAGAGCACACAATGACCACACAGAGATGGGAATGTTGACCAGGAGCAGTGTTTATACAGAGCACACCCTGGCCACACAGGGATGGGAATGTTGACCAGGTGATGCAGGGGTTATGCAGAGCACACCTTGGCCGCACAGAGATGGGAATGTTGACCATGAGCTGCAGATATACAGAGCACACCCTGGCCACACAGAGATGGGATTGTTGACCAGGAGCAGGGGTTATACAGAGCACACCCTGGCCACACAGAGATGGGAATGTTGACCAGGAGCTGCAGGGGTTATACAGAGCACACCCTGGCCACTCAGAGATGGGAATGTTGACCAGGAGATGCAGGGGTTATACAGAGCACACCCTGGCCACACACAGATGGGAATGTTGACCAGGAGCTGCTGGGGTTAGACAGAGCACACCCTGGCCACACAGAGATGGGAATGTTGACCAGGAGCAGGGGTATACAGAGCACACCCTCGCCACACAGATGGGAATGTTGACCAGTAGCTGCAGGGGTTATAAAGAGCACACCCTGGCCACACAGAATTGGAAATGTTGACGAGGAGCTGCAGGGGTTATACAGAGCACACCCTGGCCACACAGTGATGGGAATGTTGACCAGGAGCTGCTGGGGTTATACTGAGCACACCCTGGACACAGAGATGGGAATGTTGACCAGGAGCTGCTGGGGTTATACAGAGCACACCCTGGACACACAGAGATGGGAATGTTGACCAGGAGCTGCAGGGGTTATACAGAGCACACCCTGGCCACACAGAGAAGGGAATGTTGACCAGGAGAAGGGTTTATACAGAGCACACCCTGGCCACACAGAGATGGGAATGTTGACCAGGAGCTGCAGGGGTTATACAGAGCACACCCTGGCCACACAGAGATGGGAATGTTGACCAGGACCTGCAGGGGGTATACAGAGCACACCTTGGCCACACACAGATGGGAATGTTGACCAGGAGCTGCTGGGGTTAGACAGAGCACACCCTGGCCACACAGTGATGGGAATGTTGAACAGGAGCAGGGGTATACAGAGCACACCCTTGCCACACAGATGGGAATGTTGACCAGGTGTTGCAGGGGTTATACAGAGCACACCCTGACCACACAGAGGTGGGAATGTTGACCACAAGCTGCAGGGGTTATACAGAGCACACTCTGGCCACGCACAGAGGTGGGAATGTTGACCAGGAGCAGGGGTTATACAGAGCACACCATGGCCACACAGAGAAGGGAATGTTGACCAGGAACAGGGTTTATACAGAGCACACCCTGGCCACACAGAGAAGGGAATGTTGACCAGGAACAGGGTTTATACAGAGCACACCCTGGCCACACAGAGATGGGAATGTTGACAATCAGCTGCAGGGGTTATGCAGAGCACAACCCTGGCCACACACAGATGGGAATGTTGACCAGGAGCTGCTGGGGTTAGACAGAGCACATCCTGGCCACACAGAGATGGGAATGTTGACCAGGAGCTGCAGGGGTTATCCAGGGCACATCGTGGCCACACAGAGAAGGGAATGTTGACCAGGAACAGGGTTTATACAGAGCACACCCTGGCCACACAGAGAAGGGAATGTTGACCAGGAACAGGGTTTATACAGAGCACACCCTGGCCACACAGAGATGGGAATGTTGACAATCAGCTGCAGGGGTTATGCAGACCACACCCTGGCCACACACAGATGGGAATGTTGACCAGGAGCTGCTGGGGTTAGACAGAGCACATCCTGGCCACACAGTATGGGAATGTTGACCAGGAGCAGGGGTATACAGAGCACACCCTTGCCACACAGATGGGAATGTAGACCAGGTGTTGCAGGGGTTATACAGAGCACACCCTGACCACACAGAGGTGGGAATGTTGACCAGGAGCTGCAGGGGTTATACAGAGCACACTCTGGCCACACACAGAGGTGGGAATGTTGACCAGGAGCAGGGGTTATACAGAGCACACCCTGGCCACACAGAGAAGGGAATGTTGACCAGGAACAGGGTTTATACAGAGCACACCCTGGCCACACAGAGATGGGAATGTTGACAATGAGCTGCAGGGGTTATACAGAGCACACCCTGGCCACATAGAGATGGGAATGTTGACCAGGAGCAGGGGTTATGCAGAGCCCTTCCTGGCCACACAGAGATGGGAATGTTGAGCAAGAGATGCAGGGGTTATACAGAGCACACCCTGGCCACACACAGATGGTAATGTTGACCAGGCGCTGCAGGGGTTATACAGAGCACACCCTGGACACACAGAGAAGGGAATGTTGACCAGCAGCAGGGTTAATACAGAGCACACCCTGGCCACACAGAGATGGGAATGTTGACCAGGAGATGCAGGGGTTATACAGAGCACAGCCTGGCCACACTGAGATGGGAATGTTGACCATGAGCTGCTGGGGTTAGACAGAGCACATCCTGGCCACACAGCGATGCGAATGTTGACCAGGAGCTGCAGGGGTTATACAGAGCATACCCTGGCCACACACAGATGGGAATGTTGACCTGGAGCTGCTGGGGTTAGACAGAGCACACCCTGGCCACACAGTATGGGAATGTTGACCAGGAGCAGGGGTATACAGAGCACAACCTGGCCACACAGAGATGGGAATGTTGACCAGGAGCTGCTTGGGTTATACAGAGCACACCCTAGCCACACAGAGATGGGAATGTTCACCAGGAGATGCAGGGATTATACAGAGCACCCCCTAGCCACACAGAGATGGTAATGTTGACCATGAGCTGCAGGGGTTATACAGAGCACAACCTGGCCACACAGAGATGGGAATGTTGACCAGCAGCTGCAGGGGTTATACAGAGCACACCCTAGCCACACAGAGATGGGAATGTTGACCAGGAGCAGGGGTTATGCAGAGCACATTCTGGCCACACAGAGAAGGGAATGTTGACCAGGAGCAGGGTTATACAGAGCACACTCTGACCACACAGAGATGGGAATGTTGACCAGGAGCAGTGTTTATACAGAGCACACCCTGGCCACACAGGGATGGGAATGTTGACCAGGAGATGCAGGGGTTATACAGAGCACACCCTGGCCACACACAGATGGGAATGTTCACCAGGAGCTGCTGGGGTTAGACAGAGCACACCCTGGCCACACAGAGAAGGGAATGTTGACCAGGAGCAGGGTTATACAGAGCACACTCTGACCACACAGAGATGGGAATGTTGACCAGGAGCAGTGTTTATACAGAGCACACCCTGGCCACACAGGGATGGGAATGTTGACCAGGAGATGCAGGGGTTATACAGAGCACATCCTGGCCACACAGGGATGGGAATGTTGACCAGGAGATGCAGGGGTTATACAGAGCACACCCTGTCCACACAGAGATGGGAATGTTGACCATGAGCTGCTGGGGTTAGGCAGAGCACACCCTGGCCACACAGAGATGGGAATGTTGACCAGGAGCAGGGGAATACAGAGCACACCCTCGCCACACAGATGGGAATGTTGACCAGTAGCTGCAGGGGTTATAAAGAGCACACCCTGGCCACACAGAATTGGGAATGTTGACGAGGAGCTGCAGGGGTTATACAGAGCACGCCCTGGCCACACAGAGATGGGAATGTTGACCAGGAGCTGCTGGGGTTATACAGAGCACACCCTGGACACACAGAGATGGGAATGTTGACCAGGAGCTGCAGGGGTTATACAGAGCACACCCTGGCCACACAGAGAAGGGAATGTTGATCAGGAGAAGGGTTTATACAGAGCACACCCTGGCCACACAGAGATGGGAATGTTGACCAGGAGCTGCAGGGGTTATACAGAGCAAACCCTGGCCACACAGAGATGGGAATGTTGACCAGGAGCTGCTGGGGTTAGACAGAGCACACCCTGGCCACACAGTATGGGAATGTTGAGCAGGAGCAGGGGTATACAGAGCACACCCTGGCCACACAGAGATGGGAATGTTGACCAGGAGCTGCAGGGGTTATACAGAGCACACCCTGGCCACACAGAGATGGTAATGTTGACCAGGACCTGCAGGGGGTATACAGAGCACACCCTGGCCACACACAGATGGGAATGTTGACCAGGAGCTGCTGGGGTTAGACAGAGCACACCCTGGCCACACAGAGAAGGGAATGTTGACCAGGAGCAGGGTTAATACAGAGCACACCCTGGCCACACACAGATGGGAATGAAGACCAGGAGCTGCTGGGGTTAGACAAGAGCACACCCTGGCCACACAGAGATGGGAATGTTGACCAGGAGCTGCTGGGGTTAGACAGAGCACACCCTGGCCACACAGTGATGGGAATGTTGAACAGGAGCAGGGGTATACAGAGCACACCCTTGCCACACAGATGGGAATGTTGACCAGGTGTTGCAGGGGTTATACAGAGCACACCCTGACCACACAGAGGTGGGAATGTTGACCACAAGCTGCAGGGGTTATACAGAGCACACTCTGGCCACGCACAGAGGTGGGAATGTTGACCAGGAGCAGGGGTTATACAGAGCACACCATGGCCACACAGAGAAGGGAATGTTGACCAGGAACAGGGTTTATACAGAGCACACCCTGGCCACACAGAGAAGGGAATGTTGACCAGGAACAGGGTTTATACAGAGCACACCCTGGCCACACAGAGATGGGAATGTTGACAATCAGCTGCAGGGGTTATGCAGAGCACACCCTGGCCACACACAGATGGGAATGTTGACCAGGAGCTGCTGGGGTTAGACAGAGCACATCCTGGCCACACAGAGATGGGAATGTTGACCAGGAGCTGCAGGGGTTATCCAGGGCACATCGTGGCCACACAGAGAAGGGAATGTTGACCAGGAACAGGGTTTTTACAGAGCACACCCTGGCCACACAGAGAAGGGAATGTTGACCAGGAACAGGGTTTATACAGAGCACACCCTGGCCACACAGAGATGGGAATGTTGACAATCAGCTGCAGGGGTTATACAGAGCACACCCTGGCCACATAGAGATGGGAATGTTGACCAGGAGCTGCTGGGGTTAGACAGAGCACATCCTGGCCACACAGTATGGGAATGTTGACCAGGAGCAGGGGTATACAGAGCACACCCTGGCCACACAGATGGGAATGTAGACCAGGTGTTGCAGGGGTTATACAGAGCACACCCTGACCACACAGAGGTGGGAATGTTGACCAGGAGCTGCAGGGGTTATACAGAGCACACTCTGGCCACACACAGAGGTGGGAATGTTGACCAGGAGCAGGGGTTATACAGAGCACACCCTGGCCACACAGAGAAGGGAATGTTGACCAGGAACAGGGTTTATACAGAGCACACCCTGGCCACACAGAGATGGGAATGTTGACCAGGAGCTGCAGGGGTTATACAGAGCACACCCTGGCCACACAGAGATGGGAATGTTGACAATGAGCTGCAGGGGTTATACAGAGCACACCCTGGCCACATAGAGATGGGAATGTTGACCAGGAGCAGGGGTTATGCAGAGCCCTTCCTGGCCACACAGAGATGGGAATGTTGAGCAAGAGATGCAGGGGTTATACAGAGCACACCCTGGCCACACACAGATGGTAATGTTGACCAGGCGCTGCAGGGGTTATACAGAGCACACCCTGGCCACACAGAGATGGGAATGTTGACCAGGAGCTGCAGGGGTTATACAGAGCACACCCTGTCCACACAGTGATGGGAATGTTGACCAGGAGCTGCAGGGGTTATACAGGGCACACCCTGGCCACACAGAGATGGGAATGTTGACCAGGAGATGCAGGGGTTATACAGAGCACAGCCTGGCCACACTGAGATGGGAATGTTGACCATGAGCTGCTGGGGTTAGACAGAGCACATCCTGGCCACACAGCGATGCGAATGTTGACCAGGAGCTGCAGGGGTTATACAGAGCATACCCTGGCCACACACAGATGGGAATGTTGACCTGGAGCTGCTGGGGTTAGACAGAGCACACCCTGGCCACACAGTATGGGAATGTTGACCAGGAGCAGGGGTATACAGAGCACAACCTGGCCACACAGAGATGGGAATGTTGACCAGGAGCTGCTTGGGTTATACAGAGCACACCCTAGCCACACAGAGATGGGAATGTTCACCAGGAGATGCAGGGGTTATACAGAGCACCCCCTAGCCACACAGAGATGGTAATGTTGACCATGAGCTGCAGGGGTTATACAGAGCACAACCTGGCCACACAGAGATGGGAATGTTGACCAGCAGCTGCAGGGGTTATACAGAGCACACCCTAGCCACACAGAGATGGGAATGTTGACCAGGAGCAGGGGTTATGCAGAGCACATTCTGGCCACACAGAGAAGGGAATGTTGACCAGGAGCAGGGTTATACAGAGCACACTCTGACCACACAGAGATGGGAATGTTGACCAGGAGCAGTGTTTATACAGAGCACACCCTGGCCACACAGGGATGGGAATGTTGACCAGGAGATGCAGGGGTTATACAGAGCACACCCTGGCCACACACAGATGGGAATGTTCACCAGGAGCTGCTGGGGTTAGACAGAGCACACCCTGGCCACACAGAGAAAGGAATGTTGACCAGGAGCAGGGTTATACAGAGCACACTCTGACCACACAGAGATGGGAATGTTGACCAGGAGCAGTGTTTATACAGAGCACACCCTGGCCACACAGGGATGGGAATGTTGACCAGGAGATGCAGGGGTTATACAGAGCACATCCTGGCCACACAGGGATGGGAATGTTGACCAGGAGATGCAGGGGTTATACAGAGCACACCCTGTCCACACAGAGATGGGAATGTTGACCATGAGCTGCTGGGGTTAGGCAGAGCACACCCTGGCCACACAGAGATGGGAATGTTGACCAGGAGCAGGGGAATACAGAGCACACCCTCGCCACACAGATGGGAATGTTGACCAGTAGCTGCAGGGGTTATAAAGAGCACACCCTGGCCACACAGAATTGGGAATGTTGACGAGGAGCTGCAGGGGTTATACAGAGCACGCCCTGGCCACACAGAGATGGGAATGTTGACCAGGAGCTGCTGGGGTTATACAGAGCACACCCTGGACACACAAAGATGGGAATGTTGACCAGGAGCTGCAGGGGTTATACAGAGCACACCCTGGCCACACAGAGAAGTGAATGTTGATCAGGAGAAGGGTTTATACAGAGCACACCCTGGCCACACAGAGATGGGAATGTTGACCAGGAGCTGCAGGGGTTATACAGAGCAAACCCTGGCCACACAGAGATGGGAATGTTGACCAGGAGCTGCTGGGGTTAGACAGAGCACACCCTGGCCACACAGTATGGGAATGTTGAGCAGGAGCAGGGGTATACAGAGCACACCCTGGCCACACAGAGATGGGAATGTTGACCAGGAGCTGCAGGGGTTATACAGAGCACACCCTGGCCACACAGAGATGGTAATGTTGACCAGGACCTGCAGGGGGTATACAGAGCACACCCTGGCCACACACAGATGGGAATGTTGACCAGGAGCTGCTGGGGTTAGACAGAGCACACCCTGGCCACACAGAGAAGGGAATGTTGACCAGGAGCAGGGTTAATACAGAGCACACCCTGGCCACACACAGATGGGAATGTTGACCAGGAGCTGCTGGGGTTAGACAGAGCACACCCTGGCCACACAGAGATGGGAATGTTGACCAGGAGCAGGGGTTATGCAGAGCACATTTTGGCCACACAGAGATGGGAATGTTGACCAGGAGCTGCAGGGGCTATACAGAGCACATCGTGGGCACACAGAGATGTGAATGCTGACCAGGAGCTGCAGGGGTTATACAGAGCACATCGTGGCCACACAGAGATGTGAATGCTGACCAGGAGATGCA
This sequence comes from Scyliorhinus torazame, assembly GCF_047496885.1. Taxonomy (NCBI): domain Eukaryota; kingdom Metazoa; phylum Chordata; class Chondrichthyes; order Carcharhiniformes; family Scyliorhinidae; genus Scyliorhinus; species Scyliorhinus torazame. The sequence continues at coordinate 331,844 of NW_027307826.1, forward strand.
GCGGTTATACAGAGCACACCCTGGCCACACACAGACGGGAATGTTGACCAGGCGCTGCAGGGGTTATACAGAGCACACCCTGGCCACACAGAGAAGGGAATGTTGACCAGGAGCAGGGTTAATACAGAGCACACCCTGGCCACACAGAGATGGGAATGTTGACCAGGAGATGCAGGGGTTATGCTGAGCACCCCCTGGCCACACAGAGATGGGAATGTTGACCATGAGCTGCTGGGGTTAGACAGAGCACATCCTGGCCACACACAGATGGGAATGTTGACCAGGAGCTGCTGGGGTTAGACAGAGCACATCCTGGCCACACAGTATGGGAATGTTGACCAGGAGCAGGGGTATACAGAGCACACCCTGGCCACACAGAGATGGGAATGTTGACCAGGAGCAGGGGTTATGCAGAGCACACCCTGGCCACACACAGATGGGAATGTTGACCAGGAGCTGCAGGGGTTATACAGAGCACACCCTGGCCACACAGAGAAGGGAATGTTGATCAGGAGAAGGGTTTATACAGAGCACACCCTGGCCACACAGAGATGGGAATGTTGACCAGGAGCAGGGGTTATGCAGAGCACATTCTGGCCACACAGAGATGGGAATGTTGACCAGGAGCTGCAGGGGTTATACAGAGCACATCGTGGGCACACAGAGATGTGAATGCTGACCAGGAGCTGCAGGGGTTATACAGAGCACATCGTGGCCACACAGAGATGTGAATGCTGACCAGGAGATGCAGGGGTTATACAGAGCACACCCTGGCCACACACAGATGGGAATGTTGACCAGGCGCTGCAGGGGTTATACAGAGCACACCCTGGCCACACAGAGAAGGGAATGTTGACCAGGAGCAGGGTTAATACAGAGCACACCCTGGCCACACAGAGATGGGAATGTTGACCAGGAGATGCAGGGGTTATGCAGAGCACCCCCTGGCCACATAGAGATGGGAATGTTGACCATGAGCTGCTGGGGTTAGACAGAGCACATCCTGGCCACACAGAGATGCGAATGTTGACCAGGAGCTGCAGGAGTTATACTGAGCACATCCTGGCCACACAGAGATGGGAATGTTGACCAGGAGCTGCTGGGGTTAGACAGAGCACATCCTGGCCACACAGTATGGGAATGTTGACCAGGAGCAGGGGTATACAGAGCACACCCTGGCCACACAGAGATGGGAATGTTGACCAGGAGCAGGGGTTATGCAGAGCACACCCTGGCCACACACAGATGGGAATGTTGACCAGGAGCTGCAGGGGTTATACAGAGCACACCCTGGCCACACAGAGAAGGGAATGTTGATCAGGAGAAGGGTTTATACGGAGCACACCCTGGCCACACAGAGATGGGAATGTTGACCAGGAGCTGCAGGGGTTATACAGAGCACACCCTGGCCACACAGAGATGGGAATGTTGACCAGGACCTGCAGGGGGTATACAGAGCACAGCCTGGCCACACACAGATGGGAATGTTGACCAGGAGCTGCTGGGGTTAGACAGAGCACACCCTGGCCACACACAGATGGGAATGTTGACCAGGAGCTGCTGGGGTTAGACAGAGCACACCCTGGCCACACACAGATGGGAATGTTGACCATGAGCTGCTGGGGTTAGACAGAGCACACCCTGGCCACACAGTATGGGAATGTTGAGCAGGAGCAGGGGTATACAGAGCACACCCTGGCCACACAGAGATGGGAATGTTGACCAGGAGCTGCTTGGGTTATACAGAGCACACCCTAGCCACACAGAGATGGGAATGTTCACCAGGAGATGCAGGGGTTATGCAGAGCACACCCTAGCCACACAGAGATGGGAATGTTGACCAGGAGCAGCGGTTATGCAGAGCACATTCTGGCCACACAGAGATGGAAAGTTTGACCAGGATCTGCAGCGGTTATACAGAGCACACCCTGGCCACACACAGATGGGAATGTTGACCAGGAGCTGCTGGGGTTAGACAGAGCACACCCTGGCCACACACAGATGGGAATGTTGACCAGGAGCTGCTGGGGTTAGACAGAGCACACCCTGGCCACACAGAGATGGGAATGTTGACCAGGAGCAGGGGTTATGCAGAGCACATTCTGGCCACACAGAGATGGGAATGTTGACCAGGAGCTGCAGGGGTTATACAGAGCACACCCTGGCCACACAGAGAAGGGAATGTTGACCAGGAGCAGGGTTAATACAGAGCACACCCTGGCCACACAGAGATGGGAATGTTGACCAGGAGATGCAGGGGTTATGCAGAGCACCCCCTGGCCACACAGAGATGGGAATGTTGACCATGAGCTGCTGGGGTTAGACAGAGCACATCCTGGCCACACAGAGATGCGAATGTTGACCAGGAGCTGAAGGGGTTATACAGAGCACATCGTGGCCACACAGAGATGTGAATGCTGACCAGGAGATGCAGGGTTTATACAGAGCACACCCTGGCCACACACAGATGGGAATGTTGACCAGGCGCTGCAGGGGTTATACAGAGCACATCGTGGGCACACAGAGATGTGAATGCTGACCAGGAGCTGCAGGGGTTATACAGAGCACACCCTGGCCACACAGAGAAGGGAATGTTGACCAGGAGCAGGGTTAATACAGAGCACACCCTGGCCACACAGAGATGGGAATGTTGACCAGGAGATGCAGGGGTTATGCAGAGCACCCCCTGGCCACACAGAGATGGGAATGTTGACCATGAGCTGCTGGGGTTAGACAGAGCACATCCTGGCCACACAGAGATGCGAATGTTGACCAGGAGCTGAAGGGGTTATGCAGAGCACACCCTGGCCACACACAGATGGGAATGTTGACCAGGAGCTGCTGGGGTTAGACAGAGCACATCCTGGCCACACAGTATGGGAATGTTGACCAGGAGCAGGGGTATACAGAGCACACCCTGGCCACACAGAGATGGGAATGTTGACCAGGAGCAGGGGTTATGCAGAGCACACCCTGGCCACACACAGATGGGAATGTTGACCAGGAGCTGCTGGGGTTAGACAGAGCACATCCTGGCCACACAGTATGGGATGTTGACCAGGAGCAGGGGTATACAGAGCACACCCTGGCCACAGACAGATGGGAATGTTGACCAGGAGCTGCTGGGGTTAGACAGAGCACACCCTGGCCACACAGAGGTGGGAATGTTGACCAGGAGCAGGGGTATACAGAGCACACCCTCGCCACACAGATGGGAATGTTGACCAGTAGCTGCAGGGGCTATAAAGCGCACACCCTGACCACACAGAATTGGGAATGTTGACGAGGAGCTGCAGGGGTTATACAGAGCACACCCTGGCCACACAGAGATGGGAATGTTGACCAGGAGCTGCTGGGGTTATACTGAGCACACCCTGGACACACAAAGATGGGAATGTTGACCAGGAGCTGCTGGGGTTATACAGAGCACACCCTGGACACACAGAGATGGGAATGTTGACCAGGAGCTGCAGGGGTTATACAGAGCACACCCTGGCCACACAGAGATGGGAATGTTGACCAGGACCTGCAGGGGGTATACAGAGCACACCCTGGCCACACACAGATGGGAATGTTGACCAGGAGCTGCTGGGGTTAGACAGAGCACACCCTGGCCACACAGAGATGGGAATGTTGACCAGGAGCAGGGGTTATGCAGAGCACATTCTGGCCACACAGAGATGGGAATGTTGACCAGGAGCTGCAGGGGTTATACAGAGCACACCCTGGCCACACAGAGAAGGGAATGTTGACCAGGAGCAGGGTTAATACAGAGCACACCCTGGCCACACAGAGATGGGAATGTTGACCAGGAGATGCAGGGGTTATACAGAGCACACCCTGGCCACACAGAGATGGGAATGTTGGCCATGAGCTGCTGGGGTTAGACAGAGCACATCCTGGCCACACAGAGATGCGAATGTTGACCAGGAGCTGAAGGGGTTATACAGAGCATACCCTGGCCACACACAGATGGGAATGTTGACCAGGAGCTGCTGGGGTTAGACGGAGCACATCCTGGCCACACAGTATGGGAATGTTGACCAGGAGCAGGGCTATACAGAGCACACCCTGGCCACACAGAGATGGGAATGTTGACCAGGAGCTGCTTGGGTTATACAGAGCACATCCTGGCCGCACAGAGATGGCAATGTTCACCAGGAGATGCAGGGGTTATACAGAGCACACCCTAGCCACACAGAGATGGGAATGTTGACCAGGAGCAGGGGTTATGCAGAGCACATTCTGGCCACACAGAGATGGAAAGTTTGACCAGGAGCTGCAGGGGTTATACAGAGCACAGCCTGGCCACACAGAGATGGGAATGTTGACCAGGAGCAGTGTTTATACAGAGCACACCCTGGCCACACAGAGATGGGAATGTTGACCAGGAGATGCAGGGGTTATGCAGAGCACATCCTGGCCGCACAGAGATGGGAATGTTGACCTTGAGCTGCAGGGGTTATACAGAGCACACCCTGGCCACACAGAGATGGGAATGTTGACCAGGAGCAGGGGTTATGCAGAGCACATCCTGGCCATACAGAGATGGGAATGTTGACCAGGAGCTGCAGGGGTTATACAGAGCACACCCTGGCCACTCAGAGATGGGAATGTTGACCAGGAGATGCAGGGGTCATACAGAGCACACCCTGGCCACTCAGAGATGGGAATGATGACCAGGAGCTGCAGGGGTTATACAGAGCACACCCTGGCCACACAGATGGGAATGTTGACCAGGAGCTGCTGGGGTTAGACAGAGCACACCCTGGCCACACAGAGATGGGAATGTTGACCAGGAGCAGGGGTATACAGAGCACACCCTCGCCACACAGATGGGAATGTTGACCAGTAGCTGCAGGTGTTATAAAGAGCACACCCTGGCCACACTGAGATGGGAATGTTGACCAGAAGCTGCAGGGGTTATACAGAGCACACCCTGGCCACACAGAGATGGGAATGTTGACCAGGAGCTGCTGGGGTTATACTAAGAACACCCTGGACACACAGAGATGGGAATTTTGACCAGGAGCTGCTGGGGTTATACAGAGCACACCCTGGACACACAGAGGTGGGAATGTTGACCAGGAGCTGCAGGGGTTATACAGAGCACACCCTGGCCACACAGAGAAGGGAATGTTGACCAGGAGAAGGGTTTATACAGAGCACACCCTGGCCACACAGAGATGGGAATGTTGACCAGGAGCTGCAGGGGTTATACAGAGCACACCCTGGCCACACAGAGATGGGAATGTTGACCAGGACCTGCAGGGGGTATACAGAGCACACCCTGGCCACACACAGATGGGAATGTTGACCAGGAGCTGCTGGGGTTAGACAGAGCACACCCTGGCCACACAGAGATGGGAATGTTGACCAGGAGCTGCAGGGGTTATACAAAGCACACCCTGGCCACACAGAGATGGGAATGTTCACCAGGAGATGCAGGGGTTATGCAGAGCACATCCTGGCCACACAGAGATGGGAATGTTGACCAGGAGCTGCAGGGGTTATACAGAGCACATCGTGGCCACACAGAGATGTGAATGCTGACCAGGAGCTGCAGGGGTTATACAGAGCACACCCTGGCCACACAGTGATGGGAATGTTGACCAGGAGCTGGGGTTATACAGAGCACACCCTGGCCACACAGAGATGGGAATGTTGACCAGGAGATGCAGGGGTTATGCAGAGCACACCCTGGCCACACAGAGATGCGAATGTTGACCAGGAGCTGCAGGGGTTATACAGAGCATACCCTGGCCACACACAGATGGGAATGTTGACCAGGAGCTGCCTGGGTTAGACAGAGCACATCCTGGCCACACAGTATGGGAATGTTGACCAGGAGCAGGGGTATACAGAGCACACCCTGGCCACACAGAGATGGGAATGTTGACCAGGAGCTGCTTGGGTTATACAGAGCACACCCTGGCTACACAGAGATGGGAATGTTGACCAGGAGCAGGGGTATACAGAGCACACCCTCGCCACACAGATGGGAATGTTGACCAGTAGCTGCAGGTGTTATAAAGAGCACACCCTGGCCACACATAATTGGGAATGATGACGAGGAGCTGCAGGGGTTATACAGAGCACACCCTGGCCACACAGAGATGGGAATGTTGACCAGGAGCTGCTGGGATTATTCTAAGCACACCCTGGACACACAGAGATGGGAATGTTGACCAGGAGCTGCTGGGGTTATACAGAGCACACCCTGGACACACAGAGGTGGGAATGTTGACCAGGAGCTGCAGGGGTTATACAGAGCACACCCTGGCCACACAGAGAAGGGAATGTTGATCAGGAGAAGGGTTTATACAGAGCACACCCTGGCCACACAGAGATGGGAATGTTGACCAGGAGCTGCAGGGGTTATACAGAGCACACCCTGGCCACACAGAGATGGGAATGTTGATCAGGAGAAGGGTTTATACAGAGCACACCCTGGCCACACAGAGATGGGAATATTGACCAGGAGCAGGGGTTATACAGAGCACACCCTGGCCACACAGAGATGGGAATATTGACCAGGAGCAGGGGTTATGCAGAGCACATTCTGGCAGCACAGAGATGGAAAGTTTTACCAGGAGATGCAGGGGTTATGCAGAGCACACACTGGCCACACAGAGAAGGGAATGTTGACCAGGAGCAGGGGTTATACAGAGCACACTCTGACCACACAGAGATGGGAATGTTGACCAGGAGCAGTGTTGAGACAGAGCACACCCTGGCCACACAGGGATGGGAATGTTGACCAGGAGATGCAGGGGTTATGCAGAGCACATCCTGGCCGCACAGAGATGGGAATGTTGACCAGGAGCTGCAGGGGTATACAGAGCACACCCTGACCACACACAGATGGGAATGTTGACCAGGAGCTGCAGGGGTATACAGAGCACACCCTGGCCACACAGAGATGGGAACGTTGACCAGGAGCTGCTGGGGTTAGACAGAGCACACCCTGGCCACACAGAGATGTGAATGTTGACCAGGAGCAGGGGTATACAGAGCACACCCTCGCCACACAGATGGGAATGTTGACCAGGAGCTGCTGGGGTTAGACAGAGCACACCCTGGCCACACACAGATGGGAATGTTTACCAGGCGCTGCAGGGGTTATACAGAGCACACCCTGGCCACACAAAATTGGGAATGTTGACCAAGAGCAGGGTTTATACAGAGCACACCCTGGCCACACAGAGATGGGAATGTTGACCAGTAGCAGGGGTTATGCAGAGCACATCCTGGCCACACAGAGATGGGAATGTTGACCAGGAGCAGGGGTTATACAGAGCACACCCTGGCCACACAGAGATGGGAATGTTGACCAGTAGCAGGGGTTATGCAGAGCACATCGTGGCCACACAGAGATGGGAATGTTGACCTGGATCTGCAGGGGTTATACAGAGCACACCCTGGCCACACACATATGGGAATGTTGACCAGGAGCAGGGTTAATACAGAGCACACCCTGGCCACACAGAGATGGGAATTTTGACCAGGAGATGCAGGGGTTATGCAGAGCACATCCTGGCCACACAGAGATGGGAATGTAGACCATCAGCTGCTGGGGTGAGACAGAGCACATCCTGGCCACACAGAGATGCGAATGTTAACCAGGAGCTGCAGAGGTTATACAGAGCATACCCTGGCCACACACAGATGGGAATGTTGACCAGGAGCTGCTGGGGTTAGACAGAGCACACCCTGGCCACACAGTATGGGAATGTTGACCAGGAGCAGGGGTATACAGAGCACACCCTGGCCACACAGAGATGGGAATGTTGACCAGGAGCTGCTTTGGTTATACAGAGCACACCCTGGCCACACAGATGCGAATGTTGACCAGGAGATGCAGGGGTTATGCAGAGCAAATCCTGGCCACACAGAGATGGGAATGTTGACCATGAGCTGCAGGGGTTATACAGAGCACACCCTGGCCACACAGAGATGGGAATGTTGACCAGGAGCTGCAGGGGTTATACAGAGCACACCCTGGCCACACACAGAGATGGGAATGTTGACCAGGAGCTGTAGGAGTTATACAGAGCACACCCTGGCCACACAGAGAAGGGAATGTTGACCAGGAGCAGGGTTTATACAGAGCACACCCTGGCCACACAGAGATGGGAATGTTGACCAGGAGCTGCAGGGGTTATACAGAGCACAACCTGGCCACACAGAGATGGGAATGTTGACCAGGAGCTGCAGGGCTTATACAGAGCACACCCTGGACACACACAGATGGGAATGTTGACCAGGAGCTGCAGGGGTTATACAGAGCACACCCTGGCCACACAGAGATGGGAATGTTGACCAGGAGCTGCAGGGGTTATACAGAGCACAACCTGGCCACACAGAGATGGGAATGTTGACCAGGAGCTGCAGGGGTTATACAGAGCACACCCTGGACACACAGAGATGGGAATGTTGACCAGGAGCTGCAGGGGTTATACAGAGCACACCCTGGCCACACAGAGATGGGAAAGTTGACCAGGACCTTCAGGGGGTATACAGAGCACATCCTGGCCACACAGAGATGGGAATGTTGACCAGGAGCTGCAGGAGTTATACAGAGCACACCCTGGCCACCCAGAGATGGAAATGTCGAGCAGGAGCTGCAGGGGTTATGCAGAGCACACCCTGGCCACACAGAGATGGGAATGTTGACCAGGAGCTGCAGGGGTTATACAGAGCACACCCTGGCCACACAGAGATGGGAATGTTGACCAGTAGCAGGGGTTATGCAGAGCACATCGTGGCCACACAGAGATGCGAATGTTGACCAGGAGATGCAGGGGTTATACAGAGCACACCCTGGCCACACACAGATGGGAATGTTGACCAGGAGCAGGGTTAATACAGAGCACACCCTGGCCACACAGATGGGAATTTTGACCAGGAGATGCAGGGGTTATGCAGAGCACATCCTGGCCACACAGAGATGGGAATGTAGACCATGAGCTGCTGGGGTGAGACAGAGCACATCCTGGCCACACAGAGATGCGAATGTTAACCAGGAGCTGCAGAGGTTATACAGAGCATACCCTGGCCACACAGAGATGGGAATGTTGACCAGGACCTGCTGGGGGTATGCAGAGCACACCCTGGCCACACACAGATGGGAATGTTGACCAGGAGCTGCTGGGGTTAGACAGAGCACACCCTGGCCACACAGAGATGGGAATGTTGACCAGGAGCAGGGGTTATGCAGACCACATCCTGGCCACACAGAGATGGGAATGTTGACCAGGAGCTGCAGGGGTTATACAGAGCACACCCTGGCCACACAGAGATGGGAATGTTCACCAGGAGATGCAGGGGTTATACAGAGCACACCCTGGCCACACAGGGATGGGAATGTTGACCAGGAGATGCAGGGGTTATGCAGAGCACATCCTGGCCACATAGAGATGGGAATGTTGACCAGGAGCTGCTGGGGTTATACAGAGCACACCCTGGCCACACAGTATGGGAATGTTGACCAGGAGCAGGGGTATACAGAGCACACCCTGGCCACACAGAGATGGGAATGTTGACCAGGAGCTGCTTGGGTTATACAGAGCACACCCTGGCCACACAGAGATGCGAATGTTGACCAGGAGATGCAGGGGTTATGCAGAGCAAATCCTGGCCACACAGAGATGGGAATGTTGACCATGAGCTGCAGGGGTTATACAGAGCACACCCTGGCCACACAGAGATGGGAATGTTGACCAGGAGCTGCAGGGGTTATACAGAGCACACCCTGGCCACACACAGAGATGGGAATGTTGACCAGGAGCTGTAGGAGTTATACAGAGCACACCCTGGCCACACAGAGATGGGAATGTTGACCAGGAGCAGTGTTTATACAGAGCACACCCTGGCCACACAGAGATGGGAATGTTGACCAGGAGCTGCAGTGGTTATACAGAGCACAACCTGGCCACACAGAGATGGGAATGTTGACCAGGAGCTGCAGGGGTTATACAGAGCACACCCTGGACACACAGAGATGGGAATGTTGACCAGGAGCTGCAGGGGCTATACAGAGCACACCCTGGCCACACAGAGAAGGGAATGTTGACCAGGAGAAGGGTTTATACAGAGCACACCCTGGCCACACAGAGATGGGAATGTTGACCAGGAGCTGCAGGGGTTATACAGAGCACACCCTGGCCACACAGAGATGGGAATGTTGACCAGGACCTGCAGGGGATATACAGAGCACACCCTGGCCACACACAGATGGGAATGTTGACCAGGAGCTGCTGGGGTTAGACAGAGCACACCCTGGCCACACAGAGATGGGAATGTTGACCAGGAGCTGCAGGGGTTATACAGAGCACACCCTGGCCACACAGAGATGGGAATGTTCACCAGGAGATGCAGGGGTTATACAGAGCACACCCTGGCCACACAGGGATGCGAATGTTGACCAGGAGATGCAGGGGTTATGCAGAGCACATCCTGGCCACATAGAGATGGGAATGTTGACCAGGAGCTGCAGGGGTTATACAGAGCACACCCTGGACACACAGAGATGGGAATGTTGACCAGGAGCTGCAGGGGTTATACAGAGCACACCCTGGCCACATAGAGATGGGAATGTTGACCAGGAGCTGCTGGGGTTATACAGAGCACACCCTGGACACACAGAGAAGGGAATGTTGACCAGGAGCAGGGTTTATACAGAGCACACCCTGGCCACACAGAGATGGGAATGTTGACCAGGAGCAGGGTTAATACAGAGCACACCCTGGCCACACAGAGATGGGAATGTTGACCAGGAGCTGCAGGGGTTATGCAGAGCATACCCTGGCCACACACAGATGGGAATGTTGACCAGGAGCTGCTGGGGTTAGACAGAGCACATCCTGGCCACACAGTATGGGAATGTTGACCAGGAGCAGGGGTATACAGAGCACACCCTGGCCACACAGAGATGGGAATGTTGACCAGGAGCTGCTTGGGTTATACAGAGCACACCCTGGCCACACAGAGATGGGAATGTTCACCAGGAGATGCAGGGGTTATACAGAGCAGACCCTGGCCACACAGAAATGGGAATATTGACCAGGAGCAGGGGTTATGCAGAGCACATTCTGGCCACACAGAGATGGGAATGTTGACCATGAGCTGCAGGGGTTATACAGAGCACACCCTGGCCACACAGAGATGGGAATATTGACCAGGAGCAGGGGTTATGCAGAGCACACTCTGACCACACAGAGATGGGAATGTTGACCAGGAGCAGTGTTGAGACAGAGCACACCCTGGCCACACAGGGATGGGAATGTTGACCAGGAGCTGCAGGGGTTATTCAGAGCACACCCTGGCCACACAGATATGTGAATGTTGACCAGGAGCAGGGGTATACAGAGCATACCCTCGCCACACAGATGGGAATGTTGACCAGGAGCTGCTGGGGTTAGACAGAGCACACCCTGGCCACACAGAGATGTGAATGTTGACCAGGCGCTGCTGGGGTTAGACAGAGCACACCCTGGCCACACAGAGATGGGAATGCTGACCAGGAGATGCAGGGGTTATACTGAGCACACCCTGGCCACACAGAGAAGGGAATGTTGACCAGGAGCTGCAGGGGTTATACAGAGCACACCCTGGCCACACAGAGATGGGAATGTTGACCAGGAGCTGCAGGAGTTATACAGAGCACACCCTGGCCACACAGAGAAGGGAATGTTGACCAGGAGCTGCAGGAGTTATACAGAGCACACCCTGGCCACACAGAGATGAGAATGCTGACCAGGAGATGCAGGGGTTATACAGAGCACACCCTGGCCACACAGAGATGTGAATGTTGACCAGGCGCTGCAGGGGTTATACAGAGCACACCCTGGCCACACATAGATGAGAATGCTGACCAGGAGTTGCAGGGGTTATACAGAGCACACCCTGGCCACACAGAGAAGGGAATGTTGACCAGGAGCTGCAGGGGTTATACAGAGCACATCCTGGCCACACAGAGATGGGAATGTTGACCAGGAGCAGGGGTTATACAGAGCACATCCTGGCCACACAGAGATGGGAATGTTGACCAGGAGCTGCAGGGGTATACAGAGCACACCCTGGCCACACAGATGGGAATGTTGACCAGTAGCTGCAGGGGTTATACAGAGCACACCCTGGCCACACTGAATTGTGAATGTTGACCAGGAGCTGCAGGGGTTATACAGAGCACACCCAGGCCACACAGAGAAGGGATTGTTGACCAGGAGCAGGGTTTATGCAGAGCACACCCTGGCCACACAGAGATGGGAATGTTCACCAGGAGATGGAGGGGTTATGCAGAGCACATCGTGGCCACACAGAGATGGGAATGTTGACCATGAGCTGCAGGGGTTATACAGAGCACACCCTGGCCACACAGAGATGGGAATGTTGACCAGGAGCTGCAGGGGTTATGCAGAGCACATCCTGGCCACACACAGATGGGAATGTTGACCATGAGCTGCTGGGGTGAGACAGAGCACATCCTGGCCACACAGAGATGCGAATGTTAACCAGGAGCTGCAGGGGTTATACAGAGCATACCCTGGCCACACACAGATGGGAACGTTGACCAGGAGCTGCTGGGGTTAGACAGAGCACACCCTGGCCACACAGTATGGGAATGTTAACCAGGAGCAGGCGTATACAGAGCACACCCTGGCCACACAGAAATGGGAATGTTGACCAGGAGCTGCTTGGGTTATACAGAGCACACCCTGGCCACACACAGATGCGAATGTTGACCAGGAGATGCAGGGGTTATGCAGAGCAAATCCTGGCCACACAGAGATGGGAATGTTGACCATGAGCTGCAGGGGTTATACAGAGCACACCCTGGCCACACAGAGATGGGAATGTTGACCAGGAGCAGGGGTTATGCAGAGCACATTCTGGCCACACAGAGATGGAAAGTTTGACCAGGAGATGCAGGGGTTATACAGAGCACACCCTGGCCACACAGAGAAGGGAATGTTGACCAGGAGCAGGGTTTATACAGAGCACACCCTGGCCACACAGAGATGGGAATGTTGACCAGGAGCTGCAGGGGTTATACAGAGCACACCCTGGCCACACAGAGATGGGAATGTTGACCAGGAGCTGCAGGGGTTATGCAGAGCACACTCTGGACACACAGAGATGGGAATGTTGACCAGGAGCTGCTGGGGTTGGACAGAGCACACCCTGGCCACACAGAGATGGGAATGTTGACCAGGAGCAGGGGTATACAGAGAACACCCTCGCCACACAGATGGGAATGTTGACCAGTAGCTGCAGGGGTTATACAGAGCACACCCAGGCCACACAGAATTGGGAATGTTGACGAGGAGCTGCAGGGGTTATACAGAGCATACCCTGGACACACAGAGATGGGAATGTTGACCAGGAGCTGATGGGGTTATACAGAGCACATCCTGGACACACAATGGGAATGTTGACCAGGAGCTGCAGGGTTTATACAGAGCACACCCTGGCCACACAGAGAAGGGAATGTTGACCAGGAGAAGGGTTTATACAGAGCACACCCTGGCCACACAGAGATGGGAATGTTGACAAGGACCTGCAGGGGGTATACAGAGCACACCCTGGCCACACACAGTTGGGAATGTTGACCAGGAGCTGCTGGGGTTAGACAGAGCACACCCTGGCCACACACAGATGGGAATGTTGACCAGGAGCTGCTGGGGTTAGACAGAGCACAACCTGGCCACTCAGAGATGGGAAAGTTGACCAGGAGCAGGGGTTATGCAGAGCACATTCTGGCCACACAGAGATGGGAATGTTGACCAGGAGCTGCAGGGGTTATACAGAGCACATCCTGGCCACACAGAGATGGGAATGTTGACCATGAGCTGCAGGGGTTATACAGAGCACATCCTGGCCACACAGAGATGGGAATGTTGACCAGGAGTTGCAGGGGTTATACAGAGCACACCCTGGCCACACAGTATGGGAATTTTGACCAAGAGCTGCAGGGGTGACACAGAGCACACCCTGGCCACACAGAGAAGGGAATGTTGACCAGGAGCAGGGGTTATACAGAGCATACCCTGGCCACATAGAGATGGGAATGTTGACCGGGAGCTGCAAGGGTTATACAGAGCACACCCTGGCCACACACAGATGGGAATGTTGACCAGGAGCTGCAGGGGTTATACAGAGCACACCCTGGCCACACACAGATGGGAATGTTGACCAGGAGATGCAGGGGTTATACAGAGCACACCCTGGACACACAGAGATGGGAATGTTGACCGTGAGCTGCAGGGGTTATACAGAGCACACCCTGGCCACACAGAGATGGGAATGTTGACCAGGAGCTGCAGGAGTTATACAGAGCACACCCTGGCCACACACAGATGGGAATGTTGACCAGGAGATGCAGGGGTTATGCAGATCACATCCTGGCCGCACAGAGATGGGAATGTTGACCATGAGCTGCAGGGGTTATACAGAGCACAACCTGGCCACACAGAGATGGGAATGTTGACCAGGAGCTGCAGGGGTTACACAGAGCACACCCTGGCCACACCGAGATGGCAATGTTGACCAGGAGCAGTGGTTATGCAGAGCCCTTCCTGGCCACACAGAGATGGGAATGTTGACCAGGAGCTGCAGGGGTTATACAGAGCACATCGTGGCCACACAGAGATGCGAATGTTGACCAGGAGTTGCAGGGGTTAAACAGAGCCCACCCTGGCCACACACAGATGCGAATGTTGACCAGGAGTTGCAGGGGTTATACAGAGCACACCCTGGCCACACACCGATGGGAATGTTGACCAGGCGCTGCAGGGGTTATACAGAGCACACCCTGTCCACACAGAGAAGGGAATGTTGACCAGGAGCATGGTTTATACAGAGCACACCCTGGCCACACACAGATGGGAATGTTGACCATGAGCTGCAGGGGTTATACAGAGCACATCGTGGCCACACAGAGATGGGAATGTTGACCAGGAGATGCAGGGGTTATGCAGAGAACATCCTGGCCACACAGAGATGCGAATGTTGACCAGGAGCTGCAGGGGTTATACAGAGCATACCTGGCCACACACAGATGGGAATGTTGACCAGGAGCTGCTGGGGTTAGACAGAGCACACCCTGGCCACACAGTATGGGAATGTTGACCAGGAGCAGGGGTATGCAGAGCACATCCTGGCTACACAGAGATGGGAATGTTGACCATGAGCTGCAGGGGTTATACAGAGCACACCCTGGCCACACAGAGATGGGAATGTTGACCAGGAGCAGGGGTTATACAGAGCACACTCTGACCACACAGAGATGGGAATGTTGACCAGGAGCAGGGGTTATACAGAGCACACCCTGGCCACACAGTGATGGGAATGTTGACCAGGAACAGGGGTTATACAGAGCACACTCTGACCACACAGAGATGGGAATGTTGACCAGGAGATGCAGGAGTTATACAGAGCACACCCTGGCCACACAGAGATGGGAATGTTGACCAGGAGCTGCAGGGGTTAGACAGAGTGCACCCTGGCCACACAGAGATGGGAATGTTGACCAGGAGCAGGGCTTATGCAGAGCACATCCTGGCCACACAGAGATGGGAATGTTGACCAGGAGCTGCAGGGGTTATACAGAGCACATCGTGGCCACACAGAGATGCGAATGTTGACCAGGAGATGCAGGGGTTATACAGAGCACACCCTGGCCACACGCAGATGGGAATGTTGACCAGGAGCTGCAGGGGTTAGACAGAGCGCACCCTGGCCACACAGAGATGGGAATGTTGACCAGGAGCAGGGGTTATGCAGAGCACATCCTGGCCACACAGAGATGGGAATGTTGACCAGGAGCAGGGTTTATACAGAGCACACCCTGGCCACGCACAGATGGGAATGTTGACCAGGAGCTGCAGGGGTTATACAGAGCACATCGTGGCCACACAGAGATGGGAATGTTGACCAGGAGCAGGGTTTATACAGAGCACACCCTGGCCACACAGAGATGGGAATGTTGACCAGGAGCAGGGTTTATACAGAGCACACCCTGGCCACGCACAGATGGGAATGTTGACCAGGAGCTGCAGGGGTTATACAGAGCACACACTGGCCACACAGAGATGGGAATGTTGACCAGGAGCTGCTGGAGTTAGACAGAGCACATCCTGGCCACACAGAGATGCGAATGTTGACCAGGAGCTGCAGGGGTTATACAGAGAATACCCTGGCCACACACAGATGGGATTGTTGACCAGGAGCTGCTGGGGTTAGACAGAGCACACCCTGGCCACACAGTATGGGAATGTTGACCAGGAGCAGGGGTATACAGAGCACACCCTGGCCACACAGAGATGGGAATGTTGACCAGGAGCTGCTGTGGTTATACAGAGCACACCCTGGCTACACAGAGATGGGAATGTTTACCAGGAGATGCAGGGGTTATGCAGAGCACATCCTGGCCACACAGAGATGGGAATGTTGACCATGAGCTGCAGGGGTTATACAGAGCACACCCTGGCCACACAGAGATGGGAATGTTGACCAGGAGCAGGGGTTATGCAGAGCACATTCTAGCCACACAGAGATGGGAATTTTGAGCAGGAGCTGCAGTTGTTATACAGAGCACACCCTGGCGACACAGAGAAGGGAATGTTGACCAGGAGCAGGGGTTATACAGAGCACACTCTGACCACACAGAGATGGGAATGTTGACCAGGAGCAGGGTTTATACAGAGCACACCCTGGCCACAAAGAGATGGGAATGTTGACCAGGAGCTGCAGGGGTTATACAGAGCACATTTTGGCCACACAGAGATGGGAATGTTGACCAGGAGATGCAGGGGTTATACAGAGCACACCTTGGCCACACACAGATGGGAATGTTGACCAGGAGCTGCTGGGGTTAGTCAGAGCACACCCTGGCCACACAGAATTGGGAATGTTGACCAGGAGCTGCAGGGGTTATACAGAGCACACCCTGGCCACACAGAGATGGGAATGTTGACCAGGAGCTGCAGGGGTTATACAGAGCACACCCTGGCCACACAGAGATGGGAATGTTGACCAGGAGATGCAGGGGTTATGCAGAGCACATCCTGGCCACACAGAGATGGGACTGTTGACCATGAGCTGCAGGGGTTATACAGAGCACACCCTGGCCACACAGAGATGGGAATGTTGACCAGGAGCTGCTGGGGTTATACAGAGCACACCCTGGCCACACAGAGATGGGAATGTTGACCAGGAGCTGCTGGGGTTATACAGATCACACCCTTGACACACAGAGATGGGAATGTTGACCAGGAGCTGCAGGGGTTATACAGAGCACACCCTGGCCACACACAGATGGGAATGTTGACCAGGAGCTGCTGGGGTTAGACAGAGCACACCCTGGCCACACACAGATGGGAATGTTGACCAGGAGCTGCTGGGGTTAGAAAGAGCACACCCTGGCCACATAGAGATGGGAATGTTGACCAGGAGCAGGGGTTATACGGTGCACATCGTCGCCACACAGAGAAGGGAATGTTGACCAGGAGCAGGGTTTAAACAAAGCACACCCTGGCCACACAGAGATGGGAATGTTGACCAGGAGCTTCAGGGGTTATACAGAGCACACCCTGGCCACACACAGATGGGAATGTTGACCAGGAGATGCAGTGGTTATACAGAGCACACCCTGGCCACACACAGATGGGAATGTTGACCAGGCGCTGCAGGGGTTATACAGAGCACACCCTGGCCACACAGAGAAGGGAATGTTGACCAGGAGCAGGGTTTATACAGAGCACACCCTGGCCACACACAGATGGGAATGTTGACCAGGAGCTGCAGGGGTTATACAGAGCACATCGTGGCCACACATAGATGGGAATGTTGACCAGGAGATGCAGGGGTTATGCAGAGAACATCCTGGCCACACAGAGATGGGAATGTTGACCATGAGCTGCTGGAGTTAGACAGAGCACATCCTGGCCACACAGAGATGCGAATGTTGACCAGGAGCTCCAGGGGTTATACAGAGCATACCTGGCCACACACAGATGGGAATGTTGACCAGGAGCTGCTGGGGTTAGACAGAGCACACCCTGGCCACACAGTATGGGAATATTGACCAGGAGCAGGGGTATACAGAGCACACCCTGGCCACACAGAGATGGGAATGTTGACCAGGAGCTGCTGGGGTTATACAGAGCACACCCTGGCCACACAGAGATGGGAATGTTGACCAGGAGATGCAGGGGTTATGCAGAGCACATCCTGGCCACACAGAGATGGGAATGTTGACCATGAGCTGCAGGGGTTATACAGAGCACACCCTGGCCACACAGAGATGGGAATGTTGACCAGGAACAGGGGTTATACGGAGCACACTGTGACCACACAGAGATGGGAATGTTGACCAGGAGCAGGGTTTATACAGAGCACACCCTGGCCACACAGAGATGGGAATGTTGACCAGGAGCTGCAGGGGTTATACAGAGCACATCGTGGCCACACAGAGATGGGAATGTTGACCAGGAGATGCAGGGGTTATACAGAGCACACCTTGGCCACACACAGATGGGAATGTTGACCATGAGCTGCAGGGGTTATACAGAGCACAACCTGGCCACACAGAGATGGGAATGTTGACCAGGAGATGCAGGGGTTATACAGAGCACACCTTGGCCACATAGAGATGGGAATGTTGACCATGAGCTGCAGGGGTTATACAGAGCACACCCTGGCCACACAGAGATGGGAATGTTGACCAGGAGCAGGGGTTATGCAGAGCACATTCTGGCCACACAGAGATGGGAATTTTGAGCAGGAGCTGCAGTTGTTATACAGAGCACACCCTGGCGACACAGAGAAGGGAATGTTGACCAGGAGCAGGGGTTATACAGAGCACACTCTGACCACACAGAGATGGGAATGTTGACCAGGAGCAGGGTTTATACAGAGCACACCCTGGCCACAAAGAGATGGGAATGTTGACCAGGAGCTGCAGGGGTTATACAGAGCACATTTTGGCCACACAGTGATGGGAATGTTGACCAGGAGATGCAGGGGTTATACAGAGCACACCTTGGCCACACGCAGATGGGAATGTTGACCAGGAGCTGCTGGGGTTAGACAGAGCACACCCTGGCCACACAGAATTGGGAATGTTGACCAGGAGCTGCAGGGGTGATACAGAGCACAACCTGGCCACACAGAGATGGGAATGTTGATCAGGAGCTGCTGGGGTTATACAGAGCACACCCTTGACACACAGAGATGGGAATGTTGACCAAGAGATGCATGGGTTATGCAGAGCACATCCTGGCCACACAGAGATGGGATTGTTGACCATGAGCTGCAGGGATAATACAGAGCACACCCTAGCCACACAGAGATGGGAATGTTGACCAGGAGCTGCAGGGGTTATACAGAGCACACCCTGGCCACACAGAGATGGGAATGTTGACCAGGAGCTGCTGGGGTTAGACAGAGCACACCCTGGCCACACAGAGATGGGAAGGTTGACCATGATCTGCAGGGGTTATACAGAGCACACCCTGGCCACACAGAGATGGGAATGTTGACCAGGAGCTGCTGGGGTTATACAGATCACACCCTTGACACACAGAGATGGGAATGTTGACCAGGAGATGCATGGGTAATGCAGAGCACATCCTGGCCACTCAGAGATGGGACTGTTGACCATGAGCTGCAGGGATAATACAGAGCACACCCTGGCCACTCAGAGATGGGAATGTTGACCAGGAGCTGCAGGGGTTATTAAGAGCACACCCTGGCCACACAGAGATGGGAATGTTGACCAGGAGCTGCAGGGGTTATACAGAGCACACCCTGGCCACACACAGATGGGAATGTTGACCAGGAGCTGCTGGGGTTAGACAGAGCACACCCTGGCCACACACAGATGGGAATGTTGACCAGGAGCTGCTGGGGTTAGAAAGAGCACACCCTGGCCACACAGAGATGGGAATGTTGACCAGGAGCAGGGGTTATACGGTGCACATCGTGGCCACACAGAGAAGGGAATGTTGACCAGGAGCAGGGTTTAAACAAAGCACACCCTGGCCACACAGAGATGGGAATGTTCACCAGGAGATGCAGGGGTTATGCAGAGCACACCCTGGCTACACAGAGATGGGAATGTTGACCAAGAGTTGCAGGGGTTATACAGAGCACACACTGGCCACACAGAGATGGGAATGTTGACCAGGAGCAGGGGTTATGCAGAGCCCTTCCTGTCCACACAGAGAAGGGAATGTTGACCAGGAGCTTCAGGGGTTATACAGAGCACATCGTGGCCAAACAGAGATGGGAATGTTGACCAGGAGATGCAGGGGTTATACAGAGCACACCCTGGCCACACACAGATGGGAATGTTGACCAGGCGCTGCAGGGGTTATACAGAGCACACCCTGGCCACACAGAGAAGGGAATGTTGACCAGGAGCAGGGTTTATACAGAGCACACCCAGGCCACACACAGATGGGAATGTTGACCAGGAGCTGCAGGGTTATACAGAGCACACCCTGGCCACACAGAGATGGGAATGTTGACCAGGAGATGCAGGGGTTATGCAGAGAACATCCTGGCCACACAGAGATGGGAATGTTGACCATGAGCTGCTGGAGTTAGACAGAGCACATCCTCGCCACACAGAGACGCGAATGTTGACCAGGAGCTGCAGGGGTTATACAGAGCATACTCTGGCCACACAGTATGGGAATATGACCAGGAGCAGGGGTATACAGAGCACACCCTGGCCACACAGAGATGGGAATGTTGACCAGGAGCTGCTGGGGTTATACAGAGCACATCCTGGCCACACAGAGATGGGAATGTTGACCAGGAGCAAGGTTTATACAGAGCACACCCTGGCCACACAGAGATGGGAATGTTGACCAGGAGCTGCAGGGGTTAGACAGAGCGCACCCTGGCCACACACAGATGGGAATGTTGACCATGAGCTGCAGGGGTTATACAGAGCACATCCTGGCCTCACAGAGATTGGAATGTTGACCAGGAGCTGCTGGGGTTAGACAGAGCACACCCTGGCCACACAGTATGGGAATATTGACCAGGAGCAGGGGTATACAGAGCACACCCTGGCCACACAGAGATGGGAATGTTGACCAGGAGCTGCTGGGGTTATACAGAGCACACCCTGGCCACACAGAGATGGGAATGTTGACCAGGAGATGCAGGGGTTATGCAGAGCACATCCTGGCCACACAGAGATGGGAATGTTGACCATGAGCTGCAGGGGTTATACAGAGCACACTCTGGCCACACAGAGATGGGAATGTTGACCAGGAACAGGGGTTATACGGAGCACACTCTGACCACACAGAGATGGGAATGTTGACCAGGAGCAGGGTTTATACAGAGCACACCCTGGCCACACAGAGATGGGAATGTTGACCAGGAGCTGCAGGTGTTATACAGAGCACATCGTGGCCACACAGAGATGGGAATGTTGACCAGGAGATGCAGGGGTTATACAGAGCACACCTTGGCCACACACAGATGGGAATGTTGACCATGAGCTGCAGGGGTTATACAGAGCACAACCTGGCCACACAGAGATGGGAATGTTGACCAGGAGATGCAGGGGTTATACAGAGCACACCTTGGCCACATAGAGATGGGAATGTTGACCATGAGCTGCAGGGGTTATACAGAGCACACCCTGGCCACACAGAGATGGGAATGTTGACCAGGAGCAGGGGTTATGCAGAGCACATTCTGGCCACACAGAGATGGGAATTTTGAGCAGGAGCTGCAGTTGTTATACAGAGCACACCCTGGCGACACAGAGAAGGGAATGTTGACCAGGAGCAGGGGTTATACAGAGCACACTCTGACCACACAGAGATGGGAATGTTGACCAGGAGCAGGGTTTATACAGAGCACACCCTGGCCACAAAGAGATGGGAATGTTGACCAGGAGCTGCAGGGGTTATACAGAGCACATTTTGGCCACACAGTGATGGGAATGTTGACCAGGAGATGCAGGGGTTATACAGAGCACACCTTGGCCACACGCAGATGGGAATGTTGACCAGGAGCTGCTGGGGTTAGACAGAGCACACCCTGGCCACACAGAATTGGGAATGTTGACCAGGAGCTGCAGGGGTTATACAGAGCACAACCTGGCCACACAGAGATGGGAATGTTGACCAGGAGCTGCTGGGGTTATACAGATCACACCCTTGACAGACAGAGATGGGAATGTTGACCAGGAGATGCATGGGTAATGCAGAGCACATCCTGGCCACACAGAGATGGGACTGTTGACCATGAGCTGCAGGGATAATACAGAGCACACCCTGGCCACTCAGAGATGGGAATGTTGACCAGGAGCTGCAGGGGTTATTAAGAGCACACCCTGGCCACACAGAGATGGGAATGTTGACCAGGAGCTGCAGGGGTTATACAGAGCACACCCTGGCCACACACAGATGGGAATGTTGACCAGGAGCTGCTGGGGTTAGACAGAGCACACCCTGGCCACACACAGATGGGAATGTTGACCAGGAGCTGCTGGGGTTAGAAAGAGCACACCCTGGCCACACAGAGATGGGAATGTTGACCAGGAGCAGGGGTTATACGGTGCACATCGTGGCCACAAAGAGAAGGGAATGTTGACCAGGAGCAGGGTTTAAACAAAGCACACCCTGGCCACACAGAGATGGGAATGTTCACCAGGAGATGCAGGGGTTATGCAGAGCACACCCTGGCTACACAGAGATGGGAATGTTGACCAAAAGTTGCAGGGGTTATACAGAGCACACCCTGGCCACACACAGATGGGAATGTTGACCAGGAGCAGGTGTTATGCAGAGCCCTTCCTGTCCACACAGAGAAGGGAATGTTGACCAGGAGCTTCAGGGGTTATACAGAGCACATCGTGGCCACACAGAGATGGGAATGTTGACCAGGAGATGCAGGGGTTATACAGAGCACACCCTGGCCACACACAGATGGGAATGTTGACCAGGCGCTGCAGGGGTTATACAGAGCACACCCTGGCCACACAGAGAAGGGAATGTTGACCAGGAGCAGGGTTTATACAGAGCACACCCAGGCCACACACAGATGGGAATGTTGACCAGGAGCTGCAGGGTTATACAGAGCACACCCTGGCCACACAGAGATGGGAATGTTGACCAGGAGATGCAGGGGTTATGCAGAGAACATCCTGGCCACACAGAGATGGGAATGTTGACCATGAGCTGCTGGAGTTAGACAGAGCACATCCTGGCCACACAGAGACGCGAATGTTGACCAGGAGCTGCAGGGGTTATACAGAGCATACTCTGGCCACACAGTATGGGAATATGACCAGGAGCAGGGGTATACAGAGCACACCCTGGCCACACAGAGATGGGAATGTTGACCAGGAGCTGCTGGGGTTATACAGAGCACATCCTGGCCACACAGAGATGGGAATGTTGACCAGGAGCAAGGTTTATACAGAGCACACCCTGGCCACACAGAGATGGGAATGTTGACCAGGAGCTGCAGGGGTTATACAGAGCACACCCTGGCCACACAGAGATGGGAATGTTGACCAGGAACAGGGGTTATACAGAGCACACTCTGACCACACAGAGATGGGAATGTTGACCAGGAGCAAGGTTTATACAGAGCACACCCTGGCCACACAGAGATGGGAATGTTGACCAGGAGCTGCAGGGGTTAGACAGAGCGCACCCTGGCCACACACAGATGGGAATGTTGACCATGAGCTGCAGGGGTTATACAGAGCACATCCTGGCCTCACAGAGATTGGAATGTTGACCAGGAGCAGCAGGGGTTATACAGAGCACACCCTGGCCACACAGAGGTGGGAATGTTGACCAGGAGCAGGGGTTATACAGAGCACACCCTGGCCACACACAGATGGGAATGTTGACCAGGAGCTGCTGGGGTTAGACAGAGCACACCCTGGCCACACAGAGATGGGAATGTTGACCAGGAGCAGGGGTTATGCAGAGCACATCCTGGCCACATAGAGATGGGAATGTTGACCAGGAGCAGGGTTATACGGTGCACATCGTGGCCACACAGAGAAGGGAATGTTGACCAGGAGCAGGGTTTATACAAAGCACACCCTGGCCACACAGAGATGGGAATGTTGACCAGGAGCTGCTGGGGTTATACAGAGCACACCCTGGCCACACAGAGATGGGAATGTTGACCAGGAGCTGCAGGGGTTATACAGAGCACACCCTGGCCACACAGAGATGGGAATGTTTACCAGGAGATGCAGGGGTTATACAGAGCACATCCTGGCCACACAGAGATGGGAATGATGACCATGAGCTGCAGGGGTTATACAGAGCACACCCTGGCCACACAGAGATGGGAACATTGACCAGGAGCTGCTGGGGTTATACAGAGCACACCCTGGCCACACAGAGATGGGAATGTTGACCAGGAGCAGGGGTAATGCAGAGCACATTCTGGCCACACAGAGATGGGAATTTTGAGCAGGAGCTGCAGTTGTTATACAGAGCACACCCTGGCGACACAGAGAAGGGAATGTTGACCAGGAGCAGGGGTTATACAGAGCACACTCTGACCACACAGAGATGGGAATGTTGACCAGGAGCAGGGTTTATACAGAGCACACCCTGGCCACAAAGAGATGGGAATGTTGACCAGGAGCTGCAGGGGTTATACAGAGCACATCCTGGCCACACAGAGATGGGAATGTTGACCAGGAGCTGCAGGGGTTTTACAGAGCACACCCTGGCCACACAGAGATGGGAATGTTGACCAGGAGCTGCAGGGGTTATACAGAGCACACCCTGGCCACACAGAGATAGGAATGTTGACCAGGAGATGCATGGGTTATGCAGAGCACATCCTGGCCACACAGAGATGGGAATGTTGACCATGAGCTGCAGGGGTTATACAGAGCACACCCTGGCCACACAGAGATGGGAATGTTGACCAGGAGCTGCTGGGGTTATACAGAGCACACCCTGGCCACACAGAGATGGGAATGTTGACCAGGAGCTGCTGGGGTTATACAGATCACACCCTTGATACACAGAGATGGGAATGTTGACCAGGAGATGCATGGGTAATGCAGAGCACATCCTGGCCACACAGAGATGGGACTGTTGACCATGAGCTGCAGGGATAATACAGAGCACACCCTGGTGACACAGAGATGGGAATGTTGACCAGGAGCTGCAGGGGTTATACAGAGCACATTTTGGCCACACAGAGATGGGAATGTTGACCAGGAGCTGCAGGGGTTATACAGAGCACACCCTGGCCACACACAGATGGGAATGTTGACCAGGAGCAGGGGTTATGCAGAGCCCTTCCTGGTCACACAGAGATGGGAATGTTGACCAGGAGCTTCAGGGGTTATACAGAGCACACCCTGGACACACAGAGATGCGAATGTTGACCATGAGATGCAGGGGTTATACAGAGCACACCCTAGCCACACACAGATGGGAATGTTGACCAGGCGCTGCAGGGGCTATACAGAGCACACCCTGGCCACACAGAGAAGGGAATGTAGACCATGAGCAGGGTTTATACAGAGCACACCCTGGCCACACACAGATGGGAATGTTGACCAGGAGCTGCAGCGGTTATACAGAGCACACCCTGGCCACACAGAGATGGGAATGTTGACCAGGAGATGCAGGGGTTATGCAGAGAACATCCTGGCCACACAGAGATGGGAATGTTGACCATGAGCTGCTGGAGTTAGACAGAGCACATCCTGGCCACACAGAGATGCGAATGTTGACCAGGAGCTGCAGGGGTTATACAGAGCACACACTGGCCACACAGTATGGGAATGTTGACCAGGAGCAGGGTTTATACAGAGCACACCCTGGCCACAAAGAGATGGGAATGTTGACCAGGAGCTGCAGGGGTTATACAGAGCACATCCTGGCCACACAGAGATGGGAATGTTGACCAGGAGCTGCAGGGGTTTTACAGAGCACACCCTGGCCACACAGAGATGGGAATGTTGACCAGGAGCTGCAGGGGTTATACAGAGCACACCCTGGCCACACAGAGATAGGAATGTTGACCAGGAGATGCATGGGTTATGCAGAGCACATCCTGGCCACACAGAGATAGGAATGTTGACCAGGAGATGCATGGGTTATGCAGAGCACATCCTGGCCACACAGAGATGGGAATGTTGACCAGGAGATGCAGGAGTTATACAGAGCACACCCTGGCCACACAGAGGTGGGAATGTTGACCATGAGCTGCAGGGGTTATACAGAGCACACCCTGGCCACACAGAGATGGGAATGTTGACCAGGAACAGGGGTTATACAGAGCACACTCTGACCACACAGAGATGGGAATGTTGACCAGGAGCAGGGTTTATACAGAGCAGACCCTGGCCACACAGAGATGGGAATGTTGACCAGGAGTTGCAGGGGTTATACAGAGCACATCGTGGCCACACAGAGATGGGAATGTTGACCAGGAGATGCAGGGGTTATACAGAGCACACCTTGGCCACACACAGATGGGAATGTTGACCATGAGCTGAAGGGGTTATACAGAGCACAAGCTGGCCACACAGAGGTGGGAATGTTGACCAGGAGCTGCTGGGGTTATACAGAGCACACCCTGGACACACAGAGATGGGAATGTTGACCAGGAGCTGCTGGGGTTATACAGAGCACACCCTGGCCACACAGAGAAGGGAATGTTGACCAGGAGCAGGGTTTATACAGAGCACACCCTGGCCACACACAGATGGGAATGTTGACCAGGAGCTGCAGGGGTTATACAGAGCACACCCTGGCCACACACAGATGGGAATGTTGACCAGGAGCTGCAGGGGTTATACAGAGCACACCCTGGCCACACAGAGATGGGAATGTTGACCAGGAGATGCAGGGGTTATACAGAGCACATTTTGGCCACACAGAGATGGGAATGTTGACCAGGAGATGCAGGGGTTATACAGAGCACACCTTGGCCACACACAGATGGGAATGTTGACCAGGAGCTGCTGGGGTTAGAAAGAGCACACCCTGGCCACACAGAGATGGGAATGTTGACCAGGAGCAGGGATTATGCAGAGCACATCCTGTCCACACAAGAGATGGGAATGTTTACCAGGAGCTGCAGGGTTATACAGAGCACATCGTGTACACACAGAGGTGGGAATGTTGACCAAGAGATGCAGGGGTTATACAGAGCACACCCTGGCCACACACAGATGGAAATGTTGACCAGGAGATTCTGGGGTTAGACAGAGCACTCCCTGGCCACACAGAGATGGGAATGTTGACCAGGAGCAGGGGTATACAGAGCACATCCTGGCCACACAAATGGGAATGTTGACCTGTAGCTGCAGGGGTTATACAGAGCACACCCTGGCCACACAGAGATGGGAATGTTGACCAGGAGCAGGGTTTATACAGAGCACACCCTAGCCACACAGAGATGGGAATGTTGACCAGGAGATGTAGGGGTTATGCAGAGCACATCCTGGCCACACAGAGCTGGGAATGTTGACCATGAGCTGCAAGGGTTATACAGAGCACACCCTGGCCACACAGAGATGGGAATGTTGACCAGGAGATGCAGAGGTTATACAGAGCACACCCTGGCCACACACATATGGGAATGTTGACCAGGAGCTGCTGGCGTTAGACAGAGCACACCCTGGCCACACAGAGATGGGAATGTTGACCAGGAGCAGGGGTATACAGAGCACACCCTGGCCACACAGAGATGGGAATGTTGACCAGGAGCTGCAGGGGTTATACAGAGCACACCCTGGCCACACAGAGATGGGAATGTTGACCAGGAGCTGCAGGGGTTATACCGAGCACATCGTGGCCACACAGAGATGGGATTGTTGACCAGGAGATGCAGGGGTTAGACAGAGCACGCCCTGCCCACACACAGAGATGGGAATGTTGACCAGGAGCAGGGGTATACAGTGCACACCCTGGCCACACAGATGGGAATGTTGACCAGTAGCTGCTGTGGTGATACAGAGCACACCCTGGCCACACAGAGATGGGAATGTTGACCAGGAGCTGCAGGGGTTATACAGAGCACACTCTGACCTCTGTGCTGTATATAGTTAATCATTTCCTTCTCAATAATCCCAGGGAGCAGGAGTCAGGCAGTGTGGCCTCGGGAGCCCCCTTTTAAAAAGCTGTTTCAGTGACCTCTGTGCCTGTATGTCGTTCGCATTTACTGCACAATAATCCCTGGGAGCAGGGGACAGGCAGTGTGGCCTCGGGAGCCCCCAATTAAAAAGCTGTTTCACAGACCTCTGTGCTGTATATAGTAAACCATTTACTGTTCAATAATCCCTGGGGGCAGGGGACAGGCAGTGTTGCTCCGGGAGCCCACGATTAAAAAGCTGTTTCAGAGACCTCTGTGCTGTGTATAGTTAACCATTTACTTCTCAATAATCCCTGTGAACAGGGGACTATCAGTGTGGCCCGGTAGCCCCCAGTTAAAAAGCTGTTTCAGTGACCTCTGTGCTGTTTTTCATTAACCATTTCATTCTCAATAATCCCAGGGAGCAGGGGACAGGCAGTATGGTCGGGAGCTCCCAATTAAAAAGCTGTTTCAGAGACCTCTGTTACTGTGTATAGTTAACCATTTACTGCTCAATAATCCCTGGGAGCAGTGGACAGGCAGTGTGGCCACGGGAGCCCCCAATTAAAAAGCTGTATCAGTGATCTCTGTGCTGTATATAGTTAACCATTTACTGCTCAATAATCCGTGGGAGCAGGGGACAGGCAGTGTGGCCACGGGAGCCCCCAATTAAAAAGCTGTTTCAGTGACCTCTGTGCTGTACAAGGTTAACCATTTACTTCTCAATAATCCCTGGGAGCAGGGGGCGGGCAGTGTGGCTCCGGGAACCCCCAATTAAAAAGCTGTTTCAGAGACCTCTGTGCTGTATATAGTGAACCATTTACTGTTCAATAATCACTGGGAGCAGGAGGCAGGCAGTGTGGCTCCGGGAGAACCCAATTAAAAAGCTGTTTCAATGACCTCTGTGCTGTGTATAGTTAACCATTTACTGCTCAATAATCCCTGTGAGCAGGGGGCAGGCAGTGTGGCCTCGGGAGCCCCCAATTAAAAAGCTGTTTCAGAGACCTCTGTGCTGTGTATAGTTAACCATTTACTTCTCAGTAATCCCTGGTGGCAGGGGACAGGCAGTGTGGCCTCGTGATCTCCCCAGTTAAAAAGCTGTTTCAGAGACCTCTGTGCTGAATCTAGTTAACCATTTACTGCTCAATAATCCCTGGTGGCAGGGGACAGGCAGTGTGGCCTCGGGATCTCCCCAGTTAAAAATGTCCTTCAGTGACCTCTGTGCTGTATATAGTTAACCATTTACTGCTCAATATTCCCTGGGAGTGACGAATGTGATATAAAATAGTTACTTTAGAGATATTAGTTACTGTAATGTAGAGATAGGCCAGTCTCATTCTGGTGAGTTCACAGACAAAGGATTTCAGACCGTATGATAAAGCAAGGAGGAGGTGTGTCCACCAAAGGAGGAGAAAAGGATGCTGGGTAATAGGGGCCAGAGGAAATGAATGGAAGTGAGCCAATCAGAATGTATGGCCAGGTCAGGAGGGGTATAGGATGACCTACGGGAATCGTGTATGTGAAACTTGATACCATTTGAATTTATTTGCAGAAATCCCTTTGTCTCTTTGTTCATTCGCTTTCCGGGGTGTAGGAGACTGGATGTGTCCTATGGTTCTGTGAAATGAATCAGGCTTGCAAGCCAAATAAAATAACTAATGCTGTACCTGCAAATCCATCTCGACTTTTATTGAGGCCAGACTGACGGGTAAAGAAATTTGTATTTTGTCATTTGGTGCCGGAAACCCGGGATTTCTCAAGACGGTTCTGACCAACCGCGAAATCAGAATTAGACTGGTTATGAAGAGGGAGAGTTGGAAGAAGGGGCCCACAATGTATAGCTGGAAAATGACCGCGCATTGCTTTTTCCCCTCTTCTTATCGTCTGATTAGTCTGGTCACTCGCGGTTGGTACGGAGAGATCGTCTCGACGAAATAATATGTCAGTCTGGGGATTAGAAAATTAAACTGATGGGATGTCATAATTGATAGTTCAGTTTTGGGTTAATTGTGTTGTTGACGACTGATGTGACTTCAGCAGATGAGGGTTCAGTTAAATAAGTGTTTTTAAATCTGAAGATGGTTCAACTCCATGTGTGAGTTCTGATTCGGCTTGGGTTAGGTTTTGGGTTGATGGGACATCTAAAACGATGATTCAATTCCATGTAAGTGTTTTTAAGGCTGATGGGACTTCAGTAGATGAAGGTTCAGTTCAGTAAGTGTTCTTAAGGCTGATGGGACTTCAGTAGATGAAGGTTCAGTTCAGTGTTTTTAAATCTGAAGATGATTCAATTCCATGTGTGAGTGTTTTAAATCTATAATTGATTAAGCTAAAATTGTAATCTTGGACTGTGGTGGCGAAAAACGCAGTTCTGAGGACTAGTTGAGATTGTGGGGAATTGCTTGGATAAATTTCAAGACAAAGAACATCCATAGAGCTGGATACTGCATGTTGGTTGAAGCAGAAGTCTCTCAAAGGGTTAACAGCAGCAGCCAAAGTTAAAGACGACAGACAGTGCTTCTCACTCAGGCCTTGAGATAACAGCAGCAGCCTGTAGTGTAATCGGATACCTTTCCTTTGAGTCAGTGAACTCCAGCAAAGTTACGTTTTGAATTAATTAAAGGAAACCAGTGGGTTTCGCCACCTCTTTGATAAAAGTTATTATTTTCGAAAGCAATTGATTGAAATTGCCAGAATCTTAAGTTTTACTTACTTGAAATAATGTTTATCTCATTTTATTTATTAATTAACAGAAACTTAAAGAAACTCACTGACACCATTTTAAAAAGTGTAAATCTGGAGATGACAGTTGACTTTGCCCCGGTATACATCACCGCAGCTAACTGCTCCCTCATTGATAGCAGCCAACATTTTTGAGAATGTAAGAAAAACTTGTGAAAAGAAAAATTGTTAAGATAAAGAATTAATTAAGTTGTAAATGTTATACAAGTTTGTGTTAAGCAAATCGTAAATTTAGTTCTGAGTTGAGATCAGAGCTAAGCTTGCAAGTTGCAGTAATTCAATTTGAATTTTCAAACATTTTAAGTTTTAAAAGAACACTGTTAGAACCTTTTCAATCATTTTGCCAAGGAGCAAAAAATTGCCATTGGTTATAGATAAGCAAATACATATATATATATAATTTTTAAAAAGAAAGAGCCAAAGTATGAAAGCTAAAGAGTTAATTAGATTATGGAGACAATATTGTCAAGAGGAAAGAGATAGGATTATGTTATCAAGTTGGCAGGACAATGCCCTTAAAATGGGAATTCCAATTAGTGAACAGGGTAACAAAAAAACATTACAGGTCTTGAAAAAGGAATGTGCATTCAAAAAACGCGCAAGTAGAGACAGGAAAGGCTCGGGTCAAACAAAAGATGGGCTACATAGTTCAATGGCTGGCCTTGAATTGACAGAAAATGACCAATTCGATAATTTGAAAATGTCAGGATAGTAAGGAGGGCTGTTGTCGGCTGCAAATAGACATAGATAGGATGCAGAGCTGGGCTGAGAAGTGGCAGATGGAGTTTAAACCTGAAAAGTGTGAGGTTGTCCATTTTGGAAGGACACATATGAATGCGGAATACAGGGTTAACGGTAGAGTTCTTGGCAATGTGGAGGAGCAGAGAGATCTTGGGGTCTATGTTCATACATCTTTGAAAGTTGCCACTCAGGTGGATAGAGCTGTGAAGAAGGCCTATGGTGTGCTCGCGTTCATTAACAGAGGGATTGAATTTAAGAGCCGTGAGGTGATGATGCAGCTGTACAAAACTTTGGTAAGGCCACACTTGGAGTATTGTGTACAGTTCTGGTCGCCTCATTTTAGGAAGGATGTGGAAGCTTTGGAAAAGGTGCAAAGGAGATTTACCAGGATGTTACCTGGAATGGAGAGTAGGTCTTACGAGGAAAGGTTGAGGGTGCTAGGCCTTTTCTCATTAGAACGGAGAAGGATAAGGGGCGACTTGATAGAGGTTTATAAGATGATCAGGGGAACAGATAGAGTAGACAGTCAGAGACTTTTTCCCCGGGTGGAACAAACCATTACAAGGGGACATAAATTTAAGGTGAAAGGTGGAAGATATAGGAGGGATATCAGAGGTAGGTTCTTTACCCAGAGAGTAGTGGGGGCATGGACTGCACTGCCTGTGGAAGTAGTTGAGTCGGAAACATTAGGGACCTTCAAGCAGCTATTGGATAGATACATGGATGACGGTAAAATGATATAGTGTAGATTTATTTGTTCTTAAGGGCAGCACGGTAGCATTGTGGATAGCACAATTGCTTCACAGCTCCAGGGTCCCAGGTTCGATTCCGGCTTGGGTCACTGTCTGTGCGGAGTCTGCACGTCCTCCCCGTGCCTGCGTGGGTTTCCTCCGGGTGCTCCGGTTTCCTCCCACAGTCCAAAGATGTGCAGGGTAGGTGGATTGGCCATGATAAATTGCCCTTAGTGTCCAAAATTGCCCTTGGTGTTGGGTGGAGGTGTTGAGTTTGGGTGGGGTGCTCTTTCCAAGAGCCGGTGCAGACTCAAAGGGCCGAATGGCCTCCTTCTGCACTGTAAATTCAATGATAATCTATGATTAATCTAGGACAAAGGTTCGGCACAACATCGTGGGCCGAAGGGCCTGTTCTGTGCTGTATTTTCTCTGTTCTATGTTCTATGTTCTATGTCAGCAAAGGATTTCGATTGCACCTGTAGCATTGTCTGCACTAATTCCAGAACCACCAGGGTATAATAATTTATATCCAGTCACTGCTCCCCAGATCCCAATCATGCCAGTCACTCCAGCCCTTTTGGTTGATAGCGTGGGTCCCGATTTACCATCTTCACGATCAGTGGGGGAGGAGGAGCTCTGTTCCACAAGCCCAGTTAGCTCTAGGACCCGATCTCGGACAGCGAGAGAAGGGCTTGATCCTAACCAGAAACAATTAAGCATACCACTTAAATCCCTTCAGACCAAGGGGAAACAGCAAATTGAGAACAAAGGGAGATGCCAGGATTGAAAGAGAAAGAACTCCCTCTAGTGACAGGGAGGGACGTCGAAGTCTTGGAAGAACCAGAGGAAATAGCTAGAGTGCCCCCTGGTGAGACTCGGAGACAGTTGCCGATTAGGAAGATACCAACCACCTGAATTATGCTAGCCACGCCGCACTTCAGCAAGCCCATGCATTAGACGACGATAGACGGACACAAATCCTGAATGCGTTGAATAGCACATTTCAAAAGCCCATAAATCTTTCTGCTATCTTAGACCTCAAACCTAAAAAGACTGAAGAGCCAGAGGAATTTCTGGAACGTTTTAATGAAATCTACCGTGGGCAGTCAGGCGACTTGCCACATCAAAATGGTCAGAATTCCCCTCAATATTGTGCTATGTTAATGCATTGCCTACCACCTTCCGTGGCTACTGCTGTGAAATGTAATAACATTAATTGGACAGAGAACGACCTTCCTCAGATGGCAAGGGCAGTCAGATTTTATTGGAAGGAGGGTGTAGGCCAGGAAGGAGGCTCAGTTACAAAGATTAAGACTGAGTATGTATTGAAAAAGAATGATCTGCGACCCCAACAAGCGGCAGAAATGGTAGCTTACCAGCTGGAGCCCCAATATTGTGACTTTGGGTGGGTGGATCAGCGAGGGGGAGGATATCAAACCCACCCAAAGGGACCCTCAGTTCCTTTTTATGGCCCACCGTATGCACCAACAGCTTTACAACCGCCGCCCCCTCTGAGGGGTCATTGGTCTACTGGGAGAAGAGGACGGGGCAGATATAGAGGGAGCAATGCATGTTTTAATTGCGGCCGTGCAGATCACTGGCAACAGGAATGCCCCTTTAAAAGGCAGGCAGCAGAAGGAGGGGGTACCCACCAAGGGGAGGACAGACGAGATATACTGACTTCTCCTAGGCAAACCCTTTCCCAACACAGGATTGACTAGCTAATTTAGTCATAAGGACTCTCCAATTGGACAGGGAACCTATTATCTCTCTGCAGATAGGAGATTAACATCACTCATTTGTAATCGACACTGGAGCAGCCATGTCTTCTGTGCAATCAGAACTTCGACTACCACTATCCAACCACACGCAGCAATTGTCGGGGTTCCAAGGACAGGTGTGTGAGTATCCTATTTCTGAACCTGTGACAGTCACTTACGAGAATAAGTCTGCAGATCATCAGTTTGTAGTGACTACTGGATTGGACTGTAACTTGTTGGCCCGAGATTTACTGTGTATTTTCCAGCTACAGCTAGAGTGCGGAGACGAGGGGGAAATGGTTAAATCATGGAGGATGAGACAACAGTGCTATATTTCTATCACCCCCCAGTGGTGGTCGTTAGACATTGAACATTCACTGCATCACGTTACCCTGGCCTATGACAGAACCGGACAAAACAGGGAGTTGGAGGACAAATACCGGCCATTAATTGGGACCGAATGGCCAGTCAAAGTTACAGCCA
Source organism: Scyliorhinus torazame (assembly GCF_047496885.1). Classification (NCBI taxonomy): domain Eukaryota; kingdom Metazoa; phylum Chordata; class Chondrichthyes; order Carcharhiniformes; family Scyliorhinidae; genus Scyliorhinus; species Scyliorhinus torazame. Next base: position 366,408 of record NW_027307826.1, read on the forward strand.
CAGTCACGGGAAAAGAAGGTACAGCCGATTTTGTTACAATACCACCACATTTATGGCCACAGTCAGCTTCGGTAAGCCCTCATATTACACGTCAGGTCCACGACCAGTACCATGCCAGGGATCTGGGGCCTATGGTAAGGAGGGCAGTGGATCATTCGGATCCAACAGAGTACGCACTTCAAGTCACGCCAGACGTCACTGCCATAAAATATTTTGAGGTCCCTGAAACGATTAACACTCGACTGCAGCCCCGACTATGGACAAATTAATCCGAGAGCTGTTGCAACAGGGTACTTTGGTCCCTTACCAATCAGAATGTAACACCTCCATACTTGCTGTGCCTAAACCAGCCAAACCAGACCAGTACCGATGAGTACAGGATTTACGTTTAATCAATGCCATCGCACAGCCGTTACATGCTCTCACTCTCCAACAGGATATTACGGTGTATAGCTCCCACTCGGTCATCGCACTTCTGAGGGAACTGCAGACTCAGCATCTTACCGCAGCTCGTCAGAATAGGTATGAGATATACCTTTTGAACAGTCCACGTCTGACATTTAAACACTGTACCACTATCAATCCAGCCTGTTTTCTTAGTGGTCCCCCTGTCCATGAAGACGCACCTGGCCACGACTGTTTAGCCTTGATTCAGGAAACTACCACAATAAGGGACGATTTGAGTGATATTTCGTCAGAACAACCTGACATGATTATGTGTGGTCAAATATCCCACCGGGGTTTAGTTAATGACTTAGTGCAGGCCCTCCTTATGCCCGCGCAGATTTCCGTTATTAAATGCGCTGCCCACACAAATGGTAAGACCCCAGTTGACGTTGGTAATGAACAAGCAGGTTGTGCAGCGCGGACAGCCGCGCAAATTCAGCAAGAGATGGTGCCTAAAATGTTAAGTCAGACTAAACGATCTACTATAAATATGTCTGCTTCTGACAAGCCAATGCCAACCATCCAAGACGTCATAAGGTTACAGGAGGACGCTCCTGAGAGTGATAAACAAATGTGGAAACGGTTAGGTGGTACATATGATTCTGTTACCTCTTTATGGACCACGCCTGCACATCAGACTTGTATGCCTAATGTACTGGCTTTCTGGGTCACTGAATGTGTACACTTTGCAATTCATTGTGGGGCTCGGGGGACTAGTGATTTGTTGCTGGACACTTGGTGGCACCCTGAAATGCAGGGGTTGGCCCAGAGTATCAGTAATCGGTGTTTGATTTGTCAGCAATATAACACCGGAAAAGGTATCCCTTGTGGGATGGGGCAAACCCCGTTGCCCAGTGGTCCCTTTGAGACGCTCCAAATGGATTACATTGAGTTGGAAAGGTGTCAATGTTATAAATATGTTTTGGTCATTGTGGATGTGTTCAGCAGATGGGTCGAGGCGTATCCGACTACCGATAATAAAGCTGCTACTTTGGTTAAAGTTCTGATGCGGGAAATCATTCCCCGGTACAGTATACCAGCTCAGTTGAGTTCTGATAACGGGCCTCATTTTCTTGGACAGATTAACCTGCCTCCCTTCCCCAGTGCTATTTTACAGGTGTGGAGCATGATGGGGTGGCTACGCACCGTCTGTGTGATATTCGGCCTCACCTCGCTTGGAGTGTTATTGGCGACGGACATGGAAAAGGGAAATATTATCTACATTTGTAACCCCAACCAATCTACGAGGACATTTTGTTTATGCAGAGGTGATGTTCTTCGCTGCCCCCATATACGAGGACATGGTATCGACTCATGGAAGGTCGTCAAAGTTAAGGAGAATGCAGGAGTCATGAAGCAATTGCACCGGTCCCGGCGATGGGAAGGGAACATTATATGGACATTGCCTTGTTTTTGGAGTACATGTAAATTTGATTTTTAATGTGTTAAGATTGGTGCAATAAATGTAACATCAGACCGTCAGGAGAAGGTAGGAAGAGGTTGTGAGAGAGAGAGAGGGACTAGAGAGAAAGGACGGGGCGTGTGAGAAAGGAAGTACAGCTTGAACGTAGGTTATCAGGAGATACACTTAATTTAGTTAAAGACCACACTGAGGAAAACCCGGGAAGTATGCATCTCTTCTATCAGGTTTACCACCGCTTGTATGGCCAGGGACGGGTTGTCTGCTAGCCGAACCCCGCAGCGGTGTCTAGGTTATTTTCTGTTTCACCGCTTTGGGGCACTCCCCAAACGGTGGGTCATTGTCAGCATTCCGAGCCACTGCCCGAGCAAGTCTCTTCCTTACGATCCGGATTCAGCACCACCAGCTATTTGCCTTCCCCTTCCTCGGGATAATTCCCATTCACAGTACGATAGGCTGCGACGGTGGAGGGCGTACATACCTAGCCACTTCACTCCCAATAGGGATTCCCGGTCGTACGAGAATTGTTTCAGCAGTGAAGGATACGGCTGTTTGCTGGTCGAGGTGGAAACGAATATAATAGGTCTGTTCCCCACCTGTACGGACAGGAGGTGCCATATCACCCAGGCGTCTGGCCAATGCGTTTGTTACAACACCACTTGCGTTCCATTGAACGCTGGCCTCCAGCTCCTCTGTGGCTGGGCGAATGTTTCTCATATCACTGTTGGGACGAGGGCTTTCCGCATTGCTAGGCGGCCCGAATGGGCGTTCCAAAGCTGGATAAACTGGGCTACTGGGGGATCCCTACGCAACCGATATACTGATTGTGATGCTCACCTGTACACGGAGCAAGGATACTACTTTAATTTAAAAAAATGGTACAGCAACTAATGTTTTGTCACCCCCATTTCCCCGCCAAATTGCTATTGGGACTCTAGTCCCTACCACAGTCCCCTGCCCTTCGGCGTGGATGCTGCATAATCAGTTCGCACGCCGGGCAGTCTCTGCTGAATTCTGCGAGAATGGAAAAAAACCTCAGTTTCTCGCGCCCAACCGGGGCCACTCAGCCGGGTGGGGAATTCTGAGCGTCTTGACACTGGGAGGTGTGGGGGGTTCCTTGGCTGTCAACGACAGGAATTATTTTATTTGTGGCCTTACCATCTTGGGAAATGAAACCTTGGGAGCCCTCGGGGCAATAACCAAGGTGTTGTCTCAGCTACGGTTGTTTGCAATGCAGAACCGGTATGCTCTTGACTATCTTCTGGCCCGTGAGGGTGGGGTATGCGCCATAGTACAGGGCAAGTGTATCATGGGTGTTCAAGACTTGACCGCTAACATCACTAAATTTATGGATCGCATACGGGATCACCTGGACGGAATGCAGGATCCTGGCACTTGGGGTAACTGGGGATTTGGAGGTTGGAAGGAAAGGTTGATAAATATGGCCATGTATATAGCAGTGGCTATTGGCTGCATCTTTGTGGGCCCAGCTATCCTTAAATGTGTGATGGGAAGAATGCGGGGTGCACTGGAACAGATCAACGCTCCTAAAATCTTGGCTGTCAAAATCCATGAGGGTGCAGCAGATGAAGGGGGGCTACGCCAGGAATTGGAAATGCAGCGACGGATCTTTTTAGATGAGGGACCGTAGCTATGGATTGGATAGTTCGGTTATCATGGAATGATAAAAGGAGGGAATGACGAATGTGATATAAAATAGTTACTTTGGAGATATTAGTTACTGTAATGTAGAGATAGGCCAGTCCCATTCTGGTGAGTTCACAGACAAAGGATTTCAGACCGCATGGCAAAGCAAGGAGGAGGTGTGTCCACCAAAGGAGGAGAAAAGGATGCTGGGTAATAGGGGCCAGAGGAAGGGATTGGAAGTGAGCCAATCAGAATGTATGACCAGGTCAGGAGGGGTATAGGATGACCTACGGGAATCGTGTCTGTGAAACTTGATACCATTTGAATTTATTTGCAGAAATCCCTTTGTCTCTTTGTTCATTCGCTTTCCGGGGTGTAGGAGACTGGATGTGTCCTATGGTTCTGTGAAATGAATCAGGCTTGCAAGCCAAATAAAATAACTAATGCTGTACCTGCAAATCCATCTCGACTTTTATTGAGGCCAGACTGACGGGTAAAGGAATTTGTATTTTGTCAGGAGCAGAGGTCAGGCAGTGTGGCTCCGGGAGCCCCCAATTAAAAAGCTGTTTCAGAGACCTCTGTGCTGTATATAGTTAAGCATTTACTGCTCAATAATCCCTGGGAGCAGGGTACAGGCAGTGTAGATAAGGGAGCCCCCTATTATAAAGCTATTTCAGAGAACTCTGTATTGTATAAAGTTAACCATTTCCTGCTCAATAATCCCTGGAAGCAGGGGTCAGGCAGTGTGCCCTTGGGAGCCCCCAATTAAAAAGTAGTTTCAGTGACCTCTGTGCTGTATATAGTTAACCATTTACTGCTCAATAATCCCTGGGAGCAGGGAACAGGGAGTGTGGCCTCGGGAGCCCCCAATTAAAACGCTGTTTCAGAGACCTCTGTGCTGTAGAAAGTTAACCATTTACTTCCTCTCAATAATCCCTGTGAGCAGGGGACAGGCAATGTGGCCTTGGGAGCCCTCAATTAAAAAGCTGTTTCAGAGACATTTGTGCTGTATATAGTTAACCATTTACTGCTCAATAATCCCTGGGAGCAGGGGACAGTCAGTGTGGTCCGGGAGCCCCCAATTAAAAAGCTGTTTCAGAGGCCTCTGTGCCTGTATATAGGTAACCATTTACTGCTCAATAATCCCTGTGAGTTTGGGTCAGGCAGTGTGGCCTCGGGAGCCCCCAATTAAAAAGCTGTTTCAGAGACCTCTGTGCTGTATATAGTTAACCATTTACTGCTCAATAATCCCTGGGAGCAGGGGTCAGGCAGTGTGTCCTCTGGAGCCCCCAATTAAAAAGCTGTTTCAGAGACCTCTGCGCCTGTATATATTTAACCATTTACTGCTCAATAATAACTGGGAGCAGGGGACAGGCAGTTTGGCCTCGGGAGTCTCCAATGAAAAATCTCTTTCAGGGAACGCTGCGCCTATGTAGAGTTAACCATTTACTACTCAATAATCCCTGGGAGCAGGGGACAGGCAGTGTGGTATGGGAGGCGCCAATTAAAAAGCTGTTTCAGAGGCCTCTGTGCTGTACAAGGTTAACCATTTACTTCTCAATAATCCCTGGGAGCAGGGGACAGGCAGTGTGGCCTCGGGAGCCCCGAATTTAAAAGTTGTTGCAGAGATCTCTGTGCCTGTATATAGTTAACTATTTACTTCTCAATAATCCCTGGGAGCAGGGGACAGGCAGTGTCGCCTCGGAATCCCCCAATTAAAAAGCTGTTTCAGAGACCTCTGTGCCTGTATATAGTTAAATATTTACTTCTCAATAATCCCTGGGAGCAGGGGTCAGGCAGTGTGGCCTCGGAATCCCCCAATTAAAAAGCAGTTTCAGAGACCTCTGTGCTCTACATAGTTAACCATTTACTGCTCAATAATCCCTGGGAGCAGGGGACAGGCAGTGTGGCCTCGGGAGCCCCCAATTAAAAAGATGTTCCAGAGACCTCTGTGCATATAGTTAACCATTTACTGCTCAATAATTCCTGGGAACAGGGGACAGGCAGTGTTGTCCGGGAGCCCCCAATTAAAAAGCTGTTTTAGAGACCTCTGTGCTGGATATAGTTAACCATTTACTGCTCAATAATCCCTTGGAGCAGGGGACATGCAGTGTGGCAGCGGGAGCCCCCAATTAAAAATCTGTTTCAGAGACCTTTGTGCTGTATATAGTTAACCATTTACTGCTCAATAATCCCTGGGAGCAGGGGTCAGGCAGTGTGGCCTCGGGAGCCACCAATTAAAAAGCTGTTTCAGAGACCTCTGCGCCTGTATATATTTAACCATTTACTGCTCAATAATCCCTGGGAGCAGGGGACAGGCAGTTTGGCCTCGGGAGTCCCCAATGAAAAATCTCTTTCAGGGAACGCTGTGCCTATGTAGAGTTAACCATTTACTACTCAATAATCCCTGGGAGCAGGGGACAGGCAGTGTGGTATGGGAGGCGCCAATTGAAAAGCTGTTTCAGAGACATCTGTGCTGTACAAGGTTAACCATTTACTTCTCAATAATCCCTGGGATCAGGGGACAGGCAGTGTGGCCACGGGAGCCTCCAATTAAAAAGCTGTTTCAGAGACCTCTGTGCTGTATATAGTTAACCATTTACATCTCAATAATCCCTGGGAGCAGGGGACAGGCAATGTGGCCTCGGGAGCCCCCAGTTAAAAAGCTGTTTCAGTGACCTCTGTGCTGTATATTGTTAACCATTTAGTGCTCAATAATCCCTGGGAGCAGGGGACAGGCAGTGTGGCCTCGGGATCCCCAATTAAAAAGCTGTTTCAGAGACCTCTGTGCTGTATATAGTTAACCATTTACTGCTCAATAATCCCTGGGAGCAGGGGACAGGCAGTGTGGCCTCGGGAGCCCCCTATTAAAAATATCTTTCGGAGACCTCTGTGCCTATATAGAGTTAACCATTTACTGCTCAATAATCCCTAGGAGCAGGGGACAGGCAGTGTGGCCTCGGGAGCCCCCAATTAAAATGCTGTTTCAGAGACCTCTGTGCTGTGTATAGTTAACCAAGGAAGGCAGTGCAGGGATCCCCTGCGGTCATCTCCCTCCAAAACAGATTTACCGTTTTGGAAACTGTTGGGGGAGATGGCTCACCAGGGGAAGGTGGCAGCAGCCAGGTTCATGGCACCGTGGCTGGCTCTGCTGCACAGAAGGGCGGGAAAAAGAATGGCAGAGCTATAGTGATAGGGGATTCAATTGTAAGGGGAATAGACAGGCGTTTCTGTGGACGCAAACGAGAATCCAGGTTGGTATGTTGCCTCCCTGGTGCAAGGGTCAAGGATGTCTCGGAGCGGCTGCAGGGCATTCTGGAGGGGGAGGGTGAACAGCCAGCTGTCGTGGTGCATATAGGCACCAATGATATAGGTAAAAAACGGGATGAGTTCCCACAAGCTGAATTTAGGGAGTTAGGAGTTAAACTAAAAAGTAGGACCTCAAAGGTAGTAATCTCAGGATTGCTACCAGTGCCACGTGATAGTCACAGTAGGAATGGCAGGATAGCTAGGGTGAATACGTGGCTTGAGGGATGGTGCAAGAGGGAGGGTTTCAAATTCCTGGGACATTGGGACCGGTTCTGGGGGAGGTGGGACCTGTACAAATCGGACGGTCTGCATCTGGGTGGGACCGGAACCAATGTTCTCGGGGGGGTGTTTGTTAGTGCAGTTTGGGCGGGTTTAAACTAATGTGGCAGGGGGATGGGAACCGATGTAGGAAGTCAGTGGGGACAGAAACAAAAGGCAGGAAGAGAGAGTGTGTAAAGCATGACCTGAGAATGCAGGGCAGAGAGCAAGGAAGGTCTACATTAAACTGCATTTATTTCAATGCAAGGGGCCTGACGGGCAAAGCGGATGAACTCAGGGCATGGACGGGCACATGGGACTGGGATATTATAGCTATGACTGAAACATGGCTAAGGGAGGGGCAGGACTGGCAGCTCAATGTTCCGGGGTACAGATGCTATAGAAAGGATAGAACAGGAGGTAAGAGAGGAGGGGGAGTGGCGTTTTTGATTAGGGAGAACATCACGGCAGTACTTAGAGGGGATATATCCGAGGGTTCGCCCACTGAGTCTATATGGGTGGAGCTGAAAAATAAGAAGGGAGAGATCACCTTGGTAGGACTGTACTACAGGCCCCCAAATAGTCAGCGGGAAATTGAGGAGCAAATATGTAAGGAGATTACAGATAGCTGCAAGAATAATAGGGTGGTAGTAGTAGGGGACTATAACGTTCCCAACATTGACTGGGACAGCCAGAGCATTAGGGGCTTGGATGGAGGGAAATTTGTTGAGTGTATTAAGGAGGAATTTCTCATTCAGTATGTGGATGGACCGACTAGAGAGGGGGCAAAACTTGACCTCGTCTTGGGAAATAAGGAAGGGCAAGTGACAGAAGTGCTAGTGAGAGATCACTTTGGGACAAGTGACCATAACTCCATTAGTTTTAAGATAGCTATGGAGAATGATAGGTCTGGCCCAAGAGTTAAAATTCTTAATTGGGGCAAGGCCAATTTTAATGGTATCAGACAGGAACTTGCAGAGGTAGATTGGGGGAGACTGTTGGCAGGCAAAGGGACGGCTGGTAAATGGAAGGCTTTTAAAAATGTGTTAACCAGGGTGCAGGGTAAGCACATTCCCTTTAGAGTGAAGGGTAAGGCTGGTAGAAGTAGGAAACCCTGGATGACTCGAGATATTGAGACTCTGGTCAAAAAGAAGAAGGAGGCATATGACGTACATAAGCAACTGGGATCAAGTGGATCCCTTGAAGAGTATAGAGATTGTCGAAATAGAGTTAAGAGGGAAATCAGGAGGGCAAAAAGGGGACATGAAATTGCTTTGGCAAATAATGCAAGGGAGAATCCAAAGAGATTCTACAATTACATAAAGGGGAAAAGAGTAACTAGGGACAGAGTAGGGCCTCTTAAGGATCAACAAGGGCATCTATGTGCAGAGCCACAAGAGTTGGGTGAGATCCTGAATGAATATTTCTCATCGGTATTCACGGTGGAGAAAGGCATGGATGTTAGGAAACTAAGGGAAATAAATAGTGATGTCTTGAGAAGTGTGCATATTACAGAGGAGGAGGTGCTGGAAGTCTTAAAGCGCATCAAGGTAGATAAATCCCCGGGACCTGATGAAATGTAACCCAGGGTGTTGTGGGAGGCGAGGGAGGAAATTGCGGGTTAATCTGTTTCAGAGACCTCTGTGCTGGATATAGTTAACCATTTACTGCTCAATAATCCCTGGGAGCAGGGGACAGGCAGTGTGGCCTCGGGAGCCCGCAATTAAAAAGTTGCTTCAGAAACCTCTGTGCTGTATATAGTTCTGCATTTAGTGCCCATTAATCCCTGGGACCAGGGGACAGGCAGTCTGGTCGGGAGCCTCCAATTAAAAAGCTGTTACAGAGACCTCTGTGCTGTTCACAGTTAACCATTTCCTACTCAATAATCCCTGGGAGCAGGGGACAGGCAGTGTGGCCTTGGGAGCCCCCAATTAAAAAGCTGTGTCAGATACCTCTGTGCTCTATATAGTTAACCATTTACTTCTCAATAATCCATGGGAGCAGGGGACAGGCAGTGTTGCCTCGGGAGCCCCCAATTAAAAAGCTGTTTCAGTGACCTCTGTGCTGTATATAGTTAACCATTTACTACTCAATAATCCCTGGGAGCAGGGGACAAGCAGTGTGGTCGGGAGCTCCCAATTAAAAAGCTGTTTCAGAGACCTCTGTGCTGAGTATAGGTATCCATTTACTTCCTCTCAATTATCCCTGGGAGCAGGGGACTGGCAGTGTGGTCTGGGAGCCCCCAATTGAAAAGCTGTTTCAGAGATCTCTGTGCTGTATATAGTTTCCCATTTACGGCTCAATAATCCCTGGGAGCAGGGGACAGGCAGTGTGGCCTCGGGAGCCCCAATTAAAAAGCTCTTTCAGTGACCTCTGTGCCTGTGTATAGTTAACCATTTACTGCTCAATAATCCCTGAGAGCAGGGTACAGGCAGTGTGGCCTCGGGAGCCCCCAATTAAAAAGCTGTTTCAGAGACCTCTGTGCTGTATATAGTTAACCATTTACTGCTCAATAATCCCTGGGAGCAGGGTACAGGCAGTGTGGCCTCGGGAGCCCCCAATTAAAAAGCTGTTTCAGAGACCTCTGTGCTGTATATAGTTAACCATTTACTTCTCAATATTCCCTGGGAGCAGGGGACAGGCAGTGTGGTCCGGAGCCCCCAATTATAAAGCTGTGTCAGAGACCTCTGTGCTGTATATAGTTAACCATTTACTGCTCAATAATCCCTGGGAGCAGGGGTCAGGCAGTGTGGCCTCGGGAGCCCCCAATTAAAAAGCAGTTTCAGAGACCTCTGTGCTGTTTATATGTAGCGCACAATGACTTACAAGAGAGACGATAAGTGATGAAGTCGATTCAGGCTTTACTAAGTGAGACTTGTCCCCAGCAGTTCAGCAACATAATGAAGCGGCGGGGAGAAGCTCGGGTTCTTATACTCCGCCTTCAGGGCGGAGCCAGGAGTCAGCAGCCAACCAGGACCCGTGATCTGTCAGCCAATAGCATCACGGCTTCACAGTCCCACATGACCCCTAATACATACCACCACACTCTGTGCCTGTATATAGTTAACCATTTACTTCCCAATAATACCTGGGAGCAGGGGACAGGCAGTGTGGCTTCGGGAGCCCACAATTAAAAAGCTGTTTCAGAGACCTCTGTGCTGTGTATAGTTAACCATTTACTACTCAATAATCCCTGGGATCAGGGGACAGGCAGTCTGGTCGGGAGCCCACAATTAAAAAGCTGTTTCAGAGACCTCTGTGCTGTACACAGTTAACCATTTAATGCTCAATAATCCCTGGGAGCAGGGGACAGGCAGTGTGGCCTCGGGAGCCCCCAATTAAAAAGTTGCTTCAGAAACCTCTGTGCTGTATATAGTTCTGCATTTAGTGCCCAATAATCCCTGGGACCAGGGGACAGGCAGTCTGGTCGGGAGCCCCCAATTAAAAAGCTGTTTCAGTGACCTCTGTGCTGTACACAGTTAACCATTTACTGCTCAATAATCCCTGGGAGCAGGGGACAGGCAGTGTGGCCTCGGGAGCCCCCACTTAAAAAGCTGTTTCAGAGGCCTCTGTGCTCTGGAAAGTTAACCATTTACTTCCTCTCAATTATCCCTAGGAGCAGGGGACTGGCAGTGTGGTCTGGTAGCCCCCAATTAAAAAGCTGTTTCAGAGACCTCTGTGCAGTATATAATTAACCATTTACTGCTCAATAATCCCTGGGAGCAGGGGACAGGCAGTGTGGCCTCGGGAGCCCCCAATTCAAAAGCTGTTTCAGAGACCTCTGTGCTGTATATAGTTAACCATTTACTGCTCAATCAACCTTCGGAGCAGGGGTCAGACAGTGTGGCCTCGGGATTCCCCAATTAAAAAGCTGTTTCAGAGACCTCTTTGCTGTATATAGTTAACCATTTACTGTTCAATCTTTCTCGGAGCATGGGGTCAGACAGTGTGGCCTCGGGAGCCCCCAATTAAAACGTTGCTTCAGAAACCTCTGTGCTGTATATAGTTAACCATTTACTGCTCAATAATCCCTGGGAGCAGGGGTCAGGCAGTGTGGTCCAGGAGCGCACAATTAAAAAGCTGTTTCAGAGACCTCTGTGCTGGATATAGTTAACCATTTACGTCTCAATAACCCCGGGGACAGGCAGTGTGGCTCCGGGAACCCCAAATTAAAAAGCTGTTTCAGAGACCTCTGTGCTGGATATAGTTAACCATTTACTGCTCAATAATCCCTTGGAGCAAGGGACAGGCAGTGTGGCCTTGGGAGCTCCCAATTAAAAAGCTGTTTCAGAGACCTCTGTGCCTGTACAAGGTTAACCATTTACTGCTCAATAATCCCTGGGAGCAGGGGACAGGCAGTGTGGCCTCGGGAGCCCTCAATTGAAAAGCTGTTTCAGAGACCTCTGTGCTGTACATAGTTAACCATTTACTGCTCAATAATCCCTCGGAGCAGGGGACAGGCAATGTGGCTCCGGGAGCCCCCAATTATAAAGCTGTTTCAGTGACCTCTGTGCTGAATATAGTTAACCATTTACTGCTCAATAATCCCTGGGAGCAGGGGACAGGCAGTGTGGCCTCGGGAGCCCCCAATTAAAATGCTGTTTCAGAGACCTCTGTGCTGAATATAGTTAACAATTTAATGCTCAATAATTCCTGGAAGCAGGGTTCAGGCAGTGTGGCCTCGGGAGCCCCCAATTAAAATGCTGTTTCAGAGACCTCTGTGCTGAATATAGTTCACCATTTACTGCTCAATAATCTCTGGGAGCAGGGGACAGGCAGTGTGGCCTCGGGAGCTCCCAATTAAAAAGCTGTTTCAGAGACCTTCCCAATAACACAACCTCCAGAAACACATCCACATCACCTCCAATAACTTCCCAATAATACAACATCCAGAAACACATCCTCATCACCTCCACTAACTTCCCAATAACACAACCTCCAGAAACACATCCACATCACTTCCACTAACTTACCAATAACACAATCTCCAGAAACACATACTCATCACCTCCACTAACCTCCCAATAACACAACTTCAAGAAACACATCCGCATCACCACCACGAACTTCCCAATAACACAACCTCCAGAAACACATCCTGATCACCTCCACTAACTTCCCAATAACACAACCTCCAGAAACACATCCACATCACCTCCACTTACTTCCCAATAACACAACCTACACAAACCCATCCACATCACCTCCACTAACATCCCAATAACACAACCTCCAGAAACACATCCTCATCACCTCCACTAACTTCCCAATAACACAACCTCCCGAAACACATCCTCATCACCTCCACTAACCTCCCAATAACATAATCCACAGAAACACATCCTCTTAACCTCCATTAACCTCCCACTCACACAACCTCCATTAACACATTCACATCACCTCCACTAACTTCCCAATAACACAACCACCAGAACCACATCCTCATCACCTCTGTGCTGTACATAGTTAACCATTTACTGCTCAATAATCCCTCGGAGCAGGGGACAGGCAATGTGGCTCCGGGAGCCCCCAATTATAAAGCTGTTTCAGTGACCTCTGTGCTGAATATAGTTAACCATTTACTGCTCAATAATCCCTGCGAGCAGGGGACAGGCAGTGTGGCCTCGGGAGCGCCCAATTAAAATGCTGTTTCAGAGACCTCTGTGCTGAATATAGTTAACAATTTACTGCTCAATAATTCCTGGAAGCAGGGTTCAGGCAGTGTGGCCTCGGGAGCCCCCAATTAAAATGCTGTTTCAGAGACCTCTGTGCTGAATATAGTTCACCATTTACTGCTCAATAATCCCTGGGAGCAGGGGACAGGCAGTGTGGCCTCGGGAGCTCCCAATTAAAAAGCTGTTTCAGAGACCTTCCCAATAACACAACCTCCAGAAACACATCCACATCATCTCCAATAACTTCCCAATAATACAACATCGAGAAACACATCCTCATCACCTCCAATAACTTCCCAATAACACAACCTCCAGAAATACATCCTGATCACCTCCACTAACCTCCCAATAACACAACCACCAGAACCACATCCTCATCACCTCCACTAACCTCCCAATAACACAACCTCCAGAAACACATCCTCATCACCTCCACTAACCTCCCAATAACACAACCTCCACAAAAACATCCACATCACCTCCACTATCTTCCCAATAACACAACCTCCAGAAACCTATCCTCATCACCTACACGAACCTCCCAATAACACAACCTCCGAAACATATCCTCATTATCTCCACTAACTTCCCAATAACACAACCTCCAGAATCACATCCTCATCACCCCCACTATCTCCCCAATAACACAACCTCCAGAAACACATCCTCATCACCTCCACTAACTTCCCTATAACACAGCCTGCAGAAACACATCAGCTCCACTAACATCCCAATAATAGAACCTTCAGATACCCATCCACATCATTTCCACTAACTTCCCAATAACACAACCTCCATAAACACATCCACATCACCTCCACTAACTTCCCAATAAAACAACCTCCAGAAACATATCCTCATCACCTCCAATAACTTTCAATAACAGCCTCCAGAAACACGTCCTCATCACTTCCACTAACTCCTCAAAAACACACCCTCCAGATACACATCCTCATCACCTCCATTAACCACCCAATAACACAACCACCAGAAACAAATCCTCATCACCTCCACTAACTCCTCAAGAACACAACCTCCAGATACACATCCTCATCACCTCCACTAACTTCCCAATAACACAACCTCCAGAATCACATCCTCATCACCTCCACTAACTTCACTATAACACAGCCTGCAGAAACACATCAGCTCCACTAACATTCCAATAATAGAACCTTCAGATACCCATCCACATCTCCTCCACTAACCTCCCAATAACACAATCACCAGAACCACATCCTCATCACCTCCACGAACGTCACAATAACACAACCTCCAGAAATACATCCACATCACCTCCACTAACATCCCAATAACACAAACTACACAAACCCATCCACATCACCTCCACAACATCCCAATAACACAACCTCCAGAAACACAACCTCATCACCTCCACTAACTTTCCAATAACACAACCTCCAGAAAAACATCCTCACCACCTCCACTAACTTCCCAATAACACTACCTCCAGAAACACATTCAAATCACCTCCACTAACTCCCCAATAACACAACCTCCAGAAACACATCCTCATCAACTCCACTAACGTCCCAATAACACAACCTCCAGAAACACATCCTCATCACCTCTACTAACTTCCCAATAACACAACCACCAGAACCACATCCTCATCACCACCACTAACTTCACAATAACACAACCTCCAGAAACACATCCACATCACCTCCATCAACTCCCCAATAACAAAACCTCGTGAAATCCATTCTAATTACATCAACCATCTTCCTAATGACCCAAACCCCAGAAACCCATCCTGATCCCCTCCACTAACTTCCCAATAACACCAACTCCAGAAACACATCCACATTTCCTCCACTAACTTCCCAATAACACAACCTGCAGGAACACATCCTCAACAACTCCACTAACTTACCAATAACACCAACTCCAGAAACACATCCTCATCAACTCCACTAACTCCTCAATTACAGAACCACCAGAAATCGAACCTCTTCACCACCACTAGCTTCCCAATAATTCAACCTCCAGAAACACGTCCTCCTCACCTCCAATAACTTCCCAATAATTCAACCTCCAGAAACATGTCCTGATCACCTCCAATAACTTCCCAATAAAACAACCTCCAGAAACACATCCTCATCACCTCCAATAGCTTCCCAATAACACAACCTCCTGAAACACATCCTCATCACCTCCACTAACTTCCCAATAACACAACCTCCTGAAACACATCCTCATCACCTCCACTAACTTCCCAATAACACAACCTACAGAAACACATCCAAATCACGTCCACTAACTTCCCAATAACATAACCTCCAGAAACACATCCTCATCACCTCCACTAACTTCCCAATAACACATCCTCCAGAAACACATCCACATCACCTCCAATAACTTTCCAATAACACAACCTCCAGATACACATCCTCATCACATCCACTAACTTCCCTATAACACAGCCTGCAGAAACACATCAGCTCCACTAACTTCCCAATAATACAACCTCCAGATACCCATCCACATCACCTCCACTAACTTCCCAATAATTCAACCTCCAGAAACATGTCCTGATCACCTCCAATAACTTCCCAATAAAACAACCTCCAGAAACACATCCTCATCACCTCCAATAGCTTCCCAATAACACAACCTCCTGAAACACATCCTCATCACCTCCACTAACTTCCCAATAACACAACCTCCTGAAACACATCCTCATCACCTCCACTAACTTCCCAATAACACAACCTACAGAAACACATCCAAATCACGTCCACTAACTTCCCAATAACATAACCTCCAGAAACACATCCTCATCACCTCCACTAACTTCCCAATAACACATCCTCCAGAAACACATCCACATCACCTCCAATAACTTTCCAATAACACAACCTCCAGATACACATCCTCATCACATCCACTAACTTCCCTATAACACAGCCTGCAGAAACACATCAGCTCCACTAACTTCCCAATAATACAACATTCAGAAAGGCATCCTCATCACCTCCACTAACATCCCATTAACAAAACCTCCAGAAACACATTCAATTCACCTCCACGAACTTCCCAATAACACAACCTCCTGAATGACATCCACTTCACCCCCATGAACATCCCAATAACATAAACTCCATAAACACATCCTCATCTGCACAACTAACTTCCCAATAACACAACCCCCAGAAACACATCCTCATCACCTCTACTAACTTCACAATAACACAACCTCCAGAAACACATCCACTTCACCTCAATTACCTTCCCAAGAACACAACCTCCAGATACACATCCTCATCACCTCCACTAACATCACAATAATACAACCTTCAGATACACATCCACATCACCTCCACTAACATCCCAATAACACAACCTCCAGGGACACATCCACATCACCTCCAATAAACTTCCCAATAATACACCCTCCAGTAACCCATCCACATCACCTCATCTAACATCCCAGTAACACCACCTCCAGAAACACATCCATGTCCCCTCACTAACTTCCCAAAAACACAAACTCCAGAAACACATCCACAGACCCTCCACTAACTCCCCAATAACAAAACCTCGAGAAATCCATTCTCATCACATCCACCATCTTACTAATGAGCCAAACCCCAGAAACCCATCCTGATCCCCTCCACTAACTTCCCAATAACACCAACTCCAGAAACACATCCACATTTCCTCCACTAACTTCCCAATAACACAACCTGCAGGAACACATCCTCATCAACTCCACTAACTTCCCAATAACACCAACTAAAGAAACACATCCTCATCAACTCCACTAACTCCTCAATTACAGAACAACCAGAAATCGAACCACTTCACCTCCACTAGTATCCCAATAATTCAACCTCCAGAAACACGTCCTCATCACCTCCACTAACTTCCCAATAACACAACCTCCAGAAACACATCCTCATCACCTCCAATAACTTCCCAATAAAACAACCTCCAGAAACACGTCCTCATCACCTCCAATTACTTCCCAATAAAACACCCACCAGAAACACGTCCTCATCACCTCCAATAACTCCCCAATAACAAAACCTCGAGAAATCCATTCTCATTACATCTGCCATCTTCCTAATGACCCAAACCCCAGAAACCCATCCTGATCCCCTCCACTAACTTCCCAATAACACCAACTCCAGAAACACATCCACATTTCCTCCACTAACTTCCCAATAACACAACCTGCAGGAACATATCCTCATCAACTCCACGAACCTCCCAATAACACCAACTCCAGAAACACATCCTCATCAACTCCGCTAACTCCTCAATTACAGAACCACCAGAAATCGAACCACCACCTCCACTAGCTTCCCAATAATTCAACCTCCAGAAACACGTCATCATCACCTCCACCAACTTCCCAATAACACAACCTCCAGAAACACGTCCTCATCACCTCCACTAACTTCCCAATAACGCAACTTCCAGAAACACGTCCTCATCACCTCCATTAACTTCCCAATAACACAACCTCCAGAAACACGTCCTCATCACCTCCAATAACTTCCCAATAAAACAACATCCGGAAACACATCCTCATCACCTCCACTAACTTCCCAATAACACAACCTCCATAAACACATCCTCATCACCTCCACTAACTGCCCAATAACACAACCTCCAGAAACCCACCCTCATCACCTCCAATAACTTCCCAATTAAAGAACCTCCAGAAACACTTCCTCTTCACCTCCAATAACTTCCCAATAACACAACCTCCAGAAACACATCCTCATCACCTCCACTAACTTCCCAATAACACAACCTCCAGAAACACGTCCTCATCACCTCCACGAACTTCCCAATAACACAACCTCCAGAAACACATCCTCATCACCTCCACTAACTCCTGAAGAACACAACCTCCAGAAACACATCCTCATCACCTCCACTAACTTCACAATAGCACAACCTCCAGAAACACAACCTCATCACCTCCACTAACTTTCCAGTAACACAACCTACAGAAACACATCCTCATCAACCCAAGTAACCCCAATAACACAACCTCCAGAAACACATCCTCATCACCTCCACTAACTTCCCAATAACACAACCTCCAGAAACACATCCACTTCACCTCAATTACCTTCCCAAGAACACAACCTCCAGATACACATCCTCATCACCTCCACTAACATCACAATAATACAACCTTCAGATACACATCCACATCACCTCCACTAACATCCCAATAACACAACCTCCAGGAACACATCCACATCACCTCCAATAAACTTCCCAATAATACACCCTCCAGTAACCCATCCACATCACCTCAGCTAACATCCCAGTAACACCACCTCCAGAAACACATCCATGTCCCCTCACTAAATTCCCAAAAACACAAACTCCAGAAACACATCCACAGACCCTCCACTAACTCCCCAATAACAAAACCTCGAGAAATCCATTCTCATCACATCCACCATCTTCCTAATGAGCCAAACCCCAGAAACCCATCCTGATCCCCTCCACTAACTTCCCAATAACACCAACTCCAGAAACACATCCACATTTCCTCCACTAACTTCCCAATAACACAACCTGCAGGAACACATCCTCATCAACTCCACTAACTTCCCAATAACACCAACTAAAGAAACACATCCTCATCACCTCCACTAACTCCTCAATTACAGAACCACCAGAAATCGAACCACTTCACCTCCACTAGCTTCCCAATAATTCAACCTCCAGAAACACGTCCTCATCACCTCCACTAACTTCCCAATAACACAACCTCCAGAAACACGTCCTCATCACCTCCACTAACTCCTCAATTACAGAACAACCAGAAATCGAACCACTTCACCTCCACTAGTATCCCAATAATTCAACCTCCAGAAACACGTCCTCATCACCTCCACTAACTTCCCAATAACACAACCTCCAGAAACACGTCCGCATCACCTCCAATAACTTCCCAATAAAACAACCTCCAGAAACACGTCCTCATCACCTCCAATTACTTCCCAATAAAACACCCACCAGAAACACGTCCTCATCACCTCCAATAACTTCCCAATAACACAACCTCCAGAAACACGTCCTCATCACCTCCACTAACTTCCCAATAACACAACCTCCAGAGACACATCCACATCACGTCCACTAACTTCCCAATAACATAACCTCCAGAAACACGTCCTCATCACCTCCACGAACTTCCCAATAACACAACTTCCAGAAAACCATCCACATCACCTCCACTAACTTCCCAATAAAACAACCTCCAGAAACACGTCCTCATCAGCTCCACTAACTTCCCAATAACACAACCTCCAGAAACACATCCACATCACCTCCACTAACTTCCCAATAACACAACCTCCAGAAACACATCCACATCACGTCCACTAACTTCCCAATAACATAACCTCCAGAAACACGTCCTTATCACCTCCACTAACTTCCCTATAACACAACCTCCAGAAACACATCCTCATCACCTCCACTAACTTCCCAATAACACAACCTCCAGAAACACATCCTCACGACCTCCAATAACTTTGCAATAACACAACCTCCAGAACCACATCCTCATCACCTCCACTAACTTTCCAATAACACAGCCTCCAGAAACACATCCTCATCACCTCCACTAACTCCTCAAGAACATACCCTCCAGATACACATCCTCATCACCTCCACTAACTTCCCAACATCACAACCTCCAGAATCACATCCTCATCACCTCCACTAACCTCCCAATAACACAACCACCAGAAACAGATCCTTATCACCTCCACTGACTTCCCAATAACACAACCACCAGAAACACATCCACATCACCTCCACTAACTTCCCAATAACACCAACTCCAGAAACACAACCACATCACCTCCACTAACTTCCCAATAACACAGCCTCCAGAAACACATCCTCATCACCTCCACTAACTCCTGAAGAACACAACCTCCAGAAACACATCCTCATCACCTCCACTAACTTCACAATAGCACAACCTCCAGAAACACAACCTCATCACCTCCACTAACTTTCCAGTAACACAACCTACAGAAACACATCCTCATCAACCCAAGTAACCCCAATAACACAACCTCCAGAAACACATCCCCATCACCTCTACTAACTTCCCAATAACACAACCACCAGAAACACATCCACATCACCTCCACTAACTTCCCAATAACACAACCTCCAGAAACACAACCTCATCACCTCCACTAACTTCCCAATAACACAACTTCCAGAAACACATCTTCATCAACCCAAGTAACTTCCTAATAACACAAACTCCAGATACACATCCTCATCACCTCCACTAACGTCCCAATAACACAACCTCCAGAAACACATCCTCATCACCCCCACTAACTTCCCAATAGCACAACCACCAGAACTACATCCTCATCACCACCACTAACTTCACAATAACACAACCTCCAGAAACACATCCACATCACCTCCATTAAATCCCCAATAACAAAACCTCGAGAAATCCATTCTCATTACATCTGCCATCTTCCTAATGACCCAAACCCCAGAAACCCATCCTGATCCCCTCCACTAACTTCCCAATAACACCAACTCCAGAAACACATCCACATTTCCTCCACTAACTTCCCAATAACACAACCTGCAGGAACATATCCTCATCAACTCCACGAACCTCCCAATAACACCAACTCCAGAAACACATCCTCATCAACTCCGCTAACTCCTCAATTACAGAACCACCAGAAATCGAACCACCACCTCCACTAGCTTCCCAATAATTCAACCTCCAGAAACACGTCATCATCACCTCCACCAACTTCCCAATAACACAACCTCCAGAAACACGTCCTCATCACCTCCACTAACTTCCCAATAACGCAACTTCCAGAAACACGTCCTCATCACCTCCATTAACTTCCCAATAACACAACCTCCAGAAACACGTCCTCATCACCTCCAATAACTTCCCAATAAAACAACATCCGGAAACACATCCTCATCACCTCCACTAACTTCCCAATAACACAACCTCCAGAAACACATCCTCATCACCTCCACTAACTTCCCAATAACACAACCTCCAGAAACCCACCCTCATCACCTCCAATAACTTCCCAATTAAAGAACCTCCAGAAACACTTCCTCTTCACCTCCAATAACTTCCCAATAACACAACCTCCAGAAACACACCCTCATCACCTCCACTAACTTCCCAATAACACAACCTCCAGAAACACGTCCTCATCACCTCCACGAACTTCCCAATAACACAACCTCCAGAAACACATCCTCATCACCTCCACTAACTTCCCAATAACACAACCTCCAGAAACACGTCCTCTTCACCTCCATTAACTTCCCAATAACACAACCTCCAGAAACAGATCCACATCACCTCCACTAACTCCCCAATAACACAACCTCCAGAAACACATTCCAATCACCTCCATTAACTTCCCAATAACACAACCTACAGAAATACATCCAAATCACGTCCACTAACTTCCCAATAACATAACCTCCAGAAACACATCCTCATCACCTCCACTAACCTCCCAATAACACAACCTCCAGAAACACATCAGCTCCACTAACTTCCCAATAATACAACCTTCAGATATCCATCCACATCACCTCCACTAACCTCCCATTAACAAAACCTCCAGAAACACATCCACATCACCTCCACGAATTTCCCAATAACACAACCTCCTGAATGACATCCACTTCACCCCCATAAACATCCCAATAACACAAAATCTATAAACACATCCTCATCTGCACAACTAACTTCCCAATAACACAACCTCCAGAAACACATCCTCATCACCACCACTAACTTCCCTACAACACAGCCTGAAGAAACACATCCTCATCACCTCCACTAACTTCCCAATAACACAGCCTGCAGAAACACATCCTCATCACCTCTACTAACTTCCCAATAACACAATCTCCAGAAACACATCCTCATCACCTCCACTAACTCCCCTATAACACAGCCTGCAGAAACACATCCTCATCACCTCTACTAACTTCCCAATAACACAACCTCCAGAAACACATCCTCATCACCTCCACTAACTTCCCAATAACACAACCTCCAGAAACACATCCTCATCACCACCACTAACTTCCCAATAACACAACCTCCAGAAACACATCCTCATCACCTCCACTAACTTCCCAATAACACAACCTCCAGAAACTCATCACATCACCTCCACTAACTTCCCAATAACACAACCTCCAGAAATACATCCACATCACCTCCATTAACTTCCCAATAACACAACCTCCAGAAACACATCCTCATCACCCCCACTAACTTCCCAATAACATAACCTCCAGAAACACGTCCTCATCACCTCCACTAACTTCCCAAGAACACAACCTCCAGAAACACGTCCTCATCACCTCATCTAACATCCCAGTAACACCACCTCCAGAAACACATCCACATCCCCTCACTAACTTCCCAATAACACGAACTCCAGAAACACATCCACAGCCCCTCCACTAACTCCCCAATAACGCACCCTCCAGAAACACATCCACAGCCCCTCCACTAACTCCCCAATAACGCACCCTCCAGAAACACATCCACAGCCCTTCCACTAACTCCCCAATAACGCACCCTCCAGAAACACATCCACAGCCCCTCCACTAACTTCCCAATAACACAACCACCAGAAACACATCCTCATCACCTCCAGTAACTTCCCAATAACACAACCACCAGAAACACATCCTCATCACCTCCACTCACTTCCCAATAACACAACCTCCAGAAACACATCCTCATCACCTCCACTAACTTCCCAATAACACAACCACCAGAAACACATCCTCATCACCTCCACTAACTTCCCAATAACACAACCTCCAGAAACACATCCTCATCACCTCCACTAACTTCCCAATAACACAACCACCAGAAACACATCCTCATCACCTCCACTAACTTCCCAATAACACAACCTCCAGAAACACATCCTCATCACCTCCACTAACTTCCCAATAACACAACCACCAGAAACACATCCTCATCACCTCCAGTAACTTCCCAATAACAGAACCACCAGAAACACATCCACATCACCTCCACTAACTTCCCAATCACACAACCTCCAGAGACACATCCTCATCACCTCTAATAACTTCCCAATAACACAACCTCCAGAGACACATCCTCATCACCTCCACTAACTTCCCAATAGCAGAACTGGACACTGAATGAAAATTAACTGTTTTCACTTTCGTTGGAAATGGTAGAAGTTATTGTGTGAGACTGTGGACAATTTCAATCACAGAATGAGCACATTGATATTGAGATGCTGCCAGATTGGGAACCAATGTAGATCAGTGAGCAGAGGGACGGTACGTAACTGGCATTGTGTGTGGGTTAGGATATGGACAGCAGAGTTGGGGGTGGTCTGGCTTCATGAAGATTTATAACAGCAATTGAGTGACTCGAATTTAATCGCAATAGTCGAGTCTGGATTTGACACAGACACAGATGATGGATTGTTCTGCGATGAGGCGATGGCAAGTGGGCAGGATTGGGAATAGAAAGAACATCTGGATATAAATAATGTCAGTGTCAAAGGGAGCGCGGAGATTGTGACCCCAGTCTCCGATTTCAGCCAGAGAGCGGTGTGTGGATACTGGATAGGGACTGAGATTCGTGACTGGAACTGAAGAACATGCATTCAATCTTACCAAGATGGAAATGTCCAGAGCAATAATACACTTAAAGTAGTTTATACAATAAATAACTGGATAGTGAGACTTACCAGGGACACCGACAACAGCCAGGAGCGGATAGTAACCCGCCTGAATTATATAGAGTACATCTAGGATCCAATATGCTGAAAGGAAAGGATCTCGAGCAATCCAATAAAGACCCTGGGATAAACTCCTGTCCATTGCTGTTAAGTCCCTGTGGTTAGATCCCAGATTCTGATCCATTGCTGTAACGTTCCTGTGGTTAGATCCCAGATTCTGATCCATTGCTGTAACGTTCCTGTGGTTAGATCCCAGATTCTGATCCATTGCTGTAACGTTCCTGTGGGTAGTTCCCAGATTCTGATCCATTGCTGTAACGTTCCTGTGGGTAGTTCCCAGATTCTGATCCATTGCTGTAACGTTCCTGTGGGTAGTTCCCAGACTCTGATCCATTGCTGTAACGTTCCTGTGGGTAGTTCCCAGATTCTGATCCATTGCTGTAACGTTCCTGTGGGTAGTTCCCAGATTCTGATCCATTGCTGTAACGTTCCTGTGGATAGTTCCCAGATTCTGATCCATTGCTGTAACGTTCCTGTGGATAGTTCCCAGATTCTGATCCATTGCTGTAACGTTCCTGTGGGTAGCTCCCAGATTCTGATCCATTGCTGTAACGTTCCTGTGGGTAGTTCCCAGATTCTGATCCATTGCTGTAACGTTCCTGTGGGTAGTTCCCAGATTCTGATCCATTGCTGTAACGTTCCTGTGGGTAGTTCCCAGATTCTGATCCATTGCTGTAACGTTCCTGTGGGTAGCTCCCAGATTTTCTCCCTCCTCTCGGTCTCTCTGGAGCCGCTGATCTCTGGCAGTGTTGGACTTGACGCTCCCGCTGACAGTTTGGGATAACACAGTGAAAGGAATCGCTTATTAATACAGAGACAAACCCTCCAGTGACACGGTTAGATCCATAGAGACTGACATCAATCACAGTCACTAAACAAACAGGCTCAGTTAACCCCTTTCAATCCAATACTTTTTCCATCACAATGAAATAGAAGATTAGCCGGGTCTGGATCGGTTGTGTGACAGTGACTGAGGGATGGAGTGTGGAAATAGTGGACACACTGACCCTGATACTCAATCCTCATTGATATCTGAGTGGTTCCAGGGGACTGGGGCATTTTCACTGCCCCATCCTGTTTATAAAAGGAGAGAGAGGGATAAACCCAGGAGTGATAGAGCAGTCAGTATAATGTTAGTCACCAGGACATTTCTAGGGCAGACTGGGCAACAGGAATATTGCTCCTTCGCGAGGAAATGGTGTTATGTGACCAGAAACACGGCGATATTCGTGGGAAATCACATCGCATGTTGTTATTGCAGTTATATTTCAAAATAACTGGAGGATTAATGAGGGAACTGATATGAATTTATGTACTGGGCATATTGTGATCAAATGCCATTTATTAGAGATGTTCTCGAGTCCCAAAGCCGTGGATTAAAGGGTCTGTGACAGTGAGAATGTGATATTGGTTAAGAAACAGAAAGCAGAGAGAAGCGGTGAATGATAGATATTCAGACAGGAGGGGAGGAGACACTGATGTTCACTCGGGGTCCACATGAGGACAATTGCTCTTCAAGACACAATTCACTGCGATAGGCTTCAATGGAAAGAATTTCAACATTCACAAATGACAGACACTCAGCAATGACACAGTGAGCAGGGGAGCAGCAATCTTCAGCAGCATGTTCCCAGATCTGTGAAAGGGAGGGTCACGGGGAAAGTAAATTTAAATCACTGTCGTGGGGGTGATGCATTAGGGAGGAGGGCAGAGGACAGGAAATATAAACTAAACGGGACAAGTTTAAAAAGTGTACAGGAAGGGAGCGGGGACATGTCCACACTTTGCACTGGAAGGTCATGGGGATAAGATTGGAAAACCCTCAGAAGATATTTAACTTGATCAATAGAGGCGGAGACTCCGAAAAGAAGGATGTTAGGATCATAGAGTCATCGAGGTCCAGAGCACAGAAAGGCCATTCGGCCCATCTGGACTGGGCAGGTCAAAAACAACCACCTGAGTATTTGAATCCCACTTTCTAACACTTTGCCAATAGCCTATAGAGTTATAACCAGGTTTATAGAGAGGACCACAGCTGAATAATTGCTTCTTGTTCTGCCGCTAAATATACAAAAGGATGTGAGGATCTTGGAGACAAAACAAAGGATATTTAATGGAGTGTTGTCAGGGATGGAGGATTTCAGTTAAATGGTGGGATTAGTGAACTGGAATTGTAATCTGTAGATCAGTTTAAGGTAAAGAGCAATTTCATAGAGGACTCCAAATTAGGAAGGGGTTTAGAAAGAGTGAGCAGAAAGGGTTCCACTGCAGTGTGTGTGGGCTGGGGAGAGTGGCCTGGAGTGTGTGTGTGGGATGGCCGGGAGTGGCCTGGAGAGTGTGTGTGGGCTGGTCGGGAGTGGCCTGGAGAGTGTGTGTGGGCTGGCCGGGAGTGGCCTGGAGTGTGTGTGTGGGCTGGCCGGGAGTGGCCTGGAGTGTGTGTGTGGCCTGGCCGGGAGTGGCCTGGAGTGTGTGTGTGGGCTGGCCGGGACTAGCCTGGAGTGTGTGTGTGGGCTGGCCGGGAATGGCCTGGAGTGTGTGAGTGGGCTGGCCGGGAGTGGTCTGGAGTGTGTGTGTGGGCTGGCCGGGAGTGGCCTGGAGTGTGTGTGTGGGCTGGCCGGGAGTGGCCTGGAGTGTGTGTGTGGGCTGGCCGGGAGTGGCCTGGATTGTGTGTGTGGGCTGGCCGGGAGTGGCCTGGAGTGTGTGTGTGGGCTGGCCGGGAGTGGTCTGGAGTGTGTGTGTGGGCTGCCCGGGAGTGGCCTGGAGTGTGTGTGTGGGCTGGCCGGGAGTGGCCTGGAGTGTTTGTGGGCTGGCCGGGAGTGGCCTGGAGTGTGTGTGTGGGCTGGCCGGGAGTGGCCGGGAGTGTGTGTGTGGGCTGGCCGGGAGTGGCCGGGAGTGTGTGTGTGGGCTGGCCGGGAGTGACCTGGAGTGTGTGTGTGGGCTGGCCGGGAGTGGCCTGGCCTGGAGTGTGTGTGTGGGCTGGCCGGGAGTGGCCTTGAGAGTGTGTGTGGGCTGGACGGGAGTGGCCTGGAGTGTGTGTGTGGGCTGGCCGGGAGTGACCTGGAGTGTGTGTGTGGGCTGGCCGGGGGTGGCCTGGAGTGTGTGTGTGGGCTGGCCGGGAGTGGCCTGGAGTGTGTGTGTGGGCTGGCCGGGAGTGACCTGGCCTGGACTGTGTGTGTGTGGGCTGGCCGGGAGTGGCCTGGAGTGTGAGTGTGGGCTGGCCGGGAGTGGCCTGGAGAGTGTGTGTGGGCTGGCCGGGAGTGACCTGGAGTGTGTGTGTGGGCTGGCCGGGGGTGGCCTGGAGTGTGTGTGTGGGCTGGCCGGGAGTGGCCTGGAGTGTGTGTGTGGGCTGGCCGGGAGTGGCCTGGAGTGTGTGTGTGGGCTGGCCGGGAGTGGCCGGGAGTGTGTGTGGGCTGGCCGGGAGTGGCCTGGAGTGTGTGTGTGGGCTGGCCGGGAGTGGCCTGGAGTGTGTGTGTGGGCTGGCCGGGAGTGGCCTGGAGTGTGTGTGTGGGCTGGCCGGGAGTGGCCTGGAGTGTGTGTGTGGGCTGGCCGGGAGTGGCCTGGAGTGTGTGTGTGGGCTGGCCGGGAGTGGCCTGGAGTGTGTGTGTGGGCTGGCCGGGAGTGTCCTGGAGTGTGTGTGTGGGCTTGCCGGGAGTGGCTTGGAGTGTGTGTGTGGGCTGGCCGGGAATGGCCTGGAGTGTGTGTGTGGGCTGGCCGGGAGTGTCCTGGAGTGTGTGTGTGGGCTGGCCGGGAGTGGCTTGGAGTGTGTGTGTGGGCTGGCCGGGAGTGGCCTGGAGTGTGTGTGTGGGCTGGCCGGGAGTGGCCTGGAGTGTGTGTGTGGGCTGGCCGGGAGTGGCCTGGAGTGTTTGTGGGCTGGCCGGGAGTGGCCTGGCCTGGAGTGTGTGTGTGGGCTGGCCGGGAGTGGCCTTGAGAGTGTGTGTGGGCTGGACGGGAGTGGCCTGGAGAGTGTGTGTGGGCTGGCCGGGAGTGACCTGGAGTGTGTGTGTGGGCTGGCCGGGGGTGGCCTGGAGTGTGTGTGTGGGCTGGCCGGGAGTGGCCTGGAGTGTGTGTGTGGGCTGGCCGGGAGTGGCCTGGAGTGTGTGTGTGGGCTGGCCGGGAGTAGCCTGGAGTGTGAGTGTGGGCTGGCCGGGAGTGGCCTGGAGAGTGTGTGTGGGCTGGCCGGGGGTGGCCTGGAGTGTGTGTGTGGTCTGGCCGGGAGTGGCCTGGAGTGTGTGTGTGGACTGGCCGGGAGTGGCCTGGAGTGTGTGTGGGCTGGCCGGGAGTGGCCTGGAGTGTGTGTGTGGGCTGGCCGAGAGTGGCCTGGAGTGTGTGTGTGGGCTGGCCGGGAGTGGCCTGGAGTGTGTGTGGGCTGGCCGGGAGTGGCCTGGCCTGGAGAGTGTGTGTGGGCTGGCCGGGAGTGGCCTGGAGTGTGTGTGGGCTGGCCGGGAGTGGCGTGGCCTGGAGTGTGTGTGTGGGCTGGCCGGGAGTGGCCTGGAGTGTGTGTGTGGGCTGGCCGGGAGTGGCCTGGAGTGTGTGTGTGGGCTGGTCGGGAGTGGCCTGGAGTGTGTGTGTCTGGGCTGGCCGGGAGTGGCCTGGAGTGTGTGTGTGGGCTGGCCGGGAGTGGCCTGGAGTGTGTGTGTGGGCTGGTCGGGAGTGGCCTGGAGTGTGAGTGTGGGCTGGCCGGGTGTGGCCTGGCCTGGAGTGTGTGTGTGGACTGGCCGGGAGTGGCCTGGAGTGTGAGTGTGCACTGGCCGGGAGTGGCCTGGAGTGTGAGTGTGCACTGGCCGGGAGTGGCCTGGAGTGTGTGTGTGGGCTGGCCGGGAGTGACCTGGAGTGTGTGTGTGGGCTGGCCGGGAGTGGCCTGGAGTGTGTGTGTGGGCTGGTCGGGAGTGGCCTGGAGTGTGAGTGTGCACTGGCTGGGAGTGACCTGGAGTGTGTGTGTGGGCTGGCCGGGAGTGGCCTGGAGTGTGTGTGTGGGCTGGCCGGGAGTGGCCTGGAGTGTGTGTGTGGGCTGGTCGGCAGTGGCCTGGAGTGTGAGTGTGGGCTGGCCGGGTGTGGCCTGGAGAGCGTGTGTGGGCTGGCCGGGAGTGGCCTGGAGTGTGTGTGTGGGCTGGCCGGGAGTGGCCTGGAGTGTGTGTGGGCCGGCCGGCAGTGGCCTGGAGTGTGTGTGTGGGCTGGCCGAGAGTGGCCTGGAGTATGTGTGTGGGCTGGCCGGGAGTGGCCTGGAGTGTGTGTGTGGGCTGGCCGTTGTGGCCTGGCCTGGAGTGTGTTTGTGGGCAGGCCGGGACTGGCCTGGAGTGTGTGTGTGGACTGGCCGGGAGTGGCCTGGAGTGTGTGTGTGGGCTGGCCGGGAGTGGTCTGGAGTGTGTGTGTGGGCTGGCCGTGAGTGGCCTGGATTGGGTGTGTGGGCTGGCCGGGAGTGGCCTTGAGTGTGTGTGTGGGCTGGCCGGGAGTGGCCTGGAGTATGTGTGTGGGCTGGTCGGGAGTGGCTTGGAGTGTGTGTGTGGGCTAGACGGGAGTGGCCTGGAGTGTGTGTGTGGGCTGGCCGTGAGTGGCCTGGATTAGGTGTGTGGGCTGGCCGGGAGTGGCCTTGAGTGTGTGTGTGGGCTGGCCGGGAGTGGCCTGGAGTATGTGTGTGGGCTGGCCGGGAGTGGCTTGGAGTGTGTGTGTGGGCTAGACGGGAGTGGCCTGGAGTGTGTGTGTGGGCTGGCCGGGAGTGGCCTGGAGTGTGTGTGTGGGCTGGCCGGGAGTGACCTGGCCTGGAGTGTGTGTGTGGTCTGGTCGGGAGTAGCCTAGCCTGGAGTGTGTGTGTGGGCTGGCAGGGAGTGGCCGGGAGTGTGTGTATGGGCTGGTCGGGAGTGATTGGAGTGTGTGTGTGGGCTGGCCGGGAGTGGCCTGGAGTGTGTGTGTGGGCCGGCAGGGAGTGGCCTGGAGTGTGTGTGTGGGCTGGCCGGGAGTGGCCTGGAGTGTGTGTGCGGGCTGGCCGGGAGTGGCCTGGAGTGTGTGTGTGGACTGGCCGGGAGTGGTCTGGAGTGTGTGTGTGGGCTGGCCGGGAGTGGCCTGGAGTGAGTGTGTGGGCTGGCCGGGAGTGGCCTGGATTGTGTGTGTGGGCTGGCCGGGAGCGGCCTGGAGTGTGTGTGTGGGCTGGCCGGGAGTGGCCTGGAGTGTGTGTGTGGGCTGGCCGGGAGTGGCCTGGAGTACGTGTGTGGGCTGGCCGGGAGTGGCCTGGAGTGTGTGGGTGGGCTAGCCGGCGGTGGCCTGGAGTGTGTGTGTGGGCTGGCCGGGAGTGGCCTGGAGTGTGTGTGTGGGCTGGCCGGGAGTGACCTGGCCTGGAGTGTGTGTGTGGGCTGGTCGGGAGTAGCCTGGCCTGGGGTGTGTGTGTGGGCTGGCCGGGAGTGGCCTGGAGTGTTTGTGTGGGCTGGCCGGGAGTGACCTGGAGTGTGTGTGTGGGCTGGCCGGCAGTGGCCTGGAGTGTGTGTGTGGGCTGGCCGGGAGTGGCCTGGAGTGTGTGTGTGGGCTGGCCGGGAGTGGCCTGGAGTGTGAGTGTGGGCTGGTCGGGAGTGGCCTGGACTGTGTGTGTGGGCTGGCCGGGAGTGGCCTGGAGTGTGTGTGGGCTGGCCGGGAGTGGCCTGGAGTGTGTGAGTGGGCTGGCCGGGAGTGGCCTGGAGTGTGTGTGTGGGCTGGCCGGGAGTGGCCTGGAGTGTGTGTGTGGGCTGGTCGGGAGTGGCCTGGAGTGTGTGTGTGGGCTGGCCGGGAGTGGCTTGAAGTGTGTGTGTGGGCTGGCCGGGAGTAGCCTGGAGTCTGTGTGTGAGCTGGCCGGGAGTAGCCTGGAGTGTGTGTGTGGGCTGGCCGGGAGTGGCCTGGAGTGTGTGTGTGGGCTGGCCGGGAGTGGCCTGGAGTGTGTGTGTGGGCTGGCCGGGAGTGGCCTGGAGTGTGTGTGCGGGCTGGCCGGGAGTGGCCTGGAGTGTGTGTGTGGGCTGGTCGGGAGTGGCTTGAAGTGTGTGTGTGGGCTGGCCGGGAGTAGCCTGGAGTCTGTGTGTGAGAGGCCGGGAGTGGCCTGGAGTGTGTGTGTGGGCTGGCCGGGAGTGGCCAGGAGTGTGTGTGTGGGCTGGCCGGGAGTAGCCTGGAGTGTGTGTGTGGGCCGGCAGGGAGTGGCCTGGAGTGTGTGTGTGGGCTGGCCGGGAGTGGCCTGGAGTGTGTGTGCGGGCTGGCCGGGAGTGGCCTGGAGTGTGTGTGTGGGCCGGCAGGGAGTGGCCTGGAGTGTGTGTGTGGGCTGGCCGGGAGTGGCCTGGAGTGTGTGTGCGGGCTGGCCGGGAGTGGCCTGGAGTGTGTGTGTGGACTGGCCGGGAGTGGTCTGGAGTGTGTGTGTGGGCTGGCCGGGAGTGGCCTGGAGTGAGTGTGTGGGCTGGCCGGGAGTGGCCTGGATTGTGTGTGTGGGCTGGCCGGGAGCGGCCTGGAGTGTGTGTGTGGGCTGGCCGGGAGTGGCCTGGAGTGTGTGTGTGGGCTGGCCGGGAGTGGCCTGGAGTACGTGTGTGGGCTGGCCGGGAGTGGCCTGGAGTGTGTGGGTGGGCTAGCCGGGAGTGGCCTGGAGTGTGTGTGTGGGCTGGCCGGGAGTGGCCTGGAGTGTGTGTGTGGGCTGGCCGGGAGTGACCTGGCCTGGAGTGTGTGTGTGGGCTGGTCGGGAGTAGCCTGGCCTGGGGTGTGTGTGTGGGCTGGCCGGGAGTGGCCTGGCCTGGAGTGTGTGTGTGGGCTGGCCGGGAGTGGCCTGGAGTGTTTGTGTGGGCTGGCCGGGAGTGACCTGGAGTGTGTGTGTGGGCTGGCCGGGAGTGGCCTGGAGTGTGTGTGTGGGCTGGCCGGGAGTGGCCTGGAGTGTGTGTGTGGGCTGGCCGGCAGTGGCCTGGAGTGTGTGTGTGGGCTGGCCGGGAGTGGCCTGGAGTGTGTGTGTGGGCTGGCCGGGAGTGGCCTGGAGTGTGAGTGTGGGCTGGTCGGGAGTGGCCTGGACTGTGTGTGTGGGCTGGCCGGGAGTGGCCTGGAGTGTGTGTGGGCTGGCCGGGAGTGGCCTGGAGTGTGTGAGTGGGCTGGCCGGGAGTGGCCTGGAGTGTGTGTGTGGGCTGGCCGGGAGTGGCCTGGAGTGTGTGTGTGGGCTGGTCGGGAGTGGCCTGGAGTGTGTGTGTGGGCTGGCCGGGAGTGGCTTGAAGTGTGTGTGTGGGCTGGCCGGGAGTAGCCTGGAGTCTGTGTGTGAGCTGGCCGGGAGTAGCCTGGAGTGTGTGTGTGGGCTGGCCGGGAGTGGCCTGGAGTGTGTGTGTGGGCTGGCCGGGAGTGGCCTGGAGTGTGTGTGTGGGCTGGCCGGGAGTGGCCTGGAGTGTGTGTGCGGGCTGGCCGGGAGTGGCCTGGAGTGTGTGTGTGGGCTGGTCGGGAGTGGCTTGAAGTGTGTGTGTGGGCTGGCCGGGAGTAGCCTGGAGTCTGTGTGTGAGAGGCCGGGAGTGGCCTGGAGTGTGTGTGTGGGCTGGCCGGGAGTGGCCAGGAGTGTGTGTGTGGGCTGGCCGGGAGTAGCCTGGAGTGTGTGTGTGGGCTGGCCGGGAGTGGCCTGGAGTGTGTGTGTGGGCTGGCCGGGAGTGGCCAGGAGTGTGTGTGTGGGCATGCCGGGAGTGGCCAGGAGTGTGTGTGTGGGCTGGCCGGGAGTGGCCTGGAGTGTGTGTGTGGGCTGGCCCGGAGTGGCCTGGAGTGTGTGTGTGGGATGGCCGGGAGTGGCCTGGAGTGTGTGTGGGTGGCCGGGAGTGGCCTGGAGTGTGTGTAGGCTGGCCGGGAGTGGCCTGGAGTGTGTGTGTGGGATGGCCGGGAGTGGCCTGGAGTGTGTGTGTGGCTGGCCGGGAGTGGCCTGGAGTGTGTGTGTGGGCTGGCCGGGAGTGGCTTGGCCTGGAGTGTAAGTGTGGGCTGGCCAGGAGTGGCCTGGCCTGGAGTGTGAGTGTGGACTGCCCGGGAGTGACCTGGAGTGTGTGTGTGGGCTGCCGGGAGTGGCCTGGCCTGGAGTGTGAGTGTGGGCTGCCGGGAGTGGCCTGGCCTGGAGTGTGAGTGTCGACTGGCAGGGAGTGGCCTGGAGTGTGTGTGTGGGCTGGCCGGGAGTGGCCTGGAGTGTGTGTGTGGGCTGGCCGGGAGTGGCCTGGAGTGTGTGTGTGGGCTGGCCGGTAGTGGCCTGGAGTGTGTGTGTGGGCTGGCCGGGAGTGGCCTGGAGTGTGTGTGTGGGCTGGTCGGGAGTGGCATGAAGTGTGTGTGTGGGCTGGCCGGGAGTAGCCTGGAGTCTGTGTGTGAGAGGCCGGGAGTGGCCTGGAGTGTGTGTGTGGGCTGGCCGGGAGTGGCCAGGAGTGTGTGTGTGGGCTGGCCGGGAGTAGCCTGGAGTGTGTGTGTGGGCTGGCCGGGAGTGGCCTGGAGTGTGTGTGTGGGCTGGCCGGGAGTGGCCAGGAGTGTGTGTGTGGGCTGGCCGGGAGTGGCCAGGAGTGTGTGTGTGGGCTGGCCGGGAGTGGCCTGGAGTGTGTGTGTGGGCTGGCCCGGAGTGGCCTGGAGTGTGTGTGTGGGATGGCCGGGAGTGGCCTGGAGTGTGTGTGTAGGCTGGCCGGGAGTGGCCTGGAGTGTGTGTGTGGGATGGCCGGGAGTGGCCTGGAGTGTGTGTGTGGCTGGCCGGAAGTGGCCTGGAGTGTGTGTGTGGGCTGGCCGGGAGTGGCTTGGCCTGGAGTGTAAGTGTGGGCTGGCCAGGAGTGGCCTGGCCTGGAGTGTGAGTGTGGACTGCCCGGGAGTGACCTGGAGTGTGTGTGTGGGCTGCCGGGAGTGGCCTGGCCTGGAGTGTGAGTGTGGGCTGCCGGGAGTGGCCTGGCCTGGGTAGCATATCATTATATACAGTGGTCTCGGGCTAGTCTATCATTATATACAGAGGTCCCTGGGCAGTATATCATTATTGACAGTGGTCCCTGGGTAGTATATCATTATTTACAGTGGTCTCTGTGCAGAATATCATTATTTAAAGTGGCCCCTGGGCAGTATATCATTATTTACATTGGTCCCTGGGCAGTATATCTTTATATACAGTGGCCCCTGCGCAGTATATCATTATTGACAGTGGTCCCTGGGTAGTATATCATTATTTACAGTGGCCTCTGTGCAGAATATCATTATTTACAGTAGTCCCTAGGTGGTATGTCATGACTTACAGAGTTCACTGGGTTGTATTTCATTATTTACAGTGGTCTCTGTGCAGAATATCATTATATACAGTGGTTCCTGGGTAGTATGTCATTACTTACAGTGGTCCCTGGGTAGAATATCATTATCTTCAGCGGTTCCTGGCTTGTATACCATTATTTACAGTGGCCTTGGGGAGGTAGCATCATTTACAGTGGCCACTGGATAGTATTTCATTAGTTACAGTGGTCCCTGGGCAGTATATTATTATTTACAGTGGTCCTTGGATAGTGCATCATTATTTACAGTGATCCCAGGGTAGATTATTATCATTTGCAAAGGTCCTTTGGTAGTACAGCATTTTTTACACGGGTCCCTGAGTAGTATCTCATTCTTTACAGTGGTCCCTGGGAAGCATATCGTTATTTACAGTGGTCCCTGTGTAGTAAATCATTATGCACAGCGGTCCCTGGGTAGAATAACATTATATACAGTGGTCCCTGGATAGTATACCATTATTTACAGTGGTCCCTGGGTAGTATACCATTATTTACAGTGGTCCCTGGGTAGTATACCATTATTTACAGTGGTCCCTGGATAGTATATCATTATCTGCAGTGGTCCCTGGGTAGTATATCATTATTTACTGTGGTCCCTGGGTAGTATCTCATTATTTACAAGGGTCCCTGAGCGGTATATCAGTATCTACAATGGTCCCTGGGTATTATCTCATTACTTACAGTGGTCCCTGGGGAGAATAACTTTATTTGCAGTGGTCTCTGGGTAGTATATCATTATTTACAGTGGTCCCTGGGTAGTATATCATTATTTACAGTGGTCCCTGGGTATTATCTCATTATTTACTGTGGTCCCTGGGTAGTATATCATTATTTACTGTGGTCCCTGGGTATTATCTCATTATTTACTGTGGTCCCTGTGGAGAATATCATTATTTACAGTGGTCTTTGGTTAGTATATTCGTATCTACAATGGTCCCTGGGTAGTATCTCATTATTCACTGTGGTCCCTGGGTTGTATCTCATTATTTACTGTGGTCCCTGTGGAGAATATCATTATTTACAGTGGTCTCTGGGTAGTATATACGTATCTACAATGGTCCCTGGGAAGTATCTCATTATTTACTGTGGTCCCTGGGTAGTATATCATTATTTACTGTGGTCCCAGGGTAGTATCTCATTATTCACTGTGGTCCCAGGGTAGTATCTCATTATTTACTGTGGTCCCTGGGTAGTATATCATTATTTACTGTGGTCCCAGGGTAGTATCTCATCATTTACAATGGTCCCTGAGTGGTATATCAGTATCTACAATGGTCCCTGGGTATTATCTCATTATTTACTGTGGTCCCTGTGGAGAATATCATTATTTACAGTGGTCTTTGGTTAGTATATTCGTATCTACAATGGTCCCTGGGTAGTATCTCATTATTCACTGTGGTCCCTGGGTTGTATCTCATTATTTACTGTGGTCCCTGTGGAGAATATCATTATTTACAGTGGTCTCTGGGTAGTATATACGTATCTACAATGGTCCCTGGGAAGTATCTCATTATTTACTGTGGTCCCTGGGTAGTATATCATTATTTACTGTGGTCCCAGGGTAGTATCTCATTATTCACTGTGGTCCCAGGGTAGTATCTCATTATTTACTGTGGTCCCTGGGTAGTATATCATTATTTACTGTGGTCCCAGGGTAGTATCTCATCATTTACAATGGTCCCTGAGTGGTATATCAGTATCTACAATGGTCCCTGGGTAATATATCATTATTTACAGTGCTCCCTGGGTATAATCTCATTATTTACTGTGGTTTGGGGAGAATATCTTTATTTGCAGTGGTCCCTGGGAAGTATATCATTATTTAGAGTGGTCCCTGGGTAGTATATCATTATTTACAGTGGTCCCTGGGTATTATCTCATTATTTACTGTGGTCCCTGTGGAGAATATCATTATTTACAGTGGTCTTTGGGTAGTATATCCGTATCTACAATGGTCCCTGGGTAGTATCTAATTATTCACTGTGGTCCCTGGGTTGTATCTCATTATTTACTGTGGTCCCTGTGGAGAATATCATTACTTACAGGGGTCCCTGGGTAGTATCTCATTATTTACAATGGACTCTGGATGGTGTATTTTTAATTACAGTGTTTCCTCGGTAGTGTATCTTTATTTAGAGTTGTCGCTGGATGGTATAACATTATTTACAGTGGTCCCAGGGTGGTATATCATTATTTATCGTGAACCCTGGATAGTATATCAGAAACTACAATGGTCCCTGGGTAGTATATTATTATTTACACTGGTCACTGGGTAGTATATCATTATTTATACTGGTTACTGGGCAGTATATCATTATTTATTGTGGTCCCTGTGAAGAATATGATTATTTACAGTGGTCCCAGGTTAGTATATCATTATTTAGCGTGATCCCTGGGTAGTATCTCATTATTTACAATGGATTCTGGATGTTGTATCTTTAATTACAGTGGTCCCTCGGTAGTATATTTTTATTTAGATTTGTCACTGGATAGTATATCATTATTTACAGTGCTACCAGGGTAGTATATAATTATTTATTGTGGTCCCTGTGGAGAATATCATTATTTACACTGGTCACTGGATAGTATATCATTATTTACAGTGCTCCCAGGGTAGTATATAATTATTTATTGTGGTCCCTGTGAAGAATATGATTATTTACAGTGGTCCCAGGGTAGTATATCATTATTTACAGTGGCCGTGGGTAGTATATCATTATTTACAGTGCTCCCAGGGTAGTATATCATTATTTACAGTGGTCAACCGGGACCTGGGATTCATGTCACATTACATTCATCCCCCACCATCTGGCCTGCGAAATCACACCAACTGTCCTGGCTTGATGCAATTCACATCTCGTTAACCTGAGGTTACCCCATCTCTGGATCTGTAAAGATTTAATCACCTGCTAATGGTCGCATTCCAAGCATTGTTTGGCATCTTTGAATTTGTCTATATATGTGTTTCTGGATCATACCTCTTCATTCACCTGAGGAAGGAGCAGCGCTCCGAAAGCTAGTGACATCGAAACAAACCTGTTGGACTTTAACCTGGTGTTGTAAGACTTTGTATTATTTACAGTGGCCGTGGGTAGTATATCATTATTTACAGTTCCCATGGGTAGTATATCATTATTTACAGTGGTCCCTTGATAGTGGATGATTATTTCCAATGGTCCCGATGTAGTATCTCATTGTTTACAGTGGTCTCTGGGCGGAATATCATTATTTACAGTGGTCCCTGGGCAGAATATCATTATTTACAGTGGTCACTGGTTAGAATATCATTATTTACAGTGGTCCCATGGTAGTATATCATTATTTACAGTGGTCCCTGGGTAGAATATCATTATTTACAGTGGTCACTGGTTAGAATATCATTATTTACAGTGGTCCCATGGTAGTATATCATTATTTACAGTGGTCCCTGGGTAGAATATCATTATTTACAGTAGTCCCTGGGTAGAATATCATTATTTACAGTGGTCCCTGTGTAGTATTTCATTATCTTCAGTGGTCCCTGGGTAGAATATCATTATTTACAGTTGTCCCTGGGTAGAATATCATTATTTACAGTGGTCCCTGGGTAGTATATCAACATTTACAGTGGTCCCTGGGTAGAATATCATTATTTGCAGTGGTCCCTGGGTAGTATATCAATATTTACAGTGGTCCCTGGGTAGAATATCATTATTTACTGTGGTCCCAGGGTAGCATCTCATTATTTACTGTGGTTCCAGGGTAGTATCTCATTATTTACAATGGTCCCTGTGTGGTATAATAGTATCTACAATGGTCCCTGGGTATTATCTCATTATTTACTGTGGTCAATGCGCAGTATATCATTATTTACTGTGGTCCCAGGGTAGTATCTCATCATTTACAATGGTCCCTGAGTGGTATATCAGTATCTACAATGGTCCCTGGGTATTATCTCATTATTTACTGTGGTCCCAGGGTAGTATTCATTATTTACAGTGGCCGTGGGTAGTATATCATTATTTACAGTGCTCCCAGGGTAGTATATCATTATTTACAGTGGTCAACCGGGACCTGGGATTCATGTCACATTACATTCATCCCCCACCATCTGGCCTGCGAAATCACACCAACTGTCCTGGCTTGATGCAATTCACACCTCGTTAACCTGGGGTTACCCCATCTCTGGATCTGTAAAGATTTAATCACCTGCTAATGGTCGCATTCCAAGCATTGTTTGGCATCTTTGAATTTGTCTATATCGAAACAAACCTATTGGACTTTAACCTGGTGTTGTAAGACTTTGTATTATTTACAGTGGCCGTGGGTAGTATATCATTATTTACAGTGGTCCCTGGGTAGAATGTCATTATTTACAGTGGTCCCTGTGTAGTATTTCATTATGTTCAGTGGTCCCTGGGTAGAATATCATTATTTACAGTTGTCCCTGGGTAGAATATCATTATTTACAGTGGTCCCTGGGTAGTATATCAACATTTACAGTGGTCCCTGGGTAGTATATCATTATTTACAGTGGTCCCTGGGTAGAATATCATTATTTACAGTGGTTCCTGGGTAGAATGTCATTATTTACAGTGGTCCCTGTGTAGTATTTCATTATGTTCAGTGGTCCCTGGGTAGAATATCATTATTTACAGTTGTCCCTGGGTAGAATATCATTATTTACAGTGGTCCCTGGGTAGTATATCAACATTTACAGTGGTCCCTGGGTAGAATATCATTATTTGCAGTGGTCCCTGGGTAGTATATCAATATTTACAGTGGTCTCTGGGTAGAATATCATTATTTACAGTGGTCCCTGGGTATTATATCATTGTTTACAGTGGTCCCTGGGTAGAATATCATTATTTACAGTGGTCCCTGGGTATTATATTATTGTTTACAGTGGTCCCTGTGTAGAATATCATTATTTACAGTGGTCCCTGGGTAATACATCATTATTTACATTGGTCCCTGTGTCATGTTTCAATATTTACAGTGGACCCTAGGTAGAATATCATTATTTACACTGGTTCCTGGGATATAAATTATTATTTACTGTCGTACTTGGATAGTATACCAATATTTACAGTGGTCCCTGGGTAGAATATCATTATTTACAGTGGTCCCCTGGTAGTATTTCATGATTTACAGTGGTCCCTGGGTAGTACATCATTATATACAGTGGTCCCTGAGCAGTATATCATTATTTACACTGGCTCCTGGGATATTAATTATTATTTACTGTGGTACTTGGATAGTATATCAATATTTACAGTGGACCCCGAGTAGAATCTCATTTTTTACAATGTACCCTGGGTAGTATATCATTATTTACCGTGATCCCTGGGTAGTATATCATTATTTACAGTGGTCCCTGTGTAGTATACTATTATTTACATTGGCTGTGGTCAGTTATCATCATTTACAGTGGTCACTGGATAGTATTTCATTATTTACAGTGGCGCCAGGGCAGTATATCATTATTTTCAGTGGACCGTGGGCAGTATATCTTTATTTATAGTGTTCCCTGGGGAGTATATCATTACTTACAGTGGACCATGGGTATCATGTCCAATATACAGTCGTCCCTGCGCTGTATATCATTATTTTCAGTGGGCCCCTGGTAGTATTTCATTATTTACAGTGGTCCCTGAGCAGTATATCATTATTTACAGTTGTCCCTGGGTAGGATATCATTATTTACAGTTGTCCATGGATAGTATATCTTTATTTACTGTAGCCCCTGGGTAGTATATCATTTTCAACAGTGGTCCCTGCGTAGTATATCGTTATTTACCGTGGTCCCAGGGTGGTATATCACGATTTACAGTGGGCCCTGGACAGTATGTCATCAATTATAGTGTGCACTGTGCAGTACATCTTCATTCACAGTGGTCCATGGGCAGTATATCATTATTTACAGTGGTCACTGGGCAATATATCATTAAGCACAGTGGACTCTGGGCAGTCTACCATTATTTACAGTGGTCCCTGGGTAGTATATCATTATTTACTGTGGTCCCAGGGTAGTATCTCATTATTTACTGTGGTCCCAGAGTAGTATCTCA
The DNA here is from genome assembly GCF_047496885.1 of Scyliorhinus torazame. Lineage (NCBI taxonomy): Eukaryota > Metazoa > Chordata > Chondrichthyes > Carcharhiniformes > Scyliorhinidae > Scyliorhinus > Scyliorhinus torazame. The sequence continues at coordinate 406,275 of NW_027307826.1, forward strand.
TTATTTACAATGGTCCCTGTGTGGTATAATAGTATCTACAATGGTCCCTGGGTATTATCTCATTATTTACTGTGGTCCCTGGGATGTATATCATTATTTACTGTGGTCCCAGGGTAGTATCTCATCATTTACAATGGTCCCTGAGTGTTATATCAGTATCTACAATGGTCCCTGGGTATTTTCTCATTATTTACTGTGGTCCCTGGGGAGAATATCATTATTTACATTGGTCTCTGGGTAGTATATCATTATTTACACTGGTCCCTGGGTAGTATATCATTATTTACAGTGGTCTCTGAGTGGTATATCAGTATCTACAATGGTCCCTGGGTATTATCTCATTATTTACTGTGGTCGCTGGGTAGTACATCATTATTTACTGTGGTCCCAGGGTAGTATCTTATTATTTACAGTGGTCCCTGAGTGGTATATCAGTATCTACAATGGTCCCTGGGTATTTTCTCATTATTTACTGTGGTCCCTGGGGAGAATATCATTATTTACATTGGTCTCTGGGTAGTATATCATTATTTACACTGGTCCCTGGGTAGTATATCATTATTTACAGTGGTCTCTGAGTGGTATATCAGTATCTACAATGGTCCCTGGGTATTATCTCATTATTTACTGTGGTCGCTGGGTAGTACATCATTATTTACTGTGGTCCCAGGGTAGTATCTCATTATTTACAGTGGTCCCTGAGTGGTATATCAGTATCTACAACGGTCCCTGGGTATTATCTCATTACTTACAGTGGTCCCTGGGTAGTATCTCATTATTTACAGTGGTCCCTGGGTAGTATCTCATTATTTACAGTGGTCTCTGGGGAGTATATTCTGATCTACAATGGTCCCTGGGTATTAACTCATTATTTGCAGTGGTTTGGGGAGAATATCATTATTTACAGTGGTCCCTATGTAGTATATCATTGTTTACAGTGGTCCCTGGGTAGAGTATCAGGATCTACAATGGTCCCTGGGTAATATATCATTATTTACAGTGGTCCCTGGGTATAATCTCATTATTTACTGTGGTTTGGGGAGAATATCATTATTTGCAGTGGTCCATGGGAAGTATATTATTATTTAGAGTGGTCCCTGGGTAGAGTATCAGGATCTACAATGGTCCCTGGGTAATATATCATTATTTACAGTGGTCCCTGGGTATTATCTCATTATTTACTGTGGTCCCTGGTAGTATATCATTATTTACAGTGGTCCCTGGGTATTATCTCATTATTTACTGTGGTCCCTGGGTTGTATCTCATTATTTACAATGGTCCCTGTGTGGTATAATAGTATCTACAATGGTCCCTGGGTATTATCTCATTATTTACTGTGGTCCCTGGGATGTATATCATTATTTACTGTGGTCCCAGGGTAGTATCTCATCATTTACAATGGTCCCTGAGTGGTATATCAGTATCTACAATGGTCCCTGGGTATTTTCTTATTCTTTACTGTGGTCCCTGGGGAGTATATCATTATTTACATTGGTCTCTGGGTAGTATATCATTATTTACAGTGGTCCCTGGGTAGTATATCATTATTTACAGTGGTCCCTGAGTGGTATATCATTATCTACAATGGTCCCTGGGTATTATCTCATTATTTACTGTGGTCGCTGGGTAGGACATCATTATTTACTATGGTCCCAGGGTAGTATCTCATTATTTACAGTGGTCCCTGAGTGGTATATCAGTATCTACAATGGTCTCTGGGTATTATCTCATTACTTACAGTGGTCCCTGGGTAGTATCTCATTATTTACAGTGGTCTCTGGGGAGTATATTCTGATCTACAATGGTCCTTGGGTATTAGCTCATTATTTGCAGTGGTTTGGGGAGAATATCATTATTTACAGTGGTCCCTAGGTAGTATATCATTATTTACAGTGGTCCCGGGGTAGAGTATCAGGATCTACAATCGTCCCTGGGTAATATATCATTATTTACAGTGGCCCCTAGGTATAATCTCATTATTTACTGTGGTTTGGGGAGAATATCATTCTTTGCAGTGGTCCCTGGGAAGTATATCATTATTTAGAGTGGTCCCTGGGTAGAGTATCAGGATCTACAATGGTCCCTGGGTAATATATCATTATTTACAGTGGTCCCTGGGTATTATCTCATTATTTACTGTGGTCCCTGGGTAGTATATCATTATTTACAGTGGTCCCTGGGTATTATCTCATTATTTACTGTGGTCCCTGGGTTGTATCTCATTATTTACTGTGGTCCCTGTGGAGAATATCATTATTTACAGTGGTCTCTGGGTAGTATATACGTATCTACAATGGTCCCTGGGAAGTATCTCATCATTTACTGTGGTCCCTGGGTAGTATATCATTATTTACAGTGGTCCCTGGGTATTATCTCATTATTTACTGTGGTCCCTGGGTTGTATATCATTATTTACAGTGGACCCTGGGTAGAATATCATTACTTACAGTGGTCCCTGGGTAGTATCTCATTATTTACAATGGACTCTGGATGGTGTATCTTTAATTACAGTGTTTCCTCGGTAGTGTATCTTTATTTAGAGTTGTCGCTGGATGGTATAACATTATTTACAGTGGTCCCAGGGTGGTATATCATTATTTACCGTGAACCCTGGATAATATATCAGTAACTACAATGGTCCCTGGGTAGTATATCATTATTTACACTGGTCGCTGGGTAGTATATCATTATTTATACTGGTTACTGGGCAGTATATCATTATTTATTGTGGTCCCTGTGAAGAATATGATTATTTACAGTGGTCCCAGGGTAGTATGTCATGATTTACCGTGAACCCTGGATAGTATATCAGTAACTACAATGGTCCCTGGATAGTATATCATTATTTACACTGGTCGCTGGGTAGTATATCATTATTTATACTGGTTACTGGGCAGTATATCATTATTTATTATGGCCCCTGTGAAGAATATGATTATTTACAGTTGTCCCAGGGCAGTATATCATTATTTACACTGGTCACTGGGTAGTATATCATTATTTAATACTGGTTACTGGGCAGTATATCATTATTTATTGTGGTCCCTGTGAAGAATATGATTATTTACAGTGGTCCCAGGGAAGTATATCATTATTTAGCGTGATCCCTGGGTAGTATCTCATTATTTACAATGGATTCTGGATGTTGTATCTTTAATTGCAGTGGTCCCTCGGAAGTATATTTTTATTTAGATTTGTCACTGGATAGTACATCATTATTTACAGTGCTCCCAGGGTAGTATATAATTATTTATTGTGGTCCCTGTGAAGAATATCATTATTTACAGTGGTGCCAGTGTAGTATATCATTATTTACAGTGGTCAACCGGGACCTGGGATTCATGTCGCATTACATTCATCCCCCACCATCTGGCCTGCAAAATCCTACCAACTGTCCTGGCTTGACACAATTCACACCTCTTTAACCTGGTGATACCCTATCTCTGGATCTGTAAAGATTTAATCACCTGCTAATGGTCGCATTCCAAGCATTGTTTGGCATCTTTGAATTTGTCTATATGTGTTTCTGGAACATACCTCTTCATTCACCTGAGGAAGGAGCAGCGCTCCGAAAGCTAGTGACATCGAAACAAACCTGTTGGACTTTAACCTGGTGTTGTAAGACTTCGTATTATTTACAGTGGCCGTGGGTAGTATATCATTATTTTCAGTTGCCATGGGTAGTATATCATTATTTACAGTGGTAGTGGATTGATAGTGGATGATTATTTCCAATGGTCCCGATGTAGTATATCATTATTTACAGTTGTCCCTGGCTAGAATATCATTATTTGCAGTGCTCTCTGATTGGAATATTATTATTTACAGTGGTCCTTGGGTAGTATATGAATATTTACAGTGGTCCCTGGGTAGAATATCATTATTTACAGTTGTCCCTGGGTAGTATCTCATTATTTACAGTGGTCTCTGGGCGGAATATCATTATTTACAGTGGTCCCTGGGCAGAATATCATTATTTACAGTGGTCACTTGTTAGAATATCATTATTTACAGTGGTCCCATGGTAGTATATCATTATTTATAGTGGTCCCTGGGTAGAATATCATTATTTACAGTGGTCCCTGGGTAGAATATCATTATTTACAGTGGTCCCTGGGTAGAATATCATTATTTACAGTGGTCCCTGTGTAGTATTTCATTCTGTTCAGTGGTCCCTGGGTAGAATATCATTATTTACAGTTGTCCCTGGGTAGAATATCATTATTTACAGTGGTCCCTGGGTATTATATCATTGTTTACAGTGGTCCCTGTGTAGAATATCATTATTTACAGTGGTCCCTGTGTAATGTCTCAATATTTACAGTGGTCCCTGGGTAGAATATCATTATTTACACTGGTTCCTGGGATATAATTTATTATTTACTGTGGTACTTGGATAGTATACCAATATTTACAGTGGTCCCTGGGTAGAATATCATTATTTACAGTGTTCCCTGGGTAGTATATCAATATTTACAGTGGTCCCTGCGTTGTATATCATTATTTACAGTGGGCCCCTGGTAGTATTTCATTATTTACAGTGGTCCCTGGGTAGTACATCATTATTTACAGTGGTCCCTGAGCAGTATATCATTATTTACACTGGCTCCTGGGATATTAATTATTATTTACTATGGTACTTGGATAGTATAGCAATATTTACAGTGGACCCTGGGTAGAATATCATTATTTACAATGTACCCTGGGTAGTACATTATTATTTACCGTGATCCCTGGGTAGTATATAATTATATACAGTGGTCCCTGTGTAGTATACTAGTATTTACATTGGCTGTGGGCAGTTATCATCATTTACAGTGGTCACTGGATAGTATTTCATTATTTGCAGTGGCGCCAGGGCAGTATATCATTATTTTTAGTGGACCTTGGGCAGTATATCTTTATTTATAGTGTTCCCTGGTGAGTATATCATTACTTACAGTGGACCATGGGTATCACGTCCAATATACAGTCGTCCCTGAGTTGTATATCATTATTTTCAGTGGGCCCCTGGTAGTATTTCGTTATTTACAGTGGTCCCTGAGCAGTATATCATTATTTACAGTTGTCCCTGAGCAGTATATCATTATTTACAGTTGTCCCTGGGTAGTATTTCGTTATTTACAGTGGTCCCTGAGCAGTATATCATTATTTACAGTTGTCCCTGGGTAGGATATCATTATTTACAGTGGTCCCTGAGCAGCATATCATTATTTACAGTTGTCCCTGGATAGTATATCTTTATTTACTGTAGCCCCTGGGTAGTATATCATTTTCAACAGTGGTCCCTGCGTAGTATATCGTTATTTAAAATGGTCCCAGGGTGGTATATCATGATTTACAGTGGGCCCTGGACAGTATGTCATCAATTATAGTGTGCACTGTGCAGTACATCTTCATTCACAGTGGTCCATGGGCAGTATATCATTATTTACAGTGGTCACTGGGCAATATATCATTAAGCACAGTGGTCCCTGGGCAGTATACCATTATTTACAGTGGTCCCTGTGTAGTATATAATTATTTGCAGTGGTCCCTGGGCAATATATCATTAATCACAGTGGGCTCTGTGTAGTATATCATCATTGACCGCGGTTCCTGGGAAGTATATCATTATTTACAGTGGTCCCTGGGTAGTATATCATTATTTACACAGGTCACTGGGTAGTATATCATCCTTTACAGTGGTCCGTGGATTGCATATCATTATTTACAGTTCTCCCTTGGTGATATATAATTATTTGCAGTGGTCTCTGGACGGTATATCATTATTCATAGTGGTCCCTGGGTAACATATCATTATTTACAGTGGACCCAGTGTAGTTTAGTATTATCTACAGTGGTCCCAGATTGATACATCATGATTTACAGTGGTCCCTGGATAGTATTTCATTACTGACAGTGGTCCCTCGGCAGTATATCATTATTTACAGTGGTCCCTTGATAGTGGATGATTATTTACAATGGTCCCTATGTAGTATATCATTATTTGCAGTGCTCTCTGATTAGAATATTATTATTTGCAGTGGTCCCTGGGTAGAATATCATTATCTACACTGGTCCCTGGGTAGTATATCATCATTCACAGTAGTGCCTGGGGAGTATATCATCATTTACAGTGGACCCTGGGCAGTCTGTCATAATTTACAGTGGTCCCTGTGTAGAATATCATTATTGATAGTGGTCCCTGGGTAGTATATCATTATTTACAGTGGTCCCTGAGTAGTATATCATTATTTACAGTGGTCCATGGGTAGTATATCATCATTTACAGTAGTGCCTGGGGAGTATATCATCATTTACAGTGGATCCTGGGCAGTAAGTCTTTATTTACAGTGGTCCCTCGGTAGTATATCATTATTTACAGTGTTCACTGGGTAGACTATCATTGTTTACAGTGGTCCTTGGGTCGTAAATCATTATTTACAGTGGTTCCTTGGTAGAATATCATTACTTACAGCGTTCCATGGGCACTTCACCATTATTAATAGTTGTCCATCGGTAGTATATTATATTCTGCAGTGGTCCCTGGGTAGTAAATCATTAATTACTGTAGTCCCTGGTAGAATGTCAGCATTTACAGTGGTCCCTGGTCAGAATGTCATTATTAACAGTTGTGCCTGGGTAGTACATTATTATTTGCATTTGACCCTGGGTAGAATATCATTATTTACAGTGGTCCCTGGGCAGTATATCATTATTTTCAGTGGTCTCTGTGCAGTATATCATTATTTACACTGGTCCCGGTGTAGAATATCATTATTTACAGTTGTCTCTGAGTAAAATATCATTATTTAAATTGGCCCCTGTGCTGTATATCATTATTTTTACTGTTCCCTGCATAGTTTAACATTATTTCCAGTGGTTTCTGGGAAACGTATCATTATTTACAGTGGTCCCAGGGTAGTATATAATTTTTTTGCAGTGCGCCTGTGCAGTATATCACTGTTTGCAGCCGTCCCTGGGCAGTGTATCTTTATTTACAGTGGTCCCTGAGTAGTCTATCATTATTTACATTCGTCCCTGGGTAGTCTATCATTATTTACATTCGTACCTGGGTAGTATATCATTATCTACAGTGGTCCCTGGGCAGTGTATCTATATTTACAGTGGTCCCTGAGTAGTCTATCATTATTTACATTCGTACCTGGGTAGTATATCATTATTTACAGTGGTCCCTGGGTAGTATATCATTATTTACAGTGGTCCCTGGGCAGTATATCATTATTTACAGTGGTCCCTGGGTAGTATATCATTATTTACAGTGGTCCCTGGGTAGTATATCATTATTTACATTCGTCCCTGGGTAGTCTATCATTATTTACATTCGTACCTGGGTAGTATATCATTATTTACAGTGGTCCCTGAGTAGTCTATCATTATTTACATTCGTCCCTGGGTAGTATATCATTATCTACAGTGGTCCCTGGGTGGTATATAATTATTTACAGTGGTCACTGGGTAGTAAATACTTATTTACAGTGGCCCCTGTGTAGTATGTCTTTATTTACAGTGGTCCCTGGGCAGTGTACCTTTATTTAAAGTGGTCCCTGGGTAGTATATCATTATTTGCAGTGGTCTCTGGGTAGTATATCAATATTTACAGTGGTCCCTAGGTAGTATATCATTATTTACAGTGGTCACTGGGTAGAATATCATTATTTACAGTGGTCACTGGGTAGAATATCATTGTTGACAGTGGCCCCTGGGCAGTATATCATTATTTACAGTGGTTCCTTGGTATAGTTGTCCATCGGTAGTATATTATTTTCTGCAGTGGTCCCTGGGTAGTAAATCATTATTTACTGTAGTCCCTGGTAGAATATCAGCATTTACAGTGGTCCCTGGTCAGAATGTCATTATTTACAGTTGTGCCTGGGTCGTACTTTATTATTTGCATTTGACCCTGGGTAGTATATCATTATTTACAGTGATCCCTGGGGTGTATATCATTATTTCCAGTGGTCCCTGGGTAGTATATCATCATTTACAGTAGTGCCTGGGGAGTATATCATCTTTTAAAGTGGACCCTGGGCAGTAAGTCTTTATTTACAGTGGTCCCTGGGCAGTATATCTTTATTTACACTGGTCCCTGAGTAGTATAACATTATTTATAGTAGTCCCTGGTAAGTATATAATTATTTACAGTGGTCGCTGGGCAGTCTGTCATTATTTACAGTGGTCCCTGTGTATAATATTATTCTTTACAGTGGTCCCTGGGTAGTATATCAATATTTACAGTGGTCCCTGGGTAGTATATCATTATTTACAGTGGTCCCTCGGTAGTATATCATTATTTACAGTGGTCCCTGGGTATAATATCATTATTTACAGTGGTCCCTCGGTAGTATATCATTATTTACAGTGTTCACTGTGAAGACTATCATTGTTTACAGTGGTCCTTGGGTCATATATCATTATTTACAGTGGTTCCTTGGTAGAATATCATTAGTTACAGCGTTCCATGGGCACTTCACCATTATTAATAGTTGTCCATCGGTAGTATATTATATTCTGCAGTGGTCCCTGGGTAGTAAATCATTATTTACTGTAGTCCCTGGTAGAATATCAGCATTTACAGTGGTCCCTGGTCAGAATGTCATTATTTACAGTTGTGCCTGGGTAGTACTTTATTATTTGCATTTGACCCTGGGTAGAATATCATTATTTACAGTGGTCCCTGGGCAGTATTTCATTATTTCCAGTGGTCCCTGTGCAGTATATCATTATTTACACTGGTCCCGGTGTAGAATATCATTATTTACAGTTGTCCCTGAGTAAAATATCATTATTTAAATTGGCCCCTGTGCTGTATATCATTATTTTCAGTGTTCCCTGCATAGTGTAACATTATTTCCAGTGGTTTCTGGGCAACGTATCATTATTTCCAGTGGTCCCAGGGGAGTATATAATTTTTTTGCAGTGCGCCTGTGCAGTATATCACTGTTTGCAGTCGGCCCTGGGCAGTGTATCTATATTTACAGTGGTCCCTGAGTAGTCTATCATTATTTACAGTGGTCCCTGGGCAGTATTTCATTATTTACAGTGGTCCCTGGGTAGTCTATCATTATTTACAGTGGTCCCTGGGTAGTCTATCATTATCTACAGTGGTCCCTGGGTAGTATATCATTAGTTACAGTTGTCCCTGGGTAGTATATCATTATTTACAGTGGTCCCTGAGTAGTCTATCATTATTTACAGTGGTCCCTGGGTGGTTTATCTTTATTTACAGTGGTTCTCGGGTGGTTTATCTTTATTTACAATGGTCCCTGGGTGGTTTATCTTTATTTACACTGGTCCCTGAGTGGTTTATCTTTATTTACAGTGGTCCCTGAGTAGTCTATCATTATTTACAGTGGTCCCTGGGCAGTATTTCATTATTTACAGTGGTCCCTGGGTAGTCTATCATTATTTACAGTGGTCCCTGGGTAGTCTATCATTATCTACAGTGGTCCCTGGGTAGTATATCATTAGTTACAGTTGTCCCTGGGTAGTATATCATTATTTACAGTGGTCCCTGAGTAGTCTATCATTATTTACAGTGGTCCCTGGGTGGTTTATCTTTATTTACAGTGGTTCCCGGGTGGTTTATCTTTATTTACAATGGTCCCTGGGTGGTTTATCTTTATTTACACTGGTCCCTGAGTGGTTTATCTTTATTTACAGTGGTCCCTGAGTAGTCTATCATTATTTACATTCGTCCCTGGGTAGTATATCATTATTTACAGTGGTCCCTGAGTAGTCTATCATTATTTACAGTGGTCCCTGGGTAGTTTTTCATTATTTACAATGGTCCCTGGGTGGTTTATCTTTATTTACACTGGTCCCTGAGTGGTTTATCTTTATTTACAGTGGTCTCTGGGTGGTATATCTTTATTTGTAGTGGTCCCTGGGTGGGATAACTTTATTTGCAGTGGTCCCTGGGAAGTATATCATTATACTGTATCATTTAGTGGGCAGCACGGTATATTATTATATCATTTAGCACCACTATATCATTTAGTGTGCAGCACGGTAGCATAGTGGATAGCACAATTGTTTCACAGCTCCAGGGTCGCAGGTTCGATTCCCGGCTTGGGTCACTGTCTGTGTGGAGTCTGCACATCCTCCCCGTGTGTGCGTGGGTTTCCTCCGGCTGTTCCGGTTATTTCCCACAGTCCAAAGATGTGCAGTTTAGGTGAATTGGCCATCATAAATTGCCTTAGTGTCCAAAATTGCCCTTAGTGTTGGGTGGGATTACTCGCTTATGGGGATAGGGTGGAGATGTGGACTTGGATAGGGTGCTCTTTCCAAGAGCCGGGCAGACTCGATGGGCCGAATGGCCTCCTTCTGCACTGTAGATTCTATGATCTATGATTTACTGTGGTCCCTGGGTAGAGTATCATGATTTACAGTGTTCACTCGGTGGTATATCATTATTTACAGTGGTCCCCCGGCAGTATATCTTTATTTACAGTGGTACCTAGGTACTATGTCATTATTTACAATTGTCCCTGGGTTGAATATAATTATCTACAGTTGTCCCTGGATAGTATATCTTAATTTGCCGTTGTCCATAGGTAGTATATAATTATTTACAGTGCTCCATGGGTAGAATATCATTATTTACAGTGGTACCTGGTTGTATATCATTATTTACAGTGGTCCCTGTGTAGTATGTCATTATTTACAGTGGTCCCTGTGTAGAAAGTCTTTATTTACATGGTTCCCGGGCGGTATATCTTTATTTACAGTGGTCACTGGGTAGTATATCATTATTTACATTGAATCCTGGATAGTATATCACTATTTTCAGTGGTCCCTGGGCAGTATATCTTTATCTGCAGAGGTCACTGGGTAGTAAATCAGTTTTTACAGTGACCCCTGTGTAGTACATCATTATTTGCAGTTGTCCCTCAGTATTATATCACTATTTACAGTGGCCCCTGGACAGTGTATCATTATTTACAGTGGTCCCTAGGCAGTATTACCTTATTTACAGTGGTCTCTGTGCAGTATATCTTTATTTTTAGTGGACCCTGGGTAGTATATCATTATTTACAGTGTGCCTTGGTAGTATATCATTATTTACAGTGTGGCCTGGGTAGTATGTCATTATTCACAGTGGTTGTGTGCAGTATATCATTATCTGCAGTGGTCCCTGGGTAGTATATCATTATTTACAATGATCACTGGAAAGTATATCATTATCTGCAGTGGTCCTTGGGTAGTATAATCATTATTTACAGTGGTCCTTGTATAGAAATTCTTTAATTACAGTGGTTCCTGGGCGGGATACCTTTATTTACAGTGGTCACTGAGTTGTATATCATTATTTACAGTGGCCACTGTGTAGTATATCATTATTTACAGTAGTCCCTGGGTGGTATACTTTTATTTACAGTGGTCCCTGGGTGGTATTTCTTTATTTACCGTGGTCACTGGCTGGTATATCATTATTTACAGTGGTTCCTGGATAGGTTATTATAATTTATAATGGTCCCTGGGTGGTATACCTTTATTTACAGTGGTTCCTGGGTAGGTTATTATAATTTACAATGGTCCCTGGGTGGTATACCTTTATTTACAGTGGTCCCTGGGTGGTTTATCATTATTTACAGTGGCTCTGTGCAGTATATCATTATTTACAGTTGCTCTGTGCAGTATGTCATTATTTTCAATGATCACTGGGTAGTATATCATCATCTGCACTGGTCCCTGGGTAGTATATCATTATTTCCAGTGGTCCTTGTGTAGAAAGTCTTTATTTACTGTGGTTCCTGGGCGGTATTCCTTTATTTACAGTGGTCACTGGGTCGTATATCATTATTTACAGTGCACCCTGGGTAGTATATCATTATTTACTGTGGTCCCTGTGTAGAATATCTGTATTTACAGATGATGTGGAGATGCCGGCGTTGGACTGGGGTGAGCACAGTAAGAAGTCTTACAACACCAGGTTAAAGTCCAACAGGTTTGTTTCGATGTCACTAGCTTTCGGAGCGCTGCTCCTTCCTCAGGTGAATGAAGAGGTATGTTCCAGAAACATATATAAAGATAAATTCAAAGATGCCAGACAATGCTTGGAATGCGAGCATTAGCAGGTGATTAAATCTTTATAGATCCAGAGATAGGGTAACCCCAGGTTAAAGAGGTGTGAATTGTGTCAAGCCAGGACAGTTGGTACGATTTCGCAGGCCAGATGGTGGGGGGGTGAATGTAATGCGACATGAATCCCAGGTCCCGGTTGAGGCCGCACTCATGTGTGCGGAACTTAGCTATAAGCTTCTGCTCGGAGATACTGCGTTGTCGCGGGTCCTGAAGGCCGCCTTGGAGAACGCTTACCCGGAGATCAGAGGCTGAATGCCCTTGACTGCTGAAGTGTTCCCCGACTGGAAGGGAACATTCCTGCCTGGCGAGTGTTGCGCGATGTCCATTCATTCGTTGTCGCAGCGTCTGCATGGTCTCGCCAATGTACCACGCTTCGGGACACCCCTCCCCCAGCAGCCGAGATCCCTCCCCCCTCCCTCAGCAGCCGCGGCCCCCCTCCACCTCGTCTAGCAGCCGCGGTCCCCCTCCACCTCCCAGCAACTGTGGTCCCCCTCCCCCAGCAGCCGCGATCCCTCCCCCTCACCCAGCAGCCGCGGTCCCCCTCCCCTTCCCCAGCAGCCGTGGTCCCCCTCCCCCAGCAGCCGCGGTCCCCCTCCCCAGCAGCCGCGGTCCCCCTCCCCCAGCAGCCGCAGTCCCCCTCCCCCAGCAGCCGCGGTCCTCCTCCCCCAGCAGCCGCGGTCCCCCTCCCCCAGCAGCCGCGGTCCCCCTCCCCCAGCAGCCGCGGTCCCCCTCCCCAGCAGCCGCGGTCCCCCTCCCCCAGCAGCCGCGGTCCCCCTCCCCCAGCAGCCGCGGTCCCCCTCCCCAGCAGCCGCGGTCCCCCTCCCCCAGCAGCCGCGGTCCCCCTCCCCCAGCAGCCGCGGTCCCCCTCCCCAGCAGCCGCGGTCCCCCTCCCCCAGCAGCCGCGGTCCCCCTCCCCCAGCAGCCGCGGTCCCCCTCCCCCAGCAGCCGCGGTCCCCCTCCCCCAGCAGCCGCGGTCCCCCTCCCCCAGCAGCCGCGGTCCCCCTCCCCCAGCAGCCGCGGTCCCCCTCCCCCAGCAGCCGCGGTCCCCCTCCCCCAGCAGCCGCAGTCCCCCTCCCCAGCAGCCGCGGTCCCCCTCCCCCAGCAGCCGCGGTCCCCGTCCCCCAGCAGCCGCGGTCCCCCTCCCCCAGCAGCCGCGGTCCCCCTCCCCCAGCAGCCGCGGTCCCCCTCCCCCAGCAGCCGCGGTCCCCCTCCCCCAGCAGCCGCGGTCCCCCTCCCCCAGCAGCCGCGGTCCCCCTCCCCCAGCAGCATTGTCTCGGGTCGGACAGTTTGATGGTGCTGTTTATTTGATGTGTATATAATGTTTATTTGGGTCTGTTTTCCCTGAGATTGCCTGTCCTGCCCGCTCTTCCCGCGGGCAGGGTGAGGCAGCGCCCGCCGCTGGCATCGGCCTGGAGCTGGGACACAACAAAGCAAAACAGACCAGAAGTAACTGATGGACAAAACAAAATGTGGGGAGTGCCCCAAACCGCGGGTGGAGCACAGCCCCAACAGAACAGGAAAAGAGACCAAACCTCACCCAATACCCGCCCAAAGAAAGTGTGAGAATGGGGGTCGGTCCGGCAGCCCACCCCCTGCGGGGCCCAGCCAGCCCGGAAAGCTTCGAGTGTGCCCGTGGGCAGCGCCTGCCCCCGCTCCAGGGACCCCCGGCCGCCACCCAGCCCTGCCCACGGCACCCACAGCCCTCCGCCACCCAGCCCTTCCCACGGCACCCACAGCCCTCCGCTCCGCCACCCAGCCCTTCCCACGGCACCCACAGCCCTCCCCCACCCAGCCCTGCCCACGGCACCCACAGCCCGGCCCTCCGCCACCCAGCCCTGCCCACGGCACCCACAGCCCTCCGCCACCCAGCCCTGCCCACGGCACCCACAGCCCTCCGCCACCCAGCCCTTCCCACGGCACCCACAGCCCTCCGCAACCCAGCCCTTCCCACGGCACCCACAGCCCGGCCCTCCGCCACCCAGCCCTTCCCACGGCACCCACAGCCCGGCCCTCCGCCACCCAGCTCTTCCCACGGCACCCACAGCCCTCCGCCACCCAGCCCTTCCCACTGCACCCACAGCCCTCCGCCACCCAGCCCTTCCCACGGCACCCACAGCCCTCCGCCACCCAGCCCTGCCCACGGCACCCACAGCCCGGCCCTCCGCCACCCAGCCCTTCCCACTGCACCCACAGACCTCCGCCACCCAGCCCTGCCCACGGCACCCACAGCCCGGCCCTCCGCCACCCAGCCCTTCCCACTGCACCCACAGCCCTCCGCCACCCAGCCCTTCCCACGGCACCCACAGCCCGGCCCTCCGCCACCCAGCCCTTCCCACGGCACCCACAGCCCTCCGCCACCCAGCCATTCCCACGGCACCCACAGACCTCCGCCACCCAGCCCTGCCCACGGCACCCACAGCCCGGCCCTCCGCCACCCAGCCCTTCCCACGGCACCCACAGCCCTCCGCCACCCAGCCCTTCCCACGGCACCCACAGCCCTCCCCCACCCAGCCCTTCCCACGGCACCGACAGCCCTCCGCCACCCAGCCCTGCCCACGGCACCCACCGCCCTCCGCCACCCAGCCCTGCCCACGGCACCCACAGCCCTCCCCCACCCAGCCCTTCCCACGGCACCCACAGCCCTCCGCCACCCAGCCCTGCCCACGGCACCCACAGCCCTCCGCCACCCAGCCCTGCCCACGGCACCCACAGCCCTCCGCCACCCAGCCCTGCCCACGGTACCCACAGCCCTCCGCCACCCAGCCCTTCCCACGGCACCCACAGCCCTCCGCCACCCAGCCCTTCCCACGGCACCCACAGCCCGGCCCTCCGCCACCCAGCCCTGCCCACGGCACCCACCGCCCTCCGCTCCGCCAGCCACCCGAATGGAGATTGGCGGAGGTGCGGATTCCTGAGCAGCGCCTCCCTTACGACAGCCGCCACTCCTGACGGGGGAGAGCTGCGGCGCCTGGAGACCGTGTTCCAGACTTTGAGGAGGTCCTGGTACAAGACGGGCAGCGCCAACAGAGAGTTCCGAAGACCCTGCTGGTCCACAGACAGGAGCCGCACGTCGTAGTTCAGGCCGAGCCCCTGGGGGGAGAAATCCGTCGCCAGGGCCCCACCGTGGAGGAGGCTCAGCGTCCAGGTAACGCTGCAGAGTCTGAGGGTGGAAAGTGGCAGTCTGGGTGCGGAGGCACACCAGCGCCTGACCGCCCTCCGCCATCGGGAGACTCCAGACCTCCGCAGCGACCCCGTGCAGTCGATTGTCCCAGAGGAACCGAAGCCGGGCTCTCTGGATGGTGGGACAAAGCCAGGGGGAGGGGTCAGTGACCAGCCAGGACCACAGCATGGAGGCGATCAGCTGGTTTATGACGAGAACTCGGCCCCTGGGGGACAGCACTCGGAGCCGTCCTGTCCAGCGTCCCAGGCCAGCGGTGACCTTGGTCTCCAGCTCCTGCCCGTTCGCCGGCCAGGCTCCCTCTGCCGGGCAAAGATGGACTCCCAGGTAGAGGCTGTTGGTCCGACTCCAGCTGAAGGGCCCGAGCTCCTCCGGGAGGGGGTCCACCTGCCACGGACCGACCAGGAGTCCGGAACATTTGGCCCAGTTGATCCGTGCGGAGGACGCGGCGGAGTAGACAGCTTGGCTCTCTCGCATCCTCCGGGGGTCCCCGGGGTCAGTGACCATGAGGAACACGGCATCAGCGTCCGCCGAGAGGACCACCCCATCGTCCGGCTCGCGCAGAACCAGCCCCGTGAACCTCCTCCGCAGGAGGCACAGGAAAGGCCCCACGCAGAGGGAATAATGTTGGCCGGACAGGGGGCAGCCCTGACGCACTCCTCTCCCAAAGCGAAGGGGCGCCGTCAGGGACCCGTTAACCTTAACCAGACTCTCCGAGGCGGCGGACAGTAACCGGATCCGGGGGACAAAATACCACCCGAACCCGACAGCTCGCAGAGTCCCGAGCAAATCCCCGGGCCCCACCCTGTCGAACGCCTTCTCCTGGTCAAGAGACAGGGAGGCGCTCGACATACCAGTCCTCTGGGTAAAGTGAATAATGTCCCGGGCCAGGTGGATATTGTCATAGATTGTGCGGTCCGGGACTGTGTAAGACTGGTCAGGGTGGATCATGTGGTCCAGCTCGGGGCCAAGGCGTAAACACAGCACCTTTGCTAAGATTTTATAGTCCGTGCTGAGGAGGGAGACCGGTCGCCAGTTCTTAAGTCGGCGGCGATCCCCCTTCTTGGGCAGCAGGGCAATGACGGCCCTGCGCCACGAAAGGGGCATCTCCCCGGTCGCGGTACATTCCCCCAGGACCCCCGCATAGTCGCTCCCCAGGACGTCCCAGCACGCCCTGAAGAACTCCACGGTCAGTCCGTCCAGCCCTGGGGATTTGCCCCGTGAGAGGCTGTCCAGGGCGGTCAGCTCTTGGAGGTTGATGGCATTATCGAGCTTCCCGGCGCCCTCCGGGCCCACCTGCGGCAGGTCCTCCCCCAGAACTCTGCAAGCGTCCTCGCTGGACGGACCCGGAGAGAAGAGGTCGGAGTAAAAATCCCTGATCAGGGTCCTGACCCCCTCCGGATCCGAGACGAGGGGCCGGTCGTCGGCCAGCGTAGAAACCTGCCGACGGGCCCCGCGTCCTCTTTCCAGCGAGTAGAAGAAGCGGGAGCCGCGGTCCATGTCCGTTAGGAGACGGATCCGCGACCTCACGTACGCGCCGCGGGACCCGGCCAGTTGCAGGTCCCGCAGTGCGCCCCTCTTCTCCCTGTACACCAGCCCCAGGGCCGGGCCTCATCGGGCTGAGCGAGACGTGACTCCAGATCGAGGAGTTCCTCAGCCAGGTTGGCGATCGTGGAGTTCCGTCCCGCCGAAGACCCCTTCGTGTACCCCTGACAGAAGGCACGGATCTGGGCCTTGCCCACATCCCACCGTAGCCTCAAGGAGGGGAAGCCACCCCGCTCCCTTCTCCAGCCGGCCCAGAAACGGCAGAACGAGTCCAGGAACCGCTCGTCCTCCAGCAGCAGGTTGTTAAAGTGCCAGTACGCGGACCGTGTCTGAGCGCGGGACGGGGCGAGACCCGCCCACACCAGGTGGTGATCCGAGCTCGGCACCTGCTCCATGGAGGCCGTCGGAACGCTGGGCAAGTACGTCTTGGAAATGTAAAGACGGTCGATGCTGGACGCTCTGAACGGGGGCCGCACAGAGGTGCGCACCCGCAATTCAGGATGGAGAGTCCACCAGACATCCACCAAGTCAAAGGACCTAACCAGGTCCCTCAACTTCACCACCGCCGCCGAGCTGTGCTGGACTTCATCACGGTCCTTGTCCTTGAGGGTGCAATTAAAATCCCCTCCTAGGACGATGCACTCTGTTTTTGAAAACTCACCACTATTCTTAGAATTCCCCCTCTAGCAAAAAGGGCCGAGATTCTAAATGGTAATCAGGATTCTCACTCCCGACTCCGATGCAGGCTTCAGTGGGTGCTATTCAGGTCAAACTATATTTTCAAGTTATCCCCCGGTATAACCCATACCTTCACCGAAGATTAAATCTACTTCCCACTTAGTAGCATCGATCCTGGGTCCCGCATTGCTAAGTAAGTAAAGTAGACTTTGGAATAACCACTATTTCAGGTTAAATTAAGTTATTTTCTTTTAAAAGCTGCAAATACTTTCTTTACAGAAAGGAAAAAGACCTTGCTTCTGGATCCTTCTGGGTGGTTGAAGGGACCTTCAGGCCCACCTTGACAATCAATCTTCTTTTTAAAGTCTGGTCTTCTTTAGATGTAATCGCTGATGAGCTCGGTTGCTGTGTCCTGTCTTTCCCATGTACCGAGCTGTGAGAGCTGACTCTGCTGGCTATCTCTGAGCTGACATAGAGCTGACTCTTTAAATTCTAGTCTACCTGAGATGTATTAGCTGTTTTAGCTGGGCTGCTATGCCTTGTCTTTCCCATGGCCGAGCTGACTGTAATCTGACTCTGAGCTGCTTGTTTCTTCTCTGCTTCTCTCTCTCCCTCCCTCTGAGTTCTGGTTCTGGTTCTGGTAGTTCCTGCCCTGGTCTCTGGGTTTACATATTCTTCTAACAGTTATCTAGTTTTTATGACTATATCGTAAAGTAACTTATTTCACTTTGATTGTAAAAAGTATCTTTGATCTAAACTTTCTAATCCAACTAAGTATTCATTTTGACATAACTGCATCTCAGAGATCGGATTACAGTGTTTCCTGTGTGATGATCAAAATGCTTTGGTTTCAAGAGGTGTTACTTTTAATTCCTGTCATTTCTGTAGTTTTGTTTTCCAATTGTGTCCTCAGCTCGTAATTTTGACTTTGATTTTGGCTTTGAATTATGTTTCTCCTAGACTGATAGTCTCCAGTTTTCTTTAATTTACCTGGTTTAGCAAATTTTCACACATAGAATTATCACCAAATTCAACTGAACCTCATCCTTTTTTCCAGCTGCTAACTAAGACAGTTACTTTCAATGAAGGTGTGGGCCATTATTTTTGGCTTCATTCAAAATCCTGTTTGTCTTGTTTGCTAAGCCTGCTTGAGCAAGGCTATCTGCATTTTACAATCCTCTCTTGGCAGCTGCTGTTAACCCTTTGTGGGATCTTTCCCTGTATCCTCTCCTGTTTCTCCCAGACCAGATATTGCCAGACTCCAATGTTTCAAATGACACATCTTTCCACATTTTCAATGACTCCCCGTCTTGACATTTGAAACAAACTACATCATTTGGTCAATTATCCCCCCGCCCCCATCTAATTGTACTGATGAACATTTATACCCAACCTTTCTCATTTGTATGTACATGTTTTGTGATTTTAAATTGTGCATCGAGATCAATTTGTAAATGTATCCATATCACAGACCAGTGTCTTTTTCGTTCTTTCCTCAAGTCCAATTACGGTGAACCATAGCCGTAGCCGCTCAGGAAGGTTACACAATAGCTATATCCGGGTTCCACTACCTCCAAAGCAGTTTAATTCCTTGGGGTAGCAGCACCGTAGAAGCTTCCTCATGTCCCTTAGAAACAGCACACAACTCAGTCCATCAGTAACCAAAAAGGCCATTTGTCCATCACTGGCTGTTTCGTGTCCATTTTTCTGTCATCCAAATTGCTTACCGTTTTTCATCGGAATGGTAAATTATGACATCATGTACCACCCACTGATTCCCTCGCTTCATTAATTTAAAAGATTCAATTGATCCTGCTTCTAACCCTGACTTCCCCACTTGAATGTCTTATACTGTTCTGAACCATGTATGTCTGCCAGCCCCTGGTGTACAGGAGAGAATATCATTCTGACAAACTTCCTTCAAATCCTTTTCGTCTGTTATCATTTCCCTTACAACATTTGTAATAATTTGTGCCGACAGTATTCGCAAAACCGCATCGAACTGTCACTTTTTCCAAATAAATTCTCCCTATTGTTAAATACACAGTAAAAAAAAAAAGAAGTCTTATCTTAACACATTACCCATCACCTAACTACACAAATAGACCGTGTGTTACAACTTTACATAATTGCAACTGTTATCACAATTTCAATACGAAAAATAAAGTACAATATCGACACATCCCTTCGTGGCTTTGGAACCAATAGTCACTACATACTAAATATGGCGTGTTAACAACATCAATATTATTTGTGATGTTCTATGCAGTTAAATCAAGAAAGCACACTAAACTACCAATATTCCCCCTCTATTAAAACATTCACACAGTTTCGAAATGCTGATCAAGTTCTCTAACGGCACACATACCCCCATTATCATACATACATAACAGTGCGAACAATTGACATGACATTTCTTCCTTAATAATGTTTACAGCTCGACAATGCAATATTGTTTGCTGCATTGGTAATAATTTTCCCCCCTTGGCATCAAGCTCCAAAAATTCTTAAACTATTGTCGTTTATCATATTGGGGTTCCTCGTCAGTCGCTGCTGTCTGCCGAGACCCTTAATAACTCCACCACATAGTACATACCCCATGGAGACCGCAGATCATCCATCAGCTGATGTCCAGTTAGAGATGTCTGACCGGAGGGTTCACTGTTCAGTAATAATTTGAGATTTTGATGTGTTTCCAACCCGTAAAGTTTTCCTTCGGGCTCTGTCATTTAATTCCCTCAAATATGTAGGCGATTGTATCATTAGTTTCCCCCCCAATCCTGTCTAAAACATTCCTTTCTGGAGTGCAGTTCTCTTCCTTCTTGTGAACTGGTTTGTCTGTTATTTTTTTTCCTCCTGAAAAATCAAATGAGCAGGTCAAGGGTGGAGAGGGCCCTATTCTTTAATTTGTACTTTCTATCTTCGTTTGAACACTCCCGAAGTGCCCTCTCCAGGACTTCCGGATTTCTTTTGCTGCCATTTCTTTTTTCTCTTTTCTTTTTTTTTTGAACTTGTTTATTTTCCTTATCATTGATGTACATCACACAATGAAGGGCTGTTAAGCCTCCTCCTTCTGTCATTGCACCCCTGAGTGAGATTCGAAGAATCTCAAACTCCTCCCCTTTTGCTCACTCTGATCCAATCTGTCGAAACCTTACCCTGATACATTCCTGATATTGCTACTGCATTTACTTCACTTACTTTATTTTGATTACACCGGATTTTTATGAAGGTAAGTTCCAAACATAACATTTTAACTTGATGATCTGTCCAATCAATGGTGCTAACGGGTTTTAATTCACGGTCTTCCCACCAATTGGGTCATGTGTTTTAATTGTGATACAATTTCTTTTGCTCCAGACACCATGCTTCTCTAAGTCAACTGTATGTTTACCCAGATTCTGAACAAACTTGTCTTCACATTTTACAGCTTCACTGATTATTTTCCCTGCAGTTTTAGTTGGGAGTTTCACCCAAAATTCCTCTGTGTTATCAATTGTTTTAATATCTTAATTTTACCTGCATCTATTTTTATCAAATCTTTTCCTGCCATCAGATTCTCTTTTCCTTATACTGCAAGTAATTCTCTTAATCTAACTTTTGATCCAAAATCTTTATTCTCGAAAGCTCCTTCTTCAATGTATTTAACATTCTAAACATGATTATTTTTGCTGGTGATATTCATGAGCTCATCGGGCACTAGGACCCTGCGGAGCTATGCAGTGTCAATTTCAACGCTCAGTTTCAAAGCCTGCGAGCAGCTGACTGCTGCCCAGTACAAACTCTTTCTCTGTTTATTCTGAGACCAATTTAACTCTGAACATACTGATTTATCACCTCATAATACTGATCACATTTCTACCTGCCATTTATAACTTTTAATTGATGTGAAACTCGGTTTTGCAAAATACAACATTTTTTTAAAAATACAAACACCAAAGGAAATTCACAATTCCTTCTTAGACACACACACACTCATTCATCTGCTCAGATCTTGGACCTCTACTTTGTAGGGTTTCACAAACCCTTATTGAACACGCACGCACGTTTATACACTGAGATCTTGGACCTCTGTTCAGTGGGGTTTTAGTTACTTTTAACAAAAATCGAGACCCCTCCATGCTGATAAAGTTTCACTTATGCAGGAGTTTTTTGCCTCTATTAATTTCTTCCACTCTGGTTCATTGCTTCAACCGTGTTTCACAGCAAGAGGATTATTCTAATTGCCATTTTTCGGAATTCAAAGTTCTGTTCCTGGTTGTCCCTTTCAGTTGCAATCTGAAATTAAGGATAAGTACCCATTCTGGGCCCTATCCAAGGCTAACTAAGGCACAATCATCCTGTTCTAGTAAAGGGTCGATTGGCTATTGGTCTCTAAAGATTATAGGCATCCCCTATTTCTCTAGGATTTAACCTCACAATCTGCCTTACTCTAAGGATGATTTATTTTTTGCCTCCTTTTACCAGTAATGGATGCAAGATTTTTAGTGCTGTCACCAAGATGTCTTGCAGATTTTTTCTCAGGGTCAGCATCTTCTAATTTGCTGATTTCACACCCAACCTGAGTTTTATGTCCCCTCGATCCACAGAATATCCTTACAGAAATCAATCACATGACTTTCCAGACTAAACTCGGCAGGTAAAGTCTGACTCACAAATAGACCAGAAACTTCTAATATTCTCGCCTTTGTGCCGGTTAGGATCTTCTAATATTCTAGCCTTTGTGCCGGTTAGAAACTTCTAATATTCTAGACTTTGTGCCGGTTAGGAACTTCTAATATTCTAACCGTTTGTTGGGAACTAGAAATTCGATTTATAAAGATCGCGGCCTAGTTTCAGGAGCCGTTCGGAGGAGGAGGAGCAGTCAGGGAGAGAAACTGAGAACATCTAAGACTCTCAAAAGGTAAGAAGGTAAGTAAGTGATTTTTACTCATTTTTACTTTTATTCCTTTTTCAAATTGTGTGTGTGGGGGGGAAACTGAAGTGACATCACAGAAACGCTGTGGCCTGAGTGGCTGGTTGGGAATCTACACTAAATTTAAAAAATTAAGCATTGGTAACTAATTAAACATAATGACTTAATTATAATTTAGAGGGGTATCTAAGCCAGAGATCTGAGAGTACTATATTTAGCTTTCGCATTTATATTAGAAATCTAGTGCTAGGAAACAGATAGTTAACAGTAACTTTAAAAACATTTTAAAAAATATATTTACATTTTTTAAAAAACTTTTAATTTTAATTAATTGACGCAATGTCAGTTAGAGGGGTACAGTGCTCTGACTGAGATGTGGCAGGTCCGGGAGGCTTCGAGCATCCCTGGTGGCTTCATCTGCAGAAAGTGCACCCAACTGGAGCTCCTCACACACCGCATGGTTCGGTTGGAGTAGCAATTGGATGCACTTAGGAGCATGCAGGTGGCGGAAAGCGTCATAGATCGCAGTTATATAAATGTGGTAACACCCAAGGTGCAGGCAGAGAAATGGGTGACCTCTAGAAAGGGCAGGTAGTCAGTGCAGGAATCCCCTGTGGTTGTCCCGCTCTCAAACAGTTATACCCCTTTGGATACTGTCGGGGGGGGAATAGCCTATCAGGGGAAAACAGCAGCAGCCAGAGCAGTGGCACCACGGCTGGCTCTGGTGTTCAGAAGGGAGGATCAAAGCGCAGAAGAGTAATAGTAATAGGGGACTCTACAGTCAGGGGCACAGATAGGTGCTTCTGTGGACGTGAAAGAGACTCCAGGATGGTATATTGCCTCCCTGGTGCCAGGGTCCAGGATGTCTCCGAACGGGTAGAGGGCATCCTGAAGGGGGAGGGCAAACAGGCAGAGGTTGTTGTACATATTGGTACTAACGACATAGGCAGGAAGGGGCATGAGGTCCTGCAGCAGGAGTTCAGGGAGCTAGGCAGAAAGTTAAAAGACAGGACCTCTAGGGTTGTAATCTTGGGATTACGCCCTGTGCCACGTGCCAGTGAGGCTAGAAATAGGAAGATAGAGCAGCTAAACACATGGCTAAGCAGCTGGTGTAGGAGGGAGGATTTCCGTTATCTGGACCACTGGGAGCTCTTCCGGGGCAGGTGTGACCTATTTAAGAAGGACGGGTTGCATCTAAACTGGCGAGTCATAAATACCCTGGCCGCGAGGTTCGCTAGTGTCACACGGGATGGTTTAAACTAGTATGGCAGGGGGGTGGGCAAGGGAGCAATAGGTCAGAAAGTGAGATCATTGAGGGAGAACTGGGGAATAGGGACAGTGGGGCTCTGAGACAGAGCAGACAGGAAGAAGTTGCTGAACACAGCGGGTCTGGTGGCCTGAAGTGCATATGTTTTAATGCAAGAAGTATTACGGGTAAGGCAGATAAACTTAGAGCTTGGATTAGTACTTGGAACTATGGTGTTGTTTCCATTACAGAGACCTGGTTGAGAGAAGGGCAGGATTGGCAGCTAAACGTTCCAGGATTTAGATGTTTCAGGTGGGATAGAGCGGGATGTAAAAGGAGTGGAGGAGATGCGCTACTGGTTGGGGAGAATATCACAGCTGTATTGCGGGAGGACACCTCAGAGGGCAGTGAGGCTATATGGGTAGAGGTTAGGAATAAGAAGGGTGCAGTCACAATGTTGGGGGTTTACTACAGGCCTCCCAACAGCCAGCGGGAGATAGAGGAGCAGATAGGTAGACAGATTTTGGAAAAGAGTAAAAACAACAGGGTTATGGTGATGGGAGACTTCAACTTCCCCAATATTGACTGGGACTCACTTAGTGCCAGGGGCTTAGACGGGGCGGAGTTTGTAAGGAGCATCCAGGAGGGCTTCTTAAAACAATATGTAGGCAGTCCAACTAGGGATGGGGCGGTACTGGACCTGGTATTGGGGAATGAGCCCGGCCAGGTGGTAGATGTTTCAGTCGGGGAGCATTTCGGGAACAGTGACCACAATTCAGTAAGTTTTAAAGTGCTGGTGGACAAAGGTAAGAGTGGTCCTAGGATGAATGTGCTAAATTGGGGGAAGGCTAATTATAACAATATTAGGCGGGAACTGAAGAACATAGATTGGGGGCGGATGTTTGAGGGAAAATCAACATCTGACTTGTGGAAGGCTTTCAAGTGTCAGTTGAAAGGAATTCAGGACCGGCATGTTCCCGTGAGGAAGAAGGATAAATACGGCAATTTTCGGGAACCTTGGATAACGAGAGATATTGTAGGCCTCGTCAAAAATAAAAAGGAGGCATTTGTCAGGGCTAAAAGGCTGGGAACAGACGAAGCCTGTGTGGAATATAAGGAAAGTAGGAAGGGCCTTAAGCAAGGAGTCAGGAGGGCTAGAAGGGGTCACGAAAAGTCATTGGCAAATAGGGTTAAGGAAAATCCCAAGGCCTTTTACACGTACATAAAAAAGCAAGAGGGTAGCCAGGGAAAGGGTTGGCCCACTGAAGGATAGGCAAGGGAATCTATGTGTGGAGCCAGAGGAAATGGGCGAGGTACTAAATGAATACTTTGCATCAGTATTCAGCAAAGAGAAGGAATTGGTAGATGTTCAGTCTGGAGAAGGGTAGCCTGGGTCACATTGTGATCCAAAAAGACGAGGTGTTGGGTGCCTTAAAAAATATTAAGGTAGATAAGTCCCCAGGGCCTGATGGGATCTACCCCAGAATACTGAAGGAGGCTGGAGAGGAAATTGCTGAGGCCTTGACAGAAATCTTTGGATCCTCACTGTCTTCAGGTGATGTCCCGGAGGACTGGAGAATAGCCAATGTTGTTCCTCTGTTTAAGAAGGGTAGCAAGGATAATCCAGGGAACTACAGGCCGGTGAGCCTTACTTCCGTGGTAGGGAAATTACTGGAGAGAATTCTTCGAGACAGGATCTACTCCCATTTGGAAGCAAATGGACGTATTAGTGAGAGGCAGCATGGTTTTGTGAAAGGCATGTCGTGTCTCACTAACTTGATAGAGTTTTTCGAGGAGGTCACTAAGATGATTGATGCAGGTAGGGCAGTGGATGTTGTCAATATGGAATTCAGTAAGGCCTTTGACAAGGTCCCTCATGATAGACTAGTACAAAAGGTGAAGTCACACGGGATCAGGGGTGAGCTGGCAAGGTGGATACAGAACTGGCTAGGTCATAGAAGGCAGAGAGTAGCAATAGAAGGATGCTTTTCGAATTGAAGGGCTGTGACCAGTGGTGTTCCACAGGGATCAGTGCTGGGACCTTTGCTGTTTGTAGTATATATAAATGATTTGGAGGAAAATGTAAGTTGTCTGATTAGTAAGTTTGCAGACGACACAAAGGTTGGTGGAATTGCGGATAGCGATGAGGACTGTCAGAGGATACAGCAGGATTTAGATTGTTTGGAGACTTGGGCGGAGAGATGGCAGACGGAGTTTAATCCCGACAAATGTGAGGTAATGCATTTTGGAAGGTCTAATGCAGGTAGGGAATATACAGTGAATGGTAGAACCCTCAAGAGTATTGAATGTCAAAGAGATCTAGGAGTACAGGTCCACAGGTCACTGAAAGGGGCAACACAGGTGGAGAAGGTAGTCAAGAAGGCATGCTTGCCTTCATTGGCCGGGGCATTGAGTATACGAATTGGCAAGTCATGTAGCAGCTGTATAGAACCTTAGTTAGGCCACACTTGGAGTATAGTGTTCAATTCTGGTCGCCACACTACCTGAAGGATGTGGAGGCTTTAGAGAGGGTGCAGAAGAGATTCACCAGATTGTTGCCTGGTATGGAGGGCGTTAGCTATGAGGAGCGGTTGAATAAACTCGGTTTGTTCTCACTGGAACGAAGGAGGTTGAGGGGCGACCTGATAGAGGTCTACAAAATTATGAGGGGTATAGACAGAGTGGATAGTCAGAGGCTTTTCCCCAGGGTAGAGGAGTCAATTACTGGGGGGTATAGGTTTAAGGTGAGAGGGGCAAGGTTTAGAGTAGATGTACGAGGCAAGTTTTTTACGCAGAGGGTAGTGGGTGCCTGGAACTCGCTACCGGAGGAGGTGGTGGAAGCAGGGACGATGGTGACATTTAAGGGGCATCTTGACAAATACATGAATAGGATGGGAATGGAGGGATACGGACCCAGGAAGTGTAGAACATTGTAGTTTAGTCGGTCAGCATGGTCGGCACGGGCTTGGAGGGCCAAAGGGCCTGTTCCTGTGCTGTACATTTCTTTGTTCTTTGTTCTTTGTTCTAATATTCTAGCCTCCATTCTGCTGATTTAGAAACTTCTAATATTCTAGGTCACGGTGCTGGATGCCATGGAGAAAGCAAAACAACCCGCTTGGCGTAATTAACACGGCTTTAATTGAACGTTGGGCGCCATGTTTTTGAAAACTCACCACTATTCTTAGACATCCCCCTATACCAAAAATGGCCGAGATTCTAAATGGTGATCAGCATTCTCACTCCCGACTCCGATGCAAGCTTCAGTGGGTGCTATTCAGGTCAGATTATAATTTCAAGTTATCCCCCGGTATAACCCATACCTTCACCGAAGATTTAATCTACTTCCCACTTATTAGCATCGATCCTGGGTCCCGCATTGCTAAGTAAGTAAAGTAGACTTTGGAATAACCACTATTTCAGGTTAAATTAAGTTATTTTATTATTATATTTTTTCTTTTAAAAGCTGCAAATACTTTCTTTACAGAAAGGAAAAAGACCTTGCTTCTGGATCCTTCTGGGTGGTTGAAGGGACCTTCAGGCCCACCTTGACAATCAATCTTCTTTATAAAGTCTGGTCTTCTTTAGATGGATTCGCTGATGAGCTCGGTTGCTGTTTCCTGTCTTTCCCATGTACCGAGCTGTGAGAGCTGACTCTGCTGGCTATCTCTGAGCTGACTCTGAGCTGGCTCTTTGAATTATAGTCTTCCTGAGATGTATTAGCTGTTTTAGCTCGGCTGCTATGCCTTGTCTTTCCCATGGCCGAGCTGACTGTAATCTGACTCTGAGCTGCTTGTTTCTTCTCTGCTTCTCTCTCTCCCTCCCTCTGAGTTCTGGTTCTGGTTCTGGTAGTTCCTGCCCTGGTCTCTGGGTTTACATATTTTTCTAACAGTTATCTATTTTTTATGACTATATCGTAAAGTAACTTATTTCACTTTGATTGTAAAAAGTATCTTTGATCTAAACCTTCTAATCCAACTACGTATACATTTTGACATAACTGCATCTCAGAGATCTGATTACATTGTTTCCTTTGTGATGGTCAAAATGCTTTGGTTTCAAAAGGTGTTACTTTTAATTCCTGTCATTTCTGTAGTTTTATTTTCCAATTGTGTCCTCAGCTCATAATTTTGACTTTGATTTTGGCTTTGAATTATGTTTCTCGTAGACTGATAGTCTCCAGCTTTCTTTAATTTACCTGGTTTCGCAAATTTTCACACCTAGAATTATCACCAAATTCAACTGAACCTCATCCTTTTTTCCAGCTGCTAACTAAGATAGTTACTTTCAATGAAGGTGTGGGCCATTGTTTTTGGCTTCATTCAAAACCCTGTTTGTCTTGTTTGCTGAGCCTGCTTGAGCAAGGCTATCTGCATTTTACAATCCTCTCCTGGCAGCTGCTGTTAACCCTTTGTGGGATCTTTCCCTGTATCCTCTCATGTTTCTCCCAGACCAGATATTGCCAGACTTCCATGTTTCAAATGACACATCTTTCCATATTTTCAATAACACCCCGTCTTGACATTTGAAACAAACTACATCATTTGATCAATTATCCCCCCATCTAATTGTACTGATGAACATTTATACCCGACCTTTCTCATTTGTATGTCCATGTTTTGTGATTTTAAATTGTGCATCGAAATCAATTTGTAAATGTATCCATATCACAGACCAGTGTCTTTTTTCGTTCTTTCCTCAAGTCCAATTACGTTGAACCATAGCCGTAGCCGCTCAGGAAGGTAGCACAATAGCTATATCCGGGTTCCACTACCTCCAAAGCAGTTTACTTCCTTGGGGTAGCAGCGCCGTAGAAACCTCCTCATGTCCCTTAGAAACAGCACACAACTCAGTCCATCCGTCACCAAAAAGGCCATTTGTCCATCACTGGCTGTTTCGTGTCCATTTTTCTGTCATCCAAATTGCTTACAGTTTCTCATTGGAATGGTAAATTATGACATCATGTACACCCACTGGTTCCCACGCTTCATTAATTTAAAAGGTTCAATTGATCCTGCTTCTAACCCTGACTTCCCCACATTAATGTCTAATATTGTTCTGAACCATGTATGTCTGCCATCCCCTGGTGTACAGGAGAGAATATTATTCTGACAAACTTCCTTCACATCCCTTTCGTCTGTTATCATTTCCCTTACAACATTTGTAATACAATATGCCGACAGTATTCGCAAAACCACATCGAACTGTCACTTTTTCCAAATAAATTCTCCCTATTGTTAAATACACAGTAAAAAAAAATTAAGTCTTATCTTAACACATTACCCATCACCTAACTACACAAATAGACCGTGTGTTACAACTTTACATAATTGCAGCTGTTATCACAATTTCAATACGAAAAATAAAGCACAATAGCGACACATCCCTTTGTGGCTTTGGAACCAATGGTCACTACATATTAAATATGGCGTGTTAACAGCTTCAATATTATATGTGATGTTCTATGCAGTTAAATCAAGAAAGCACACTAAACTACCACTATTCCCCCTCTATTAAAACATTCACACAGTTTCGAAATGCTGATCAAGTTCTCTAACGGCACACATACCCCCATTATCATACATACATAACAGTGCCTAACAATTGACACGACATTTCTTCCTTAATAATGTTTACAGCTCGACAATGCAATATTGTTTGCTTCATTGGTAATAATTTTCCCCCCTTGGCATCAAGCTCCAAAAATTCTTAAACTATTGTCGTTTATCATATTGGGGTTCCTCGTCAGTCGCTGCTGTCTGCCGAGTCCCTTAATAACTCCACCACATAGTACATACCCCATGGAGACCGCAGATCATCCATCAGCTGATGTCCAGTTAGAGATGTCTGACCGGAGGTTTCACTGTTCAGTAATAATTTGATATTTTGATTTGTTTCCAACCCGTAAAGTTTTCCCTCGGGCTCTATCATTTAATTCCCTCAAATATGTAGGCGATTGTATCATTAGTTTCCCCCCCCCCCCCCAATCCTGTCTAAAACATTCCTTTCTGGAGTGCAGTTCTCTTCCTTCTTGTGAACTGGTTTGTCTGTTATTTACTTTTTCCATCTGAAAAATCAAATGAGCAGGTCAAGGGTGGAGAGGGCCCTCTTCTTTAATTTGTACTTTCTATCTTCGTTTGAACACTCCCGAAGTGCCCTCTCCAGGACTTCCGGATTTCTTTTGTTACCATTTCGTTCCTTTTTTTCTTTTCTTTTTTAACTCGTTTTTTTTCCTTATCATTGATGTACATCACACAATGAAGGCCTGTTAAGCCTCCTCCTTCTGTCATTGCACCCCTGAGTGAGATTCGAAGAATCTCAAACTCCTCCCCTTTTACTCACTCTGATCCAATCTGTCGAAACCTTACCCTGATACATTCCTGATATTGCTACTGCATTTACTTCACTTACTTTATTTTGATTACGGCCGGATTTTTATGAAGGTAAGTTCCAAACATAACATTTTAACTTCATGATCTGTCCAACCAATGGTGCTAACGGGTTTTAATTCACTGTCTTCCCACCAATTGGGTCATGTGTTTTAATTGTGACATAATTTCTTTTGCTCCAGACACCATGCTTCGCTAAGTCAACTGTATGTTTACCCAGATTCTGAACAAACTTGTCTTCACATTTTAAAGCTTCACTGATTATTTTCCCTGCAGTCTTAGTTGGTAGCTTCGCCCAAACTTCCTCTGTTATCAATTGTTTTAATATCTTAATTTTACCTGCATCTCTTGTTATCAAATCTTTTCCTGCCATCAGATTCCCTTTTCCTTATACTGCAAGTAATTCTCTTAATCTAACTTTTGGTCCAAAATCTTTATTCTCTAAATCTCCTTCTTCAATGTATTTATCATTCTAAACATGATTATTTTTGCTGGTGACATTCTTGTGCTGCTCGGGCACTAGGACCCTGTGGAGCTATGCAGTGTCAATTTCAACGCTCAGTTTCAAAGCCTTCAAGCAGCTGACTGCTGCCCAGTACAAACTCTTTATAAGACCATAAGACCGTAAGACATAGGAGCGGAAGTAAGGCCATTCGGCCCATCGAGTCCACTCCGCCATTCAATCATGGCTGATTTCAACTCCATTTACCCGCTCTCTCTCCATAGCCCTTAATTCCTCGAGAAATCAAGAATTTATCAACTTCCGTCTTAAAGACACTCTTCGTCCCGGCCTCCACCGCCCTCTGTGGCAATGAATTCCACAGACCCACCACTCTCTGGCTGAAGAAATTTCTCCTCATCTCTGTTCTAAAGTGACTCCCTTTTATTCTAAGGCTGTGCCCCCGGGTCCTAGTCTCCCCTGCTAATGGAAAGAACTTCCCTACATCCACCCTATCTAAGCCATTCATTATCTTGTAAGTTTCTTTTAGATCTCCCCTCAACCTCCTAAACTCCAATGAATATAATCCCAGGATCCTCAGACGTTCATCGTATGTTAGGCCTACCATCTGTTTATTCTGAGACCAATTTAACTCTGAACATACTGATGCCTTGTCTTTCCCATGGCCGAGCTGACTGTAATCTGACTCTGAGCTGCTTGTTTCTTCTCTGCTTCTCTCTCTCCCTCCCTCTGAGTTCTGGTTGTGGTTCTGGTAGTTCCTGCCCTGGTCTCTGGGTTTACATATTCTTCTAACAGTTATCTAGTTTTTATGACTATATCGTAAAGTAACTTATCTCACTTTGATTGTAAAAAGTATCTTTGATCTAAACTTTCTAATCCAACTAAGTATTCATTTTGACATAACTGCATCTCAGAGATCGGATTATACTGTTTCCTGTGTGATGATCAAAATGCTTTGGTTTCAAGAGGTGTTACTTTTAATTCCTGTCATTTCTGTAGTTTTATTTTCCAATTGTGTCCTTAGCTCGTAATTTTGACTTTGATTTTGGCTTTGAATTATGTTTCTCGTAGACTGATAGTCTCCAGTTTTCTTTAATTTA
Organism: Scyliorhinus torazame; assembly: GCF_047496885.1. Lineage (NCBI taxonomy): Eukaryota > Metazoa > Chordata > Chondrichthyes > Carcharhiniformes > Scyliorhinidae > Scyliorhinus > Scyliorhinus torazame. The sequence continues at coordinate 437,874 of NW_027307826.1, forward strand.
CCTGGTTTAGCAAATTTTCACACATAGAATTATCACCAAATTCAACTGAACCTCATCCTTTTTTCCAGCTGCGAACTAAGACAGTTACTTTCAATGAAGGTGTGGGCCATTGTTTTTGGCTTCATTCAAAATCCTGTTTGTCTTGTTTGCTAAGCCTGCTTGAGCAAGGCTATCTGCATTTTGCAATCCTCTCCTGGCAGCTGCTGTTAATCCTTTGTGGGATCTTTCCCTGTATCCTCTCATGTTTCTCCCAGACCAGATATTGCCAGACTTCCATGTTTCAAATGACACATCTTTCCACATTTTCAATGACTCCCCGTCTTGACATTTGAAACAAACTACATCATTTGGTCAATTATCCCCCCCCCCCCATCTAATTGTACTGATGAACATTTATACCCAACCTTTCTCATTTGTATGTACATGTTTTGTGATTTTAAATTGTGCATCGAGATCAATTTGTAAATGTATCCATATCACAGACCAGTGTCTTTTTCGTTCTTTCCTCAAGTCCAATTACGGTGAACCATAGCCGTAGCCGCTCAGGAAGGTTACACAATAGCTATATCCGGGTTCCACTACCTCCAAAGCAGTTTAATTCCTTGGGGTAGCAGCACCGTAGAAGCTTCCTCATGTCCCTTAGCAACAGCACACAACTCAGTCCATCAGTAACCAAAAAGGCCATTTGTCCATCACTGGCTGTTTCGTCTCCATTTTTCCGTCATCCAAATTGCTTACCGTTTTTCATCGGAATGGTAAATTATGACATCATGTACCACCCACTGGTCCCCTCGCTTCATTAATTTAAAAGATTCAATTGATCCTGATTCTAACCCTGACTTCCCCACATTAATGTCTAATATTGTTCTGAACCATGTATGTCTGCCAGCCCCTGGTGTACAGGAGAGAATATCATTCTGACAAACTTCCTTCAAACCCCTTTCGTCTGTTATCATTTCCCTTACAACATTTGCAATACAATATGCCGACAGTATTCGCAAAACCGCATCGAACTGTCACTTTTTCCAAATAAATTCTCCCTATTGTTAAATACACAGTAAAAAAAAAATGAAGTCTTATCTTAACACATTACCCATCACCTAACTACACAAATAGACCGTGTGTTACAACTTTACATAATTGCAACTGTTATCACAATTTCAATACGAAAAATAAAGTACAATATCGACACATCCCTTCGTGGCTTTGGAACCAATAGTCACTACATACTAAATATGGCGTGTTAACAACATCAATATTATTTGTGATGTTCTATGCAGTTAAATCAAGAAAGCACACTAAACTACCAATATTCCCCCTCTATTAAAACATTCACACAGTTTCGAAATGCTGATCAAGTTCTCTAACGGCACACATACCCCCATTATCATACATACATAACAGTGCGAACAATTGACATGACATTTCTTCCTTAATAATGTTTACAGCTCGACAATGCAATATTGTTTGCTGCATTGGTAATAATTTTCCCCCCTTGGCATCAAGCTCCAAAAATTCTTAAACTATTGTCGTTTATCATATTGGGGTTCCTCGTCAGTCGCTGCTGTCTGCCGAGACCCTTAATAACTCCACCACATAGTACATACCCCATGGAGACCGCAGATCATCCATCAGCTGATGTCCAGTTAGAGATGTCTGACCGGAGGGTTCACTGTTCAGTAATAATTTTGATGTGTTTCTAACCCGTAAAGTTTTCCTTCGGGCTCTGTCATTTAATTCCCTCAAATATGTAGGCGATTGTATCATTAGTTTCCCCCCCCCCCCCCAATCCTGTCTAAAACATTCCTTTCTGGAGTGCAGTTCTCTTCCTTCTTGTGAACTGGTTTGTCTGTTATTTTTTTTCCTCCTGAAAAATCAAATGAGCAGGTCAAGGGTGGAGAGGGCCCTATTCTTTAATTTGTACTTTCTATCTTCGTTTGAACACTCCCGAAGTGCCCTCTCCAGGACTTCCGGATTTCTTTTGCTGCCATTTCTTTTTTCTCTTTTCTTTTTTTTTTGAACTTGTTTATTTTCCTTATCATTGATGTACATCACACAATGAAGGGCTGTTAAGCCTCCTCCTTCTGTCATTGCACCCCTGAGTGAGATTCGAAGAATCTCAAACTCCTCCCCTTTTGCTCACTCTGATCCAATCTGTCGAAACCTTACCCTGATACATTCCTGATATTGCTACTGCATTTACTTCACTTACTTTATTTTGATTACACCGGATTTTTATGAAGGTAAGTTCCAAACATAACATTTTAACTTGATGATCTGTCCAATCAATGGTGCTAACGGGTTTTAATTCACGGTCTTCCCACCAATTGGGTCATGTGTTTTAATTGTGATACAATTTCTTTTGCTCCAGACACCATGCTTCTCTAAGTCAACTGTATGTTTACCCAGATTCTGAACAAACTTGTCTTCACATTTTACAGCTTCACTGATTATTTTCCCTGCAGTTTTAGTTGGGAGTTTCACCCAAAATTCCTCTGTGTTATCAATTGTTTTAATATCTTAATTTTACCTGCATCTATTTTTATCAAATCTTTTCCTGCCATCAGATTCTCTTTTCCTTATACTGCAAGTAATTCTCTTAATCTAACTTTTGATCCAAAATCTTTATTCTCGAAAGCTCCTTCTTCAATGTATTTAACATTCTAAACATGATTATTTTTGCTGGTGATATTCATGAGCTCATCGGGCACTAGGACCCTGCGGAGCTATGCAGTGTCAATTTCAACGCTCAGTTTCAAAGGCTGCAAACAGCTGACTGCTGCCCAGTACAAACTCTTTATCTGTTTATTCTGAGACCAATTTAACTCTGAACATACTGATTTATCACCTCATAATACTGATCACATTTCTACCTGCCATTTATAACTTTTAATTGATGTGAAACTCGGTTTTGCAAAATACAACATTTTTTTAAAAATACAAACACCAAAGGAAATTCACAATTCCTTCTTAGACACACACACACTCATTCATCTGCTCAGATCTTGGACCTCTACTTTGTAGGGTTTCAAAAACCCTTATTGAACACGCACGCACGTTTATACACTGAGATCTTGGACCTCTGTTCAGTGGGGTTTTAGTTACTTTTAACAAAAATTGAGACCCCTCCATGCTGATAAAGTTTCACTTATGCAGGAGTTTTTTGCCTCTATTAATTTCTTCCACTCTGGTTCATTGCTTCAACCGTGTTTCACAGCAAGAGGATTATTCTAATTGCCATTTTTCGGAATTCAAAGTTCTGTTCCTGGTTGTCCCTTTCAGTTGCAATCTGAAATTAAGGATAAGTACCCATTCTGGGCCCTATCCAAGGCTAACTAAGGCACAATCATCCTGTTCTAGCAAAGGGTCGATTGGCTATTGGTCTCTAAAGATTATAGGCATCCCCTATTTCTCTAGGATTTAACCTCACAATCTGCCTTACTCTAAGGATGATTTATTTTTTGCCTCCTTTTACCAGTAATGGATGCAAGATTTTTAGTGCTGTCACCAAGATGTCTTGCAGATTTTTTCTCAGGGTCAGCATCTTCTAATTTGCTGATTTCACACCCAACCTGAGTTTTATGTCCCCTCGATCCACAGAATATCCTTACAGAAATCAATCACATGACTTTCCAGACTAAACTCGGCAGGTAAAGTCTGACTCACAAATAGACCAGAAACTTCTAATATTCTCGCCTTTGTGCCGGTTAGGAACTTCTAATATTCCAGCCTTTGTGCCGGTTAGAAACTTCTAATATTCTAGCCTTTGTGCCGGTTAGGAACTTCTAATATTCTAACCGTTTGTTGGGAACTAGAAATTAGATTTATAAAGATCGCGGCCTAGTTTCAGGAGCCGTTCGGAGGAGGAGGAGCAGTCAGGGAGAGAAACTGAGAACATCTAAGACTCTCAAAAGGTAAGAAGGTAAGTAAGTGATTTTTACTCATTTTTACTTTTATTCCTTTTTCAAATTGTGTGTGTGGGGGGGAACCTGAAGTGACATCACAGAAACGCTGTGGCCTGAGTGGCTGGTTGGGAATCTACACTAAATTTAAAAAATTAAGCATTGGTAACTAATTAAACATAATTACTTAATTATAATTTAGAGGGGTATCTAAGCCAGAGATCTGAGAGTACTATATTTAGCTTTCGCATTTATATTAGAAATCTAGTGCTAGGAAACAGATAGTTAACAGTAACTTTAAAAACATTTAAAAAAATATATTTACATTTTTTTAAAAACTTTTAATTTTAATTAATTGACGCAATGTCAGTTAGAGGGGTACAGTGCTCTGACTGAGATGTGGCAGGTCCGGGAGGCTTCGAGCATCCCTGGTGGCTTCATCTGCAGAAAGTGCACCCAACTGGAGCTCCTCACACACCGCATGGTTCGGTTGGAGTAGCAATTGGATGCACTTAGGAGCATGCAGGTGGCGGAAAGCGTCATAGATCGCAGTTATATAAATGTGGTAACACCCAAGGTGCAGGCAGAGAAATGGGTGACCTCTAGAAAGGGCAGGTAGTCAGTGCAGGAATCCCCTGTGGTTGTCCCGCTCTCAAACAGGTATACCCCTTTGGATACTGTCGGGGGGGGGGGGGGAATAGCCTATCAGGGGAAAACAGCAGGAGCCAGAGCAGTGGCACCACGGCTGGCTCTGGTGTTCAGAAGGGAGGATCAAAGCGCAGAAGAGTAATAGTAATAGGGGACTCTACAGTCAGGGGCACAGATAGGTGCTTCTGTGGACGTGAAAGAGACTCCAGGATTGTATGTTGCCTCCCTGGTGCCAGGGTCCAGGATGTCTCCGAACGGGTAGAGGGCATCCTGAAGGGGGAGGGCAAACAGGCAGAGGTTGTTGTACATATTGGTACTAACGACATAGGCAGGAAGGGGCATGAGGTCCTGCAGCAGGAGTTCAGGGAGCTAGGCAGAAAGTTAAAAGACAGGACCTCTAGGGTTGTAATCTTGGGATTACGCCCTGTGCCACGTGCCAGTGAGGCTAGAAATAGGAAGATAGAGCAGCTAAACACATGGCTAAGCAGCTGGTGTAGGAGGGAGGATTTCCGTTATCTGGACCACTGGGAGCTCTTCCGGGGCAGGTGTGACCTATTTAAGAAGGACGGGTTGCATCTAAACTGGCGAGTCATAAATACCCTGGCCGCGAGGTTCGCTAGTGTCACACGGGATGGTTTAAACTAGTATGGCAGGGGGGTGGGCAAGGGAGCAATAGGTCAGAAAGTGAGATCATTGAGGGAGAACTGGGGAATAGGGACAGTGGGGCTCTGAGACAGAGCAGACAGGAAGAAGTTGCTGAACACAGCGGGTCTGGTGGCCTGAAGTGCATATGTTTTAATGCAAGAAGTATTACGGGTAAGGCAGATAAACTTAGAGCTTGGATTAGTACTTGGAACTATGGTGTTGTTGCCATTCCAGAGACCTGGTTGAGAGAAGGGCAGGATTGGCAGCTAAACGTTCCAGGATTTAGATGTTTCAGGTGGGATAGAGCGGGATGTAAAAGGAGTGGAGGAGATGCGCTACTGGTTGGGGAGAATATCACAGCTGTACTGCGGGAGGACACCTCAGAGGGCAGTGAGGCTATATGGGTAGAGGTTAGGAATAAGAAGGGTGCAGTCACAATGTTGGGGGTTTACTACAGGCCTCCCAACAGCCAGCGGGAGATAGAGGAGCAGATAGGTAGACAGATTTTGGAAAAGAGTAAAAACAACAGGGTTATGGTGATGGGAGACTTCAACTTCCCCAATATTGACTGGGACTCACTTAGTGCCAGGGGCTTAGACGGGGCGGAGTTTGTAAGGAGCATCCAGGAGGGCTTCTTAAAACAATATGTAGGCAGTCCAACTAGGGATGGGGCGGTACTGGACCTGGTATTGGGGAATGAGCCCGGCCAGGTGGTAGATGTTTCAGTAGGGGAGCATTTCGGGAACAGTGACCACAATTCAGTAAGTTTTAAAGTGCTGGTGGACAAAGGTAAGAGTGGTCCTAGGATGAATGTGCTAAATTGGGGGAAGGCTAATTATAACAATATTAGGCGGGAACTGAAGAACATAGATTGGGGGCGGATGTTTGAGGGAAAATCAACATCTGACTTGTGGAAGGCTTTCAAGTGTCAGTTGAAAGGAATTCAGGACCGGCATGTTCCCGTGAGGAAGAAGGATAAATACGGCAATTTTCGGGAACCTTGGATAACGAGAGATATTGTAGGCCTCGTCAAAAATAAAAAGGAGGCATTTGTCAGGGCTAAAAGGCTGGGAACAGACGAAGCCTGTGTGGAATATAAGGAAAGTAGGAAGGGCCTTAAGCAAGGAGTCAGGAGGGCTAGAAGGGGTCACGAAAAGTCATTGGCAAATAGGGTTAAGGAAAATCCCAAGGCCTTTTACACGTACATAAAAAAGCAAGAGGGTAGCCAGGGAAAGGGTTGGCCCACTGAAGGATAGGCAAGGGAATCTATGTGTGGAGCCAGAGGAAATGGGCGAGGTACTAAATGAATACTTTGCATCAGTATTCAGCAAAGAGAAGGAATTAGTAGATGTTCAGTCTGGAGAAGGGTAGCCTGGGTCACATTGTGATCCAAAAAGACGAGGTGTTGGGTGCCTTAAAAAATATTAAGGTAGATAAGTCCCCAGGGCCTGATGGGATCTACCCCAGAATACTGAAGGAGGCTGGAGAGGAAATTGCTGAGGCCTTGACAGAAATCTTTGGATCCTCACTGTCTTCAGGTGATGTCCCGGAGGACTGGAGAATAGCCAATGTTGTTCCTCTGTTTAAGAAGGGTAGCAAGGATAATCCAGGGAACTACAGGCCGGTGAGCCTTACTTCCGTGGTAGGGAAATTACTGGAGAGAATTCTTCGAGACAGGATCTACTCCCATTTGGAAGCAAATGGACGTATTAGTGAGAGGCAGCATGGTTTTGTGAAAGGCATGTCGTGTCTCACTAACTTGATAGAGTTTTTCGAGGAGGTCACTAAGATGATTGATGCAGGTAGGGCAGTGGATGTTGTCAATATGGAATTCAGTAAGGCCTTTGACAAGGTCCCTCATGATAGACTAGTACAAAAGGTGAAGTCACACGGGATCAGGGGTGAGCTGGCAAGGTGGATACAGAACTGGCTAGGTCATAGAAGGCAGAGAGTAGCAATAGAAGGATGCTTTTCGAATTGAAGGGCTGTGACCAGTGGTGTTCCACAGGGATCAGTGCTGGGACCTTTGCTGTTTGTAGTATATATAAATGATTTGGAGGAAAATGTAAGTTGTCTGATTAGTAAGTTTGCAGACGACACAAAGGTTGGTGGAATTGCGGATAGCGATGAGGACTGTCAGAGGATACAGCAGGATTTAGATTGTTTGGAGACTTGGGCGGAGAGATGGCAGACGGAGTTTAATCCCGACAAATGTGAGGTAATGCATTTTGGAAGGTCTAATGCAGGTAGGGAATATACAGTGAATGGTAGAACCCTCAAGAGTATTGAATGTCAAAGAGATCTAGGAGTACAGGTCCACAGGTCACTGAAAGGGGCAACACAGGTGGAGAAGGTAGTCAAGAAGGCATGCTTGCCTTCATTGGCCGGGGCATTGAGTATACGAATTGGCAAGTCATGTAGCAGCTGTATAGAACCTTAGTTAGGCCACACTTGGAGTATAGTGTTCAATTCTGGTCGCCACACTACCTGAAGGATGTGGAGGCTTTAGAGAGGATGCAGAAGAGATTCACCAGATTGTTGCCTGGTATGGAGGGCGTTAGCTATGAGGAGCGGTTGAATAAACTCGGTTTGTTCTCACTGGAACGAAGGAGGTTGAGGGGCGACCTGATAGAGGTCTACAAAATTATGAGGGGTATAGACAGAGTGGATAGTCAGAGGCTTTTCCCCAGGGTAGAGGAGTCAATTACTGGGGGGTATAGGTTTAAGGTGAGAGGGGCAAGGTTTAGAGTAGATGTACGAGGCAAGTTTTTTACGCAGAGGGTAGTGGGTGCCTGGAACTCGCTACCGGAGGAGGTGGTGGAAGCAGGGACGATGGTGACATTTAAGGGGCATCTTGACAAATACATGAATAGGATGGGAATGGAGGGATACGGACCCAGGAAGTGTAGAAGATTGTAGTTTAGTCGGTCAGCATGGTCGGCACGGGCTTGGAGGGCCAAAGGGCCTGTTCCTGTGCTGTACATTTCTTTGTTCTTTGTTCTAATATTCTAGCCTCCATTCTGCTGATTTAGAAACTTCTAATATTCTAGGTCACGGTGCTGGATGCCATGGAGAAAGCAAAACAACCCGCTTGGCGTAATTAACACGGCTTTAATTGAACGTTGGGCGCCATGTTTTTGAAAACTCACCACTATTCTTAGACATCCCCCTATACCAAAAATGGCCGAGATTCTAAATGGTGATCAGCATTCTCACTCCCGACTCCGATGCAAGCTTCAGTGGGTGCTATTCAGGTCAGATTATAATTTCAAGTTATCCCCCGGTATAACCCATACCTTCACCGAAGATTTCATCTACTTCCCACTTATTAGCATCGATCCTGGATCCCGCATTGCTAAGTAAGTAAAGTAGACTTTGGAATAACCACTATTTCAGGTTAAATTAAGTTATTTTATTATTATATTTTTTCTTTTAAAAGCTGCAAATACTTTCTTTACAGAAAGGAAAAAGACCTTGCTTCTGGATCCTTCTGGGTGGTTGAAGGGACCTTCAGGCCCACCTTGACAATCAATCTTCTTTATAAAGTCTGGTCTTCTTTAGATGGATTCGCTGATGAGCTCGGTTGCTGTGTTCTATCTTTCCCATGTACCGAGCTGTGAGAGCTGACTCTGCTGGCTATCTCTGAGCTGACTCTGAGCTGGCTCTTTGAATTATAGTCTTCCTGAGATGTATTAGCTGTTTTAGCTCGGCTGCTATGCCTTGTCTTTCCCATGGCCGAGCTGACTGTAATCTGACTCTGAGCTGCTTGTTTCTTTTCTGCTTCTCTCTCTCCCTCCCTCTGAGTTCTGGTTCTGGTTCTTGTAGTTCCTGCCCTGGTCTCTGGGTTTACATATTTTTCAAACAGTTATCTAGTTTTTATGACTATGTCGTAAAGTAACTGATTTCACTTTGATTGTAAAAAGTATCTTTGATCTAAACCTTCTAATCCAACTACGTATTCATTTTGACATAACTGCATCTCAGTGATCTGATTACATTGTTTCCTTTGTGATGATCAAAATGCTTTGGTTTCAAGAGGTGTTACTTTTAATTCCTGTCATTTCTGTAGTTTTATTTTCCAATTGTGTCCTCAGCTCGTAATTTTGACTTTGATTTTGGCTTTGAATTATGTTTCTCGTAGACTGATAGTCTCCAGCTTTCTTTAATTTACCTGGTTTAGCAAATTTTCACACCTAGAATTATCACCAAATGCAACTGAACCTCATCCTTTTTTTCCAGCTGCAAACTAAGACAGTTACTTTCAATGAAGGGGTGGGCCATTGTTTTTGGCTTCATTCAAAATCCTGTTTGTCTTGTTTGCTAAGCCTGCTTGAGCAAGGCTATCTGCATTTTACAATCCTCTCCTGGCAGCTGCTGTTGAACCTTTGTGGGATCTTTCCCTGTATCCTCTCATGTTTCTCCCAGACCAGATATTGCCAGACTTCCATGTTTCAAATGACACATCTTTCCATATTTTCAATAACACCCCGTATTGACATTTGAAACATATCTATATCATTTGATCAATTATCCCCCCATCTAATTGTACTGACTAACATTTATCCCTACCTTTATCGTTTGTATCTCCATGTTTTGTGATTTTAAATTGTGCATCGTAACCAATTTGTAAATGTATCCATATCACAGACCAGTGTCTTTTTTCGTTCTTTCCTCAAGTCCAATTACGGTGAACCATAGCCGTAGCCACTCAGGAAGGTAACACAATAGCTGTATCCGTGTTCCACTACCTCCAAAGCAGTTTACTTCCTTGGGATAGCAGCACCGTAGAAGCTTCCTCATGCCCCTTAGAAACAGCACACAACTCAGTCCATCAGTAACCAAAAAGGCCATTTGTCCATCACTGGCTGTTTCGTGTCCATTTTTCCGTCATCCAAATTGCTCACCGTTTCTCATCGGAATGGTAAATTATGACATCATGTACACCCACTGGTCCCCTCGCTTCATTAATTTAAAAGGTTCAATTGATCCTGCTTCTAACCCTGACTTCCCCACATTAATGTCTAATATTGTTCTGAACCATGTATGTCTGCCAGCCCCTGGTGTACAGGAGAGAATATCTTTCCGACAAACTTTCTTCAAATCCCTTTCGTCTGTTATCATTTGCCTTACAACATTTGCCGACAGTATTCGCAAAACCACATCGAACTGTCACTTTTTCCAAATAAATTCTCCCTATTGTTAAATACACAGTAAAAAAAAATTAAGTCTTATCTCAACACATTACTCATCACCTAACTACACAAATAGACCGTGTGTTACAACTTTACATAATTGCAACTGTTATCACAATTTCAATACGAAAAATATAGTACAATATCGACACATTCCTTCGTGGCTTTGGAACCAATAGTCACTACATATTAAATATAGCGTGTTAACAACATCAATATTATATGTGATGTTCTATGCAGTTAAATCAAGAAAGCACACTAAACTACCACTATTCCCCCTTTATTAAAACATTCACACAGTTTCGAAATGCTGATCAAGTTCTCTAACGGCACACATACCCCCATTATCATACATACATAACAGTGCTAACAATTGACATGCCATTTCTTCCTTAATAATGTTTACAGCTCGACAATGCAATATTGTATGCTGCATTGGTAATAATTTTCCCCCCTTGGCATCAAGCTCCAAAAATTCTTAAACTATTGTCGTTTATCATATTGGGGTTCCTCGTCAGTCGCTGCTGTCTGCCCAGACCCTTAATAACTCCACCACATAGTACATACCCCATGGAGACCGCAGATCATCCATCAGCTGATGTCCAGTTAGAGATGTCTGACCGGAGGGTTCACTGTTCAGTAATAATTTGAGATTTTGATGTGTTTCCAACCCGTAAAGTTTTCCTACGGGCTCTATCATTTAATTCCCTCAAGTATGTAGGCGATTGTATCATTAGTTCCCCCCCCCCTCCCCCCCCCCCCCCCGCCCCAATCCTGTCTAAAATATTCCTTTCTGGAGTGCAGTTCTCTTCCTTCTTGTGAACTGGTTTGTCTGTTATTTACTTTTTCCATCTGAAAAATCAAATGAGCAGGTCAAGGGTGGAGAGGGCCCTATTCTTTAATTTGTACTTTCTATCTTTGTTTGAACACTCCCGAAGTGCCCTCTCCAGGACTTCCGGATTTCTTTTGTTACCATTTCTTTTGTCTCTTTTCTTTTTTTTTTAAACTCGTTTATTTTCCTTATCATTGATGTACATCACACAATGAAGGCCTGTTAAGCCTCCTCCTTCTGTCATTGCACCCCTGAGTGAGATTTGAAGAATCTCAAACTCCTCCCCTTTTGCTCACTCTGATCCAATCTGTCGAAACCTTACCCTGATACATTCCTGATATTGCTACTGCATTTACTTCACTTACTTTATTTTGATTACGGCCGGATTTTTATGAAGGTAAGTTCCAAACATAACATTTTAACTTCATGATCTGTCCAACCAATGGTGCTAACGGGTTTTAATTCACGGTCTTCCCACCAATTGGGTCATGTGTTTTAATTGTGATACAATTTCTTTTGCTCCAAACACCATGCTTCGCTAAGTCAATGTTTACCCAGATTCTGAACAAACTTGTCTTCACATTTTACAGCTTCACTGATTATTTTCCCTTCAGTTTTAGTTGGTAGTTTCACCCAAACTTCCTCTGTGTTATCAATTGTTTGAATATCTTAATTTTACCTGCATCTATTTTTATCAAATCTTTTCCTGCCATCAGATTCCCTTTTCCTTATACTGCAAGTAATTCTCTTAATCTAACTTTTGATCCAAAATCTTTATTCTCCAAAGCTCCTTCTTCAATGTATTTAACATTCTAAACATGATTATTTTTGCTGGTGACATTCCTGAGTTGATCGGGCACTAGGACCCTGTGGAGCTATGCAGTGTCAATTTCAACGCTCAGTTTCAAAGGCTGCAAACAGCTGACTGCTGCCCAGTACAAACTCTTTATCTGTTTATTCTGAGACCAATTTAACTCTGAACATACTGATTTATCACCTCATAATACTGATCACATTTCTACCTGCCATTTATAACTTTTAATTGATGTGAAACTCGGTTTTGCAAAATACAACATTTTTTAAAAATACAAACACCAAAGGGAATTCACAATTCCGTATTAGACATACACACACTCATTCATCCGCTCAGATCTTGGACCTCTACTTTGTAGGGTTTCACAAACCCTTATTGAACACGCACGAACGTTTATACACTGAGATCTTGGACCTCTGTCCAGTGGGGTTTTAGTTACTTTTAACAACAATTGAGACCCCTCCATGCTGATAAAGTTTGACTTATGCAGGAGTTTTTTGCCTCTATTAATTTCTTCCACTCTGGTTCATTGCTTCAACTCTCTTGACCGTGTTTCAGAGCAAGAGGATTATTCTAATTGCCATTTTTCGGAATTCTAAGTTCTGTTCCTGGTTGTCCCTTTCAGTTGCAATCTGAAATTAAGGATAGGTGCCCTTTCTGGGCCCTACCCAAGGCTAACTCAGGCACTATCTTCCTGTTTTAGTTAATGGCCGATTGGTTATTGGTCTCTAAAGATTCTAGGCGTCCTCTATTTCTTTAGGATTTAACCTCAAAATCTGCCTTACTCTAAGGATGATTTATTTTTTGACCTCCTTTTACCAGTAATGGATGCAAGATTTTTAGTGCTGTCACCAAGATGTCTTGCAGACTTTTTCTCAGGGTCAGCATCTGCTAATTTGCTGATTTCACACCCAACCTGAGTTTTATGTCCCCTCGATCCACAGAATATCTTTGCAGAAATCAATCACATGACTTTCCAGACTAAACTCGGCAGGTAAAGTCTGACTCACAATAGACCAGAAACTTCTAATATTCCAACCGTTTGTTGGGAACTAGAAACTTCTAATATTCAAGCCCCCTCTGCTGATTTAGAAACTTCTACTATTCTAGCCTCGTTTTACCTAGAAACTTCTAATATTCTAGGTCTCCACGCTGGATGCCATGGAGAAAGCAAAACAACCGGCTGGGCGCAATTCTCACGTTGTTAACACGACGGCTGCCATGTGGAAAATAAAGCAACACATTCGGCGTAATTGGCAGGGTTTTAATTAAAACGTTGGGCGCCATGTATTTGAAAACTCACCACTATTATTAGAAGTCCCCCTATACCAAAAAGGGCCGAGATTCTAAATGGTGATCAGGATTCTCACTCCCCGACTCCGATGCAAGCTTCAGTGGGTGCTATTCAGGTCAAACTATGTTTTCTAGTTATCCCCCGGTATAACCCATGCCTTCACCGAAGATTTCATCTACTTACCACTTAGTACCATCGATCCTGGGTCCCGCATTGCTAAGTAAGTAAAGTAGACTTTGGAATAACCACTATTTCAGGTTAAATTAAGTTATTTTATTATTATATTTTTTCTTTTAAAAGCTGCAAATACTTTCTTTACAGAAAGGAAAAAGACCTTGCTTCTGGGTCCTTCTGGGTGGTTGAAGGGACCTTCAGGCCCACCTTGACAATCAATCTTCTTTATAAAGTCTGGTCTTCTTTAGATGTAATCGCTGATGAGCTCGGTTGCTGTGTCCTGTCTTTCCCATGTACCGAGCTGTGAGAGCTGGCTCTGCTGGCTATCTCTGAGCTGACTCTTTAAATTCTAGTCTTCCTGAGATGTATTAGCTGTTTTAGCTCGGCTGCTATGCCTTGTCTTTCCCATGGCCGAGCTGACTGTAATCTGACTCTGAGCTGCTTGTTTCTTCTCTGCTTCTCTCTCTCCCTCCCTCTGAGTTCTGGTTCTGGTTCTGGTAGTTCCTGCCCTGGTCTCTGGGTTTATATATTTTTCTAACAGTTAACTAGCTTTTATGATTTTATTGTAAAGTAACTTATTTCACTTTGATTGTAAAAAGTATCTTTGATCTAAACTTTCTAATCCAACTACGTATTCATTTTGACATAACTTCATCTCATAGATCTGATTACAGTGTTTCCTGTGTGATGATCAAAATGCTTTGGTTTCAAGAGGTGTCACTTTTAATTCCTGTCATTTCTGTAGTTTTATTTTCCAATTGTGTCCTCAGCTCGTAATTTTGACTTTGATTTTGGCTTTGAATTATGTTTCTCGTAGACTGATAGTCTCCAGTTTTCTTAAATTTACTTGGTTTAGCAAATTTTCACACCTAGAATTATCACCAAATTCAACTGAACCTCATCCTTTTTTCCAGCTGCTAACTAAGATAGTTACTTTCAATGAAGGTGTGGGCCATTGTTTTTGGCTTCATTCAAAATCCTGTTTGTCTTGTTTGCTGAGCCTGCTTGAGCTAGGCTACCTGCATTTTACAATCCTCTCCTGGCAGCTGCTGTTAACCCTTTGTGGGATCTTTCCCTGTATCCTCTCATGTTTCTCCCAGTCCAGATATTGCCAGACGTCCATGTTTCAAATGACACATCTTTCCATATTTTCAATAACAACTCTCCCACCAGGATGGTGCCGAGAAGAGTGGACACCTTTTGGAAGGAAGCCGCCTGCTGCGGTCCGGCCACGGGAGCGGATACATTTACAAAGTGAATCACCGCTGCCCCGAAACGGGCCTTTAGGTGCAGCAGACGGCCTGGCACCAGCTCCTTGAGCCCCCCCAAGATCTCCGGCTGAAAATGTGGAGCCAACAAGATAGCCACCCCGCCCGAACGTGGGGCCAGGTGACTCATGAAGACTCCTCCTTGCCCCTCCAGCGTCCCCTGAGCTTCGTCACCTGGATGGCCTGGGTTTCCTGCAGTAAGCACATCCCGTACTTTCCGTCCCGGAGGATAGACAGGAACTGGAACCGGTGGTGCGCGTGGCTGCTGCCGTTGATGTTGAGGCTGGCCATGGTTACCTCCATGTCAGCAGCAATAGTTATCCATCACCTTCAGTGCTCAGAGTGGGGGTACCGCCCCCTCCACTCCCTCAGGAGTCCCACAAGGAACTGAACAGCTTGGCGCTGCTCCTCCTGGTCTTGATCGAACTCCCGGGCCTCTCTGACATAGGCCCGGGCGGAGCCAAGGAGCAGCCCCAGGTTTCCCCAGCTGCCCAGGGCCAGCCGCAAACAGTCCGGGTGACCATGGTGCGTTCCCAGAAATGTCCGGCGTTCCCCAGGGGGGACGAGGGGAGACTCGGTGCCGGGTGTGAGGGTGCATTCTGCCTCGCTGCAGAGCGCGTCTAAATCCTCCTCCTCACCCGCCACCGAGCAGCCTTCCTCCTCCGAACGGTCATCTCCCGAGCTCGAGTCCCCCGCCACATGGAGTATGGCGGGCGGCACGGGCCCACCGGCTAACCCTTGGCCCGAGTCGACCCCACCCCCCAGGGTCGTCCTCAGGCAGGTCCCCCGCAGGCTCCTCCCGCGGCTCAGGGCCCGTGGACGGTGCCTCCACCCACGCCGGCGACTCCGGGACCTCGGAGAGGCCCCCCGGAAACATGTCCGGCTTGAAAACAGGGCTCTCTGGCGTCGCCCGCCCGGGTGTAGAGGGCGGGGAGCCTTCCCCGTCCTCCCCCGTCCACGGCCCACAGCGGCACGATGAGCGGTCGCTGCTGCTGCCGGCCCCCGGCGATGGTGAAGAGGAGGCGTCCGGGGAGGAAACTTGCACCGGGCGGGACGGGCCCCCAGGGGCTTCGACTCCGCTCGACCCCGGGTCCTCCTGCTCAGGGGGCGACAGCAGCTCGAGTGGCTCGGGGGCCTCGGAGGCCCCCCCGGCCTTGCTTCTCTTCATTGTGTGCCCCGGGCCAGGCGTCGGGGGGATGGGCACCAACACGGGAGAGATGGGGCAGGAGGAGCTCAGTGGGGAGGGAGGGCGGGACGTTTGATAGAACAACACCTTCTGCGGTGGCCTCCAGCGTCTCCACCGCCACGTGTGTCCCGCCCACCGTGAGCCCCCTTTCCAGGGCCCGCTGGGCCGCCTGCTCGGCCCGCAGGAAGAACCCGGCCTTGCCGTACATCCGCGAGGCGGCTACGATGGCCGAGGGGCCGACAGCCCCGCCCATCGCACGGGTGCCCGCCTCAATGGTCATGGTAGGGTGGGCATAGCACTTCACCCCCAGCTGCCGCGTGAGCAGGCGGGAGGGCGAGGGCACCGCGGGGGCAGCGGAGCGACGGGAGGCTGCCGCCCCCACATAATGTCTTGTCCGCCCTGCCCCCGGCAGTGGAGGATGCACCCGAGGTGCAGGCCAGAGGGTGGGAGGGCAGGAGGCTGGGCCTGCAGCCCTGGATGGTCCCACTCCCACCTCAGGCAGAGGGGTGGGAGGACAGGAGGCCGGGCCTGCAGCCCTGGATGGTCCCAGTCCCACCTCAGGCAGAGGGATGGGAGGACAGGAGGCTGGGCCTGCAGCCCTGGATGATCCCAGTCCCACCTCAGGCAGAGGGGTGGGAGGACAGGAGGCTGGGCCTGCAGCCCTGGATGGTCCCAGTCCCACCTCAGGCAGAGGGGTGGGAGGACAGGAGGCTGGGCCTGCAGCCCTGGATGGTCCCACTCCCACCTCAGGCAGAGGGGTGATCAAACCCTGATCTTTATCAATGATGAGAAGGCGGAGACAGTGGAAGTTTAAACTGGACAGATATTTCACAGCTGGATTCACACAATACAGACAGCAATGTATCGTAGATTGTGGAAGTGCCACAAATGTTGTCAAATGCAGGACGTGGGGTCCCTCAATGTTTCAATCTTGCTGAGAAACTGTCAGCCCACAGGGACAACATTTCTGTTTAATAGGACTGATGCACAAGTTAAAATAGTTCCGTTTCAAAGTTTAAAATAACCAGTCATTTTTCTGTGCAGCTTTCGGAATCTGTCAGTGGAATTTACTTCACACAGGCAAGTTTATCAAGTGAATGGGGAACTGATTAGAAGTTTTGATGGAGATATTCCTGCATTGTGGAAAGGTGTGAGATCTATTTCGGGTTGGGAAATGGATTGAGGATCAAAGGAAGCAGTTGTTTTTTAACTACATTAGACTGAGAGCCTTGAAGATTCACAACTTCCATGTGCTGTGAGAAAGGATTGATTAACCAAGGCCTATTATTCAAATACTTCAGACAAGTGAATAAGCTACAGGAACATTGAATATACAGACAGAGACAAGCAGACACCTGTAATCGGAGCTTAAACGTCACGTTTGAATGTGAAGGGCTGAAATAAACAAGAGTCCACCCTGGGATTCGGTGCAATTTGAGTTCTGCTTTTCCAAAAAATAAAAATAACTGTCTGCAATGAAAAATGCCTTGGACAGGACAGAGGGATTTTGACTCTGTATTTAACCCCAGACAGTATTTGTGTTGTGAGTGTTTGATGGGCAGTGTAGATGAAGCTTTACTCTGAAACACTGGAATTCAGTCTCAGGGCTGATTTAATCACATGCTTCAGAATAATAATTGATATTGTACATCTCGTGTGTGTCTCAGTGACAGCTGTGAAAATGTACAGCACAATCTCATCCTGTTTCTGTGTGTCTCTCTGAAATTAGCTGGTCCATTTCCTAAATTACTCCTGACTAGATTTCAAAAGGGCTCCATTGCCTGTGAAGCAGTTTGTGATACCCAAAGGTTATGAAAAGTGCTTTAGAAAAGTCTGTCCCCAAGCTGCTGTGAGGATGTTCAGAGTCAGTGTGTGACTTGGGTCACACACAGGCCAGATACACCTCTCCAAGTTAAAGGTGGAGAATGGATCTCGCTCCATTTGAAAGCTGTATTGACCCAGTCTGTCTGAGTTTGAGTATCTGTGTTTCTGTACACGTGTGTGTGTGTGTTGGGGGGGGGCGTTTATATGTGGCATTCTTTACGCGGCACTGGAAGTTACACGGTAGCACAGTGGTTAGCACTGCGGCCTCACAGCTCCAGGGTCCCAGGTTCGAATCCCGGCTTGGGTCGCAGTCTGTGCGGAGTCTGCACGTTCTCCCCTTGTCCGCGTGGGTTTCTCCCGGGTGCTCCGGTTTCCCCCCTGACGTCCCGAAGGACGTGCTGTTTGGTGAATTGGACATTATGTATTCACCCTCAGTGTACCCGAACAGGCGCCAGAGTTTGGAGACTAGGGACTTTTCTCAGTAACTTCATTGCAGTCTGAGACTGTGTGTGTGCCTGTGTGTGTGTGTGTATCTGTGTGTCTGTGTGTCTGTGTGTGTGTGTGTCTGTCTGTCTGTGTGTGTGCCTGTGTAACTGTGTGTGTGTGTGTGTGTCTGTGTGTGTGTGTGTGTGTGTGTGCCTGTGTGTGTGTGTGTGTGCCTGTGTGTGTGTATGCCTGTGTGTGTGTGTGTGTGTCTGTGTGTCTCAGTTTGACTTTGTTGAGTACTGATTGAAGATAATGAGATAGAACGTTTGATAGAAAGTTTGGCAGCATTGTAGGTGTAAACAATAATGACAGAGACAGTGTGAACCCAGAAGAGAACGCCATACCTGGGCCCACTCCCCTATCCCGTCGCTGTCACCCCACCTAACCTGAACATCTTTAGATACTGTGGGCAATTTGGATTTATCACGGCCAACCCACCTAACCTGCACGTCTTTGGGCGGTGGGAGGAAACCGGAGCACCCGGAGGAAACCCACGCAGACACGGGGAGAACGTCCAGACTCCGCACAGACAGTGACCCAAGCCGGGAATCGAACCTGGGACCCTGTAGCTGTGAGGCAGCAGTGCTAACCACTGTTCAATCCAGGCTCTGGGTCACTGTCCGTGTGGAGTTTTCACATTCTCCCCGTGTTAGCCTGGGTCTCACCCCCACAACCCAAAGATGTGCAGGGCAGGTGGATTGGCCGCGCTAAATTGCCCCTGAATTGGAAAAACTGAACTGGGCTCTGGATTTATTGTAAAAATCTTTTTATTGCCGTTTCCACAATTCTGTGCATTGCGGCTTGTTTACATTTCTCAGAGAGTGAAAAGGCTTTCTCTTACGTTTCTATCGTTACAAACTGTTGCCGTTCAGTTCGGCGTGTCTGCCCCCCCCCCCCAACCCCCCTTTCCCTAACCCTTCCCCTCTCTCCCCCGCAGACCCTCCGTGATGCCCTTCCGGGCCGACCTGGTGTGTGACCCCCTGCTCCTTGTTTACCCCCTTACCCCCCCTTCTTTTCTCCCTCCATCGGATTCAGCCGTGTTCTTTCAGTGGATTGGGGGGGGTTCCCCCTCCCCATCTCTCTCGGTGGGGGGCGTTCCCCCCTTTCCATCTCTCTCGGTGGGGGAGGGGTCCCCCTCTCCATCTCTCTCGGTGGGGGGGGGGATGTTCCCCCCTCTCCATCTCCCTCGGTGGGGTGGGGGTTCCCCCCTCTCCATCTCTCTCGGTGCGGGGGTGTTCCCCCTCTCCATCTCTCTCGGTGTGGGGGGGGGGGGGTTCCCCCCTCTCCATCTCTCTCGGTGTGGGGGGGGGGGTTCCCCCCTCTCCATCTCTCTCGGTGGGGAGGGAGTTCACCACTCTCCATCTCTCTCGGTAGGGGGGATCCCCCCTCTCCATCCCTCTCGGTGGGGAGGTGGCTCCCCCTCTCCATCTCTCTTGGTGGGGGTGGGGGTTCCCCCCTCTCCATCCCTCTCGGTGGGGGTGGTGGTTCCCCCTCTCCATCTCTCTCGGCGGGGGTGGTGGTTCCCCCTCTCCATCCCTCCCGGTGGGGGGGTTCCCCCCTCTCCATCTCACTCGGTGGGGGGGGGGCTTCCCCCTCTCCATCCCTCTCGGTGGGGGGGTCCCCCCTCTTGATCTCTCTCGGTGGAGGGGGGGTCCCCCTCTCCATCCCTCTCAGTGGGGGGTGGGGTTCCCCCCTCTCCACAACTCTCGGTGGGGGGGGGGATTCCCCCCCTCCATCTCTCGGTGTGGGGGATTCCCCCTCTCCACCTCTCTCGGTGGAGTGCGGGTTCCCCCCTCTCCATCCCTCTCGGTGGGGGGGGGTCCCCCCTCTCCGTCTCTCTCGGTGGGGGGGGGGTGTTACCCCCTCTCCATGTCTCTCATAGAACATTACGGCGCATTACAGGCCCTTCGGCCCTTGATGTTGTGCCGACCTGTGAAACCACTCTAAAGCCCATCTACACTATTCCCTTATCGCCCATATGTCTATCCAATGACCATTTGAATGCCCTTAGTGTTGGAGAGTCCACTACTGTTGCAGGCAGGGCATTCCACGCCCTTACTACTCTCTGAGTAAAGAACCTACCTCTGACATCTGTCCTATATCTATCTCCCCTCAATTTAAAGCTATGTCCCCTCGTGCTGGACATCACCATCCGAGGAAAAAGGCTCTCACTGTCCACCCTATCCAATCCTCTGATCACCTTGTATGCCTCAATTAAGCCACCTCTTAACCTTCTTCTCTCTATCGAAAACAGCCTCAAGTCCCTCAGCCTTTCCTCATAAGATCTTCCCTCCATACCAGGCAACATTCTGGTAAATCTCCTCTGCACCCTTTCCAAAGCTTCCACATCCTTCGCTGGGCGGGTCTCTCGGGGTCGCTGGGCGGGTCTCTCGGGGTCGGGTCGCTGGGCGGGTCTCTCGGGGTCGCTGGGCGGGTCTCTCGGGGTCGGGGTCGCTGGGCGGGTCTCTCGGGGTCACTGGGCGGGTCTCTCGGGGTCACTGGGCGGGTCTCTCGGGGTCACTGGGCGGGTCTCTCGGGGTCACTGGGCGGGTCTCTCGGGGTCGCTGGGCGGGTCTCTCGGGGTCGCTGGGCGGGTCTCTCGGGGTCGCTGGGCGGGTCTCTCGGGGTCGCTGGGCGGGTCTCTCGGGGTCACTGGGCGGGTCTCTCGGGGTCGCTGGGCGGGTCTCTCGGGGTCGCTGGGCGGGTCTCTCGGGGTCGGGTCGCTGGGCGGGTCTCTCGGGGTCACTGGGCGGGTCTCTCGGGGTCACTGGGCGGGTCTCTCGGGGTCGCTGGGCGGGTCTCTCGGGGTCGCTGGGCGGGTCTCTCGGGGTCGCTGGGCGGGTCTCTCTGGGTCGGGTCGCTGGGCGGGTCTCTCGGGGTCGCTGGGCGGGTCTCTCGGGGTCACCGGGCGGGTCTCTCGGGGTCGGGTCGCTGGGCGGGTCTCTCGGGGTCGCTGGGCGGGTCTCTCGGGGTCGCTGGGCGGGTCTCTCGGGGTCGCTGGGCGGGTCTCTCGGGGTCGCTGGGCGGGTCTCTCGGGGTCGCTGGGCGGGTCTCTCGGGGTCGCTGGGCGGGTCTCTCGGGGTCGCTGGGCGGGTCTCTCGGGGTCGGGTCACTGGGCGGTTCTCTCGGGGTCGCTGGGCGGGTCTCTCGGGGTCACTGGGCGGGTCTCTCGGGTTCGCTGGGCGGGTCTCTCGGGGTCGGGTCGCTGGGCGGGTCTCTCGGGGTCGCTGGGCGGGTCTCTCGGGGTCGCCGGGCGGGTCTCTCGGGGTCGGGTCGCTGGGCGGGTCTCTCGGGGTCGCTGGGCGGGTCTCTCGGGGTCGCTGGGCGGGTCTCTCGGGGTCGCTGGGCGGGTCTCTCGGGGTCGCTGGGCGGGTCTCTCGGGGTCGCTGGGCGGGTCTCTCGGGGTCGCTGGGCGGGTCTCTCGGGGTCGCTGGGCGGGTCTCTCGGGGTCGGGTCGCTGGGCGGGTCTCTCGGGGTCGCTGGGCGGGTCTCTCGGGGTCGGGTCGGGAGCTCCGGGGACTGGCGTCAGTAGTTAGGCCGGTTTTGGAGCTCCGAGGTCCGGGTCGGCTCCAAATCGAGGTCGTGGCCTCACTTCCGGTTTGGTGTCCATCTTCTTCCAGGTCGCGGAGGTCGGGTCGGGTCAAAAGGTCTCCAAGGGCCTTGGAGCATGTTCAAGCCTGCAAGAGAGGATAAAAGAGAGCATAAAAGTCATAAAAATCATAAAAAATCATGATATACCACCCTGGGACCACTGTAAATAATGATATACTACCCAGAGACCAATGTAAATAATGATATACTACCCAGAGACCAATGTAAATAATGATATACTACACAGGGACTACTGTAAATAATGGGATACTACCCATGGACCATTGTAGATACTGATATACTACCCAGGGTCCACTGTAAATAATGATATACTACCCAGGGACCACTGTAAATAATGATACGTTGCCCAGAAACCACTATAGATAATGATATACTATCCAGGGACCACTGTAAATAAAGATACGTTGCCCAGAAACCACTATAGATAATGATATACTATCCAGGGACCACTGTAAATAATAATACGTTGCCCAGAAACCACTGTAGATAATGATATACTATCCAGGGACCACTGTAAATAATGATATACTGCCCAGGAACCACAGTAAATATGGACATATTACCCAGGAAGCACTGTCATAAATGAAATACTACCCAGTAACCACTGTAAATAATGATACCGACCCAAGGCCACTATAAATAATGGTGTACAACCCAGTTACCAGTGTAAATAATGATATACTACACAGGGACCACAGTACATAATGATAAACTACGCAGAGACCACTGTAAATAATGATTTACCACCCAGGTACCGCTGAATATAATGATATTCTACCCAAAGAACACTGTAAATAATGATATTCTAACCAAGATCCACTGTAAATAATGATATACCATCCAGGGACCACTGTAAATAATGATATACTACCCAGGGGCCACTGTAAATAATGATATTCTACCTAGGGACCACTGTAAATAATGATATACTACCCAGGGGCCACTGTAAATAATGATATACTACCCAGGGGCCACTGTAAATAAAGATAAACCACCCAGAGCCCACTGTAAATAAAGATATACTACCCAGGGACCACTGTAAATAAAGATAAACCACCCAGAGCCCACTGTAAATAAAGATATACTACCCAGGGACCACTGTAAATAATGATATACTACCCAGGGGCCACTGTAAATAAAGATAAACCACCCAGAGCCCACTGTAAATAAAGATATACTACCCAGGGACCACTGTAAATAATGATATACTGCCCAGGGACCTCTGTAAATAACGATATTCTAACCAAGATCAACTGTAAATAATGGTATACTATCCAGGGACCTCTGTATATAATGTTATTCTACCCAGGGACCACTGTAAATAATGATATTCTACCCAGGGACCACTGTAAATAATGGTATACTATCCAGTGACCACTGTAAATGATGATTTATTAACCAGGGACCACTGTATATAATGTTATTCTACCCAGGGACCGCTGTGCATAATGATACACAGGGACCACTGTAAATAATGATATACTGCCCAGGGACCACTGTAACTAATGATATACTATCCAGAGACCACAGTATATAATGATATTCTCCCCAGGGACCACAGTAAATAATGAGATAATACCCAGGGACCATTGTAGATACGTATATACTACTCCCGGCCACTCCCGGCCAGCCCACACACACACTCCAGGCCACTCCCGGCCAGCCCACACACACACTCCAGGCCACTCCCGGCCAGCCCACACACTCACTCCAGGTCACTCCCGGCCAGCCCACACACACACTCCAGGCCACTCCCGGCCTGCCCACACACACACTCCAGGCCACTCCCGGCCAGCCCACACACACACTCCAGGCCACTCCCGGCCAGCCCACACACACACTCCAGGCCACTCCCGGCCAGCCCACACACACACACTCCAGGCCAGGCCACTCCCGGCCAGCCCACACTCACACTCCAGGCCACTCCCGGCCAGCCCACACACACACTCCAGGCCACTCCCAGCCAGCCCACACACACACTCCAGGCCACTCCCGGCCTGCCCACACACACACTCCAGGCCACTCCCGGCCAGCCCACACTCACACTCCAGGCCAGGCCACTCCCGGCCTGCCAAACACACACACTCCAGGCCACTCCCGGCCAGCCCACACACACACTCCAGGCCACTCCCGGCCAGACCACACACACACTCCAGGCCAGGCCACCCGACCAGCCCACACACACACTCCAGGCCACTCCCGGCCAGCCCACACTCACACTCCAGGCCACTCCCGGCCAGCCCACACACACACTCCAGGCCACTCCCGGCCAGACCACACACACACTCCAGGCCAGGCCACCCGACCAGCCCACACACACACTCCAGGCCACTCCCGGCCAGTCCACACTCACACTCCAGGCCACTCCCGGCCAGCCCACACACACACTCCAGGCCACTCCCGGCCAGCCCACACACACACTCCAGGCCACTCCCGACCAGCCCACACACACACTCCAGGCCACTCCCGGCCAGCCCACACACACACTCCAGGCCACTCCCGGCCAGCCCACACACACACTCCAGGCCACTCCCGGCCAGCCCACACACACACTCCAGGCCACTCCCGGCCAGCCCACACACACACTCCAGGCCACTCCCGGCCAGCCCACACACACACTCCAGGCCACTCCCGGCCAGCCCACACATACACTCCAGACCACTCCCGGCCAGCCCACACACACACTCCAGGCCACTCCCGACCAGCCCACACTCACACTCCAGGCCAGGCCACTCCCGGCCAGCCCACACACACACTCCAGGCCAGGCCACTCCCGGCCAGCCCACACACACACTCCAGGCCAGGCCACTCCCGACCAGCCCACACTCACACTCCAGGCCAGGCCACCCGACCAGCCCACACACACACTCCAGGCCAGGCCACTCCCGGCCAGCCCACACACACACTCCAGGCCACTCCCGGCCAGCCCACACACACACTCCAGGCCACTCCCGGCCAGCCCACACACACACTCCAGGCCACTCCCGACCAGCCCACACTCACACTCCAGGCCAGGCCACCCGACCAGCCCACACACACACTCCAGGCCAGGCCACTCCCGGCCAGCCCACACACACACTCCAGGCCACTCCCAGCCAGCCCACACACACACCCCAGGCCAGGCCACTCCCGGCCAGCCCACACACACACTCCAGGCCACTCCCGGCCAGCCCACACACACACTCCAGGCCACTCCCGGCCAGCCCACACACACACTCCAGGCCACTCCCGGCCAGCCCACATACACAATCCAGGCCACTCCCGGCCAGCCCACACACACACTCAAGGCCACTCCCGGCCAGCCCACACACACACTCCAGGCCACTCCCGGCCAGCCCACATACACACTCCAGGCCACTCCCGGCCAGCCCACACACACACTCCAGGCCACTCACGGCCAGCCCACACACAGTCCAGGCCACTCCCGGCCAGCCCACACACACACTCCAGGCCACTCCCGGCCAGCCCACACACACACTCCAGGCCACTCCCGGCCAGCCCACACACACACTCCAGGCCAGGCCCGGCCAGCCCACACACACACTCCTGGCCACTCCCGGCCAGCCCACACACACACTCCAGGCCACTCCCGGCCAGCCCACACACACACTCCAGGCCACTCACGGCCAGCCCACACACAGTCCAGGCCACTCCCGGGCAGCTCACACACACACTCCAGGCCACTCCCGGCCAGCCCACACACACACTCCAGGCCACTCCCGGCCAGCTCACACACACACTCCAGGCCACTCCCGGCCAGCCCACACACACACTCCAGGCCACTCCCGGCCAGCCCACACACACACTCCAGGCCACTCCCGGCCTTCCCACACACACACTCCAGGCCACTCCCGTCCAGCCCACACACACACTCCAGGCCACTCCCGGCCAGTCCACACACACAC
Source organism: Scyliorhinus torazame (assembly GCF_047496885.1). Classification (NCBI taxonomy): domain Eukaryota; kingdom Metazoa; phylum Chordata; class Chondrichthyes; order Carcharhiniformes; family Scyliorhinidae; genus Scyliorhinus; species Scyliorhinus torazame. The sequence goes on from NW_027307826.1 coordinate 463,656, forward strand.
TCCAGGACTCTTCCGGCCAGCCCACACACACACTCCAGGCCAGGCCACTCCCGGCCATCCCACACACACACTCCAGGCCAGGCCACCCGACCAGCCCACACACACACTCCAGGCCACTCCCGGCCAGCCCACACACACACTCCAGGCCACTCCCGGCCAGCCCACACACACACTCCAGGCCACTCCCAGCCAGCCCACACACACACTCAAGGCCACTCCCGGCCAGCCCACACACACACTCCAGGCCACTCCCGGCCAGCCCACACACACACTCCAGGCCACTCCCGGCCAGCCCACACACACATTCCAGGCCACTCCCGGTCAGCCCACACACACACTCCAGGCCACTCCCGGCCAGCCCACACACACACTCCAGGCCACTCCCAGCCAGCCCACACACACACTCAAGGCCACTCCCGGCCAGCCCACACACACACTCCAGGCCACTCCCGGCCAGCCCACACACACACTCCAGGCCACTCCCGGCCAGCCCACACACACACTCCAGGCCACTCCCGGCCAGCCCACACACACACTCCAGGCCACTCCCGGCCAGCCCACACACACACTCCAGGCCACTCCCGGCCAGCCCACACACACACTCCAGGCCACTCCCGGCCAGCCCACACACACACTCCAGGCCACTCCCAGCCAGCCCACACACACACTCAAGGCCACTCCCGGCCAGCCCACACACACACTCCAGGCCACTCCCGGCCAGCCCACACACACACTCCAAGCCACTCCCGGCCAGCCCACACACACACTCCAGGCCACTCCCGGTCAGCCCACACACACACTCCAGGCCACTCCCGGCCAGCCCACACACACACTCCAGGCCACTCCCGGCCAGACCACACACGCACTCCAGGCCACTCCCTGCCAGCCCACACACACGCACTCCAGGCCACTCCCTGCCAGCCCACACACACACACTCCAGGCCACTCCCGGCCAGCCACACACACACTCCAGGCCACTCCCGGCCAGCCCACACACACACTCCAGGCCACTCACGGCCAGCCCACACACACACTCCAGGCCACTCCCGGCCAGCCCACACACACACTCCAGGCCACTCCCGGCCAGCCCACACACACACTCCAGGCCACTCCCGGCCAGCCCACACACACACTCCCGGCCACTCCCGGCCAGCCCACACACACACTCCAGGCCACTCCCGGCCAGCCCACACACACACTCCAGGCCACTCTCCCCAGCCCACACACACACTCCAGGCCACTCCCGGCCAGCCCACTCACACACTCAAGGCCACCCCCGGCTAGCCCACACACACACTCCAGGCCACTCCCGGCCAGCCCACACACACACTCCCGGCCACTCCCGGTCAGCACACACACACACTCCAGGCCACTCCCGGCCAGCCCACACACACACTCCAGGCCACTCCCGGCCAGCCCACACACAGACTCCAGGCCACTCCCGGCCAGCCCACACACACACTCCAGGCCACTCCCGGCCAGCCCACACACACACTCCAGGCCACTCCCGGCCAGCCCACACACAGACTACAAGCCACTCCCGGCCAGCCCATACACACTCCCATCCACTCCCGACCAGCCCACACACACACTCCCGGTCACGCCCGGCCATCCCACAAACACACTCCCGGCCACTCCCGGCCAGCCCACACACACACTCCAGGCCACTCCCGGCCAGCCCACACACACACTCCAGACCACTCCCGGCCAGCCCACACACACACTCCAGGCCACTCCCGGGCAGCCCACACACACACTCCAGGCCACTCCCGGCCAGCCCACACACACACTCCAGGCCACTCCCGGCCAGCCCACACACACACTCCAGGCCATTCCCGGCCAGCCCACACACACACTCCAGGCCACTCCCGGCCAGCCCACACACACACTCCAGGCCACTCCCGGCCAGCCCACACACACTCTCCAGGCCACTCCCGGCCAGCCCTCACACACACTCCAGGCCACTCCCGGCCAGCCCACACACACACTCCAAGCCACTCCCGGCCAGCCCACACACACACTCCAGGCCACTCCCGGCCAGCCCACACACACACTCCAGGCCACTCCCGGTCAGCCCACACACACACTCCAGGCCACTCCCGGCCAGTCCACACACACACTCCAGGCCACTCCCGGCCAGCCCACACACACACTCCAGGTCACTCCCGGCCAGCCCACACACACACTCCAGGCCACTCCCGGCCAGCCCACACACACACTCCAGGCCACTCCCGGCGAGTCCACACACACACTCCAGACCACTCCCGGCCAGTCCACACACACACTCCAGGCCACTCCCGGCCAGCCCACACACTCACTCCAGGCCAGGCCACTCCCGGCCAGCCCACACACACACTCCAGGCCACTCCCGGCCAGCCCACACACACACTCCAGGCCCCTCCCGGACAGCCCACACACACACTCCAGGCCAAGGCACTCCCGGCCAGTCCACACACACACTCCAGGCCAAGGCCACTCCCGGCCAGCCCACACACACACTCCAGGCCACTCCCGGCCAGCCCACACACACACTCCAGGCCACTCCCGGCCAGCCCACACACACACTCCAGGCGACTCCCGGCCAGTCCACACACACACTCCAGGCCACTCCCGGCCAGTCCACACACACACTCCAGGCCACTCCCGGCCGGCCCACACACACACTCCAGGCCACTCCCGGCCGGCCCACACACACACTCCAGGCCACTCCCGGCCAGCCCACACACACACTCCAGGCCAGGCCACTCCCGGCCAGCCCACACACACACTCCAGGCCACTCACGGCCAGCCCACACACACACTCCATGCCACTCCCGGCCAGTCCACACACACACTCCAGGCCACTCCCGGCCAGCCCACACACACACTCCAGGCCACTCCCGGCCAGTCCACACACACACTCCAGGCCACTCCCGGCCAGCCCACATACACTCCAGGCCACTCACGACCAGCCCACACACACACTCCAGGCCACACCCGGCCAGCCCACACACACACTCCAGACCACTCCCGGCCAGCCCACACACACACTCCAGGCCACTCACGGCCAGCCCACACACACACACCAGGCCACTCCCGGCCGGCCCACACACACACTCCAGGCCACTCCCGGCCGGCCCACACACACACTCCAGGCCACTCCCGGCCAGCCCACACACACACTCCAGGCCAGGCCACTCCCGGCCAGCCCACACACACACTCCAGGCCACTCACGGCCAGCCCACACACACACTCCATGCCACTCCCGGCCAGTCCACACACACACTCCAGGCCACTCCCGGCCAGCCCACACACACACTCCAGGCCACTCCCGGCCAGTCCACACACACACTCCAGGCCACTCCCGGCCAGCCCACACACACACTCCAGACCACTCCCGGCCAGCCCACACACACACTCCAGGCCACTCACGGCCAGCCCACACACACACACCAGGCCACTCCCGGCCAGCCCACACACACACTCCAGGCCACTCCCGGCCAACCCACACACACACTCCAGGCCACTCCCGGCCAGCCCACACACACACACCAGGCCACTCACGGCCAGCCCACACACACACTACAGGCCACTCCCGGCCAGCCCACACACACACTCCCGGCCAGCCCACACACACACTCCAGGCCACTCCCGGCCAGCCCACACACACACTCCAGGCCACTCCCGGCCAGCCCACACACACACTCCAGGCCACTCCCGGCCAGCCCACACACACACTCCAGGTCACTCCCGGCCAGCCCACACACACACTCCCGGCCACTCCCGGCCAGCCCACACACACACTCCCGGCCACCCCCGGGCAGCCCACACACACACTCCAGGCCACTCCCGGCCAGCCCAGACACACACTCCAGGCCACTCCCGGCCAGCCCACACACACACTCCAGGCCAGACCACTCCCGGCTAGCCCACACACACACTCCAGACCACTCCCGGCCAGCCCACACACACACTCCAGGCCACTCTCCCCAGTCCACACACACACTCCAGTGGAACCCTTTCTGCTCTCTCTCTCTAAACTCCTTCCTAATTTGGAGTCCTCTGTGAAATTGCTCTTTACCTTAAACTGATCTACAGGTTACAATTCCAGTTCACTAATCCCACCATTCAACTGAAATCCTCCATCCCTGACAACACTCCATTAAATACCCTTTGTTTTCTCTCCAAGATCCTCACATCCTTTTGTATATTTAGCGGCAGAACAAGAAGCAATTCCTCAGCGATGGTCCTCTCTATAAACCTGGTTATAACTCTATAGGCTATTGGCAAAGTGTTAGAAAGTGGGATTCAAATACTCAGGTGGTTGTTTTTGACCTGCCCAGTCCAGATGGGCCGAATGGCCTTCCTGTGCTCTGGACCTCGATGACTCTATGATCCTAACATCCTTCTTTTCGGAGTCTCCGCCTCTATTGATCAAGTTAAATATCTTCTGAGGATTTTCCAATCTTATCACGATGACCTTCCAGTGCAAAGTGTGGACATGTCCCCGCTCCCTTCCTGTACACTTTTTAAACTTGTCCCGTTTAGTTTATATTTCCTGTCCTCTGCCCTCCTCCCTAATGCATCACCCACACGACAGTGATTTAAATTTACTTTCCCCGTGACCCTCCCTTTCACAGATCTGGGAACATGCTGCTGAAGATTGCTGCTACCCTGCTCACTGTGTCATTGCTGAGTCTCTGTCATTTGTGAATGTTGAAATTCTTTCCATTGAAGCCTATCGCAGTGAATTGTGTCTTGAAGAGCAATTGTCCTCATGTGGGCCCCGAGTGAACATTAGTGTCTCCTCCCCTCCTGTCTGAATAACTATCATTCACCGCTTCTCTCTGCTTTCTGTTTCTTAGCCAATCTCACATTCTCACTGTCACAGACCCTTTAATCCACGGCTTTGGGACTCGAGAACAACTCTAATAAATGACATTTGATCACAATATGTCCCAGTACATAAATTCATATCAGTTCCCTCATTAATCCTCCAGTTATTTTGAAATATAACTGCAATAACAACATGCGATGTGATTTCCCACGAATATCGCCGTGTTTCTGGTCACATAACACCATTTCCTCGCGAAGGAGCAATATTCCTGTTGCCCAGTCTGCCCTAGAAATGTCCTGGTGACTAACATTATACTGACTGCTCTGTCACTCCAGGGTTTATCCCTCTCTCTCCTTTTATAAACAGGATGGGGCAGTGAAAATGCCCCAGTCCCCTGGAACCACTCAGATATCAATGAGGATTGAGTATCAGGGTCAGTGTGTCCACTATTTCCACACTCCATCCCTCAGTCACTGTCACACAACCGATCCAGACCCGGCTAATCTTCTATTTCATTGTGATAGAAAAAGTATTGGATTGAAAGGGGTTAACTGAGCCTGTTTGTTTAGTGACTGTGATTAATGTCAGTCTCTATGGATTCTAACCGTGTCACTGGAGGGTTTGTCTCTGTATTAATAAGCGATTCCTTTCATTGTGTTATCCCAAACTGTCAGCGGGAGCGTCAATTCCAACACTGCCAGAGATCAGCGGCCCCAGAGAGACCGAGAGGAGGGAGCAGAATCTGGGAACTACCCACAGGAACGTTACAGCAATGGATCAGAATCTGGGAACTATCCACAGGGACGTTACAGCAATGGATCAGAATCTGGGAACTACCCACAGGAACGTTACAGCAATGGATCAGAATCTGGGAACTACCCACAGGAACGTTACAGCAATGGATCAGAATCTGGGAACTACCCACAGGAACGTTACAGCAATGGATCAGAATCTGGGATCTAACCACAGGGACTTAACAGCAATGGACAGGAGTTTATCCCAGGGTCTTTATTGGATTGCTCGAGATCCTTTCCTTTCAGCATATTGGATCCAAGATCTACTCTATATAATTCAGGCGGGTTATTATCCTCTCCTGGCTGTTGTCGGTGTCCCTGGTAAGTCTCACTATCCAGTTATTTATTGTATAAACTACTTTAAGTGTATTATTGCTCTGGAATTTCCATCTTGGAAAGATTGAATGCATGTTCTTCAGTTCCAGTCACTAATCTCAGTCCCTATCCAATATCCACACACCGCTCTCTGGCTGAAATCGGAGACTGGGGTCACAATCTCCGCGCTCCCTTTGACACTGAAATTATTTATATCCAGATGTTCTTTCTATTCCCAATCCTGCCCACTTGCCATCGCCTCATCGCAGAACAATCCATCATCTGTGTCTGTGTCAAATCCAGACTCGACTATTGCGATTAAATTCGAGTCACTCAATTGCTGTTCTAAATCTTCATGAAGCACAGATCACCCCCAACTCTGCTGTCCATATCCTAACCCACACACAATGCCAGTCACGTACCGTCCCTCTGCTCACTGATCTACATTGGTTCCCAATCTTGCAGCTCTCAAGAGCAATGTTCTCATTCTATGATTGAAATTCTCCACAGTCTCACGTAAAAAAATTATCCCATTTCCAACGAATGGGAAAACAGTTAATTTTCGTTCCATGTCCAGTTATATTATTGTTCAGATGGTGGAGGGTCTGTGGATGGGTCTCTGGAGGTTGTGTTATTGGGAGGTTAGTGGAGGTGATGTGGATGGATCTCTGGAGGTTGTGTTATTGGGAAGTTAGTGGAGGTGAGGAGGATGTGTTTCTGGAGGTTCTGTTATTGGAACGTTAGTGGAGGTGATGTGGATGTGTTTCTGGAGGTTGTGTTATTGGGAAGTTAGTGGAGGTGAGGAGGATGTGTTTCTGGAGGTTCTGTTATTGGAACGTTAGTGGAGGTGATGTGGATGTGTTTCTGGAAGGTATGTCATTGGGAAGTTAGTGGAGGTGATGTGGATGGGTTTCTGGAGGAAGTGTTTATGGGAGGTTAGTGGAAGTGATGAGGATGTGTTTCTGGAGGTTGTGTTATTGGGGAGTTCCTGGAGGCGATAAGGATGTTTTTTGGATGTTGTGTTATTGGGAGGTTAGTGGAGTTGCTGTGGATGTGTTTCTGGAGGTTGTTTTATTGGCAAATTATTGGGGGTGCTGTGGTTGGGTTCCTTGAGATTGTTAGGGGCTGCTTAGTACAGGGCATTATAGGGGCTGTTTAGCACAGGGCTAAATCGCTGGCTTTGAAAGCAGACCAAGGCAGGCAAGCAGCATGGTTCCATTCCCGTAACAGCCTCCCCGAACAGGCGCCGGAATGTGGCGACTAGGGGCTTTTCACAGTAATTAATTTGAAGCCTACTTGTGAAATTAGGCGATTTTCATTTCATTTATTGGGAGTTTAGTGGAGTTGATGAGGGTGGTTTTCTCGAGGTTGTGTTATTTGGAAATTAGTGAGTGTGCTGTGCATGTGTTATTGGAGGCTGTGTTATAGGGTAGTTAGTGGACGTCATAAGGATGAATTTCTGGAGTTTGTGTAATTCGGAATGTGTGGAGGTGTGTGGATGGGTTTCTGGAGATTTTGTTATTGGGAAGTTAGTGGCGGTGCTTTGAGTGAAATTCTGGAGGTTGTGTTATTGGGAAGCTAGTGGGGCTACTGTGGTAGGGTTTCTGGAGATTGTGTTATTGGAGGTTAGTGGAGGTGATGTGGATGTGGTTCTGGCGGTTGTGTTATTGGGAAGTTAGTGGAGGTGATGTGGATAGGTTTCTGGAGGTTGTGTTATTGGGAAGTTAGTGGAGTTGATGAGGATGGGTTTCTGGAGGTTGTGTTATTGGGAAGTTAGTGGAGGTGATGTGGATAGGTTTCTGGAGGTTGTGTTATTGGGAAGTTAGTGGAGTTGATGAGGATGAGTTTCTGGAGATTGTGTTACTGGGAGGTTAGTGGAGGTGATGTGGATATGTTTCTGGAGGTTGTGTTATTGGGAAGTTAGTGGAGTTGATGAGGATGGGTTTCTGGAGGTTGTGTTATTGGGAAGTTAGTGGAGTTGATGAGGATGAGTTTCTGGAGATTGTGTTATTGGGAGGTTAGTGGCGGTGATGTTGATGGGTTTCTGGAGGTTGTGTTATTGGGAGGTTAGTGGAGGTGATGAGGATGTGTTTCTGGAGGTTGTGTTATTGGGAGGTTAGTGGAGGTGATGAGGATGTGTTTCTGGAGGTTGTGTTATTGGGAAGTTAGTGGAGGTGAAGAGGATGTGTTTCTGGAGTTTGTGTTATTGGGAAGTTAGTGGAGGTGATGAGGATGGGTTTCTGGAGGTTGTGTTATTGGGAAGTTAGTGGAGGTGATAAGGATGTGTTTCTGGAGGTTGTGTTATTGGGAGGTTAGTGGAGGTGATGTGGATGAGTTTCTGGAGGTTGTGTTATTGGGAATTTTGTGGGGTTGTTGTGGTTGGGTTTCTTGAGATTGTGTTATTAGAAGTTTCGTGGAGGTGATGAGGATGTGTTTACCAAGGTTGTGTTATTGGGATGTTGGTGTGGGTGCTGTGAATGTGTTTCTGGAGGTTGTGTTATTGAAATTAAAAGGAAAATTGAAAATCGCTTATTGTTACAAGTAGACTTTAAATGATGGACCCTAGTCGCCACATTCCGGCGACAGTTCGGGGAAGCTGGGACGGGAATTGAACCGTGCTGCTGGCCTGCTTTCACAGTGGAGGTTCTCTGGTTGTGTTTCTGGAGGTTGTGTTATTGGGAAGTTAATGGAGATGATGAGGATGTGTTTATGGAGATTGTGTTGTTGGGAAGTTAGTGGCGGTGGTGATGATGGATTTCTGGAGGTTGTGTTATTGGAAAGTTAGTGGAGCTGCTGTGGATGTGTTTCTGGAGGTTGTGTTATTAGGATGTTCGTGGAGGTGATGTGGCTGTGTTTCTGGAGGTTGTCTTAATGGGAAGTTAGTGGAGGCGATGCGAATCTGTTTATGGACGTTTTATTATTGGGAAATTAGTGGTGGTGATATGCATGTGTTGCTGGAGGTAGTGTTTTTGGCGATATAGTGGAGGTGATTTGTATATGTTTCTAGAAGTTGTATTATCGCGCTCATAAGGGGGTGGTGTTTGCTAGAGCTGTTGGGGAGGGTTGGAACTGCTGTGGCAGGGTGATGGGAACCGATATAGGAAGTCGGAAATTAGTAAAACAGCGTCAGAAGCAAAAGGCAGTGAGGGGGTTCGTGTAAGGCAGAGGAGCCATAGTCAAAAATCAAAAACGGCGACAGTACAAGGAACAGTGAATATTAATATTAAACAGTGAACAGTAATATTAAAAGGAATACAACGGGAAGTAAAAATATAAATGGTAAGTGACGCGGCAGGTTGTTACATGAAGATATGGGTTCAACGACAAGGAAAATTCAGAGAAACGTTAAGAGGAAATATAACTTAGGAGAGGTTACTGATCGAGGTGTTAAGATTCAAAACAGAGGTATAAAAGCCGACATAAGTGTACTTTAGCTGAATGCTCGTAGTATTCGGAATAAGCTAAATGAGTTGATGGCGCAAGTTATCGCGAATGACTATGATTTAGTGGCCATTACTGAAACATGGTTAAAGGATGGTCACGACTGGGAGTTAAATATCGAGGGTATCAATCTATTCGGATTGACAGATTGAATGGTAAGGGAGGTGGTGTAGCTCTGTTATTTAAGGATGACATCCGGGCAATAGTGAGGGATTACATCAGTGTTATGCAGGCTAAGTTTGAATTCGTTTGGGTGGAACTCAGGGATAATAAGGCGAAAATGTCACTGATAGCAGAAGTCTATAGGCCACCAAAGGGTAACATTATGGTGGGGCAGGCAATAAACAAAGAAATAACGGATGCATGTAGAAATGGTACAGCAGTTAGCATGGGGATTTTAATCTACATGTCGATTGGTTTAACCAGGTCGGTCAAGGCAGCCTTGAGGAGGAGTTTATAGAATGTATCCGGGATAGTTTCCTAGAACAGTATGTAATGGAATCTACGAGGGAACAAGCGGTCCTAGATCTGGTCCTGTGTAATGAGATAGGATTGATTAATGATCTCATAGTTAGGGATCCTCTCGGAAGGAGCGATCACAATATGGTGGAATTTGAAATACAGATGAAGGGCGAGAAGATAAAATCAAACACTAGTGTTTTGTGCTTAAGCAAAGGCGAATACAATGGGATGAGAGAAGAGCTAGTTAAGGTAGACTGGGAGCAAAGACTTCATGGTGAAACAGTTCAGGAACAGTGGAGATCCATCCAAGCGATTTTTCTCAGTGCTCAGCAAAGGTTTATACCAACAAAAAGGAAGGACGGTAGAAAGAGGGAAAATTGACCGTGGATATTTAAGGGAGAGTATCAAATTGAAGGAAAACGCATACAAAGTGGCAACTATTAGTGGGAGACTAGAGGACTGGGAAATCTTCAAGGGGCAACAGAAAGATACTCAAAAAGCTATAAAGAAGAGTAAGATAGATTATGAGAGTAACCATGCTCAGAATATAAAAACAGATACGAAACGTTTCTACAAATATATAAAACAAAAATGAGTGGCTAAGGTAAATATTGGTCCTTTAGAGGATGAGAAGGGAGATGAAGAAATGGCTGAGGAACTGAACTGGTGTGTTGGGTCGGTCTTCACAGTGGAAGACACAAATAACATGCCACTGACTGATTGAAATGAGGCTTTGACAGGTGAGGACCTTGAGATGATTGTTATCAGTAAGGCGATAGTGATGGGCAAGCTAATTGGGCTAAAGGTAGACAAGTCTCCTGGCCCTGATGGAATGCATCCCAGTGTGCTAAAATGGATGGTTAGGGAAATTGCAAATGCACTAGTGATAATTTACCAAAATTCACCAGACTTTGGGGTGGTCCCGGCGGATTCGAAATTCGCAAACTTGACACCGCTGTTTAAAAAAGGAGGTAGCAGAAAGCGGGTAATAAGCGGATGAGCTTAACTTCGGTAGTAGGGAAGATGCTGGAATCCATCATCAAGGAAGAAATAGCGAGGCATCTGGATGGAAATTGTCCCACTGGGCAGTCGCAGCATGGGTTCATAAAGGGCAGGTCGTGCCGAACTAAATTAGTGGATTTCTTTGATGGCATTGCCACTGCGGTAGATAACGGGGAGACAATGGATGTGGTATATCCGGATTTCCAGAAAGCCTTTGACTTGTCACACCTTGGTGCCACACAAAAGGTTGATGCTTAAGATAAAGACGCATGGCATTAAGGGTAAAGTAGTAGCATGGTTAGAGGATTGGTTAATTAATAGAAAGCAAAAAGCGGGGATTAATGGTTGTTTCTCTGGTTGGCTATCAGTAGCTAGTGGTGTCCCTCAGGGATGTTGAGCCCACAATTGTTCACAATTTACATGGATGATTTGGAGTTGGGGACCAAGTGCAATGTGTCCAAGTTTGCAGATGACACTAAGATGAGTGGTAAAGCAAAAAGTGCAGAGGATACCGGAAGTCTGCAGAGGGATTTGGATAAGTTAAGTGAATGGCCTTGACTCTGGCAGATGGAATACAATGTTGACAAGTGTGAGGTAATCCATTTTGGTAGGAATAACAGCAAAAGGGATTATTATTTAAATGATAAAATATTAAAACATGCTGCTATGCAGAGACATGGGTGTGCTAGTGCATGAGTCGCAAAAAGTTGGTTCACAGGTGCAACAGGTGTTTAAGAAGGCGAATGGAATGTTGTCCTTCATTGCTAGAGGGATGGAGTTTAAGACTAGGGAGGTTATGCTGCAATTGTATAAGGTGTTAGTGAGGCCACACCTGGAGTATTGTGTTCAGTTTTGGTCACCATACATGAGAAAGGACATACTGGCACTGGAGGGAGTGCAGAGGAGATTCACTAGTTTAATCTCGGAGCTGAATGGGTTGGATTACGAGGCAATGTTGAGGAGACTGGGACTGTACTCGTTGGAATTTAGAAGGATGAGGGGGGGATCTGACAGAAACATATAAGATTATGAAGGTAATAGATAGGATAGATGCGGGCAGGTTGTTTCCACTGGCGGGTGAAAGCAGAACAAGGGGGCATAGCCTCAAAAGGGGAAGTAGATTTAGGATTGAGTTAAGAAGCAACTTCTTCTCCCAAAGCGTTGTGAATCTATGGAATTCCTTGCCCAGTGAAGCAGTAGAGGCTCCTTCACTAAATGTTTTTAAGATAAAGATAGATAGTTTTTTGAAGAATAAAGGGATTAAGGGTTATGGTGTTCGGTGGGAAAGTGGAGCTGAGTCCACAAAAGATCAGCCATGACCTCATTGAATGGTGGAGCAGGCTCGAGGGGCCAGATGGCCTACTCCTGCTCCTAGTTCTTATGTTCTGTTCTTAAAGATCATTGTGATGTGGATGGGTTTCTGGCGGTTGTGCTATTGGGAAGTTAATGGAGGTGATGAGGTTGTGTTTCCGGATGTTGTGTTATTGGGAAGTTAGTGGCGGTGATGAGGATGTGTTTCTGGATGTTGTGTTATTGGCGAGTTAGTGGAGGTGATGAGGATGGGTTTCTGGAGGTTGTGTTATTGGGAGGTTTAAGGGGGTGATGAGGATGTGTTTCTGGAGTTTGTGTTATTGGGAAGTTAGTGGAGGTGATCTGGACGTGTTTCTGGAGGTTGTGTTATTGGGGAGTTAGTGGAGGTGATGTGGATGGGTTTCTGGAGGTTGTGTTATTGGGAGGTTTAAGGGGGTGATGAGGATGTGTTTCCGGAGGTTGTGTTATTGGGATGTTAGTGGAGGTGATGTGGATGGGTTTCTGGAGGTTGTGTTATTGGGAAGTTAGTGGAGGTGATGAGGATGTGTTTCTGGAGATTGTGTTCTTGAGGAGTTAGTGGAGGTGCTGAGGATTTGTTTCTGGAGGTTGTGTGATTGGGAAGTTAGTGGAGGTGACGTGGATGGGTTTCTGGAGGTTGTGTTATTGGGAAGTTAGTGGAGGTGATGAGGATGTGTTTCTGGAGGTTGTGTTCTTGAGGAGTTAGTGGAGGTGATGAGGATGTGTTTCTGGAGGTTGTGTTATTGGGATGTTAGTGGAGGTGATGTGGATGTGTTTCTGGAGGTTGTGTTATTGGGGAATTAGTGGAGGTGATGTGGATGGGTTTCTGGAGGTTGTGTCATTGGGAGGTTTAAGGGGGTGATGTGAATGGTTTTCTGGAGTTTGTGTTATGGGGGAGTTCGTGGAGGTGATGTGCATGTGTTTACTGGAGGTTGTGTTATTGGATGGTTAGTGGAGCTGATATGGATCGGTTTCTATAGGTTGTGTTGTTGGTAAGTTCGTGGTGGTGATGTGGATGTGTTTCTGGTGATTTTGTTATTGGGAAGTTAATCGAGATGGTGAGGATGTGTTTCTGGAGGTTGTGTTATTGGGGAGTTAGTGGAGGTGATGTGGATGGGTTTCTGGAGATTGTGCTATTGGGAAATTAGTCGAGATGGTGAGCATGTGTTTCTGGGGGTTGTGTTATTGGGAGGTTAGTGGAGGTGATGAGGATGTGTTTCTGGAGGTTGTGTTATTGGGAAGTTAATGGAGGTGATGTGGATGTGTTAATGGAGGTTGTGTTATTGGGAAGTTAGTGGAGGTGTTGAGGATGTGTTTCTGGAGGTTGTGTTATTGGGAGGTTAGTGGAGGTGATGTGGATGTGTTTCTGGAGGTTGTGTTATTGGGAAGTTAGTGGAGGTGATGTGGATGGGTTTCTGGAGGTTGTGTTATTGGGAGTTTAGTGGAGGTGATGTGGATGTGTTTCTGGAGGTTGTGTTATTGGGAAGTTAGTGGAGTTGATGTGGATGTGTTTCTGGAGGTTGCGTTATTGGGAAGTTAGTTGACTTGATGTGGATGTGTTTCTGGAGGTTGCGTTATAGGGACGTTTAAGGGGGTGATGTGAATGGGTTTCTGGAGGTTGTGTGATTGGGAAGTTAGTGGAGGTGATGAGGATGTGTTTCTGGAGGTTGTGTGATTGGGAAGTTAGTGGAGGTGATGAGGATGTGTTTCTGGAGGTTGTGTTATTGGGAGGTTAGTGGAGGTGATGAGGATGTGTTTCTGGAGGTTGTGTTATTGGGAAGTTAGTGGAGTTGATGTGGATGTGTTTCTGGAGGTTGCATTTTTGGGAAGTTAGTGGAGTTGATGTGGATGTGTTTCTGGAGGTTGCGTTATTGGGAAGTTAGTGGAGTTGATGTGGGTGTGTTCCTGGAGGTTGCGTTAAAGGGACGTTTAAGGGGGTGATGTGAATGGGTTTCTGGAGGTTGTGTGATTGGGAAGTTAGTGGAGGTGATGAGGATGTGTTTCTGGAGGTTGTGTTATTGGGAAGTTAGTGGTGGTGATGAGGATGTGTTTCTGGAGGTTGTGTTATTGGGAAGTTAGTGGAGGTGATGAGGATGTGTTTCTGGAGGTTGTGTTATTGGGAAGTTAGTGGAGGTGATGAGGATGTGGTTCTGGTGGTTGTGTTATTGGGAAGTTAGTGATGGTGATGAGGATGTGTTTCTGCAGGTTGTGTTATTGGGAAGTTAGTGGAGGTGATGAGGATGTGGTTCTGGAGGTTGTGTTATTGGGAAGTTAGTGGAGGTGATGAGGATGTGGTTCTGGAGGTTGTGTTATAGGCAGGTTAGTGGTGGTGATGAGGATGTGTTTCTGGAGGTTGTGTTATTGGGAAGCTGGTGGAGGTGATGAGGATGTGGTTCTGGAGGTTGTGTTATTGGGAAGTTAGTGAAGGTGATCAGGATGTGTTTCTGGAGGTTGTGTTATTTTGAAGTTAGTGGAGGTGGTGTGGATGTGTTTCTGGAGGTTGTGTTATTGGGAAGTTAGTGGAGGTGATTGTTTTTGTTTTAACAATACAGCGCAGTACAGGCCCTTCGGCCCACGATGTTGCACCGAAACAAAAGCCATCTAACCTACACTATGCCATTATCATCCATATGTTTATCCAATAAACTTTTAAATGCCCTCAATGTTGGCGATTCCACTACTGTAGCAGGTAGGGCATTCCACAGCCTCACTACTCTTTGCGTAAAGAACCTACCACTGACCTCTGTCCTATATCTATTACCCCTCAGTTTAAAGTTATGTCCCCTCGTGCCAGCCATATCCATCCGCGGGAGAAGGCTCTCACTGTCCACCCTATCCAACCCCCTGATCATTTTGTATGCCTCTATTAAGTCTCCTCTTAACCTTCTTCTCTCCAACGAAAACAGCCTCAAGTCCATCAGCCTTTCCTCATAAGATTTTCCCTCCATACCAGGCCACATCCTGGTAAATCTCCTCTGCACCCGCTCCAAAGCCTCCACGTCCTTCCTATTATGCGGTGACCAGAACTGTACGCAATACTCCAAATGCGGCCGTACCAGAGTTCTGTACAGCTGCAACATGACCTCCCGACTCCGGAACTCAATCCCTCTACCAATAAAGGCCAACACTCCATAGGCCTTCTTCACAACCCTATCAACCTGGGTGGCAACTTTCAGGGATCTATGTACATGGACACCTAGATCCCTCTGCTCATCCACACTTTCAAGAACTTTACCTTTAGCCAAATATTCCGCATTCCTGTTATTCCTTCCAAAGTGAATCACCTCACACTTCTCTACATTAAACTCCATTTGCCACCTCTCAGCCCAGCTCTGCAGCTTATCTATATCCCTCTGTAACCTGCTACATCCTTCCACACTATCGACAACACCACCGACTTTAGTATCGTCTGCAAATTTACTCACCCACCCTTCTGCGCCTTCCTCTAGGTCATTGATAAAAATGACAAACAGCAACGGCCCCAGAACAGATCCTTGTGGTACTCCACTTGTGACTGTACTCCATTCTGAACATTTCCCATCAACCACCACCCTCTGTCTTCTTTCAGCTAGCCAATTTCTGATCCACATCTCTAAATCACCCTCAATCCCCAGCCTCCGTATATTTTGCAATAGCCTACAGTGGGGAACCTTATCAAACGCTTTGCTGAAATCCATATACACCACATCAACTGCTCTACCCTCGTCTACCTGTTCAGTCACCTTCTCAAAGAACTCAATAAGGTTTGTGAGGCATCACCTACCCTTCACAAAGCCATGCTGACTATCCCTGATCATATTATTCCTATCTAGATGATTATAAATCTTGTCTCTTATAATCCCCTCCAAGACTTTACCCACTACAGACGTGAGGCTCACCGGTCTATAGTTGCCGGTGTTGTCTCTGCTCCCCTTTTTGAACAAAGGGACCACATTTGCTGTCCTCCAGTCCTCTGGCACTATTCCTGTATCCAATGATGACATAAAAATCAAAGCCAAAGGTCCAACAATCTCTTCCCTGGCCTCCCATAGAATCCTAGGATAAATCCCATCAGGTCCCGGGGACTTATCTATTTTCAGCCTGTCCACAACTGCCAACACCTCTTCCCTACGTACCTCAATGCCATCTATTCTATTAGCCTGGGGCTCAGCATTCTCCTCCACAACATTATCTTTTTCCTGAGTGAATACTGACGAAAAATATTCATTTAGTATCTCGGCTATCTCTTCAGACTCCACACACAATTTCCCATCCCTGTCCTTGACTGGTCCTACTCTTTCCCTAGTCATTAGCTTATTCCTGACATACCTATAGAAAGCTTTTGGGTTTTCCTTGATCCTTCCTGCCAAATACTTCTCATGTCCCCTCCTTGCTCGTCTTAGCTCTCTCTTTAGATCCTTCCTCGCTACCTTGTAACTATCCATCGCCCCAACCGAAACTTCACACTTCATCTTCACATAGGCCTCCTTCTTCCTCTTAACAAGAGATTCCACTTCCTTGGTAAACCACGGTTCCCTCGCTCGACGCCTTCCTCCCTGTCTGACCGGTACATACTTATCAAGAACACGCAGTAGCTGATCCTTGAACAAGCCCCACTTATCCAGTGTGCCCAACACTTGCAGCCTACTTCTCCACCTTATCCCCCCCCAAGTCACGTCTAATGGCATCATAATTGCCCTTCCCTCAGCTATAACTCTTGCCCTGCGGTGTATACTTATCCCTTTCCATCATGATAAGGATGTGTTTCTGGAGGTTGTGTTATAGGGAAGTTAGTGGTGGTGATGAGGATGTGTTTCTGGAGGTTGTGTTATTGGGACGTTAGTGGAGGTGATGTAGATGGGTTTGTCGAAGCTTTCTAATTGGGAAGTTAGTGTTGGTGATGTGGATGGGTTTCTGGTGGTTGTGTGATTGGGACGTTAGTGGAGGGGATGAGGATGTGTTTCTGGAGGTTGTGTGATTGGGAAGTTAGTGGAGGTGATGAGGATGTGTTTCTGGAGGTTGTGTTATTGGGAAGTTAGTGGAGGTGATGAGGATGTGTTTCTGGAGGTTGTGTTATTGGGGTGTTAGTGGAGGCCATGAGGATGGGATTCTGAAGTTTGTGTTATTGGGAAGTAAGTGGAGATGATGAGGATGTGTTTCTGGAGGATGTGTTATTGGGAAGTTAGTGGAGGTGATGTAGATGGGTTTGTCGAAGCTTTCTAATTGGGAAGTTAGTGTTCGTGATGTGGATGGGTTTCTGGTGGTTGTGTGATTGGGACGTTAGTGGAGGGTATGAGGATGTGTTTCTGGAGGTTGTGTTATTGGGAAATTAGTGGAGGTGATGTGGATGTGTTTCTGGAGGTTGTGTTATTGGGAAGTTAGTGGCGGTGATGAGGATGAGTTTCTGGAGGTTGTGTTATTGGACGTTAGTGGAGGTGAAGTGGATGTGTTTCTGGAGGGTGTGTTACTGGGAAGTTATTGGAGGTGATGTGGATGTGTTTCTGGTGGTTGTGTTATTGGCAGGTTAGTGGAGGTGATGTGAATGTTTTTCTGGAGGTTGTGTTATTGGGACGTTAGTGGAGGTGATGAGGATGTGTTTCTGGAGGTTGTGTTATTGGGAAGTTAGTGGAGGTGATGAGGATGTGTTTCTGGAGGATGTGTTATTGGGAAGTTAGTGGAGGTGATGATGATGGGATTCTGGAGGTTGTTTTATTGGGACGTTAGTGGAGGTGATGAGGATGTGTTTCTGGAGGTTGTGTTATTGGGAAGTTAGTGGAGGTGATGAGGATGTGTTTCTGGAGGATGTGTTATTGGGAAGTTAGTGGAGGTGATGATGATGGGATTCTGGAGGTTGTTTTATTGGGACGTTAGTGGAGGTGATGAGGATGTGTTTCTGGAGGTTGTGTTATTGGGAAGTTAGTGGAGGTGATGTGGGTGTGTGTCAGGAGGTTGCGTTATTGGGAGGTTAGTGGAGGTGATGTGGATGTTTTTCTGGAGGTTGTGTTATTGGGAAGTTAGTGGAGGTGATGAGGATGTGTTTCTGGAGGCTGTGTTATTGGGAAGTTAGTGGAGGTGATGTGGATGTGTTTCTGGAGGTTGTGTTATTGGGAATTTTGTGGGGTTGTTGTGGTTGGGTTTCTTGAGACTGTGTTGTTGGAAGTTTCGTGGAGGTGATGAGGATGTGTTTACCAAGGTTGTGTTATTGGGCTGTTGGTGGGGGTGCTCTGGATGTGTTTCTGGAGGTTGTATTATTGAAATGAAAAGAAAAATTGAAAATCGCTTATTGTTACAAGTAGGTTTCAACTGAAGGTCCCCAGTCGCCACATTCCGGCGACTGTTCGGGGAAGCTGGGACGGGGATTGAACCGTGCTGCTGGCCCGTTTGGTCTGCTTTCAAAGCCAACGATTTAGCCCTGTGCTAAACCAGTCCCTACTGTAAACAGTGGAGGTTCGCTGGATGTGGTTCTGGAGGTTGTGTTATAGGGAAGTTATTGGCGGTGATGAGGATGTGTTTCTGGAGGTTGTCTTATTGGGAAGTTAGTGGAGGTGATGAGGATGTGTTTCTGGTGGTTGTGTTATTGGGAGGTTAGTGGCGGTGATGAGGATGTGTTTCTGGAGGTTGTGTTATTGGGAAGTTAGTTGAGGTGATGTGATGTGTTTCTGGAGGTTGTGTTATTGGGAAGTTAGTGGTGGTGATGAGGATGTGTTTCTGGAGGTAGTATTATTGAGGAGTTAGCGGAGGTGATGAGGATGTGTTTATGGAGGTTGTGTTATTGGGAGGTTAGTGGCGGTGATGAGGATGTGTTTCTGGAGGTAGTGTTATTGAGGATTTAGTGGAGGTGATGAGGATCTGTTTCTGGATGTTGTGTTATTGGGAAGTTAGTGGCGGTGATGAGGATGTGTTTCTGGAGGTAGTGTTATTGAGGAGTTAGTGGAGGTGATGAGGATGTGTTTCTGGAGGTTGTGTTATTGGGAGGTTAGTGGCGGTGATGTGGATGTGTTTCTGGAGGTAGCGTTATTGAGGAGTTAGTGGAGGTGATGAGGATGGGTTTCTGCAGGTTTTGTTATTGAGAAGTTAGTGGAGGTGATGTGGATGTGTTTCTGGAGGTTGTGTTATTGAGGAGTTAGTGGAGGTGATGAGGATGGGTTTCTGCAGGTTCTGTTATTGAGAAGTTAGTGGAGGTGATGAGGATGTGTTTCTGGAGGTTGTCTTATTAGGAAGTTAGTTGGGTTGATGAGGATGGGTTTTTGGAGGTTGTGTTATTGGGAAATTAGTGGAGGTGATGTGGATGTGTTTCTGGAGGTTGTGTTATTGGGGAGTTAGTGGAGGTGGTGAGGATGTGTTTCTGGAGGTTGTGTTATTGGGAAGTTAGTGGAGGTGATGAGGATGTGTTTCTGGTGGTTGTGTTATTGGGAGGTTAGTGGCGGTGATGAGGATGTGTTTCTGGAGGTTGTGTTATTGAGGAGTTAGTGGAGGTGATGAGGATGTGTTTCTGGAGGTTGTGTTATTGGGAAGTTAGTGGCGGTGATGAGGATGTGTTTCTGGAGGTTGTGTTATTGGGAAGTTAGTGGCGGTGATGAGGATGTGTTTCTGGAGGTTGTGTTATTGAGGAGTTAGTGGAGGTGATGAGGATGTGTTTCTGGAGGTTGTGTGATTGGGAAGTTAGTGGAGGTAATGAGGATGTGTATCAGGAAGGTGTGTTATTGGGAGGTTATTGGCGGTGATGAGAATGTGTTTCTGGAGGTTGTGTTATTGGGAAGTTAGTTGGGTTGATGAGGATGGGTTTTTGGAGGTTGTGTTATTGGGAAATTAGTGGAGGTGGTGTGGATGTGTTTCTGGAGGTTGTGTTATTGGGAGGTTAGTGGAGGTGGTGAGGATGTGTTTCTGGAGGTTGTGTTATTGGGAGGTTAGTGGAGGTGATGAGGATGTGTTTCTGGTGGTTGTGTTATTGGGAGATTAGTGGAGGTGATGAGGATGTGTTTCTGGTGGTTGTGTTATTGGGAGGTTAGTGGCGGTGATGAGGATGTGTTTCTGGAGGTTGTGTTATTGAGGAGTTAGTGGAGGTGATGAGGATGTGTTTCTGGAGGTTGTGTTATTGGGAAGTTAGTGGCGGTGATGAGGATGTGTTTCTGGAGGTTGTGTGATTGGGAAGTTAGTGGCGGTATTGAGGATGTGTTTCTGGAGGTTGTGTTATTGAGGAGTTAGTGGAGGTGATGAGGATGTGTTTCTGGAGGTTGTGTGATTGGGAAGTTAGTGGAGGTGATGAGGATGTGTATCAGGAAGGTGTGTTATTGGGAGGTTATTGGCGGTGATGAGGATGTGTTTCTGGAGGTTGTGTTATTGAGGAGTTAGTGGAGGTGATGAGGATGTGTTTCTGGAGGTTGTGTTATTGGGAAATTATTGGAGGTGATGTGGATGTGTTTCTGGTGGTTTTGTTATTGGGAGGTTAGTGGCGGTGCTGAGGATGTGTTTCTGCAGGTTGTGTTATTGGGAAGTTAGTGAAGGTGATGAGGATGTGTTTCTGGAGGTTGTGTTATTGGGAAATTAGTGGAGGTGATGAGGATGTGTTTCTGGAGGTTGTGTTATTGGGAAGTTAGTGGAGGTGATGAGGATGTGTTTCTGGAGGTTGTGTTATTGGGAAGTTAGTGGCGGTGATGAGGATGTGTTTCTGGTGGTTGTGTTATTGGGAGCTTAGTGGAGGTGATGAGGATGTGTTTGTGGTGGTTGTGTTACTGGGAAGTTATTGGATGTGATGTGGATGCATTTCTGGAGGTTGTGTTATTGGGAAGTTAGTGGAGGTGATGATGATGGGTTTCTGGAGGTTGTGTTATTGGGAAGTTAGTGGAGGTGATGTGGATGTGTTTCTGGAGGTTGTGTTATTGGGAGGTTAGTGGAGGTGATGAGGATGTGTTTCTGGAGGGTGTGTTATTGGGAGGTTAGTGGAGGGGATAAAGATCGGCATGTGGACGTTGTGTTGTGAGCTGCTGCAGATATTCAGTGAGAACAGATAATTTGGTGACCCAGTTCTGGACTAGGTCTTGGGACTGTAGTTACCGTGAAACTGGGTCTGGGACATGACCAACAAATGGAGCAAACTCTGCCGAGAGTGGAAAGGCTGGAAAGAGAGAGGAGGAAGGTCTCTGTGCCAGAATCTTGGGGAATTACAAGAACACTTTAACAATCTACTCCTAAACCAGGAGCAGAGCGTCTGGCACATCTGATACAACAAGGAGCTGGTTACAGAACGGTGTCGCCTCCTTCAGCACGGCCTGGAGCCTGACACCAGGCTGTGGATGGTCCTGTCAAATCTGATATAACAAGAAGCTGGTTACAGAACGGTGTCGCCTCCTCCAGCACGGCCTGGAGCCTGACACCAGGCTGTGGATGGTCCTGTCAAATCTGAAATAACAAGGAGCTGGTTACAGAACGGTGTCGCCTCCTTCAGGACGGCCTGGAGCCTGACAACAGGCTGTGGATGGTCCTGTCAAATCTGATATAACAACGAGCTGGTTACAGAACGGTGACGCCTCCTTCAGCACGGCCTGGAGCCTGACACCAGGCTGTGGATGGTCCTGTCAAATCTGATATAACAAGGAGCTGGTTACAGAACGGTGTCACCTCCTTCAGCAGGCCTGGAGCCTGACACCAGGCTGTGGATGGTCCTGTCAAATCTGATATAACAAGGAGCTGGTTACAGAACGGTGTCACCACTTTCAGCACGGCCTGGAGCCTGACACCAGGCTGTGGATGGTCCTGTCAAATCTGATATAACAAGGTGCTGGTTACAGAACGGTGTCGCCTCCTTCAGCACGGCCTGGAGCCTGACACCAGGCTGTGGATGGTTCTGTCATATCTGATATAACAAGGAGCTGGTTACAGAACGGTGTCGCCTCCTTCAGCACATGCTGGAGCCTGACACCAGGCTGTGGATGGTCCTGTCAAATCTGATATAACAAGGAGCTGGTTACAGAACGGTGTCGCCTCCTTCAGCACGGCCTGGAGCCTGACACCAGGCAGTGGATGGTCCTGTCAAATTTGATACAAGGAGCTGGTTACAGAACGGTGTCGCCTCCTTCAGCACGGCCTGGAGCCTGACACCAGGCTTTGGATGGTCCTGTCAAAGCTGATATAACAAGGAGCTGGTTACAGAACGGTGTCGCCTCCTTCAGCACGGCCTGGAGCCTGACACTAGGCTGTGGATGGTCCTGTCAAATCTGCTACAACAAGGAGCTGGTTACAGAACGGTGTCGCCTCCTTCAGCGCGGCCTGGAGCCTGACACCAGGCTGTGGATGGTCCTGTCAAATCTGATACAACAAGGAGCTGGTTACAGAACGGTGTCGCCTCCTTCAGCACGGCCTGGAGTCTGACACCAGGCTGTGGATGGTCCTGTCAAATCTGATATAACAAGGAGCTGGTTACAGAACGCTGTCACCTCCTTCAGCACGGCCTAGAGCCTGACACCAGGCTGTGGATGGTCCTGTCAAATCTGATATAACAAGGAGCTGGTTACAGAACGGTGTCACCTCCTTCAGTTCGGTCTGGAGCCTGACACCAGGCTGTGGATGGTCCTGTCAAATCTGCTACAACAAGGAGCTGGTTACAGAACGGTGTCGCCTCCTTCAGCGCGGCCTGGAGCCTGACACCAGGCTGTGGATAGTCCTGTCAAATCTGATACAACAAGGAGCTGATTACAGAACGGTGTCGCATCCTTCAGCACGGCCTGGAGCCTGACACCAGGCTGTGGATGGTCCTGTCAAATCTGATATAACAAGGAGCTGGTTACAGAACAGTGTCGCCTCCTTCAGCACGGCCTGGAGCCTGAAACCAGGCTCTGGATGGTCCTGTCAAATCTGATATAACAAGGAGCTGGTTACAGAACGGTGTCGCCTCCTTCAGCACGGCCTGGAGCCTGACACCAGGCTTTGGATGGTCCTGTCAAAGCTGATATAACAAGGAGCTGGTTACAGAACGGTGTCGCCTCCTTCAGCACGGCCTGGAGCCTGACACTAGGCTGTGGATGGTCCTGTCAAATCTGCTACAACAAGGAGCTGGTTACAGAACGGTGTCGCCTCCTTCAGCGCGGCCTGGAGCCTGACACCAGGCTGTGGATGGTCCTGTCAAATCTGATACAACAAGGAGCTGGTTACAGAACGGTGTCGCCTCCTTCAGCACGGCCTGGAGCCTGACACCAGGCTGTGGATGGTCCTGTCAAATCTGATACAACAAGGAGCTGGTTACAGAACGGTGTCGCCTCCTTCAGCACGGCCTGGAGTCTGACACCAGGCTGTGGATGGTCCTGTCAAATCTGATATAACAAGGAGCTGGTTACAGAACGCTGTCACCTCCTTCAGCACGGCCTAGAGCCTGACACCAGGCTGTGGATGGTCCTGTCAAATCTGATACAACAAGGAGATGGTTACAGAACGGTGTCACCTCCTTCAGTTCGGTCTGGAGCCTGACACCAGGCTGTGGATGGTCCTGTCAAATCTGCTACAAAAAGGAGCTGGTTACAGAACGGTGTCGCCTCCTTCAGCGCGGCCTGGAGCCTGACACCAGGCTGTGGATAGTCCTGTCAAATCTGATACAACAAGGAGCTGATTACAGAACGGTGTCACCTCCTTCAGCACGGCCTGGAGCCTGACACCAGGCTGTGGATGGTCCTGTCAAATCTGATATAACAAGGAGCTGGTTACAGAACGGTGTCGCATCCTTCAGCACGGCCTGGAGCCTGACACCAGGCTGTGGATGGTCCTGTCAAATCTGATATAACAAGGAGCTGGTTACAGAACGGTGTCGCCTCCTTCAGCACGGCCTGGAGCCTGAAACCAGGCTCTGGATGGTCCTGTCAAATCTGATGTAACAAGGAGCTGGTTACAGAACGGTGTCGCCTCCTTCAGCACGGCCTGGAGCCTGACACCAGGCTGTGGATGGTCCTGTCAAATCTGATATAACACGGTTCTGGTTACAGAACAGTGTCGCCTCCTTCAGCACGGCCTGGAGCCTGACACCAGGCTGTGGATGGTCCTGTCAAATCTGATATAACAAGGAGCTGGTTACAGAACGGTGTCGCCTCCTTCAGCACGGCCTGGAGCCTGACACCAGGCTGTGGATGGTCCTGTCAAATCTGATATAACAAGGAGCTGGTTACGGAACGGTGTCGCCTCCTTCAGGACGGCCTGGAGCCTGACACCAGGCTGTGGATGGTCCTGTCAAATCTGATATAACGAGGAGCTGGTTACAGAACGGTGTCGCCTCCTTCAGCACGGCCTGGAGCCTGACACCAGGCTGTGGATGGTCTTGTCATATCTGATATAACAAGGAGCTGGTTACAGAACGGTGTCGCCTCCTTCAGCACGGCCTGGAGCCTGACACCAGGCTGTGGATGGTCCTGTCAAATCTGACATAACAAGGTGCTGGATACAGAACGGTGTCGCCTCCTTCAGCACGGCCTGGAGCCTGACACCAGGCTGTGGATGGTCCTGTCAAATCTGATATAACAAGGAGCTGGTTACAGAACGGTGTCACCTCCTTCAGCACGGCCTGGAGCCTGACACCAGGCTGTGGATGGTCCTGTCAAATCTGACATAACAAGGTGCTGGTTACAGAACGGTGTCGCCTCCTTCAGCACGGCCTGGAGCATGACACCAGGCTGTGGATGGTCCTGTCAAATCTGCTACAACAAGGAGCTGGTTACAGAACGATGTCGCCTCCTTCAGCGCGGCCTGGAGCCTGACACCAGGCTGTGGATGGTCCTGTCAAATCTGATACAACAAGGAGCTGGTTACAGAACGGAGTCGCCTCCTTCAGCACGGCCTGGAGCATGACACCAGGCTGTGGATGGTCCTGTCAAATCTGATATAACAAGGAGTTGGTTAGAGAACGGTGTCGCCTCCTTCAGCACGGCCTGGAGCCTGACACCAGGCTGTGGATGGTCCTGTCAAATCTGATATAACAAGGAGCTGGTCACAGAACGGTGTCGCCTCCTTCAGCACGGCCTGGAGCCTGACACCAGGCTGTGGATGGTCCTGTCAAATCTGATATAACAAGGAGCTGGTTACAGAACGGTGTCGCCTCCTTCAGCACGGCCTGGAGCCAGAAACCAGGCTGTGGATGGTCCTGTCAAATCTGATATAACAAGGAGCTGGTTACAGAACGGTGTCGCCTCCTTCAGGACGGCCTGGAGCCTGACACCAGGCTGTGGATGGTCCTGTCAAATCTGATATAACAAGGAGCTGGTTACAGAACGGTGTCGCCTCCTTCAGCACGGCCTGGAGCCTGACACCAGGCTGTGGATGGTCCTGTCAAATCTGATACAACAAGGTGCTGGTTACAGAACGGTGTCGCCTCCTTCAGCACGGCCTGGAGTCTGACACCAGGCTGTGGATGGTCCTGTCAAATCTGATATAAGAAGGAGCTGGTTACAGAACGGTGTCGCCTCCTTCAGCACGGCATGGAGCCTGACACCAGGCTGTGGATGGTCCTGTCAAATCTGATATAACAAGGAGCTGGTTACAGAACGGTGTCGCCTCCTTCAGCACGGCCTGGAGCCTGACACCAGGCTGTGGATGGTCCTGTCAAATCTGATATAACAAGGAGCTGGTTACAGAACGGTGTCACCTCCTTCAGCACGGCCTGGAGCCTGACACCAGGCTGTGGATGGTCCTGTCGAATTTGATATAACAAGGTGCTGGTTACAGAACTTCGTCACCTCCTTCAGCATGGCCTGGAGTCTGACACCAGGCTGTGGATGGTCCTGTCAAATCTGATATAACAAGGAGCTGGTTACAGAACGGTGTCGCCTCCTTCAGCACGGCCTGGAGCCTGACACCAGACTGTGGATGGTGCTGTCAAATCTGATATAACAATGAGCTGGTTACAGAACGGTGTCGCCTCCATCAGCGCGGCCTGGAGCCTGACACCAGGCTGTGGATGGTCTTGTCATATTTGATATAACAAGGAGCTGGTTACAGAACGGTGTCGCCTCCTTCAGCAAGGCCTGGAGCCTGACACCAGGCTGTGGATGGTCCTGTCAAATCTGATATAACAAGGTGCTGGTTACAGAACGGTGTCGCCTCCTTCAGCGCGGCCTGGAGACTGACACCAGGCTGTGGATGGTCCTGTCAAATCTGATATAAGGTGCTGGTTACAGAACGGTGTCGCCTCCTTCAGCAGGGCCTGGAGCCTGACACCAGGCTGTGGATGGTCCTGTCAAATCTGATATAACAAGGAGCTGGTTACAGAACGGTGTCGCCTCCTTCAGCACGGCCTGGAGCCTGACACCAGGCTGTGGATGGTCCTGTCAAATCTGACATAACAAGGAGCTGGTTACAGAACGATGTCGCCTCCTTCAGCACGGCCTGGAGCCTGACACCAGGCTGTGGATGGTCCTGTCCAATCTGATATAACAAGGAGCTGGTTACAGAACGGTGTCGCCTCCTTCAGCACGGCCTGGAGCCTGACACCAGGCTGTGGATGGTCCTGTCAAATCTGATATAACAAGGAGCTGGATACAGAACGGTATCACCTCGTTCAGCACGGCCTGGAGCCTGACACCAGGCTGTGGATGGTCCTGTCAAATCTGATATAACAAGGAGCTGGTTACAGAACGGTGTCGCCTCCTTCAGCACGGCCTGGAGCCTGACACCAGGCTGTGGATGGTCCTGTCAAATCTGATATAGCAAGGTTCTGGTTACAGAACAGTGTCGCCTCCTTCAGCACGGCCTGGAGCCTGACAACAGGCTGTGGATGGTCCTGTCAAATCTGATATAACAAGGAGCTGGTTACAGAACGGTGTCGCCTCCTTCAGCACGGCCTGGAGCCTGACACCAGGCTGTGGATGGTCCTGTCAAATCTGACATAAATAGGAGCTGGTTACAGAACGCTGTCACCTCCTTCACCACGGCCTTGAGCCTGACACCAGGCTGTGGATGGTCCTGTCAAATCTGATATAACACGGTTCTGGTTACAGAACGGTGTCGCCTCCTTCAGCACGGCCTGGAGCCTGACACCAGGCTGTGGATGGTCCTGTCAAATCTGATACAACAAGGAGCTGGTTACAGAACGGTGTCACCTCCTTCAGCACGGCCTGGAGCCTGACACCAGGCTGTGGATGGTCTTGTCATATTTGATATAACAAGGAGCTGGTTACAGAACGGTGTCGCCTCCTTCAGCAAGGCCTGGAGCCTGACACCAGGCTGTGGATGGTCCTGTCAAATCTGATATAACAAGGTGCTGGTTACAGAACGGTGTCGCCTCCTTCAGCGCGGCCTGGAGACTGACACCAGGCTGTGGATGGTCCTGTCAAATCTGACATAACAAGGAGCTGGTTACAGAACGGTGTCGCCTCCTTCAGCAGGGCCTGGAGCCTGACACCAGGCTGTGGATGGTCCTGTCAAATCTGATATAACAAGGAGCTGGTTACAGAACGGTGTCGCCTCCTTCAGCTCGGTCTGGAGCCTGACACCAGGCTGTGGATGGTCCTGTCAAATCTGACATAACAAGGAGCTGGTTACAGAACGGTATCACCTCCTTCAGCACGGCCTGGAGCCTGACACCAGGCTGTGGATGGTCCTGTCGAATCTGATATAACAAGGTGCTGGTTACAGAACTTCGTCACCTCCTTCAGCATGGCCTGGAGTCTGACACCAGGCTGTGGATGGTCCTGTCAAATCTGATATAACAAGGAGCTGGTTACAGAACGGTGTCGCCTCCTTCAGCACGGCCTGGAGCCTGACACCAGACTGTGGATGGTGCTGTCAAATCTGATATAACAATGAGCTGGTTACAGAACGGTGTCGCCTCCATCAGCGCGGCCTGGAGCCTGACACCAGGCTGTGGATGGTCTTGTCATATTTGATATAACAAGGAGCTGGTTACAGAACGGTGTCGCCTCCTTCAGCAGGGCCTGGAGCCTGACACCAGGCTGTGGATGGTCCTGTCAAATCTGATATAACAAGGAGCTGGTTACAGAACGGTGTCGCCTCCTTCAGCACGGCCTGGAGCCTGACACCAGGCTGTGGATGGTCCTGTCAAATCTGATATAACAAGGAGCTGGTTACAGAACGGTATCACCTCGTTCAGCACGGCCTGGAGCCTGACACCAGGCTGTGGATGGTCCTGTCAAATCTGATATAACAAGGAGCTGGTTACAGAACGGTGTCGCCTCCTTCAGCACGGCCTGGAGCCTGACACCAGGCTGTGGATGGTCCTGTCAAATCTGATATAACACGGAGCTGGTTACAGAACGGTATCGCCTCCTTCAGCACGGCCTGGAGCCTGACACCAGGCTGTGGATGGTCCTGTCAAATCTGATATAACAAGGAGCTGGTTACAGAACGGTGTCGCCTCCTTCAGCACGGCCTGGAGCCTGACACCAGGCTGTGGATGGCCTGGTAAATCTGATATAACAAGGAGCTGGTTACAGAACGGTGTCGCCTCCTTCAGCACGGCCTGGAGCCTGACAACAGGCTGTGGATGGTCCTGTCAAATCTGATATAACAAGGAGCTGGTTACAGAACGGTGTCGCCTCCTTCAGCACGGCCTGGAGCCTGACAACAGGCTGTGGATGGTCCTGTCAAATCTGATATAACAAGGAGCTGGTTACAGAACGGTGTCGCCTCCTTCAGCACGGCCTGGAGCCTGACACCAGGCTGTGGATGGTCCTGTCAAATCTGATATAACAAGGAGCTGGTTACAGAACGGTGTCACCTCCTTTAGCACGGCCTGGAGCCTGACACCAGGCTGTGGATGGTCCTGTCAAATCCGATATAACAAGGTGCTGGTTACAGAACGGTGTCACCTCCTTCAGCACGGCCTGGAGCCTGACACCAGGCTGTGGATGGTCCTGTCAAATCTGATATAACAAGGAGCTGGTTACAGAACGGTGTCGCCTCCTTCAGCACGGCCTGGAGCCTGACACCAGGCTGTGGATGGTCCTGTCAAATCTGGTACAACAAGGAGCTCGTTACCGAACGGTGTCGCCTCCTTCAGCACGGCCTGGAGCCTGACACCTGGCTGTGGATGGTCCTGTCAAATCTGATATAACACGGAGCTGGTTACAGAACCATGTCACCTCCTTCAGCACGGCCTGGAGCCTGACACCAGGCTGTGATTGGTCCTGTCAAATCTGATATAACACGGAGCTGGTTACAGAACCATGTCACCTCCTTCAGCACGGCCTGGAGCCTGACACCAGGCTGTGGATGGTCCTGTCAAATCTGATATAACAAGGAGCCGGTTACAGAACGGTGTCGCCTCCTTCAGCACGGCCTGGAGACTGACACCAGGCTGTGGATGGTCCTGTCAAATCTGATATAACACGGAGCTGGTTACAGAACCATGTCACCTCCTTCAGCACGGCCTGGAGCCTGACACCAGGCTGTGGATGGTCCTGTCAAATCTGATACAACAAGGAGCTGGTTACAGAACGGTGTCGCCTCCTTCAGCACGGCCTGGAGCCTGACAACAGGCTGTGGATGGTCCTGTCAAATCTGATATTACAAGGAGCTGGTTACAGAACGGTGTCGCCTCCTTCAGCACGGCCTGGAGCCTGACACCAGGCTGTGGATGGTCCTGTCAAATCTGATATAACAAGGAGCTGGTTACAGAACGGTGTCGCCTCCTTCAGCAGGGCCTGGAGCCTGACACCAGGCTGTGGATGGTCCTGTCAAATCTGATATCACAAGGAGCTGGTTACAGAACGGTGTCGCCTCCTTCAGCACGGCCTGGAGCCTGACACCAGGCTGTGGATGGTCCTGTCAAATCTGATATAACAAGGAGCTGGTTACAGAACGGTGTCGCCTCCTTCAGCACGGCCTGGAGCCTGACACCAGGCTGTGGATGGTCCTGTCAAATCTAATATAACAAGGAGCTGGTTACAGAACGGTGTCGCCTCCTTCAGCAGGGCCTGGAGCCTGAGACCAGGCTCTGGATGGTCCTGTCAAATCTGATATAACAAGGAGCTTGTTACAAAACGATGTCACCTCCTTCAGCACGGCCTGGAGCCTGACACCAGGCTGTGGATGGTCCTGTCAAATCTGATATAACAAGGAGCTGGTTACAGAACGGTGTCGCCTCCTTCAGCACGGCCTGGAGCCTGACACCAGGCTGTGGATGGTCCTGTCAAATCTGATATAACAAGGAGCTGGTTACAGAACGGTGTCGCCTCCTTCAGCAGGGCCTGGAGCCTGAGACCAGGCTCTGGATGGTCCTGTCAAATCTGATATAACAAGGAGCTTGTTACAAAATGATGTCACCTCCTTCAGCACGGCCTGGAGCCTGACACCAGGCTGTGGATGGTCCTGTCAAATCTGATATAACAAGGAGCTGGTTACAGAACGGTGTCGCCTCCTTCAGCAGGGCCTGGAGCCTGAGACCAGGCTCTGGATGGTCCTGTCAAATCTGATATAACAAGGAGCTTGTTACAAAATGATGTCACCTCCTTCAGCACGGCCTGGAGCCTGACACCAGGCTGTGGATGGTCCTGTCAAATCTGATATAACAAGGAGCTGGTTACAGAACGGTGTCGCCTCCTTCAGCACGGCCTGGAGCCTGACACCAGGCTGTGGATGGTCCTGTCAAATCTGATATAACAAGGATCTGGTTACAGAACGGTGTCGCCTCCTTCAGCACGGCCTGGAGCCTGAGACCAGGCTCTGGATGGTCATGTCAAATACGATATAACAAGGAGCTGGTTACAGAACGGTGTCGCCTCCTTCAGCACGGCCTGGAGCCTGACACCAGTCTGTGGATGGTCCTGTCAAATCTGATATAACAAAGAGCTGGTTAGTGAACGGTGTTGCCTCCTTCAGCACGGCCTGGAGCCTGACACCAGGCTGCTGATGGTCCTGTCAAATCTGATATAACACGGTTCTGGTTACAGAACAGTGTCGCCTCCTTCAGCACGGCCTGGAGCCTGACACCAGGCTGTGGATGGTCCTGTCAAATCTGATATAACAAGGAGCTGGTTACAGAACGATGTCGCCTCCTTCAGCACGGCCTGGAGCCTGACACCAGGCTGTGGATGGTCCTGGCAAATCTGATATAACAAGGAGCTGGTTACAGAACGGTGTCGCCTCCTTCAGCACGGCCTGGAGCCTGACACCAGGCTGTGGATGGCCTGGTAAATCTGATATAACAAGGAGCTGGTTACAGAACGGTGTCGCCTCCTTCAGCACGGCCTGGAGCCTGACATCAGGCTGTGGATGGTCCTGTCAAATCTGATATAACAAGGTTCTGGTTACAGAACAGTGTCGCCTCCTTCAGCACGGCCTGGAGCCTGACAACAGGCTGTGGATGGTCCTGTCAAATCTGATATAACAAGGAGCTGGTTACAGAACGGTGTCGCCTCCTTCAGCACGGCCTGGAGCCTGACACCAGGCTGTGGATGGTCCTGTCAAATCTGATATAACAAGGAGCTGGTTACAGAACGGTGTCACCTCCTTTAGCACGGCCTGGAGCCTGACACCAGGCTGTGGATGGTCCTGTCAAATCCGATATAACAAGGTGCTGGTTACAGAACGGTGTCACCTCCTTCAGCACGGCCTGGAGCCTGACACCAGGCTGTGGATGGTCCTGTCAAATCTGATATAACAAGGAGCTGGTTACAGAACGGTGTCGCCTCCTTCAGCACGGCCTGGAGCCTGACACCAGGCTGTGGATGGTCCTGTCAAATCTGATATAACAAGGAGCTGGTTACAGAACGGTGTCGCCTCCTTCAGCACGGCCTGGAGCCTGACACCAGGCTGTGGATGGTCCTGTCAAATCTGATACAACAAGGAGCTGGTTACAGAACGGTGTCACCTCCTTCAGCACGGCCTGGAGCCTGACACCAGGCTGTGGATGGTCCTGTCAAATCTGATACAACAAGGAGCTGGTTACAGAACGGTGTCACCTCCTTCAGCACGGCCTGGAGCCTGTCACCAGGCTGTGGATGGTCCTGTCAAATCTGATATAACAAGGAGCTGGTTACAGAACGGTGTCGCCTCCTTCAGCACGGCCTGGTGCCTGACACCAGGCTGTGGATGGTCCTGTCAAATCTGATATAACAAGGATCTGGTTACAGAACGGTGTCGCCTCCTTCAGCACGGCCTAGAGTCTGAGACCAGGCTCTGGATGGTCATGTCAAATACGATATAACAAGGAGCTGGTTACAGAACGGTGTCGCCTCCTTCAGCACGGCCTGGAGCCTGACACCAGTCTGTGGATGGTCCTGTCAAATCTGATATAACAAAGAGCTGGTTAGTGAACGGTGTTGCCTCCTTCAGCACGGCCTGGAGCCTGACACCAGGCTGCTGATGGTCCTGTCAAATCTGATATAACACGGTTCTGGTTACAGAACAGTGTCGCCTCCTTCAGCACGGCCTGGAGCCTGACACCAGGCTGTGGATGGTCCTGTCAAATCTGATATAACAAGGAGCTGGTTACAGAACGATGTCGCCTCCTTCAGCACGGCCTGGAGCCTGACACCAGGCTGTGGATGGTCATGTCAAATCTGATATAACAAGGAGCTGGTTACAGAACGGTGTCGCCTCCTTCAGCACGGCCTGGAGCCTGACCCCAGGCTGTGGATGGTCCTGTCAAATCTAATATAACAAGGAGCTGGTTACAGAACGGTGTCACCTTCATCAGCACGGCCTGGAGCCTGACACCAGTCTGTGGATGTTCCTGTCAAATCTGATATAACAAGGAGCTGGTTACAGAACGGTGTCGCCTCCTTCAGCACGGCCTGGAGCCTCAAACCAGGCTGTGGATGGTCCTGTCAAATCTGATATAACAAGGAGCTGGTTACAGAACAGTGTCGCCTCCTTCAGCACGGCCTGGAGCCTGACACCAGGCTGTGGATGGTCATGTCAAATCTGATATAACAAGGAGCTGGTTACAGAACGGAGTTGCCTCCTTCAGCACGGCCTGGAGCCTGACACCAGGCTGTGGATGGTCCTGTCAAATCTGATATTACAAGGAGCTGGTTACAGAACAGTGTCGCCTCCTTCAGCACGGCCTGGAGCCTGACACCAGGCTGTGGATGGTCCTGTCAAATCTGATATAACAAGGTTCTGGTTACAGAACAGTGTCGCCTCCTTCAGCACGGCCTGGAGACTGACAACAGGCTGTGGATGGTCCTGTCAAATCTGATATAACAAGGAGCTGGTTACAGAACGGTGTCGCCTCCTTCAGCACGGCCTGGAGCCTGACACCAGGCTGTGGATGGTCCTGTCAAATCTGATATAACAAGGTGCTGGTTACAGAACGGTGTCACCTCCTTCACCACGGCCTGGAGCCTGACACCAGGCTGTGGATGGTCCTGTCAAACCTGATATAACAAGGAGCTGGTTACAGAACGGTGTCGCCTCCTTCAGCACGGCCTGGAGCCTGACACCAGGCTGTGGATGGTCCTGTCAAATCTGATATAACAAGGTGCTGGATACAGAACGGTGTCACCTCCTTCACCACGGCCTGGAGCCTGACACCAGGCTGTGGATGGTCCTGTCAAATCTAATATAACAAGGAGCTGGTTACAGAACGGTGTCGCCTCCTTCAGCACGGCCTGGAGCCTGACACAAGGCTGTGGATGGTCCTGTCAAATCTGATATAACAAGGTGCTGGTTACAGAACGGTGTCGCCTCCTTCAGCACGGCCTGGAGCCTGACACCAGGCTGTGGATGGTCCTGTCAATTCTGATACAACAAGGAGCTGGTTACAGAACGGTGTCGCATCCTTCAGCACGGCCTGGAGCCTGACACCAGGCTGTGGATGGTCCTGTCAAATCTGATATAACAAGCAGCTGGTTACAGAACGGTATCGCCTCCTTCAGCACGGCCTGGAGCCTGACACCAGGCTGTGGATGGTCCTGTCAAATCTGATATAACAAGGAGCTGGTTACAGAACGGTGTCGCATCCATCAGCACGGCCTGGAGCCTGACACCAGGCTGTGGATGGTCCTGTCAAATCTGATATAACAAGGAGCTGGTTACAGAACGGTGTCACCTCCTTCAGCACGGACTGGAGCCTGACACCAGGCTGTGGATGGTCCTGTCATATCTGATACAACAAGGAGCTGGTTCCAGAACGGTGTCGCCTCCTTCAGCACGGCCTGGAGCCTGACACCAGGCTGTGGATGGTCCTGTCAAATCTGGTATAACAAGGAGCTGGTTACAGAACGTTGTCGCCTCCTTCAGCACGGCCTGGAGCCTGACACCAGGCTGTGGATGGTCCTGTCAAATCTGATATAACAAGGATCTGGTTACAGAACGGTGTCACCTCCTTCAGCACGGCCTGGAGCCTGACACCAGGCTGTGGATGGTCCTGTCAAACCTGATATAACAAGGAGCTGGTTACAGAACGGTGTCACTTCCTTCAGCACGGCCTGGAGCCTGACACCAGGCTGTGGATGGTCCTGTCAAATCTGATACAACACGGTGCTGGTTACAGAACGGTGTCGCCTCCTTCAGCACGGCCTGGAGCCTGACACCAGGCTGTGGATGGTCCTGTCAAATCTGATATAACAAGGTTCTGGTTACAGAACAGTGTCGCCTCCTTCAGCACGGCCTGGAGCCTGACACCAGGCTGTGGGTGGTCCTGTCAAATCTGATATAACAAGGAGCTGGTTACAGAACGGTGTCGCCTCCTTCAGCGCAGCCTGGAGCCTGACACCAGGCTGTGGATGGTCCTGTCAAATCTGATACAACACGGTGCTGGTTACAGAACGGTGTCGCCTCCTTCAGCACGGCCTGGAGCCTGACACCAGGCTGTGGATGGTCCTGTCAAATCTGATATAACAAGGTTCTGGTTACAGAACAGTGTCGCCTCCTTCAGCACGGCCTGGAGCCTGACACCAGGCTGTGGATGGTCCTGTCAAATCTGATATAAGAAGGAGGTGGTTACAGAACGGTGTCGCCTCCTTCAGCACGGCCTGGAGCCTGACACCAGGCTGTGGATGGTCCTGTCAAACCTGATATAACAAGGAGCTGGTTACAGAACGGTGTCGCCTCCTTCAGCGCGGCCTGGAGCCT
Source organism: Scyliorhinus torazame (assembly GCF_047496885.1). NCBI lineage: Eukaryota > Metazoa > Chordata > Chondrichthyes > Carcharhiniformes > Scyliorhinidae > Scyliorhinus > Scyliorhinus torazame. The sequence continues at coordinate 498,805 of NW_027307826.1, forward strand.
GACACCAGGCTGTGGATGGTCCTGTCAAATCTGATATAACACGGTTCTGGTTACAGAACAGTGTCGCCTCCTTCAGCACGGCCTGGAGACTGACACCAGGCTGTGGATGGTCCTGTCAAATCTGATAAAGCAAGGAGCTGGTTACAGAACGGCGTCGCCTCCTTCAGCACGGCCTGGAGCCTGACACCAGGCTGTGGATTGACCTGTCAAATCTGATATAACACGGTTCTGGTTACAGAACGGTGTCGCCCCCTTCAGCACGGCCTGGAGCCTGACACCAGGCTGTGGATGGTCCTGTCAAATCTGATATAACACGGAGCTGGTTACAGAACCATGTCGCCTCCTTCAGCACCGTCTGGAGCCTGACACCAGGCTGTGGATGGTCCTGTCAAATCTGATATAACAAGGAGCTGGTTACAGAACAGTGTCGCCTCCTTCAGCACGGCCTGGAGCCTGACACCAGGCTGTGGATGGTCCTGTCAAATCTGATATAACAAGGTTCTGGTTACAGAACAGTGTCGCCTCCTTCAGCACGGCCTGGAGCCTGACACCAGGCTGTGGATGGTCCAGTCAAATCTGATATAACAAGGAGCTGGTTACAGAACGGTGTCGCCTCCTTCAGCACGGCCTGGAGCCTGACACCAGGCTGTGGATGGTCCTGTCAAATCTGATATGACAAGGTGCTGGTTGCAGAACGGTGTCGCCTCCTTCATCACGGCCTGGAGCCTGACACCAGGCGGTGGGTGGTCCTGTCAAATCTGATATAACAAGGTGCTGGTTACAGAACGGTGTCGCCTCCTTCTGCACGGCCTGGAGCCTGACACCAGGCTGTGGATGGTCCTGTCAAATCTGATATAACAAGGAGCTGGTTACAGAACGGTGTCGCCTCCTTCAGCACGGCCTGGAGCCTGACACCAGGCTGTGGATGGTCCTGTCAAATCTGATATAACAAGGAGCTGGTTACAGAACGGTGTCGCCTCCTTCAGCACGGCCTGGAGCCTGACACCAGGCTGTGGATGGTCCTGTCAAATCTGATATAACAAGGAGCTGGTTACAGAACGGTGTCGCCTCCTTCAGCACGGCCTGGAGCCTGACACCAGGCTGTGGATGGTCCTGTCAAATCTGATATAACAAGGAGCTGGTTACAGAACGGTGTCGCCTCCTTCAGCACGGCCTGGAGCCTGACACCAGGCTGTGGATGGTCCTGTCAAATCTGATATAACAAGGAGCTGGTTGCAGAACGGTGTCGCCTCCTTCAGCACGGTCTGGAGCCTGACACCAGGCTGTGGATGGTCCTGTCAAATCTGATATAACAAGGAGCTGGTTACAGAACGGTGTCGCCTCCTTCAGCGCGGCCTGGAGCCTGACACCAGGCTGTGGATGGTCCTGTCAAATCTGATACAACACGGTGCTGGTTACAGAACGGTGTCGCCTCCTTCAGCACGGCCTGGAGCCTGACACCAGGCTGTGGATGGTCCTGTCAAATCTGATATAACAAGGTTCTGGTTACAGAACAGTGTCGCCTCCTTCAGCACGGCCTGGAGCCTGACACCAGGCTGTGGATGGCCCTGTCAAATCTGATATAAGAAGGAGGTGGTTACAGAACGGTGTCGCCTCCTTCAGCACGGCCTGGAGCCTGACACCAGGCTGTGGATGGTCCTGTCAAACCTGATATAACAAGGAGCTGGTTACAGAACGGTGTCGCCTCCTTCAGCACGGCCTGGAGCCTGACACCAGGCTGTGGATGGCCCTGTCAAATCTGATATAACAGGGAGCTGGTTACGGAACGGTGTCACTTCCTTCAGCACGGCCTGGAGCCTGACACCAGGCTGTGGATGGCCCTGTCAAATCTGATATAACAAGGAGCTGGTTACAGAACGGTGTCGCCTCCTTCAGCACGGCCTGGAGCCTGACACCAGGCTGTGGATGGTCCTGTCAAATCTGATATAACACGGTTCTGGTTACAGAACAGTGTCGCCTCCTTCAGCACGGCCTGGAGCCTGACACCAGGCTGTGGATGGTCCTGATAAATCTGATATAACAAGGAGCTGGTTACAGAACGGTGTCGCCTCCTTCAGCACGGCCTGGAGCCTGACACCAGGCTGTGGATTGACCTGTCAAATCTGATATAACACGGTTCTGGTTACAGAACGGTGTCGCCTCCTTCAGCACGACCTGGAGCCTGACACCAGGCTGTGGATGGTCCTGTCAAATCTGATATAACACGGAGCTGGTTACAGAACCATGTCGCCTCCTTCAGCACCGTCTGGAGCCTGACACCAGGCTGTGGATGGTCCTGTCAAATCTGATATAACAAGGTTCTGGTTACAGAACAGTGTCGCCTCCTTCAGCACGGCCTGGAGCCTGACACCAGGCTGTGGATGGTCCAGTCAAATCTGATATAACAAGGAGCTGGTTACAGAACGGTGTCGCCTCCTTCAGCACGGCCTGGAGCCTGACACCAGGCTGTGGATGGTCCTGTCAAATCTGATATGACAAGGTGCTGGTTGCAGAACGGTGTCGCCTCCTTCATCACGGCCTGGAGCCTGACACCAGGCGGTGGGTGGTCCTGTCAAATCTGATATAACAAGGTGCTGGTTACAGAACGGTGTCGCCTCCTTCTGCACGGCCTGGAGCCTGACACCAGGCTGTGGATGGTCCTGTCAAATCTGATATAACAAGGAGCTGGTTACAGAACGGTGTCGCCTCCTTCAGCACGGCCTGGAGCCTGACACCAGGCTGTGGATGGTCCTGTCAAATCTGATATAACAAGGAGCTGGTTACAGAACGGTGTCGCCTCCTTCAGCACGGCCTGGAGCCTGACACCAGGCTGTGGATGGTCCTGTCAAATCTGATATAACAAGGAGCTGGTTACAGAACGGTGTCGCCTCCTTCAGCACGGCCTGGAGCCTGACACCAGGCTGTGGATGGTCCTGTCAAATCTGATATAACAAGGAGCTGGTTACAGAACGGTGTCGCCTCCTTCAGCACGGCCTGGAGCCTGACACCAGGCTGTGGATGGTCCTGTCAAATCTGATATAACAAGGAGCTGGTTGCAGAACGGTGTCGCCTCCTTCAGCACGGTCTGGAGCCTGACACCAGGCTGTGGATGGTCCTGTCAAATCTGATATAACACGGTTCTGGTTACAGAACGGTGTCGCCTCCTTCAGCACGGCCTGGAGCCTGACACCAGGCTGTGGATTGTCCTGTCAAATCTGATATAACACGGTTCTGGTTACAGAACGGTGTCACCTCCTTCACCACGGCCTGGAGCCTGATACCAGGCTGTGGATGGTCCTGTCAAACCTGATATAACAAGGTGCTGGTTACAGAACGGTGTCACCTCCTTCAGCACGGCCTGGAGCCTGACACCAGGCTGTGGATGGTCCTGTCAAATCTGATTTCACAATGTGCTGGTTACAGAACGGTGTCGCCTCCTTCAGCACGGCCTGGAGCCTGACACCAGGCTGTGGATGGTCCTGTCAAATCTGATATAACAAGGATCTGGTTTCAGAACGGTGTCGCCTCCTTCAGCACGGCCTGGAGCCTGACACCAGGCTGTGGATGGTCCTGTCAAATCTGATATAACAAGGAGCTGGTTACAGAACGGTGTCACCTCCTTCAGCACGGCCTGGAGCCTGACACCAGGTTGTGGATGGTCCTGTCAAATCTGATATAAGAAGGAGCTGGTTACAGAACGGTGTCGCCTCCTTCAGCACGGCCTGGAGCCTGACACCAGGCTGTGGATGGTCCTGTCAAATCTGATATAAGAAGGAGCTGGTTACAGAACGGTGTCGCCTCCTTCAGCACGGCCTGGAGCCTGACACCAGGCTGTGGATGGTCCTGTCAAATCTGATATAACAGGGAGCTGGTTACAGAACGGTGTCGCCTCCTTCAGCACGGCCTGGAGCCTGACACCAGGCTGTGGATGGTCCAGTCAAATCTGATATAACAAGGAGCTGGTTGCAGAATGGTCTCGCCTCCTTCAGCACGGCCTGGAGCCTGACACCAGGCTGTGGGTGGTCCTGTCAAATCTGATATAACAAGGTTCTGGTTACAGAACGGTGTCGCCTCCTTCAGCACGGCCTGGAGCCAGACACCAGGCTGTGGATGGTCCTGTCAAATCTGATATAACAAGGAGCTTGTTACAGAACGGTGTCGCCTCCTTCAGCACGGCCTGGAGCCTGACACCAGGCTGTGGATGGTCCTGTCAAATCTGATATAACAAGGTTCTGGTTACAGAACGGTGTCGCCTCCTTCAGCACGGCCTGGAGCCTGACACCAGGCTGTGGATTGTCCTGTCAAATCTGATATAACACGGTTCTGGTTACAGAACGGTGTCGCCTCCTTCAGCACGGCCTGGAGCCTGACACCAGGCTGTGGATGGTCCTGTCAAATCTGATATAACACGGAGCTGGTTACAGAACCATGTCACCTCCTTCAGCACGGCCTGGAGCCTAACACCAGGCTGTGGATTGTCGTGTCAAATCTGATATAACAAGGAGCTGGTTACAGAACGGTGTCGCCTCCTTCAGCACGGCCTGGAGCCTGAAACCAGGCTGTGGATGGTCCTGTCAAATCTGATATAACAAGGAGCTGGTTACAGAACGGTGTCACCTCCTTCACCACGGCCTGGAGCCTGACACCAGGCTGTGGATGGTCCTGTCAAACCTGATATAACAAGGTGCTGGTTACAGAACGGTGTCACCTCCTTCAGCACGGCCTGGAGCCTGACACCAGGCTGTGGATGGTCCTGTCAAATCTAATTTCACAATGTGCTGGTTACAGAACGGTGTCGCCTCCTTCAGCACGGCCTGGAGCCTGACACCAGGTTGTGGATGGTCCTGTCAAATCTGATATAAGAAGGAGCTGGTTACAGAACGGTGTCGCCTCCTTCAGCACGGCCTGGAGCCTGACACCAGGCTGTGGATGGTCCTGTCAAATCTGATATAACAAGGAGCTGGTTACAGAACGGTCTCGCCTCCTTCAGCACGGCCTGGAGCCTGACACCAGGCTGTGGATGGTCCAGTCAAATCTGATATAACAAGGAGCTGGTTACAGAATGGTCTCGCCTCCTTCAGCACGGCCTGGAGCCTGACACCAGGCTGTGGGTGGTCCTGTCAAATCTGATATAACAAGGTTCTGGTTACAGAACGGTGTCGCCTCCTTCAGCACGGCCTGGAGCCTGACACCAGGCTGTGGATGGTCCTGTCAAATCTGATATAACAAGGAGCTGGTTACAGAACGGTGTCGCCTCCTTCAGCACGGCCTGGAGCCTGACACCAGGCTGTGGATGGTCCTGTCAAATCTGATATAACAAGGAGCTGGTTACAGAACGGTGTCGCCTCCTTCAGCACGGCCTGGAGCTTGACACCAGGCTGTGGATGGTCCTGTCAAATCTGATATAACAAGGTGCTGGTTACAGAACGGTGTCACCTCCTCCAGCACGGCCTGGATCCTGACACTAGGCTGTGTGTGGTCCTGTCAATTCTGATATAACAAGGAGCTGGTTACAGAACGGTGTCATCTCCTTCAGCACGGATGGAGCCTGACACCAGGCTGTGGATGGTCCTGTCAAATCTGATATAACAAGGAGCTGGTTACAGAACGGTGTCGCCTCCTTCAGCACGGCCTGGAGCCTGACACCAGGCTGTGGATGGTCCTGTCAAATCTGATATAACAAGGAGCTGGTTACAGAACGGTGTCGCCTCCTTCAGCACGGCCTGGAGCCTGACACCAGGCTGTGGATGGTCCTGTCAAATCTGATATAACAAGGAGCTGGTTACAGAACGGTGTCGCCTCCTTCAGCACGGCCTGGAGCCTGACACCAGGCTGTGGATGGTCCTGTCAAATCTGATATAACAAGGAGCTGGTTACAGAACGGTGTCGCCTCCTTCAGCACGGCCTGGAGCCTGACACCAGGCTGTGGATGGTCCTGTCAAATCTGATATAACAAGGAGCTGGTTGCAGAACGGTGTCGCCTCCTTCAGCACGGTCTGGAGCCTGACACCAGGCTGTGGATGGTCCTGTCAAATCTGATATAACACGGTTCTGGTTACAGAACGGTGTCGCCTCCTTCAGCACGGCCTGGAGCCTGACACCAGGCTGTGGATTGTCCTGTCAAATCTGATATAACACGGTTCTGGTTACAGAACGGTGTCACCTCCTTCACCACGGCCTGGAGCCTGATACCAGGCTGTGGATGGTCCTGTCAAACCTGATATAACAAGGTGCTGGTTACAGAACGGTGTCACCTCCTTCAGCACGGCCTGGAGCCTGACACCAGGCTGTGGATGGTCCTGTCAAATCTGATTTCACAATGTGCTGGTTACAGAACGGTGTCGCCTCCTTCAGCACGGCCTGGAGCCTGACACCAGGCTGTGGATGGTCCTGTCAAATCTGATATAACAAGGATCTGGTTTCAGAACGGTGTCGCCTCCTTCAGCACGGCCTGGAGCCTGACACCAGGCTGTGGATGGTCCTGTCAAATCTGATATAACAAGGAGCTGGTTACAGAACGGTGTCACCTCCTTCAGCACGGCCTGGAGCCTGACACCAGGTTGTGGATGGTCCTGTCAAATCTGATATAAGAAGGAGCTGGTTACAGAACGGTGTCGCCTCCTTCAGCACGGCCTGGAGCCTGACACCAGGCTGTGGATGGTCCTGTCAAATCTGATATAAGAAGGAGCTGGTTACAGAACGGTGTCGCCTCCTTCAGCACGGCCTGGAGCCTGACACCAGGCTGTGGATGGTCCTGTCAAATCTGATATAACAAGGAGCTGGTTACAGAACGGTCTCGCCTCCTTCAGCACGGCCTGGAGCCTGACACCAGGCTGTGGATGGTCCAGTCAAATCTGATATAACAAGGAGCTGGTTACAGAATGGTCTCGCCTCCTTCAGCACGGCCTGGAGCCTGACACCAGGCTGTGGGTGGTCCTGTCAAATCTGATATAACAAGGTTCTGGTTACAGAACGGTGTCGCCTCCTTCAGCACGGCCTGGAGCCTGACACCAGGCTGTGGATGGTCCTGTCAAATCTGATATAACAAGGAGCTGGTTACAGAACGGTGTCGCCTCCTTCAGCACGGCCTGGAGCCTGACACCAGGCTGTGGATGGTCCTGTCAAATCTGATATAACAAGGAGCTGGTTACAGAACGGTGTCGCCTCCTTCAGCACGGCCTGGAGCTTGACACCAGGCTGTGGATGGTCCTGTCAAATCTGATATAACAAGGTGCTGGTTACAGAACGGTGTCACCTCCTCCAGCACGGCCTGGATCCTGACACTAGGCTGTGTGTGGTCCTGTCAATTCTGATATAACAAGGAGCTGGTTACAGAACGGTGTCATCTCCTTCAGCACGGATGGAGCCTGACACCAGGCTGTGGATGGTCCTGTCATATCTGATACAACAAGGAGCTGGTTACAGAACGGTGTCGCCTCCTTCAGCACGGCCTGGAGCCTGACACCAGGCTGTGGATGGTCCTGTCAAATCTGATATAACAAGGTGCTGGTTACAGAACGGTGTCGCCTCCTTCAGCACGGCCTGGAGCCTGACACCAGGCTGTGGATGGTCCTGTCAAATCTGATATAACTAGGAGCTGGTTACAGAACGGTGTCACCTCCTTCAGCACTGACTGGAGCCTGACACCAGGCTGTGGATGGGCCTGTCAAATCTGATACAACAAGGAGCTGGTTACAGAACGGTGTCGCCTCCTTCAGCACGGCCTGGAGCCTGACACCAGGCTGTGGATGGTCCTGTCAAATCTGATATAACAAGGTGCTGGTTACAGAACGGTGTCGCCTCCTTCAGCACGGCCTGGAGCCTGACACCAGGCTGTGGATGGTCCTGTCAAATCTGATATAACAAGGAGCTGGTTACAGAACGGTGTCACCTCCTTCAGCACTGACTGGAGCCTGACACCAGGCTGTGGATGGGCCTGTCAAATCTGATACAACAAGGAGCTGGTTACAGAACGGTGTCGCCTCCTTCAGCACGGCCTGGAGCCTGACACCAGGCTGTGGATGGTCCTGTCAAATCTGATATAACAAGGTGCTGGTTACAGAACGGTGTCGCCTCCTTCAGCACGGCCTGGAGCCTGACACCAGGCTGTGGATGGTCCTGTCAAATCTGATATAACAAGGAGCTGGTTACAGAACGGTGTCGCCTCCTTCAGCACGGCCTGGAGCCTGACACCAGGCTGTGGATGGTCCTGTAAGGGGCTGTTAACGTCACAGTTCTATTGTCCGTTTCTGCATCCGGAATTTAAAAACCCGTCTCAGTAATGGTGACCGTTACACTGCGGGGGTTTGAGGCAACACTGCAGGGGCTCCTTGTATCACACGAAAGGGGATTATTGAGAAAAAGTAAATGGTTAACTATATACAGCATAGAGGTCTCTGAAACAACTTTTTAATTGGGGGCTCCCGGAGCCACACTGCCTGTCCCCTGCTCCCAGGGATTATTGAGAAGTAAATGGGTAACTATGTACAGCACAGACGTCTCTGGAACAGCTTTTTAATTGGGGGCTCCCGAGGCCACACTGCCTGTCCCCTGCTCCAAGGGATTATTGAGCAGTAAATGGTTAACTACTTACAGCACAGAGGTCTCTGAAACAGCTTTTTAATTGGGGGCTCCCGGAGCCACACTGCCTGTCCCCTGCTCCCAGGGATTATTGAGCAGTAAATGGTTAACTGTATACAATCACAGAGTGCAGCACAATCAATCACTCACGAGAGGAGATGAGGAGTCGAACGATGACTTTATTACGCTGACTTGTTCCACCCGCATCACAGTTCCAGAATGCGGCTGCTGGGAGAACCCGGGCTCTTATACTCCACATTACTGGGTGGAGCCAGTAGGCGGCTGATCCAATCGGGTCCCAGCGTCTATCCACCAATAGCCTCTCGGCCTCACACGGTAACTTAATACCCCTAATACATACCACCACATTCACCCCTTGTTGAAAAAGAACCCGGCGGGTTCGTGGGCCGTATGGTGGTCGGTGTTTACAGAGTCGGTACCTAGGATGCCGCTAACACGGCGGTTATGCTCCGATTTCTTGCTTTACTGATTCGATGAGTCGAATGGGTCCCTGGTCGTCCTAACCGATCGGCTTAGCCCCGGTGGTGATGCAGACGCTGGTTCGGGACCCGTCGTCTCTGGGAACGTCGCAATGCCTCTCCCCGCTCCAATATCCTTATTCGGACCGGGGGAAGGACCGATCCACCCGGGAAGGGGGCGGCTGTGGGGTGCGCCTGTGGGAGGGAGGGGTGACTGGTGTTGTTGGGGGGGGGTGGAGCACCAGAGGGGGTGACTGGTGTTGGGGGGGTGTGTGCAGCTCCGGAGGGGTCGGCTGTGGGGTGCGCCGGTGCGAGGGAGGGTGTGTGTCGAGCTCCGGCGGGTGCCGGGTCCCGCAGGGAGACCGTGTCCTGTCGGCCGTCGGGGTACGCCACGCAGGCATATTGAGGGTTCGCGTGGAGGAGATGAACCCTCTCGACCAACGTGTCCGATTTGTGCGTCCGCACATGTTTTCGGAGCAGGATGGGTCCCGGGGCTGCCAGCCAGGTTGGAAGTGACGTTCCGGAGGAGGACTTCCTAGGGAAGACAAGGAGGAGTCCCTGAGGTGTTTGATTCGTTTTTGTACAAAGCAGCGACCGGGTGGAGTGGAGGGCGTCCGGGAGGACTTCCTGCAGCGGGAGACTGGGAGATTCCTGGACCGTAGGGCCAGTAGGACGGTCTTCCAGACCGTTCCGTTCTCCCTCTCTACCTCACCGTTCCCCCGGGGGTTGTAACTGGTCGTCCTGCTCGAGGCGATGCCCTTGCTGAGCAGGAATTGACGCAGTTCGTCGCTCATGAAGGAGGGCCCCTATCGCTCTGTATGTCCGCGGGGAAACCAAATAGTGTAAAGATGGTGGTGAGGGCTCTAATGACCGTGGCCACGGTAATGTCGGGACAGGGAATAGCTAATGGTAACAGGGAGTACTTGTCAATCACGTTCAGGAAGTACTAGTTGCGGTGGGTGGAGGGGAGGGGGCCTTTGAAGTCCAGACTGAGGCGCTCAAAGGGACGGGAAGCCTTCATCACATGTGCTTTATCTGGCCTGGAGAAGTGTGTTTTGCGCTCTGCGCAGATTTGGCAGTTCCTGGTGGCTGTCCCGACCTTCTCGATGGAGTAGGGCAGGTAGCGGGTCTTTACGAAGTGATAGAACCGGGTGACCCCCGGGTGGCAGAGGTCCTCGTGGAGGGTTCAGAGACGGTCCACTTGTGCGTTGGCACATGTGCCGTGGGATAGGGGTCCAGACGGCTCGTTCAGCTTTCCGGGACGATACAAGATCTCGGAGTTATAGGTGGAGAGTTCGATCCTCCACCGCAGGATCTTGTCGTTCTTTATCTTGCCCCGCTGTGCATTATCGAACATGAAGGCAACCGACTGTTGGTCAGTGAAGAGAGTGAATCTCCTCCCGGCCAGGTAATGTCTCCAATGCCGCACAGCTTCCACTATGGCCTGGGCCTCCTTTTCCACTGAAGAGTGGCGGATTTCTGAAGCGTGGAGGGTGCGTGAAAAGAAGGCCACGGGTCTGCCCGCTTGTTGAGTGTTGACTCCAGAGCTACGTCGGACGCGTCGCTCTCGAGCTGGAAGGGGAGGGACTCGTCGATGGCGTGCATCGTGGCCTTTGCGATATCCGCTTTGATGCGGCTGAAGGCCTGGCGGGCCTCTGCCGACAGGGGAAAGACCGTGGACTAAATTAGCGGACGGGCCTTGTCCGCGTAGTTGGGGACCCACTGGGCGTAACAAGAGAAAAAGCCTAGGCAGTGTTTCAGGGCCTTGGAGCAGTGGGGGAGGGGGAACTCCATGAGGGGGCGCATGCATTCGGGGTCTGGGCCTATCACTCCATTTCGCACTACATAGCCGAGGATGGCTAGACGGTCGGGGCTAAACATGCATTTAGAACATAGAACATAGAACGATACAGCGCAGTACAGGCCCTTCGGCCCACGATGTTGCACCGACATGGGAAATCAAAAAACAAATGCCATCTAACCTACACTATGCCAGTATCATCCATATGCTGATCCAATAAACTTTTAAATGCCATCAATGTTGGCGAGTTCACTACTGTAGCAGGTAGGGCATTCCACGGCCTCACCACTCTTTGCGTAAAGAACCTACCTCTGACCTCTGTCCTATATCTATTACCCCTCAGTTTAAGGCTATGTCCCCTCGTGCCAGCCATTTCCATCCGCGGGAGAAGGCTCTCACTGTCCACCCTATCTAACCCCCTGATCATTTTGTATGCCTCTATTAAGTCTCCTCTTAACCTTCTTCTCTCTAACGAAAACAACCTCAAGTCCATCAGCCTTTCCTCATAAGATTTTCCCTCCATACCAGGAAACATCCTGGTAAATCTCCTCTGCACCCGCTCCAAAGCCTCCACGTCCTTCCTATAATGCGGTGACCAGAACGGTACGCAATACTCCAAATGCGGCCGTACCAGAGTTTTGTGCAGCTGCAACATGACCTCATGACTCCGGAACTCAATCCCTCTACCAATAAAGGCCAACACACCATAGGCCTTCTTCACAACCCTATCAACCTGGGTGGCAACTTTCAGGGATCTATGTACATGGACACCGAGATCCCTCTGCTCATCCACATTTCCAAGAATTTTACCATTAGCCAGATATTCCGCATTCCTGTTATTCCTTCCGAAGTGAATCACCTCACACTTCTCTACATTAAACTCCATTTGCCACCTCTCAGCCCAGCTCTGCAGCTTATCTATGTCCCTCTGTAACCTGCTACATCCTTCCGCACTGTCGACAACACCACCGACTTTAGTATCGTCTGCAAATTTACTCACCCACCCTTCTGCGCCTTCCTCTAGGTCATTGATAAAAATGACAAACAGCAACGGCCCCAGAACACATCCTTGTGGTACGCCACTTGTAACTGAACTCCATTCTGAACATTTCCCATCAACCACCACCCTCTGTCTTCTTTCAGCTAGCCAATTTCTGATCCACATCTCTAAATCACCCTCAATCCCCAGCCTCCGTATTTTATGCAATAGCCTACCGTGGGGAACCTTATCAAACGCTTTACTGAAATCCACATCAATTGCTCTACTCTCGTGTACCAGTTCAGTCACCTTCTCAAAGAACTCGATAAGGTTTGTTAGGCATGACCTACCCTTCACAAAGCCATGCTGACTATCCCTGATCATATTATTCCTATCTAGATGATTATAAATCTTGTCTCTTATAATCCCCTCCAAGACTTTACCCACAACAGACGTGAGGCTCACCGGTCTATAGTTGCCGGGGTTGTCTCTATTCCCCTTCTTGAACAAAGGGACCACATTTGCTATCCTCCAGTCCTCTGGCACTATTCCTGTAGCCAATGATGACATAAAAATCAAAGCCAAAGGTCCAGCAATCTCTTCCCTGGCCTCCCAGACAATCCAAGGATAAATCCCATCAGGACCCAGGGACTTATCTATTTTCAGCCTGTCCAGAATTGCCAACACCTCTTCCCTACGTACCTCAATGCCATCTAATCTATTTACCTGGAGCTCAGCATTCTCCTCCACAACATTATCTTTTTCCTGACTGAATACTGACGAAAAATATTCATTTAGTATCGCTCCTATCTTTTCAGATTCCACACACAACTTCCCATCCCTGTCCTTGACTGGCCCTACTCTTACCCTAGTCATTCTTTTATTCCTGACATACCTATAGAAAGCTTTTGGGTATCCCTTGATCCTACCTGCCAAATACTTCTCATGTCCCCTCCTTGCTCATCTTAGCTCTCTCTTTAGATCCTTCCTCGCTACCTTGTAACTATCAAGCACCCCAACTGAAACGTCACACCTCATCTTCACATAGGCCCCCTTCTTCCTCTTAACAAGAGATTCCACTTCTTTGGTAAACCACGTTTCCCTCGCTCGACGCCTTCCTCCCTGCCTGATCGGTACGTACTTATCATGAACACGCAGTAGCTGATCCTTGAACAAGCTCCACATATCCAGTGTGCCCAACACTTGCAGCCTACTTCTCCAACCTATCCCCCCCCCCAAGTCATGTCTAATGGCATCATAATTGCCCTTCCCCCAGCTAAAACTCTTGCCCTGCGGGGTATACTTATCCCTTTCCATCACTAACGTAAACATCACCGAATTGTGGTCACTGTCCCCAAAGTGCTCAAATACCTCCAAATCTAACACCTGGTGTTTCTCCCTGTTGTATGTGAGATTCAGGGCGTTTGCGGTCTGGAGGAATTTGCGGAGGTTGGCGTAGTAGTCCTGCTGGTCGTGGCCGCAGATGATGATGTTGTCGAGGTACGGGAACGTGGCCCGCAAACCATCCCGGTCAACCATTCGGTCCATCTCCCGTTGGAAGAACGCGACCCTGTTAGTGACGCCGAATGGAGCCCTTAAAAAGTGATAGAGCCGCCCATCTGCTTCAAAAGCAGTGTATTTGCGGTCGCTCGAGCGGATGGGGAGCTGGTGGTAGGCGGACTTAAGGTCCACCGTGGAAAAGACCTTGTATTGTGCAATCCGATTGACCATGTCGGATATGCGGGGGAGAGGGTACGCGTCCAGCTGTGTGTACCTATTGATGGTTTGACTATAGTCTACAACCATCCTCTGCTTCTCCCCGGTCTTTACAACTACCACCTGGGCTCTCCAGGGACTATTGCTGGCCTGGATTATGTCTTCCCTCAGCAGCCGCTGGGCCTCTGACCGGATAAATGTCCTGTCCTGGGCGCTGTACCGTCTGCTCCTAGTGGCGACGGGTTTGCAATCCGGGGTGAGGTTCGCAAACAGGGACGGTGGGTCGACCTTGAGGGTCGCGAGGCCGCAGATAGTGAGTGGGGGTACAGGGCCGCCAAATTTAAACGTTAAACTCTGGAGGTTACACTGAAAATCCAACCCCAGGAGTGAGGCAGCGCAGAGGTGGGGAAGGACGTAAAGCTGGTAGTTCTTGAACTCCCACCTCTGCACCGTGAGGTTCACGATGTAGAACCATTTGATCTGTACGGGATGGGATCCTGCCGCCAGAATTTTCTTTTGATTACTCTGGTGGATTGGAAGGGAACAGCGTCTTACCGTATCGGGATGTATAAAACTCTCCGTGCTCCCAGAGTTGATCAGGCAGGTCTCGTACCCGTTTATAAATACTGTTGTTGTTGCTGTTTGGAGCCTTCGGGGCCGCGACTGGCCCAGGGTCACCGAAGCCAGTCGTAGTTGCTGCATTGGGGCGTTTTCTTCAGGCCCCGTGGGGCCGTCCATCCCGGGGTCCTTAGCCGTCAGCCAAGATGGCGGCGTCCACGGGTCGCACACGGTCGGGGCTGGACAAGGTGGCGCTGCCCATGGATCGCACGTTGTCGCAGGAGTACAAAATGACGGCGCCCATCCCTCCCGCATGGAGTCCGGGACCCAAGATGGCGGCGCCGGTTGGCCGCACATGGATTGCTGGGGGGTGGGGGGGGTTGAGTTTGGGGTTCTCCCCCGGAGATAGCGGCTACCTCCCGGGCCTGGAACACTGCTAAAAAGTGCCCCTATTTGCCGCACCCTTTACAGGGGGCCCTGCGGGCCGGGCAGCACATTCGGGGGTGTTTCCCTTGCCCACAAAAGTAGCAGCGGGGCCCCCCTGGGTGATCTGCTGCTCTGGCAGCGCAGGCCTGTGGAGGGGGGGGCTGCCGCACGGTCGGCGGCGTAGGCACGGGAGTTCTGCGATGCCACATCGAACGAGGCCGCGAGGGCCCGTGCTCTTTGAGGCCTAGTGTGTCTTTTTCCAGCAAGCGCTGGCGAATTTGGGACGAAAGCATACCTGCCACGAACGCATCTCAGACCAGCAGCTCTGTGTGTTCGTTAGCCGAAACCGATGGGCAGTTGCAGTTTCTCCCCAGTATTAACAGCGCACTGTAGAATTCGTCCAGCGATTCCCCGGGGATTTGTCGTCTCGCCGCGAGCTGGTGGCGTGTGTAGACCTGGTTGACGGGGCTGACGTAGATTCCTCTCAGCATGGCGATCGCCGTCGGGAAATCGTCCGCGTCCTCTATGAGAGTGTAGATTTCCGGGCTCACCCTGGCAGGACCTGCAGTTTCTGGTCTTCTGTAACTATGCCGGGGGCCGTTCGGAGGTATCCTTCGAACCACGCTAGCCAGTGTTTAAAAGTGCCCGCTGAGTCTGCCGCGTGGGGGCTGATTCGCAGACACTCCGGAGTGAGTCGGAGCTCCATGTCCTTTAAGTCTGCGTAATAAATTGCAGCACAATCAATCACTCACGAGACGAGAAGAGAAGGAGTCGATCGATGGCTTTATTCCGCAAACTTGTTCCCCAGCAGCACAGTTACAGAATGCGGCTGCTGGGAGAACCCGGGCTCTTATACTCCGCCTTACTGGGTGGAGCCAGTAGGCAGCTGATCCACTCGGGACACAGTGTCTATCCACCAATAGCCACTCGACATCACAGGGTACCGCAATACCCCTAATACATACCACCACACAGAGGTGTCTGAAACAGCTTTTTAATTGGGGCTCCCTGACCACACTGCCTGTCCCCTGCTCCCAGGGATTATTGAGCAGTAAATGGTTAACTATATACAGCACAGAGGTCTCTGAAACAGCTTTCTAATTGGGGGCTCCCGAGGCCACACTGCCTGTCCCCTGCTCCCAGGGATTATTGAGCAGTAAATGGTTAACTATATACAGCACAGAGGTCTCTGAAACAGCTTTTTAATTAGGGGCTCCCGGAGCCACACTGCCTGTCCCCTGCTCCCAGGGATTATTGAGCAGTAAATGGTTAACTATATTCAGGCACAGAGGTCTCTGAAACAGCTTTTTAATTGGGGGCGCCTGAGGCCACACTGCCTGTACCCTGCTCCCAGGGATTATTGAGCAGTAAATGGTTAACTATATACAGCACAGAGGTCTCTGAAACAGCTTTTTAATTGGGGGCTCCCGGAGTCAGACTGCTTGTCCCCTGCTCCCAGGGATTATTGAGCAGTAAATGGTTAACTATATACAGCACAGATTTCACTGAAACTGCTTTTTAATTGGGGGCGCCTGAGGCCACGCTGCCTGTTCCCTGCTCCCAGGGATTATTGAGCAGTAATTGGTTAACTCTATACAGGCACAGAGGTCTCTGAAACTGCTTTTTAATTGGGGGCTCCCGAGGCCACACTGCCTGTCCCCTGCTCCCAGGGATTATTGAGCAGTAAATGGTTAACTATATACAGCACAGAGGTCTCTGAAACAGCTTTCTAATTGGGGGCTCCCGAGGCCACACTGCCTGTCCCCTGCTCCCAGGGATTATTGAGCAGTAAATGGTTAACTATATACAGCACAGAGGTCTCTGAAACAGCTTTTTAATTGGGGGCTCCCGGAGCCACACTGCCTGTCCCCTGCTCCCAGGGATTATTGAGCAGTAAATGGTTAACTATATTCAGGCACAGAGGTCTCTGAAACAGCTTTTTAATTGGGGGCGCCTGAGGCCACACTGCCTGTACCCTGCTCCCAGGGATTATTGAGCAGTAAATGGTTAACTATATACAGCACAGAGGTCTCTGAAACAGCTTTTTAATTGGGGGCTCCCGGAGTCAGACTGCCTGTCCCCTGCTCCCAGGGATTATTGAGCAGTAAATGGTTAACTATATACAGCACAGATTTCACTGAAACTGCTTTTTAATTGGGGGCGCCTGAGGCCACGCTGCCTGTTCCCTGCTCCCAGGGATTATTGAGCAGTAATTGGTTAACTCTATACAGGCACAGAGGTCTCTGAAACTGCTTTTTAATTGGGGGCTCCCGAGGCCACACTGCCTGTCCCCTGCTCCCAGGGATTATTGAGCAGTAAATGGTTAACTATATACAGCACAGAGGTCTCTGAAACAGCTTTTTAATTGTGGGCTCCCGGACCACACTGACTGTCCCCTGCTCCCAGGGATTATTGAGAAGTAAATGGTTAACTATATACAGCACAGAGGTCACTGAAACTGCTTTTTAATTGGGGGCGCCTGAGGCCACACTGCCTGTCCCCTGCTCCCAGGGATTATTGAGCAGTAAATGGTTAACTATATACAGCACAGAGGTCACTGAAACTGCTTTTTAATTGGGGGCTCCCGGAGCCACACTGCCTGTCCCCTGCTCCCAGGGATTATTGAGCAGTAAATGGTTAACTAAATACAGCACAGAGGTCACTGAAACTGCTTTTTAATTGGGGGCGCCTGAGGCCACGCTGCCTGTCCCCTGCTCCCAGGGATTTAAAAAAAATATGTATATCTTATTCAAATTTTCCGGCCAAAAACAGTACAAAGGTTTTTCCCTTTTTACAGCAACAAAACAATGTAAATAACAGCAACCGTTTTTTAACAAATCAGTAGATATGATATATACTAAATGGCAACTGCCATAATAAAAATAATAACTCTCCCAAATAATAAAATCAAACAATCCAATATACATAACCAAGTACAAATATCTATACATAAACACCCCTGAGGACCCGCTCGAGCCTCCCCCCCCTCCCCCCTGGGTTGCTGCTGCTACCTTCCCATTTCCTTTATCGTTCTGCGAGGTAGTCAATGAACGGTTGCCACCGCCTGGTGAACCCTTGAGCCGAACCCCTTAGTGCGAACTTTATCCGCTCCAGCTTTATAAACCCCGCCATGTCGTATATCCAGGTCTCCACCCCCGGGGGCTTGGCTTCCTTCCACATTAACAGTATCCTGCGCCGGGCTACTAGGGACGCAAAGGCCAAAACATCAGCCTCTCTCGCCTCCTGCACTCCCGGCTCTTCTGCAACCCCAAATATAGCCAACCCCCAGCTTGGCTCGACCCGGACCCCCACCACCTTCGAAAGCACATTCGCCACCCCCACCCAGAACCCCTGCAGTGCCGGGCATGACCAGAACATGTGGGTGTGATTCGCTGGGCCTCTCGAGCATCTCCCACACCTATCCTCTATCCCGAAAAATTTACTGAGCCTTGCTCCGGTCATATGCGCCCTGTGCAAAACCTTGAATTGTATCAGGCTTAGCCTAGCGCACGAGGACGATGAGTTTACCCTACGTAGGGCATCTGCCCACAGCCCCTCTTCAATCTCTTCCCCCAGCTCTTCTTCCCATTTCCCCTTCAGCTCATCCACCATTATCTCCCCCTCATCTCTCATTTCCCTGTATATATCTGACACCCTACCATCCCCCACCCATGTCTCTGAGATCACTCTATCCTGAATCTTCTGCGTCGGGAGCTGCAGAAATTCCCTCCCCTGTTGCCTCGCAAAAGCCCTCAGTTGCATGTACCGAAATGCATTCCCTTGGGGCAACCCATATTTTTCCGTCAGTGCTCCCAGACTCGCAAACGTCCCGTCCAGGAACAGATCCCTCAGTTGTACAACCCCAGCTCTCTGCCATGCTCCAAATCCCCCGTCTATTCTCCCCGGGACAAACCTATGATTATTTCTTATCGGGGACCGCACCGAGGCTCCCGTCCTTCCCCTATGTCGCCTCCACTGCCCCCAAATTTTCAGTGTTGCCACCACCACTGGACTTGTGGTGTATTTCTTCGGGGAGAACGGCAACGGCGCCGTCGCCAGTGCTTGTAGGCTGGTTCCTTTGCAGGACACCATCTCCAATCTCTTCCACGCCGCTCCCTCCCCTTCTGCCATCCACTTACACACCATTGAGATATTGGCGGCCCAGTAGTATTCACTTAGGCTCGGTAGTGCCAGTCCCCCCCCCCCCCCCCCTATCCCTGCTACGCTCCAAAAAACCCCTCCTCACTCTCAGGGTCTTCCCAGCCCACACAAAACTCATGACACTTTTCTCGATTTTCTTGAAAAAGGCCTTCGTGACCATCACCGGGAGGCACTGAAACACAAAAAGAAATCTCGGGAGGGCTACCATTTTAACCGCCTGCACCCTACCCACCAGTGACAGGGGCACCATGTCCCATCGCTTAAAATCCTCCTCCATCTGTTCCACCAATCGTGTTAGATTAAGCCTATGTAAGGTTCCCCAACTCCTGGCTATCTGAATCCCTAAGTACCGGAAATCTCTTTTTACCTTCCTCAGCGGTAAATCATCTATTCCCCCGCTCTGCTCCCCCGGATGCACCACAAACAACTCACTCTTCCCCGTATTCAATTTGTACCCTGAGAATTCCCCAAACTCCCCGAGCGTCTGCATTATCTCAGGCATCCCCTCCACCGGGTCCGCAACATACAGCAATAAACCATCTGCATACAAAGATACCCGGTGTTCTTCTCCTCCCCTGAGCACTCCCCTCCACTTCCTGGAGCCCCTCAGTGCTATGGCCAGGCGCTCAATCGCCAATGCAAACAGTAACGGAGACAGGGGACACCCCTGCCTCGTCCCTCTATAAAGACGGAAGTAGTCAGATCTCTGCCTGTTCGTGACCAAACTTGCCACCGGGGCCCTAGAGAGCAGCTGTACCCATCCAATAAACCCTTCTCCAAAGCCAAATCTCCTCAACACTTCCCACAGACAGTCCCACTTCACTCTGTCGAATGCTTTCTCGGCGTCCATCGCCACCACTATCTCCGCCTCCCCCTCTGGTGGGGGCATCATCATCACCCCTAGCAGCCTCCGTATGTTCGTGTTCAGCTGTCTCCCCTTAACGAACCCAGTTTAATCCTCGTGGACCACCCCCGGGACACAGTCCTCTATCCTCGTCGCCATCACCTTGGCCAGGAGCTTAGCATCTACATTCAAAAGGGAAATGGGCCTGTAGGACCCACACTGCAGTGGGTCTTTTTCCTTCTTCAAAAGGAGCGATATCGTCACCTCCGACATAGTCGGGGGCAACTTCCCCCTTTCCCTGGCCTCATTAAAGGTTCTCGTCAAAAGCGGGGCCAGTAGGTCCATATATTTCCTATAAAATTCCACCGGGAACCCATCCGGTCCCGGGGCCTTCCCCGCCTGCATGCTCCCAATCCCCTTTACCACCTCCTCCATCTCAATCTGTGCTCCCAGTCCCGCCCTCTCCTGCTCCTCCACCTTCGGGAATTCCAGCTGATCCAGGAAACACATCATTCCCTCCTTCCCTTCTGGGGGCTGAGCCTTATATAACCTCTCATAGAATGCCTTGAACACCCCGTTCACTCTCTCCGCTCCCCGTTCCATCTCTCCCTCCTCATCGCTCACCCCACCTATCTCCCTCACCGCTCCCCTCTTCCTCAATTGTTGGGCCAGTAGCCGACTCGCCTTCTCTCCATACTCATACTGTACACCCTGTGCCCTCCTCCACTGTGCCTCTGCCTTACCCGTGGTCAGCAAGTCAAATTCCACATGTAACCTTTGTCTTTCCCTGTACAGTCCCTCCTCCGGTGCCTCTGCATATTGCCTGTCCACCCTCAGAAGTTCTCTCAACAATCGCTCCCTTTCTTTACCCTCTTGCTTCCCTTTATGTGCCCTTATGGATATCAGTTCCCCTCTGACCACCGCCTTCAACGCCTCCCAGACCACTCCCACCTGAACTTCTCCGTTGTCGTTAAGCTCTAAGTACCTTTCGATGCACCCCCTCACCCTTAGACATACCCCCTCATCCGCCAATAAGCCCATATCCATTCTCCAGAGTGGGTGCTGTTCTTTTTCCTCTCCTACCTCCAGGTGTACCCAATGTGGAGCGTGGTCCGAAATGGCTATGGCCATGTACTCCATCCCTGTCACCTTCGGAATCAGTGCCTTTCCCAAGACAAAAAAGTCTATCCGTGAGTATACCTTGTGAACATGGGAGAAAAATGAGAACTCCTTACTCCTAGGCCTACTAAATCTCCAGGGGTCTACCCCTCCCATCTGCTCCATGAAGTCCTTGAGCACCCTGGCCGCTGCCGGCCTCCTCCCGGTCCTGGACCTCGATCGGTCCAGCCCTGGATCAAGCACCGTATTGAAATCTCCCCCCATTACCAACTTTCCCGCCTCCAGGTCCGGGATACGTCCCAACATACGCCTCATAAAGTTTGCATCATCCCAGTTCGGGGCGTATACGTTCACCAGAACCACCGCCTCCCCTTGCAATCTGCCACTCACCATCACATATCTACCCCCACTATCCGCCACTATGGTCTTTGCCTCAAACAGTACCCGTTTCCCCACTAAGATAGCCACCCCCCTGTTCTTCGCATCTAATCCCGAATGAAAGACCTGCCCCACCCATCCTTTACGTAGTCTGACCTGGTCTATCAGTTTCAGATGCGTCTCCTGCAACAAAACCACATCTGCCTTTAATTTCTTTAGGTGTGCGAGTACCCGTGCCCTTTTAATCGGCCCGTTCAGCCCTCTCACGTTCCACGTGATCAGCCGGGTTGGGGGGCTCTTTACCCCCCCCCCCTTGTCGAGTCACCATCCCCTTTTTTAACCCAGCTCCTCACCCGGTTCCCACGTACCCGTATATCCCCCCGACGGTGCCCCCCACCTCGACCACCCCATCCCATAACAGCTCCCCCTTCTCCTTAGCAGCAGCAACCCAGTTGACCCCCCCCCCTCCGCTAGATCCCCCTCTAGCGCAGTTGCACCCCCCATGTTGCTCCCAGAAGTCAGCGAACTCTGGCTGACCTCGGCTACCCCCCTTGTCCTCGGCCCCTCACTGTGCGAGGCCCCCTCCTTCCTGCGTCCCCGTTCCCGCCACAATTACCATAGCGCGGGAACAAAGCCCGCGTTTCACACTCGGCCCCGCCCCTACTGGCGCATTTCCCTTCTCCTTCCCCTTTCCTTCCCACGGCGCGCACAGTTCCTCATACTCCCCCCCCCACCCCACCCCCCCCCCCCCCCAACGAGGGGAAGAGAGAAAAGTTACAGGGTCGAAGAATTAACAAATTGAAAAATCATTCCCCCCCTTCCCCTTCCTCGCCCCACATAATCACCCCACCACTTTATCCCAGAAGCTCTTTCTCTCGCCAGACTATTCCAGCTTCTCGTCCACTATGAATGTCCACGCCTCTTCTGCCGTCTCAAAGTAGTGGTGCTTCCCTTGGTATGTGACCCACAGTCTCGCCGGTTGCAGCATTCCAAATTGAACCTTTTTGTGAAGCACCGCCTTAGCCCGATTGAAACTTGCCTCCTTCTCGCCACCTCCGCACTCCAATCCTGGTATACGCGGATCACCGCATTCTCCCACCTACAGCTCCGAGTTTTCTTGACCCATCTTAGGACCGTCTCTCTGTCGTTGTAGCGGTGAAACCTCACCACTATAGCTCGAGGTATTTCTCCAGCCTTTGGTCTTCGCGCCAGAACTCGATAAGCTCCCTCCACCTCCAAGGGGCCCGTCGGGGCCTCCGATCCCATTAGCGAGTGAAGCATCGTGCTTACATATGCCCGGACGTCCGCCCCCTCTGCGCCTTCGGGAAGACCCAGGACTCTTACATTCTTCCTCCTCGAATTATTCTCCAGTGCTTCCAACCTCTCCACACACATTTTGTGCTGTGCCTCGTGCGTCTCTGTCTTCACCATCAGGCCCTGTATTTCATCTTCATTTTCAGCAGTCTTTGCCTTCACGACCCGACGCTCCAGCTCCTGGGTCCTCTGCTCCTCCTTTAGCCCTTCAATCACCTGTAATATCGGGGCCAACAGCTCCTTCTTCAGCTCCTACTTCAGCTCTTCCACAGAGCGCCGTAGGAACTCTTGTTGCTCCGGGCCCCATAACTAGCGGCCACCTTCCGACGCCATCTTGCTTCGAGCTTCCCTTCCTTGCCGCTGCTCCAGAGGATCTTCTGCAATCCGGCCGCTCCTCCCAGGGATTATTGAGAAGTAAATGGTTAATTATATACAGCACAGAGGCCTCTGAACCAGCTTTTAAATTGGGGGCTCCCAAGGCCACACTGCCTGTCCCCTACTCCCAGGAATTGTTGAGCAGTAAATGGTTAACTATATACAGCATAGAGGTCTCTGAAACAGCTTTTTAATTGGGGGCTCCCAAGGCCACACTGCCTGTCCCCTACTCCCAGGAATTATTGAGCAGTAAATGGTTAACTATATACAGCACAGAGGTCTCTGAAACAGCTTTTTAATTGGGAGCTCCCGAGGCCAAACTGCCTGTCCCCTGCTCCCAGGGATTATTGAGCAGTAAATGGTTAACTATATACAGCACAGAGGTCTCTGAAACAGCTTTTTAATTGGGAGCTCCCGAGGCCAAACTGCCTGTCCCCTGCTCCCAGGGATTATTGAGCAGTAAATGGTTAACTATATACAGCACAGAGGTCTCTGAAACAGCTTTATAATTGGGAGCTCCCGAGGCCAAACTGCCTGTTTCCTGCTCCCAGGGATTATTAGGCAGTAAATGGTTAACAATATACAGGCACAGAGGTCTCTGAAACAGCTTTTTAATTGGGGGCTCCCGAGGCCACACTGCCTGACCCCTGCTCCCTGGGATTATTGAGCAGTAAATGGTTAATTTTATACAGCACAGAAATCTCTGAAACAGCTTTTTAATTGGGGGCTCCAGAGGCCTCACTGCCTGTCCCCTGCTCCGAGGGATTATTGAGCAGTAAATGGTTAACTATATACAGCACAGAGGTCTCTGAAACAGCTTTTTAATTGGGGTCTCCCGAAGCCACACTGCCTGACCCCTTCTCCAGGGATTATTGAGCAGTAAATGGTTACCTATATACAGGCTCAGAGGTCTCTGAAACAGCTTTTTAATTGGGGACTCCCAAGGCCACACTGCCTGTGCCCTGCTCCGAGGGATTATTGAGCAGTAAATGGTTAACTATATACAGGCACAGAGGTCTCTGAAACAGCTTTTTAATTGGGGCTCCCGAGACTACACTGCCTGTCCCCTGCTCCCAAAGATTATTGACAAGTAACTGGTTAACTACATACAGCACAGAGGTCTCTGAAACAGCTTTTTAATTGGAGGCCACACTGCCTGTCCCCTGCTCCCAGGGATTATTGAGCAGTAAATGGTTAACTATATACAGCACAGAGCTCGCTGAAACAGCTTTTTAATTGGGGCTCCCAAGGCCACACTGTCTGTCCCCTGCTCCCAGGGATTATTGAGAAGTGTGGTGGTATGTATTAGGGGTCATGTGGGACTGTGAAGCCGTGATGCTGTTGGCTGACAGATCCCGGGTCCTGGTTGGCTGTTGACCCCTAGCTCCGCCCTGAAGGCGGAGTATAAGAACCCGAGCTTCTCCCCGCCGCTTCATTATGTTGCTGAACTGCTGGGGACAAGTCTCGCTTAATAAAGCCTGAATCGACTTCATCACTACTCGTCTCTCTCGTAAGTCATTGTGCGCTACAATTTATTAAGCGAGCTTAAAGGACTATGGAGCTCCGGATCGTCCCGGAATGCCTGCGGATCAGCCCCCACGCAGCAAACTCGGCAGCAGTATTTAAACACTGGCAGACTTGTTTTGAAGGCTACCTCCGAACGGCCCCCGGCCGGATCACAGAAGACCAGAAACTGCAGGTCCTGCACTCGAGGGTAAGCACGGAGATTTACCCTCTCATAGAAGACGCAGAGGATTTCCAGACGGTGTTCGCAGCACTTAAGAGCATCTACGTTCGCCCCGTGAACCAGGTCTACGCACGCTACCAACTCGCAACGAGACGGCAAAGTCCCGGAGAATTGTTAGAGGAGTTCTACGCCGCGCTGCTAATTTTGGTACGGGGCTGCAGCTGCCCGCTGGTGAACGCGATCGAACACTAGGACATGTTAATTTGCGATGCGTTTGTGGCAGGTATGAACCCTCCCCAAATCCGCCAAAGACTTTTAGAAAGAGAGTCGCTAGGACTCTCAGAGGCACGGGCCATTGCAGCTTCCCTAGATGTGGCCTCACAAAACGCCCGCGCCTACGGCCCCGACCGCGCGGCAGCCCCTTGGGCTCCGTGGACCCCCGTCGCGCCAAACCACCCCCCTCCCTCACAGGCTTGCGCGGTTAAAGCGCCAGATCATCCCGGGGGGTCCGCTGCTATTTCTGCGGGCAAGCAAAACACCCCCGGCAGCGCTGCCCGGCTATTTGCAAAAGCTGCGGCACGAAGGGCCATTACGCGGCTGTGTGCCAGTCCCGGGGGGTCGCCGCAATCCCCGGAGAAGAACGAGCCCAGCGCATCCCAAACGCTCCCCAACCCCCCCGCCCCCCCAGCACCCCATGTGCGACCCGCGGGCGCCGCCATTTTGGGTCCCGGGCACCACGAGGGGAGGATGGGCGCTGCCATCTTGGGACTCCCCAGCCACGTGCGATTCATGGGGGCGGCCATTTTGTCCACCCCTGACCACGTGCGATCCATGGGGGCGGCCATTTTGTCCACCCCCGGCCACATGCGATTCATGGACGCCGCCATCTTGGATGACAACAAAGGACCCCAGCATCGACGGCTCCACGGGGTCCGAAGAAGACGCTGAGACACTTCGACCACGACTGGCTTCGGTGACGCTGGATCAATCACGGCCCCGGACGCTCCAGACGACGACAACAACGGTGCTGATCAACGGACACGAGACACCATGCCTGATCGACTCCGGGAGCACCGAAAGCTTCATCCACCCCGACACGGTAAGACGCTGTTTTCTGACCATCCGTCCCAGTACGCAAAAGGTTTCCCTAGCTGCAGGATCCCACTCCGTAGAGATCAAAGGGTTCTGCATAGTGACCCTAACGGTGCAGGGGAGGGAGTTTAAAAACTACAGGCTCTACGTCCTTCCCCAACTCTGCGCGCCCACATTACTGGGATTAGACTTCCAGTGTAACCAGCAGAGCCTAACTTTCCAATTCGGCGGCCCCATACCCCCACTCACTATCTGCGGCCTCGCAACTCTCAAGGTTGAACCGCCGTCCTTGTTTGCAAACCTCACCCCGGATTGCAAACCCGTCGCCACTAGGAGCAGACGGTACAGCGCCCAGGACCGGATATTTATTTGGTCTGAAGTCCAGCGGTTGCTGAAGGAAGGCATAATCCAGGCCAGCAATAGTCGCTGGAGAGCCCAGGTGGTAGTCGTAAAGACCGGGGAAAAGCAAAGGATGGTCATAGACTATAGCCAGACCATCAACAGGTACACACAGCTAGATGCGTACCCTCTCCCCCGCATATCCGACATGGTAAATCGGATTGCCCAGTATAAGGTTTTCTCCACCGTGGACCTCAAGTCCGCCTACCACCAGCTCCCCATCCGCCCAGGTGACCGCAAGTACACAGCCTTCAAGGTAGACGGGCGTCTATACCACTTCCTAAGGGTCCCATTTAGTGTCACGAACGGGGTCTCGGTCTTCCAACGGGAGATGGACCGAATGGTTGACCAGCACGGGTTGCAGGCCATGTTCACGTATCTCGACAACGTAACCATCTGCGGCCACGATCAGCAGGACCACGACGCCAACCTCCAAAAATTACTCCAGACCGCTAAAGCCTTGAACCTCACATACAACGAGGACAAGTGCGTTTTTAGCACAAACCGGCTAGCCATCCTGGGATACGTAGTGCGCAATGGGATAATAGGCCCCGACCCCATGCGCCCCCTCATGGAATTTCCCCTTCCCCACTGCTCCAAAGCCCTGAAACGTTGCCTGGGGTTCTTTTCATATTACGCCCAGTGGGTCCCCCAGTACGCAGACTAGGCCCACCCCGTAATACAGACCACTACCTTCCCTCTGTCGACAGAGGCTCGCCAGGCCTTCAGCCGCGTCAAAGCGGATATCGCAAAGGCCACGATGCACGCCATCGACGAGTCCCTCCCCTTCCAGGTCGAGAGCGACGCCTCCGACGTAGCTCTGGCGGCCACCCTTAACCAAGCGGGCAGACCCGTGGCCTTTTTCTCCCGGACCCTCCACACTTCAGAAATCCGCCACTCCTCAGTGGAAAAGGAGGCCCAGGCCACAGTGGAAGCTGTGCGACATTGGAGGCATTACCTGGCCGGCAGGAGATTCACTCTCCTCACTGACCAAGGGTGGTAGCTTTCATGTTCGATAGTGCACAGCGGGGCAAAATCAAAAATGACAAGATCTTAAGGTGGAGGATCGAGCTCTCCACCTTCAACTACGAGATCTTGTACCGGCCCGGAAAGCTGAACGAGCCGTCCGATGCCCTATCCCGCGGCACATGTGCCAACGCACAAATAGACCGTCTCCAAGCCCTCCATGAGGACCTCTGCCACCCGGGGGTCACTCGGTTCTACCATTTCATAAAGTCCCGCAACCTCCCCTACTCTGTGGAGGAGGTCCGTACAGTCACCACGAACTGCCACATCTGCGCAGAGTGCAAACCGCACTTTTTCAGGCCGGATAGAGCGCACCTGATCAAGGCTTCCCGCCCCTTTGAACGCCTCAGTCTGGATTTCAAAGGGCCCCTCCCCTCCACCGACCGCAACACATACTTCCTGAACGTGGTGGACGAGTACTCCCGTTTCCCCTTCGCCATCCCCTGCCCCGACATGACAGCGGCCACAGTTATTAAAGCCCTTGGCACCATATTCACACTGTTCGGTTGCCCCGCATATATCCATAGCGACAGGGGGTCCTCCTTCATGAGTGACGAGCTGCGCCAGTTCCTGCTCAGCAAGGGCATAGCCTCGAGCAGGACGACCAGCTACAACTCCCGGGGGAACGGGCAAGTAGAGAGGGAGAACGGCACGGTCTGGAAGACCGTCCTACTGGCCCTACGGTCCAAGGATCTCCCCGTTTCCCGGTGGCAGGAGGTCCTCCCGGACGCTCTCCACTCCATCCGGTCGCTGCTGTGTACCACCACTAACCAAACGCCCCATGAGCGCCTCCTTGTCTTCCCTAGGAGGTCCTCCTCTGGAACGTCGCTGCCGACCTGGCTGGCGGCCCCAGGACCCATCTTGCTCCGGAAACATGTGCGGGCGCACAAGTCGGACCCGTTGGTCGAGAGGGTTCACCTCCTCCAAGCGAACCCGCAGTACGCCTACGTGGCGTACCCCGACGGCCGACAGGACACGGTCTCCCTGCGGGATCTGGCACCCGCCGGCAACACACACAACCCCCGACACCGATCACCCCCTCCCTGCCACCGGCGCACCCCGCGACCGCCCCCTTCCCGGGAGGATCGGTCCTCCTCCCATGTCCGACCAGGAGTGAAGCAGAAGCAGACACCGTAAAGCTCCCGGAGACGACAACGCCTGAACAAGCACCTGCACCACCACCGGGGCTGAGGCGATCGACAAGGAAGACCAGACCGCCCGCTCGACTCGTGGCATCGGCGTGACACCAAGAATGTTGTTGGACTGTAACAAAAACATTTTCAATTACTAATATTGGAAATAGTTTCACAAACCTTGTACATAGCCCAGTGTAGGGCTAAAACTGTAATGATATGCCCAAAATTTTCCTCCCAGGACCAGCCTTGTAAACCCCTACCACCATGCGAACCACCACCCCGCCGGGTTCATTTTTAACAAGGGGTGAATGTGGTAGTATGTATTAGGGGTCATGTGGGACGGGGAAGCCGTGATGCTATTGGCTGACAGATCCCGGGTCCTGGTTGGCTGTTGACTCCTGGCTCCGCCCTGAAGGCGGAGTATAAGGACCCGAGCTTCTCCCCGCCGCTCCATTAATTGCTGAACTGCTGGGGACAAGTCTCGCTTAATAAAGCCTCATCGCCTTCCTCTCTACTCGTCTCTCTCGTAAGTCATTGTGCGCTACAAGAAGTAAATGGTTAATTATATACAGCACAGAGGTCTCTGAAACAGCTTTTTAATTGGGGGCTCCCGGAGCCACATTGCCTGTCCCCTGCTCCCAGGGATTATTGAGCAGTAAATGGTTAACTATATACAGCACAGAGGTCTCTGAAACAGCTTTTTAATTGGGGGCTCCCGGACCACACTGCCTGTCCCCTGCTCCCAGGGATTATTGTGCAGTAATTGGTTAACTATATACAGGCGCAGAGAACATTGAAACAACCTTTTAATTGGGGGCTCCCGAGGCCACACTGCCTGTCCCCTGCTCCCAGGGATTATTGAGCAGTAAATGGTTAACTATATACAGGCACAGAGGCCTCTGAAACAGCTTTTTAATTGGGGGCTCCTGGAGCCACACTGCCTGTCCCCTGCTCCCAGGGATTATTGAGCAGTAATTGGTTAACTATATACAGGCGCAGAGGTCTCTGAAACAGCGTTTTAATTGGGGGCTCCCGGAGCCACACTGCCTGTCCCCTGCTCCCAGGGATTATTGAGAAGTAAATGGTTAATTATATACAGCACAGAGGTCTCTGAAACAGCGTTTTAATTGGGGGCTCCCGGACCTCACTGCCTGTCCCCTGCTCCCAGGGATTATTGAGAAGCAAATGGTTAACTATATACAGCACAGTGTATCTGAAACACCGTTTTAACTGGGGGCTCCCGAGGCCACACTGCCTGTCCCCTGCTCCCAGGGATTATTGGGAAGTAAATGGTTAACTACGTACAGCACAGAGGTCTCTGAAACAGCTTTTTAACTGGGGGCTCCGGAGGCCACAATGCCTGACCCCTGCTCCCAGGGATTATTGAGCAATAAATGGTTAACTATATACAACACAGAGGCCTCTGAAACAGCTTTTTAATTGGGGGCTCCCGAGGCCACACTGCCTGTCCCCTGCTCCCAGGGATTATTGAGCAGTAAATGGTTAACTATATACAGCACAGAGGTATCTGAAACACCTTTTTAACTGGGGGCTCCCGAGGTCACACTGCCTGTCCCCTGCTCCCAGGGATTATTGAGCAGTAAATGGTTAACTATATACAGCACATAGGTCTCTGAAACAGCTTTTTAATTGGGGGCTCTCGAGACCACACTGCCTGACCCCTGCTCCCACGGATTATTGAGCAGTAAATGGGTAACTATGTACAGCACAGAGGACTCTGAAACAGCCTTTTAATTGGGGGCTCCCGTGGACACACTGCCTGTCCCCTGCTCCCAGGGATTATTGAGCAGTAAATGGTTAATTATATACAGCACAGAGATCTCGGAAACAGCTTTTTAATTGGGGGCTCCCGAGGCCAACCTGCCTGTCCCCTGCTCCCAGGGATTATTGAGCAGTAATTGATTAACTATATACAGCACAGAGTATCTGAAACACCTTTTTAATTGGGGGCGCCCGAGGCCACGCTGCCTGACCCTTGCTCTCAGAGATTATTGAGCAGTAAATGGTGAACTATATACAGGCACAGAGGTCTCTGAAACAGCTTTTTAATTGGGGGCTCCCGAAACCACACTGCCTGTCCCCTGCTCCCAGGAATTATTGAGCAGTAAATGGTTAATTATATACAGCACAGAAGTCTCTGAAACAGCCTTTTAATTGGGGCTCCCGAGGCCACACTGCCTGTCCCCTGTTCCCAGGGATTGCTGAGCAGTAAATGGTTAACTCTATACAGGCATAGAGATGTCTGAAACAGCTTTTTAATTGGGGGCTCCCGAGGCCAACCTGCCTGTTCCCTGCTCCGAGGGATTATTGAGCAGTAAATGGTTAACTATATACAGGCGCATAGATCACTGAAACAGCTTTTTAATTGGGGGCTCCCGGACCACACTGCTTGTCCCCTGCTCCCAGGGATTATTGAGAAGTAAATGGTTAATTATATACAGCACAGAGGTCTCTGAAACAGCTTTTTAATTGGGGGCTCCCAAGGCCTCACTGGCTGTCCCCCGCTGCCAGGGGTTATTGAGAAGTAAATGGTTAACTATATACAGGCACAGAGGTCTCTGAAACAGCTTTTTAATTGGGGGCACCCGAGGCCAAACTACCTGTCTCCTGCTCCCAGGGATTATTGGGAAGTACACGGTTTACTATATACAGCATAGAGGTCTCTGAAACAGCTATTTAATTGGGGGCTCCCGAGGCCAACCTGCCTGTCCCCTGCTCCCAGGGATTATTGAGCAGTAATTGGTTAACTATATACAGGCACAAAGGTCTCTGAAACAGCTTTTTAATTGGGACTCCCAAGGCCAAACAGCCTACCCCTGATCCCAGGGATTATTGAGCAGTAATTGGTTAACTATATACAGCACAGAGGTCTCTGAAACAGCTTTTTAATTGGGGGCTCCCGAAGCCACACTGTCTGTCCCCTGCTCCCAGGGATTATTGAGCAGTAAATGATTAACTATATACAGCACAGAGGTCTCTGAAACAGCTTTTTAATTGGGAGTTCCCGGACCACACTGCCTGTCCCCTGCTCAGAGGGATTATTGAGCAGTAAATGGTTAACTATATACAGCACAGAGGTCTCTGAAACAGCTTTTTAATTGGGGGCTCCCGAGGCCTCACTGCCTGTCCCCTGCTCCCAGGGATTATTGAGCAGTAAATGGTTAACTATATACAGCACAGAGGTCTCTGAAACACTTTTTAATTGGGGGCTGCCGGAGCCACACTGCCTGTCCCCTGCTCCCAGGGATTATTGAGAAGTAAATGGTTAATTATATACTGCACAGAGGTCTCTGAAACAGCTTTTTAATTGGGGGCTCCCGAAGCCACACTGCCTGTCCCATCTCCAAGAGATTATTGAGCAGTAAATGGTTAACTATACAGCACAGAGTATCTGAAACACCTTTTTAACTGGGGGCTCCCGAGGCCACACTGCCTGACCCCTGCTCCCAGGGATTATTGAGCAGTAAATGGTTAACTATATACAGGCACAGAGATCACTGAAACAGGTTTTTATTTGGGGGCTCCCGGACCACACTGCCTGGCCCCTGCTCCCAGGGATTATTGAGAAGTAAATGGTTAATTATATACAGCACAGAGGCCTCTGAAACAGCTTTTTAATTGGGGGCTCCCAAGGCCTCACTGGCTGTCCCCCGCTGCCAGGTGTTATTGAGAAGTTAATGGTTAACTATATACAGGCACAGAGGACTCTGAAACAGCTTTTAATTGGGGGGTCCCGAGGCCACAATGCCTGTCCCCTACTCCCAGGGATTATTGGGAAGTACACGGTTAACTATATACAGCATAGAGGTCTCTGAAACAGCTTTTTAATGGGGGCACCCGAGGCCAAACTACCTGTCTCCTGCTCCCAGGGATTATTGGGAAGTACACGGTTAACTATATACAGCATAGAGGTCTCTGAAACAGCTATTTAATTGGGGGCTCCTGAGGCCAAACTGCCTTCCCCCTGCTTCCAGGGATTATTGAGCAGTAATTGGTTAACTATATACAGGCACAAATGTCTCTGAAACAGCTTTTTAATTGGGGACTCCCAAGGCCAAACAGCCTACCCCTGCTCCCAGGGATTATTGAGCAGTAATTGGTTAACTATATACAGCACAGAGGCCACTGAAACAGCTTTTTTAATTGGGGGCTCCCGAAGCCACACTGTCTGTCCCCTGCTCCCAGGGATTATTGAGCAGTAAATGATTAACTATATACAGCACAGAGGTCTATGAAACAGCTTTTTAATTGGGAGCTCCCGGACCACACTGCCTGTCCCCTGCTCAGAGGGATTATTGAGCAGTAAATGGTTAACTATATACAGCACAGATGTCTCTAAAACAGCTTTTTAATTGGGGGCTCCCGAGGCCTCACTGCCTGTCTCCTGCTCCCAGGGATTATTGAGCCGTAAATGGTTAACTATATACAGCACAGAGGTCTCTGAAACAGCTTTTTACTTGGGGGCTCCCGAGGCCTCACTGCCTGTCCCCTGCTCCCAGGGATTATTGAGCAGTAAATGGTTAACTATATACAGCACAGAGGTCTCTGAAACAGCTTTTTAATTGGGGGCTCCCGGAGCCACACTGCCTGTCCCCTGCTCCCAGGGATTATTGGGAAGTAAATGGTTAATTATATACTGCACAGAGGTCTCTGAAACAGCTTTTTAATTGTGGGCTCCCGGACCACACTGCCTGTCCCCTGCTCCCAGGGTTTATTGAGCAGCAAATGGTTAACTATACAGCACAGAGTATCTGAAAAACCTTTTTTACTGGGGGCTCCCGAGGCCACAGTGCCTGACCCCTGCTCCCAGGGATTATTGAGCAGTAAATGGTTAACTATATACAGGCACAGAGATCACTGAAACAGCTTTTTATTTGGGGGCTCCCGGACCACACTGCCTGGCCCCATGCTCCCAGGGATTATTGAGAAGTAAATGGTTAATTATATACAGCACAGAGGCCTCTGAAACAGCTTTTTAATTGGGGGCTCCCAAGGCCTCACTGGCTGTCCCCCGCTGCCAGGTGTTATTGAGAAGTTAATGGTTAACTATATACAGGCACAGAGGACTCTGAAACAGCTTTTAATTGGGGGCTCCCGAGGCCACACTGCCTGTCCCCTACTCCCAGGGATTATTGGGAAGTACACGGTTAACTATATACAGCATAGAGGTCTCTGAAACAGCTTTTTAATGGGGGCACCCGAGGCCAAACTACCTGTCTCCTGCTCCCAGGGATTATTGGGAAGTACACGGTTAACTATATACAGCATAGAGGTCTCTGAAACAGCTATTTAATTTGGGGCTCCTGAGGCCAAACTGCCTTCCCCCTGGTTCCAGGGATTATTGAGCAGTAATTGGTTAACTATATACAGCACAGAGGTCTATGAAACAGCTTTTTAATTGGGAGCTCCCGGACCACACTGCCTGTCCCCTGCTCAGAGGGATTATTGAGCAGTAAATGGTTAACTATATACAGCACAGAGGTCTCTAAAACAGCTTTTTAATTGGGGGCTCCCGAGGCCTCACTGCCTGTCTCCTGCTCCCAGGGATTATTGAGCCGTAAATGGTTAACTATATACAGCACAGAGGTCTCTGAAACAGCTTTTTAATTGGGGGCTCCCAAGGCCTCACTGCCTGTCCCCTGCTCCCAGGGATTATTGAGCAGTAAATGGTTAACTATATACAGCACAAAGGTCTCTGAAACAGCTTTTTAATTGGGGGCTCACGGAGCCACACTGCCTGTCCCCTGCTCCCAGGGATTATTGGGAAGTAAATGGTTAATTATATACTGCACAGAGGTCTCTGAAACAGCTTTTTACTTGTGGGCTCCCGGACCACACTGCCTGTCCCCTGCTCCCAGGGTTTATTGAGCAGTAAATGGTTAACTATACAGCACAGAGTACCTGAAACACCTTTTTAACTGGGGGCTCCCGAGGCCACACTGCCTGACCCCTGCTCCCAGGGATTATTGAGCAGTAAATGGTTAAATACGTACAGCACAGGGGTCTCTGAAACAGCCATTTAATTGGGGGCTCCTGAAGCCACACTGCCTTTCCCCTGATGCCAGGGATTATTGGGAAGTAAATGGTTAACTGTATACAGCACAGAGGTCTCCCAAACAGCTTTTTCATTGGGTGCTGCGAGGCCACACTGCCTGTCCCCTGCTCCAAGGGATTATTGAGCAGTAAATGGTTAACTATATACAGCACAGAGGCCACTGAAACAGCTTTTTTAATTGGGGGCTCCCGAAGCCACACTGTCTGTCCCCTGCTCCCAGGGATTATTGAGCAGTAAATGATTAACTATATACAGCACAGAGGTCTATGAAACAGCTTTTTAATTGGGAGCTCCCGGACCACACTGCCTGTCCCCTGCTCAGAGGGATTATTGAGCAGTAAATGGTTAACTATATACAGCACAGATGTCTCTAAAACAGCTTTTTAATTGGGGGCTCCCGAGGCCTCACTGCCTGTCTCCTGCTCCCAGGGATTATTGAGCCGTAAATGGTTAACTATATACAGCACAGAGGTCTCTGAAACAGCTTTTTACTTGGGGGCTCCCGAGGCCTCACTGCCTGTCCCCTGCTCCCAGGGATTATTGAGCAGTAAATGGTTAACTATATACAGCACAGAGGTCTCTGAAACAGCTTTTTAATTGGGGGCTCCCGGAGCCACACTGCCTGTCCCCTGCTCCCAGGGATTATTGGGAAGTAAATGGTTAATTATATACTGCACAGAGGTCTCTGAAACAGCTTTTTAATTGTGGGCTCCCGGACCACACTGCCTGTCCCCTGCTCCCAGGGTTTATTGAGCAGCAAATGGTTAACTATACAGCACAGAGTATCTGAAAAACCTTTTTTACTGGGGGCTCCCGAGGCCACACTGCCTGACCCCTGCTCCCAGGGATTATTGAGCAGTAAATGGTTAACTATATACAGGCACAGAGATCACTGAAACAGCTTTTTATTTGGGGGCTCCCGGACCACACTGCCTGGCCCCATGCTCCCAGGGATTATTGAGAAGTAAATGGTTAATTATATACAGCACAGAGGCCTCTGAAACAGCTTTTTAATTGGGGGCTCCCAAGGCCTCACTGGCTGTCCCCCGCTGCCAGGTGTTATTGAGAAGTTAATGGTTAACTATATACAGGCACAGAGGACTCTGAAACAGCTTTTAATTGGGGGCTCCCGAGGCCACACTGCCTGTCCCCTACTCCCAGGGATTATTGGGAAGTACACGGTTAACTATATACAGCATAGAGGTCTCTGAAACAGCTTTTTAATGGGGGCACCCGAGGCCAAACTACCTGTCTCCTGCTCCCAGGGATTATTGGGAAGTACACGGTTAACTATATACAGCATAGAGGTCTCTGAAACAGCTATTTAATTGGGGGCTCCTGAGGCCAAACTGCCTTCCCCCTGGTTCCAGGGATTATTGAGCAGTAATTGGTTAACTATATACAGCACAGAGGTCTATGAAACAGCTTTTTAATTGGGAGCTCCCGGACCACACTGCCTGTCCCCTGCTCAGAGGGATTATTGAGCAGTAAATGGTTAACTATATACAGCACAGAGGTCTCTAAAACAGCTTTTTAATTGGGGGCTCCCGAGGCCTCACTGCCTGTCTCCTGCTCCCAGGGATTATTGAGCCGTAAATGGTTAACTATATACAGCACAGAGGTCTCTGAAACAGCTTTTTAATTGGGGGCTCCCAAGGCCTCACTGCCTGTCCCCTGCTCCCAGGGATTATTGAGCAGTAAATGGTTAACTATATACAGCACAAAGGTCTCTGAAACAGCTTTTTAATTGGGGGCTCACGGAGCCACACTGCCTGTCCCCTGCTCCCAGGGATTATTGGGAAGTAAATGGTTAATTATATACTGCACAGAGGTCTCTGAAACAGCTTTTTAATTGTGGGCTCCCGGACCACACTGCCTGTCCCCTGCTCCCAGGGTTTATTGAGCAGTAAATGGTTAACTATACAGCACAGAGTACCTGAAACACCTTTTTAACTGGGGGCTCCCGAGGCCACACTGCCTGACCCCTGCTCCCAGGGATTATTGAGCAGTAAATGGTTAAATACGTACAGCACAGGGGTCTCTGAAACAGCCATTTAATTGGGGGCTCCTGAAGCCACACTGCCTTTCCCCTGATGCCAGGGATTATTGGGAAGTAAATGGTTAACTGTATACAGCACAGAGGTCTCCCAAACAGCTTTTTCATTGGGTGCTGCGAGGCCACACTGCCTGTCCCCTGCTCCAAGGGATTATTGAGCAGTAAATGGTTAACTATATACACGCGCAGTGTTCTCTGACACAGCATTTTAATTGGGGGCTCCCGGACCACATTGCCTGTCCCCTGCTCCCAGGGATTATTGAGCAGTAAATGGTTAACTATATACAGCACAGTGTATCTGAAACAGCTTTTTAATTGGGGGCTCCCGGACCACACTGCCTGTCCCCTGCTCCCAGGGATTATTGAGCAGTAAATGGTTAACTATATACAGCACAGTGTATCTGAAACAGCTTTTTAATTGGGGGCTCCCGAGGCCACACTGCCTGTCCCCTGCTCCCAGGGATTATTGAGCAGTAAATGGTTAACTATATACAGCACAGAGTTCTCAGAAACAGCTTTTTAATTGGGGGCTCCCGAGGCCACACTGCCTGTCCCTTGCTCCCAGGGATTATTGGGAAGTACACGGTTAACTATATATAGCATAGAGGTCTCTGAAACAGCTTTTTAATTGGGGGCACCCGAGGCCAAACTACCTGTCTTCTGCTCCCAGGGATTATTGGGAAGTACACGGTTAACTATATACAGCATAGAGGTCTCTGAAACAGCTTTTTAATTGGGGGCTTCCGAGGCCAAACTGCCTTCCCCCTGCTTCCAGGGATTATTGAGCAGTAATTGGTTAACGATATACAGGCACAAAGGTCTCTGAAACAGATTTTTAATTGGGGACTCCCAAGGCCAAACAGCCTACCCCTGCTCCCAGGGATTATTGAGCAGTAATTGGTTAACTATATACAGCACAGAGGTCTCTGAAACAGCTTTTTAATTGGGGGCTCCCGAAGCCACACTGTCTGTCCCCTGCTCCCAGGGATTATTGAGCAGTAAATGGTTAACTATATACAGCACAGAGGTCTCTGAAACAGCGTTTTTATTGGGGGCTCCTGGACCGCACTGCCTGTCCCCTGCTGCTAGGGATTATTGAGAAGCACATGGTTAACTATATACTGCACAGAGGTCTCTGATACAGCTTTTTAATTGGGGGCTCCCGAGGACACACTGCCTGTCCCCTGCTCCCAGGGATTATTGGGAAGTAAATGGTTAACTACGTACAGCACAGAGGTCTCTGAAACAGCTTTTTAACTGGGGGCTCTCGAGGCCACACTGCCTGTCCCCTGCTCCCAGGGATTATTGAGCAGTAAATGGGTAACTGTACACAGGCGCAGAGGTCACTGAAACAGCTTTTTAATTGGGGGCTCCCGAGCCCACACTGCCTGTCCCCTGCTCCCAGGGATTATTGAGCAGTAAATGGTTAACTATATACAGCACAGAAGTCTCTGAAACAGACTTTTAATTGGGGATCCCGAGGCCACACTGCCTGTCCCCTGCTCCCAGGGATTAGTGAGCAGCAAATGGTTAACTATATACAGCACAGAGGTCTGTGAAACAGCTTTTTAATTGGGGGCTGCCGGAGCCACACTGCCTGTCCCCTGCTCCCAGGGATTATTGAGAAGTAAATGGTTAACTATATACAGGCGCAGAGATCACTGAAACAGCTTTTTAATTGGGGGCTCCCGGACCACACTGCCTGTCCTCTGCTCCGAGGGATTATTGAGCAGTAAATGGTTAACTATATACAGGCGCAGAGATCACTGAAACAGCTTTTTAATTGGGGGCTCCCGGACCACACTGCCTGTCCCCTGCTCCCAGGGATTATTGGGAAGTAAATGGTTAACTACGTACAGCACAGAGGTCTCTGAAACAGCTTTTTAACTGGGGGCTCTCGAGGCCACACTGCCTGTCCCCTGCTCCCAGGGATTATTGAGCAGTAAATGGTTAACTATATAGAGCACAGAGGTCTCTGAAACACCTTTTTAACTGGGGGCTCCCGAGGCCACACTGCCTGTCCCCTGCTCCCAGGGATTATTGAGCAGTAAATGGTTAACTATATACAGCACATAGGTCTCTGAGACAGCTTTTTAATTGGGGCTCCCGAGGCCACACTGCCTGTCCCCTGCTCCCAGGAATTATTGAGCAGTAAATGGTTAACTATATAGAGCACAGAGGTCTCTGAAACACCTTTTTAACTGGGGGCTCCCGAGGCCACACTGCCTGTCCCCTGCTCCCAGGGATTATTGAGCAGTAAATGGTTAACTATATACAGCACATAGGTCTCTGAAACAGCTCTTTAATTGGGGGCTCTCGAGACCACACTGCCTGTCTCCTGCTCCCAGGGATTATTGAGCAGTAAATGGGTAACAATGTACAGCACAGAGGTCTCTGAAACAGCCTTTTGATTGGGTGCTCCCGAGGCCACACTCCCTGTCCCTTGCTCCCAGGGATTATTGAGCAGTAAATGGTTAACTGTATACAGCACAGAGATCTCGGAAACAGCTTTTTAACTGGGGGCTCCCGAGGCCACACTGCCTGACCCCTGCTCCCAGGGATTATTGAGCAGTAAATGGTTAAATACGTACAGCACAGAGGTCTCTGAAACAGCCATTTAATTGGGGGCTCCTGTAGCCACACTGCCTTTCCCCTGCTGCCAGGGATTATTGGGAAGTAAATGGTTAACTGTATACAGCACAGAGGTCTCCCAAACAGCTTTTTCATTGGGTGCTGTGAGGCCACACTGCCTGTCCCCTGCTCTAAGGGATTATAAAGCAGTAAATGGTTAACTATATACACGCGCAGTGTTCTCTGACACAGCATTTTAATTGGGGGCTCCCGGACCACACTGCCTGTCCCCTGCTCCCAAGGGATTATTGAGCAGTAAATGGTTAACTATATACAGCACAGTGTATCTGAAACAGCTTTTTAATTGGGGGCTCCCGGACCACACTGCCTGTCCCCTGCTCCCAGGGATTATTGAGCAGTAAATGGTTAACTATATACAGCACAGTGTATCTGAAACAGCTTTTTAATTGGGCGCTCCCGAGGCCACACTGCCTGTCCCCTGCTCCCAGGGATTATTGAGCAGTAAATGGTTAACTATGTACAGCACAGAGGTCTCTGAAACAGCTTTTTAATTGGGGGCACCCGAGGCCACACTGCCTGTCCCCTGCTCCCAGGGATTATTGAGAAGTAAATGGTTAACTATATACAGCACAGAGTTCTCAGAAACAGCTTTTTAATTGGGAACTCCCGGACCACACTGCCTGTCCCCTGCTCCCAGGGATTATTGAGATTCAAATGGTTAACTATATACAGCACAGTGTATCTGAAACAGCTTTTTAATTGGGGGCTCCCGGACCACACTGCCTGTCCCCTGCTCCCAGGGATTATTGAGCAGTAAATGGTTAACTATATACAGCACAGTGTATCTGAAACAGCTTTTTAATTGGGAGCTCCCGAGGCCACACTGCCTGTCCCCTGCTCCCAGGGATTATTGAGCAGTAAATGGTTAACTATGTACAGCACAGAGGTCTCTGAAACAGCTTTTTAATTGGGGGCACCCGAGGCCACACTGCCTGTCCCCTGCTCCCAGGGATTATTGAGCAGTAAATGGTTAACTATATACAGCAGAGAGGTCTCTGAAACAGCTTTTAAATTGGGGGCTCCCAAGGCCTCACTGGCTGTCCCCCGCTGCCAGGGGTTATTGAGAAGTAAATGGTTAACTATATACAGGCACAGAGGTCTCTGAAACAGCTTTTTAATTGGGGGCTCCCGAGGCCACACTGCCTGTCCCCTGCTCCCAGGGATTATTGGGAAGTACACGGTTAACTATATATAACATAGAGGTCTCTGAAACAGCTTTTTAATTGGGGGCACCCGAGGCCAAACTACCTGTCTCCTGCTCCCAGGGATTATTGGGAAGTACACGGTTAACTATATACAGCATAGAGGTCTCTGAAACAGCTTTTTAATTGGGGGCTTCCGAGGCCAAACTGCCTTCACCCTGCTTCCAGGGATTATTGAGCAGTAATTGGTTAACTATATACAGGCACAAAGGTCTCTGAAACAGCTTTTTAATTGGGGACTCCCAAGGCCAAACAGCCTACCCCTGCTCCCAGGGATTATTGAGCAGTAATTGGTTAACTATATACAGCACAGAGGCCTCTGAAACAGCTTTTTTAATTGGGGGCTCCCGAAGCCACACTGTCTGTCCCCTGCTCCCAGGGATTATTGAGCAGTAAATGATTAACTATACACAGCACAGAGGTCTCTGAAACAGCGTTTTAATTGGGGGCTCCCGGACCACACTGCCTGTCCCCTGCTGCTAGGGATTATTGAGAAGCACATGGTTAACTATATACTGCACAGAGGTCTCTGAAACAGCTTTTTAATTGGGGGCTCCCGAGGCCACGCTGCCTGACCCCTGCTCCCAGGGATTATTGAGCAGTAAATGGTTAATTATATACAGCACAGAGGTCTCTGAAACAGTTTTTTAATTGGGGGCTCCCGAGGCCACACTGCCTG
Organism: Scyliorhinus torazame; assembly: GCF_047496885.1. Classification (NCBI taxonomy): domain Eukaryota; kingdom Metazoa; phylum Chordata; class Chondrichthyes; order Carcharhiniformes; family Scyliorhinidae; genus Scyliorhinus; species Scyliorhinus torazame. The sequence continues at coordinate 539,540 of NW_027307826.1, forward strand.
TCCCCTGCTCCCAGGGATTATTGGGAAGTAAATGGTTAACTACGTACAGCACAGAGGTCTCTGAAACAGCTTTTTAATTGGGGCTCCCGAGGCCACACTGCCTGTCCCCTGCTCCCAGGGATTATTGAGCAGTAAATGGTTAACTATATACAACACAGAGGTCTATGAAACAGCTTTTTAATGGGGGGCTCCCGAGGCCAACCTGCCTGTCCCCTTCTCCCAGGGATTATTGAGCAGTAAATGGATAACTCTGTACAGGACAGAGGTCTCTGAAACAGCTTTTTAATTGGGAGCACCAGAGGCTACACTGCCTGTCCCCTGCTCCGAAGGATTATTGAGCAGTAAATGGTTAACTATATACAGCAAAGAGGTCTCTGAAACAGCTTTTTAAATGGGTGCTCCGGACCACACTGCCTGTCCCCTGCTCCCAGGGATTATTGAGCAGTAAATGGTTAACTATATACAGCACAGAAGTCTCTGAAACAGACTTTTAATTGGGGATCCCGAGGCCACACTGCCTGTCCCCTGCTCCCAGGGATTATTGAGCAGCAAATGGTTAACTATATAGAGGCACAGAGGCCTCTGAAACAGCTTTTTAATTGGGGGCTGCCGGAGCCACACTGTCTGCTCCCTGCACCCAGGGGTTATTGAGAAGTAAATGGTTAATTATATACAGCACAGAGGTCTCTGAAACAGCTTTTTAATTGTGGGCTCCCGGACCACACTGCCTGTCCCCTGCTCCCAGGGATTATTGAGAAGTAAATGGTTAACTATATACAGGCGCAGAGATCACTGAAACAGCTTTTTAATTGGGGGCTCCCGGACCACACTGCCTGTCCCCTGCTCCGAGGGATTATTGAGCAGTAAATGGTTAACTATATACAGGCGCAGAGATCAATGAAACAGCTTTTTAATTGGGGGCTCCCGGACCACACTGCCTGTCCCCTGCTCCCAGGGATTATTGAGAAGTAAATGGTTAATTATATACAGCACAGAGGTCTCTGAAACAGCTTTTTAATTGGGGGCTCCCTAGGCCTCACTGGCTGTCCCCTGCTCCCAGGGATTACTGAGCAGTAAATGGTTAACTATATACAGCATAGAGGTCTCTGAAACAGCTTTTTAATTGGGGGCTCCCGAGGCCAAACTGCTTTCCCACTGCTTCCAGGGATTATTGTGCAGTAATTGGTTTACTATATACAGGCACAAACGTCTCTGAAACAGCTTTTTAATTGGGGACTCCCAAGGCCAAACAGCCTACCCCTGCTCCCAGGGATTATTGAGCAGTAATTGGTTAACTATATACAGCACAGAGGTCTCTGAAACAGCTTTTTAATTGGGGGCTCCCGAGGCCACACTGTCTGTCCCCTGCTCCCAGGGATTATTGAGCAGTAAATGGTTAACTATATACAGTGCAGTGTTCTCTGACACAGCATTTTAATTGGGGGCTCCCGGACCACACTGCCTGTCCCCTGCTCCCAGGGATTATTGAGCAGTAAATGGTTAACTATATACAGCACAGTGTATCTGAAACAGCTTTTTAATTGGGGGCACCCGAGGCCACACTGCCTGTCCCCTGCTCCCAGGGATTATTGAGAAGTAAATGGTTAACTATATACAGCACAGAGTTCTCAGGAACAGCTTTTTAATTGGGGGCTCCCGGACCACACTGCCTGTCCCCTGCTCCCAGGGATTATTGAGATTCAAATGGTTACCTATATACAGCACAGTGTATCTGAAACAGCTTTTTAATTGGGGGCTCCCGGACCACCCTGCCTGTCCCCTGCTCCCAGGGATTTTTGAGCAGTAAATGGTTAACTATATACAGCACAGTGTATCTGAAACAGCTTTTTAATTGGGAGCTCCCGAGGCCACACTGCCTGTCCCCTGCTCCCAGGGATTATTGAGCAGTAAATGGTTAACTATGTACAACACAGAGGTCTCTGAAACAGCTTTTTAATTGGGGGCACCCGAGGCCACACTGCCTGTCCCCTGCTCCCAGGGATTATTGAGCAGTAAATGGTTAACTATATACAGCACAGAGGTCTCTGAAACAGCTTTTAAATTGGGGGCTCCCAAGGCCTCACTGGCTGTCCCCCGCTGCCAGGGGTTATTGAGAAGTAAATGTTTAACTATATACAGGCACAGAGGTCTCTTAAACAGCTTTTTAATTGGGGGCTCCCGAGGCCACACTGCCTGTCCCCTGCTCCCAGGGATTATTGGGAAGTACACGGTTAACTATATATAGCATAGAGGTCTCTGAAACAGCTTTTTAATTGGGGGCACCCGAGGCCAAACTACCTGTCTCCTGCTCCCAGGGATTATTGGGAAGTACACGGTTAACTATATACAGCATAGAGGTCTCTGAAACAGCTTTTTAATTGGGGGCACCCGAGGCCACACTGCCTGTCCCCTGCTCCCAGGGATTATTGAGAAGTAAATGGTTAACTATATACAGCACAGAGTTCTCAGAAACAGCTTTTTAATTGGGGGCTCCCGGACCACACTGCCTGTCCCCTGCTCCCAGTGATTATTGAGATTCAAATGGTTAACTATATACAGCACAGTGTATCTGAAATAGCTTTTTAATTGGGGGCTCCCGGACCACACTGCCTGTCCCCTGCTCCCAGGGATTATTGAGCAGTAAATGGTTAACTATATACAGCACAGTGTATCTGAAACAGCTTTTTAATTGGGAGCTCCCGAGGCCACACTGCCTGTCCCCTGCTCCCAGGGATTATTGAGCAGTAAATGGTTAACTATGTACAGCACAGAGGTCTCTGAAACAGCTTTTTAATTGGGGGCACCCGAGGCCACACTGCCTGTCCCCTGCTCCCAGGGATTATTGAGCAGTAAATGGTTAACTATATACAGCACAGAGGTCTCTGAAACAGCTTTTAAATTGGGGGCTCCCAAGGCCTCACTGGCTGTCCCCCGCTGCCAGGGGTTATTGAGAAGTAAATGTTTAACTATATACAGGCACAGAGGTCTCTGAAACAGCTTTTTAATTGGGGGCTCCCGAGGCCACACTGCCTGTCCCCTGCTCCCAGGGATTATTGGGAAGTACACGGTTAACTATATATAGCATAGAGGTCTCTGAAACAGCTTTTTAATTGGGGGCACCCGAGGCCAAACTACCTGTCTCCTGCTCCCAGGGATTATTGGGAAGTACACGGTTAACTATATACAGCATAGAGGTCTCTGAAACAGCTTTTTAATTGGGGGCTTCCGAGGCCAAACTGCCTTCACCCTGCTTCCAGGGATTATTGAGCAGTAATTGTTAACTATATACAGGCACAAAGGTCTCTGAAACAGCGTTTTAATTGGGGGCTCCCGGACCACACTGCCTGTCCCCTGCTGCTAGGGATTATTGAGAAGCACATGGTTAACTATATACTGCACAGAGGTCTCTGAAACAACTTTTTAATTGGGGGCTCCCGAGGCCACGCTGCCTGACCCCTGCTTCCAGGGATTATTGAGCAGTAAATGGTTAACTATGTACAGCACAGAGGTCTCTGAAACAGCTTTTTAATTGGGGGCACCCGAGGCCACACTGCCTGTCCCCTGCTCCCAGGGATTATTGAGAAGTAAATGGTTAACTATATACAGCACAGAGTTCTCAGAAACAGCTTTTTAATTGGGAACTCCCGGACCACACTGCCTGTCCCCTGCTCCCAGGGATTATTGAGATTCAAATGGTTAACTATATACAGCACAGTGTATCTGAAACAGCTTTTTAATTGGGGGCTCCCGGACCACACTGCCTCTCCCCTGCTCCCAGGGATTATTGAGCAGTAAATGGTTAACTATATACAGCACAGTGTATCTGAAACAGCTTTTTAATTGGGAGCTCCCGAGGCCACACTGCCTGTCCCCTGCTCCCAGGGATTATTGAGCAGTAAATGGTTAACTATGTACAGCACAGAGGTCTCTGAAACAGCTTTTTAATTGGGGGCACCCGAGGCCACACTGCCTGTCCCCTGCTCCCAGGGATTATTGAGCAGTAAATGGTTAACTATATACAGCAGAGAGGTCTCTGAAACAGCTTTTAAATAGGGGGCTCCCAAGGCCTCACTGGCTGTCCCCCGCTGCCAGGGGTTATTGAGAAGTAAATGGTTAACTATATACAGGCACAGAGGTCTCTGAAACAGCTTTTTAATTGGGGGCTCCCGAGGCCACACTGCCTGTCCCCTGCTCCCAGGGATTATTGGGAAGTACACGGTTAACTATATATAACATAGAGGTCTCTGAAACAGCTTTTTAATTGGGGGCACCCGACGCCAAACTACCTGTCTCCTGCTCCCAGGGATTATTGGGAAGTACACGGTTAACTATATACAGCATAGAGGTCTCTGAAACAGCTTTTTAATTGGGGGCTTCCGAGGCCAAACTGCCTTCACCCTGCTTCCAGGGATTATTGAGCAGTAATTGGTTAACTATATACAGGCACAAAGGTCTCTGAAACAGCTTTTTAATTGGGGACTCCCAAGGCCAAACAGCCTACCCCTGCTCCCAGGGATTATTGAGCAGTAATTGGTTAACTATATACAGCACAGAGGCCTCTGAAACAGCTTTTTTAATTGGGGGCTCCCGAAGCCACACTGTCTGTCCCCTGCTCCCAGGGATTATTGAGCAGTAAATGATTAACTATACACAGCACAGAGGTCTCTGAAACAGCGTTTTAATTGGGGGCTCCCGGACCACACTGCCTGTCCCCTGCTGCTAGGGATTATTGAGAAGCACATGGTTAACTATATACTGCACAGAGGTCTCTGAAACAGCTTTTTAATTGGGGGCTCCCGAGGCCACGCTGCCTGACCCCTGCTCCCAGGGATTATTGAGCAGTAAATGGTTAATTATATACAGCACAGAGGTCTCTGAAACAGTTTTTTAATTGGGGGCTCCCGAGGCCACACTGCCTGTCCCCTGCTCCCAGGGATTATTGGGAAGTAAATGGTTAACTACGTACAGCACAGAGGTCTCTGAAACAGCTTTTTAACTGGGGGCTCTCGAGGCCAGAGTGCCTGTCCCCTGCTCCCAGGGATTATTGAGCAGTAATTGGTTAACTATATACAGCACAGAGGTCTCTGAGACAGCTTTTTAATTGGGGCTCCCGAGGCCACACTGCCTGTCCCCTGCTCCCAGGGATTATTGAGCAGTAAATGGTTAACTATATACAACACAGAGGTCTATGAAACAGCTTTTTAATGGGGGGCTCCCGAGGCCAACCTGCCTGTCCCCTTCTCCCAGGGATTATTGAGAAGTAAATGGATAACTCTGTACAGGACAGAGGTCTCTGAAACATCTTTTTAATTGGGAGCACCCGAGGCTACACTGCCTGTCCCCTGCTCCGAAGGATTATTGAGCAGTAAATGGTTAACTATATACAGCAAAGAGGTCTCTGAAACAGCTTTTTAAATGGGTGCTCCAGACCACACTGCCTGTCCCTTGCTCCCAGGGATTATTGAGCAGTAAATGGTTAACTATATACAGCACAGAGGTCTCTGAAACAGCTTTTTAATTGGAGGCTCCCGAGGCCACGCTGCCTGACCCTTACTCTCAGGGATTATTGAGCAGTAAATGGTTAACTGTATACAGGCGCAGAGGTCACTGAAACAGCTTTTTAATTGGGGGCTCCCGAGCCCAAACTGCCTGTCCCCTGCTCCCAGGGATTATTGAGCAGTAAATGGTTAACTATATACAGCACAGAAGTCTCTGAAACAGACTTTTAATTGGGGATCCCGAGGCCACACTGCCTGTCCCCTGCTCCCAGGGATTATTGAGCAGCAAATGGTTAACTATATACAGGCACAGAGGCCTCTGAAACAGCTTTTTAATTGGGGGCTGCCGGAGCCACACTGTCTGCTCCCTGCTCCCAGGGATTATTGAGAAGTAAATGGTTAACTATATACAGCACAGAGGTCTCTGAAACAGCTTTTTAATTGGGGGCTCCCTAGGCCTCACTGGCTGTCCCCCGCTGCCAGGGATTATTGGGAAGTACACGGTTAACTATATATAGCACAGAGGTCACTGAAACAGCTTTTTAATTGGAGGCTCCCGAGGCCACACTGCCTGTCCCCTGCTCCCAGGGATTATTGAGCAGTAAATGGTTAACTATATACAGCATAGAGGTCTCTGAAACAGCTTTTTAATTGGGGGCAGCCGAATCCAAACTACCTGTCTCCTGCTCCCAGGGATTATTGGGAAGTACACGGTTAACTATATACAGCACAGAGGTCTCTGAAACAGCTTTTTAATTGGGGGCTCCCGGACCACACTGCCTGTCCCCTGCTCCGAGGGATTATTGAGCAGTAAATGGTTAACTATATACAGGCGCAGAGATCAATGAAACAGCTTTTTAATTGGGGGCTCCCGGACCACACTGCCTGTCCCCTGCTCCCAGGGATTATTGAGAAGTAAATGGTTAATTATATACAGCACAGAGGTCTCTGAAACAGCTTTTTAATTGGGGGCTCCCTAGGCCTCACTGGCTGTCCCCCGCTGCCAGGGATTATTGGGAAGTACACGGTTAACTATATATAGCACAGAGGTCACTGAAACAGCTTTTTAATTGGAGGCTCCCGAGGCCACACTGCCTGTCCCCTGCTCCCAGGGATTATTGAGCAGTAAATGGTTAACTATATACAGCATAGAGGTCTCTGAAACAGCTTTTTAATTGGGGGCAGCCGAATCCAAACTACCTGTCTCCTGCTCCCAGGGATTATTGGGAAGTACACGGTTAACTATATACAGCATAGAGGTCTCTGAAACAGCTTTTTAATTGGGGGCTCCCGAGGCCAAACTGCCTTCCCACTGCTTCCAGGGATTATTGTGCAGTAATTGGTTTACTATATACAGGCACAAACGTCTCTGAAACAGCTTTTTAATTGGGGACTCCCAAGGCCAAACAGCCTACCCCTGCTCCCAGGGATTATTGAGCAGTAATTGGTTAACTATATACAGCACAGAGGTCTCTGAAACAGCTTTTTAATTGGGGGCTCCCGAGGCCACACTGTCTGTCCCCTGCTCCCAGGGATTATTGAGCAGTAAATGGTTAACTATATACAGCACAGTGTATCTGAAACAGCTTTTTAATTGGGGGCTCCCGGACCACACTGCCTGTCCCCTGCTCCCAGGGATTATTGAGCAGTAAATGGTTAACTATATACAGCACAGTGTATCTGAAACAGCTTTTTAATTGGGGGCACCCGAGGCCACACTGCCTGTCCCCTGCTCCCAGGGATTATTGAGAAGTAAATGGTTAACTATATACAGCACAGAGTTCTCAGAAACAGCTTTTTAATTGGGGGCACCCGAGGCCACACTGCCTGTCCCCTGCTCCCAGGGATTATTGAGAAGTAAATGGTTAACTATATACAGCACAGAGTTCTCAGAAACAGCTTTTTAATTGGGGGCTCCCGGACCACACTGCCTGTCCCCTGCTCCCAGTGATTATTGAGATTCAAATGGTTAACTATATACAGCACAGTGTATCTGAAATAGCTTTTTAATTGGGGGCTCCCGGACCACACTGCCTGTCCCCTGCTCCCAGGGATTATTGAGCAGTAAATGGTTAACTATATACAGCACAGTGTATCTGAAACAGCTTTTTAATTGGGAGCTCCCGAGGCCACACTGCCTGTCCCCTGCTCCCAGGGATTATTGAGCAGTAAATGGTTAACTATGTACAGCACAGAGGTCTCTGAAACAGCTTTTTAATTGGGGGCACCCGAGGCCACACTGCCTGTCCCCTGCTCCCAGGGATTATTGAGCAGTAAATGGTTAACTATATACAGCACAGAGGTCTCTGAAACAGCTTTTAAATTGGGGGCTCCCAAGGCCTCACTGGCTGTCCCCCGCTGCCAGGGGTTATTGAGAAGTAAATGTTTAACTATATACAGGCACAGAGGTCTCTGAAACAGCTTTTTAATTGGGGGCTCTCGAGGCCACACTGCCTGTCCCCTGCTCCCAGGGATTATTGGGAAGTACACGGTTAACTATATATAGCATAGAGGTCTCTGAAACAGCTTTTTAATTGGGGGCACCCGAGGCCAAACTACCTGTCTCCTGCTCCCAGGGATTATTGGGAAGTACACGGTTAACTATATACAGCATAGAGGTCTCTGAAACAGCTTTTTAATTGGGGGCTTCCGAGGCCAAACTGCCTTCACCCTGCTTCCAGGGATTATTGAGCAGTAATTGTTAACTATATACAGGCACAAAGGTCTCTGAAACAGCGTTTTAATTGGGGGCTCCCGGACCACACTGCCTGTCCCCTGCTGCTAGGGATTATTGAGAAGCACATGGTTAACTATATACTGCACAGAGGTCTCTGAAACAACTTTTTAATTGGGGGCTCCCGAGGCCACGCTGCCTGACCCCTGCTTCCAGGGATTATTGAGCAGTAAATGGTTAACTATGTACAGCACAGAGGTCTCTGAAACAGCTTTTTAATTGGGGGCACCCGAGGCCACACTGCCTGTCCCCTGCTCCCAGGGATTATTGAGAAGTAAATGGTTAACTATATACAGCACAGAGTTCTCAGAAACAGCTTTTTAATTGGGAACTCCCGGACCACACTGCCTGTCCCCTGCTCCCAGGGATTATTGAGATTCAAATGGTTAACTATATACAGCACAGTGTATCTGAAACAGCTTTTTAATTGGGGGCTCCCGGACCACACTGCCTCTCCCCTGCTCCCAGGGATTATTGAGCAGTAAATGGTTAACTATATACAGCACAGTGTATCTGAAACAGCTTTTTAATTGGGAGCTCCCGAGGCCACACTGCCTGTCCCCTGCTCCCAGGGATTATTGAGCAGTAAATGGTTAACTATGTACAGCACAGAGGTCTCTGAAACAGCTTTTTAATTGGGGGCACCCGAGGCCACACTGCCTGTCCCCTGCTCCCAGGGATTATTGAGCAGTAAATGGTTAACTATATACAGCAGAGAGGTCTCTGAAACAGCTTTTAAATTGGGGGCTCCCAAGGCCTCACTGGCTGTCCCCCGCTGCCAGGGGTTATTGAGAAGTAAATGGTTAACTATATACAGGCACAGAGGTCTCTGAAACAGCTTTTTAATTGGGGGCTCCCGAGGCCACACTGCCTGTCCCCTGCTCCCAGGGATTATTGGGAAGTACACGGTTAACTATATATAACATAGAGGTCTCTGAAACAGCTTTTTAATTGGGGGCACCCGAGGCCAAACTACCTGTCTCCTGCTCCCAGGGATTATTGGGAAGTACACGGTTAACTATATACAGCATAGAGGTCTCTGAAACAGCTTTTTAATTGGGGGCTTCCGAGGCCAAACTGCCTTCACCCTGCTTCCAGGGATTATTGAGCAGTAATTGGTTAACTATATACAGGCACAAAGGTCTCTGAAACAGCTTTTTAATTGGGGACTCCCAAGGCCAAACAGCCTACCCCTGCTCCCAGGGATTATTGAGCAGTAATTGGTTAACTATATACAGCACAGAGGCCTCTGAAACAGCTTTTTTAATTGGGGGCTCCCGAAGCCACACTGTCTGTCCCCTGCTCCCAGGGATTATTGAGCAGTAAATGATTAACTATACACAGCACAGAGGTCTCTGAAACAGCGTTTTAATTGGGGGCTCCCGGACCACACTGCCTGTCCCCTGCTGCTAGGGATTATTGAGAAGCACATGGTTAACTATATACTGCACAGAGGTCTCTGAAACAGCTTTTTAATTGGGGGCTCCCGAGGCCACGCTGCCTGACCCCTGCTCCCAGGGATTATTGAGCAGTAAATGGTTAATTATATACAGCACAGAGGTCTCTGAAACAGTTTTTTAATTGGGGGCTCCCGAGGCCACACTGCCTGTCCCCTGCTCCCAGGGATTATTGGGAAGTAAATGGTTAACTACGTACAGCACAGAGGTCTCTGAAACAGCTTTTTAACTGGGGGCTCTCGAGGCCACAGTGCCTGTCCCCTGCTCCCAGGGATTATTGAGCAGTAATTGGTTAACTATATACAGCACAGAGGTCTCTGAGACAGCTTTTTAATTGGGGCTCCCGAGGCCACACTGCCTGTCCCCTGCTCCCAGGGATTATTGAGCAGTAAATGGTTAACTATATACAACACAGAGGTCTATGAAACAGCTTTTTAATGGGGGGCTCCCGAGGCCAACCTGCCTGTCCCCTTCTCCCAGGGATTATTGAGAAGTAAATGGATAACTCTGTACAGGACAGAGGTCTCTGAAACATCTTTTTAATTGGGAGCACCCGAGGCTACACTGCCTGTCCCCTGCTCCGAAGGATTATTGAGCAGTAAATGGTTAACTATATACAGCAAAGAGGTCTCTGAAACAGCTTTTTAAATGGGTGCTCCGGACCACACTGCCTGTCCCCTGCTCCCAGGGATTATTGAGCAGTAAATGGTTAACTATATACTGGCGCAGAGGTCACTGAAACAGCTTTTTAATTGGAGGCTCCCGAGGCCACGCTGCCTGACCCTTACTCTCAGGGATTATTGAGCAGTAAATGGTTAACTGTATACAGGCGCAGAGGTCACTGAAACAGCTTTTTAATTGGGGGCTCCCGAGCCCAAACTGCCTGTCCCCTGCTCCCAGGGATTATTGAGCAGTAAATGCTTAACTATATACAGCACAGAAGTCTCTGAAACAGACTTTTAATTGGGGATCCCGAGGCCACACTGCCTGTCCCCTGCTCCCAGGGATTATTGAGCAGCAAATGGTTAACTATATACAGGCACAGAGGCCTCTGAAACAGCTTTTTAATTGGGGGCTGCCGGAGCCACACTGTCTGCTCCCTGCACCCAGGGGTTATTGAGAAGTAAATGGTTAATTATATACAGCACAGAGGTCTCTGAAACAGCTTTTTAATTGTGGGCTCCCGGACCACACTGCCTGTCCCCTGCTCCCAGGGATTATTGAGAAGTAAATGGTTAACTATATACAGGCGCAGAGATCACTGAAACAGCTTTTTAATTGGGGGCTCCCGGACCACACTGCCTGTCCCCTGCTCCGAGGGATTATTGAGCAGTAAATGGTTAACTATATACAGGCGCAGAGATCAATGAAACAGCTTTTTAATTGGGGGCTCCCGGACCACACTGCCTGTCCCCTGCTCCCAGGGATTATTGAGAAGTAAATGGTTAATTATATACAGCACAGAGGTCTCTGAAACAGCTTTTTAATTGGGGGCTCCCTAGGCCTCACTGGCTGTCCCCCGCTGCCAGGGATTATTGGGAAGTACACGGTTAACTATATATAGCACAGAGGTCACTGAAACAGCTTTTTAATTGGAGGCTCCCGAGGCCACACTGCCTGTCCCCTGCTCCCAGGGATTATTGAGCAGTAAATGGTTAACTATATACAGCATAGAGGTCTCTGAAACAGCTTTTTAATTGGGGGCAGCCGAATCCAAACTACCTGTCTCCTGCTCCCAGGGATTATTGGGAAGTACACGGTTAACTATATACAGCATAGAGGTCTCTGAAACAGCTTTTTAATTGGGGGCTCCCGAGGCCAAACTGCCTTCCCACTGCTTCCAGGGATTATTGTGCAGTAATTGGTTTACTATATACAGGCACAAACGTCTCTGAAACAGCTTTTTAATTGGGGACTCCCAAGGCCAAACAGCCTACCCCTGCTCCCAGGGATTATTGAGCAGTAATTGGTTAACTATATACAGCACAGAGGTCTCTGAAACAGCTTTTTAATTGGGGGCTCCCGAGGCCACACTGTCTGTCCCCTGCTCCCAGGGATTATTGAGCAGTAAATGGTTAACTATATACAGCACAGTGTATCTGAAACAGCTTTTTAATTGGGGGCTCCCGGACCACACTGCCTGTCCCCTGCTCCCAGGGATTATTGAGCAGTAAATGGTTAACTATGTACAGCACAGTGTATCTGAAACAGCTTTTTAATTGGGGGCACCCGAGGCCACACTGCCTGTCCCCTGCTCCCAGGGATTATTGAGAAGTAAATGGTTAACTATATACAGCACAGAGTTCTCAGGAACAGCTTTTTAATTGGGGGCTCCCGGACCACACTGCCTGTCCCCTGCTCCCAGGGATTATTGAGATTCAAATGGTTACCTATATACAGCACAGTGTATCTGAACCAGCTTTTTAATTGGGGGCTCCCGGACCACACTGCCTGTCCCCTGCTCCCAGGGATTATTGAGCAGTAAATGGTTAACTATATACAGCACAGTGTATCTGAACCAGCTTTTTAATTGGGAGCTCCCGAGGCCACACTGCCTGTCCCCTGCTCCCAGGGATTATTGAGCAGTAAATGGTTAACTATATACAGCACAGTGTATCTGAAACAGCTTTTTAATTGGGGGCTCCCGGACCACACTGCCTGTCCCCTGCTCCCAGGGATTATTGAGCAGTAAATGGTTAACTATATACAGCACAGTGTATCTGAAACAGCTTTTTAATTGGGGGCTCCCGGACCACACTGCCTGTCCCCTGCTCCCAGGGATTATTGAGCAGTAAATGGTTAACTATATACAGCACAGTGTATCTGAAACAGCTTTTTAATTGGGGGCACCCGAGGCCACACTGCCTGTCCCCTGCTCCCAGGGATTATTGAGAAGTAAATGGTTAACTATATACAGCACAGAGTTCTCAGGAACAGCTTTTTAATTGGGGGCTCCCGGACCACACTGCCTGTCCCCTGCTCCCAGGGATTATTGAGATTCAAATGGTTACCTATATACAGCACAGTGTATCTGAAACAGCTTTTTAATTGGGGGCTCCCGGACCACACTGCCTGTCCCCTGCTCCCAGGGATTATTGAGCAGTAAATGGTTAACTATATACAGCACAGTGTATCTGAACCAGCTTTTTAATTGGGAGCTCCCGAGGCCACACTGCCTGTCCCCTGCTCCCAGGGATTATTGAGCAGTAAATGGTTAACTATGTACAACACAGAGGTCTCTGAAACAGCTTTTTAATTGGGGGCACCCGAGGCCACACTGCCTGTCCCCTGCTCCCAGGGATTATTGAGCAGTAAATGGTTAACTATATACAGCACAGAGGTCTCTGAAACAGCTTTTAAATTGGGGGCTCCCAAGGCCTCACTGGCTGTCCCCCGCTGCCAGGGGTTATTGAGAAGTAAATGTTTAACTATATACAGGCACAGAGGTCTCTGAAACAGCTTTTTAATTGGGGGCTCCCGAGGCCACACTGCCTGTCCCCTGCTCCCAGGGATTATTGGGAAGTACACGGTTAACTATATATAGCATAGAGGTCTCTGAAACAGCTTTTTAATTGGGGGCACCCGAGGCCAAACTACCTGTCTCCTGCTCCCAGGGATTATTGGGAAGTACACGGTTAACTATATACAGCATAGAGGTCTCTGAAACAGCTTTTTAATTGGGGGCACCCGAGGCCACACTGCCTGTCCCCTGCTCCCAGGGATTATTGAGAAGTAAATGGTTAACTATATACAGCACAGAGTTCTCAGAAACAGCTTTTTAATTGGGGGCTCCCGGACCACACTGCCTGTCCCCTGCTCCCAGTGATTATTGAGATTCAAATGGTTAACTATATACAGCACAGTGTATCTGAAACAGCTTTTTAATTGGGGGCTCCCGGACCACACTGCCTGTCCCCTGCTCCCAGGGATTATTGAGCAGTAAATGGTTAACTATATACAGCACAGTGTATCTGAAACAGCTTTTTAATTGGGAGCTCCCGAGGCCACACTGCCTGTCCCCTGCTCCCAGGGATTATTGAGCAGTAAATGGTTAACTATGTACAGCACAGAGGTCTCTGAAACAGCTTTTTAATTGGGGGCACCCGAGGCCACACTGCCTGTCCCCTGCTCCCAGGGATTATTGAGCAGTAAATGGTTAACTATATACAGCACAGAGGTCTCTGAAACAGCTTTTAAATTGGGGGCTCCCAAGGCCTCACTGGCTGTCCCCCGCTGCCAGGGGTTATTGAGAAGTAAATGTTTAACTATATACAGGCACAGAGGTCTCTGAAACAGCTTTTTAATTGGGGGCTCCCGAGGCCACACTGCCTGTCCCCTGCTCCCAGGGATTATTGGGAAGTACACGGTTAACTATATATAGCATAGAGGTCTCTGAAACAGCTTTTTAATTGGGGGCACCCGAGGCCAAACTACCTGTCTCCTGCTCCCAGGGATTATTGGGAAGTACACGGTTAACTATATACAGCATAGAGGTCTCTGAAACAGCTTTTTAATTGGGGGCTTCCGAGGCCAAACTGCCTTCACCCTGCTTCCAGGGATTATTGAGCAGTAATTGTTAACTATATACAGGCACAAAGGTGTCTGAAACAGCGTTTTAATTGGGGGCTCCCGGACCACACTGCCTGTCCCCTGCTGCTAGGGATTATTGAGAAGCACATGGTTAACTATATACTGCACAGAGGTCTCTGAAACAGCTTTTTATTTGGGGGCTCCCGAGGCCACGCTGCCTGACCCCTGCTCCCAGGGATTATTGAGCAGTAAATGGTTAATTATATACAGCACAGAGGTCTCTGAAACAGTTTTTTAATTGGGGGCTCCCGAGGACACACTGCCTGTCCCCTGCTCCCAGGGATTATTGGGAAGTAAATGGTTAACTACGTACAGCACAGAGGTCTCCGAAACAGCTTTTTAATTGGGGCTCCCGAGGCCACAGTGCCTGTCCCCTGCTCCCAGGGATTATTGAGCAGTAAATGGTTAACTATATACAGCAAAGAGGTCTCTGAAACAGCTTTTTAATGGGGGGATCCCGAGGCCAACCTGCCTGTCCCTTGCTCGCAGGGATTATTGAGCAGTAAATGGTTAACTGTATACAGGCGCAGAGGTCACTGAAACAGCTTTTTAATTGGGGGCTCCCGAGCCCACACTGCCTGTCCCCTGCTCCCAGGTATTATTGAGCAGTAAATGGTTAACTATATACAGCACAGAAGTCTCTGAAACAGACTTTTAATTGGGGATCCCGAGGCCACACTGCCTGTCCCCTGCTCCCAGGGATTATTGAGAAGTAAATGGTTAATTATATACTGCACAGAGGTCTCTGAAACAGCTTTTTAATTGGGGGCTCCCTAGGCCTCACTGGCTGACCCCCGCTGCCAGGGATTATTGGGAAGTACACGGTTAACTATATACAGCACAGAGGTCTCTGAATTTAATTGGGGGCTCCCGAGGCCAAACTGCCTTCCCCCTGCTTCCAGGGATTATTGAGCAGTAATTGGTTAACTATATACAGGCACAAAGGTCTCTGAAACAGCTTTTTAATTGGGGACTCCCAAGGCCAAACAGCCTACCCCTGCTCCCAGGGATTATTGAGCAGTAATTGGTTAACTATATACAGCACAGAGGCCTCTGAAACAGCTTTTTAATTGGGGGCTCCCGAGGACACACTGCCTGTCCCCTGCTCCCAGGGATTATTGAGCAGTAAATGTTTAACTATATACAGCACAGAGGTCTCTGAAACAGCTTTTTAATTGGGGGCTCCCGAGGACACACTGCCTGTCCCCTGCTCCCAGGGATTATTGAGCAGTAAATGTTTAACTATATACAGCACAGAGGTCTCTGAAACAGCTTTTTAATTGCGGGCTCCCGGACCACACTGCCTGTCCCCTGCTCCCAGGGATTATTGAGCAGTAAATGGTTAATTATATACAGCACAGAGGTCTCTGAAACAGCTTTTTAATTGGGGGCTCCCGAGGACACACTGCCTGTCCCCTGCTCCCAGGGATTATTGAGCAGTAAATGTTTAACTATATACAGCACAGAGGTCTCTGAAACAGCTTTTTAATTGCGGGCTCCCGGACCACACTGCCTGACCCCTGCTCCCAGGGATTATTGAGCAGTAAATGGTTAACTATATACAGCACAGAGTATCTGAAACAGCTTTTTAACTGGGGGCTCCCGAGGCCACAGTGCCTGTCCCCTGCTCCCAGGGATTATTGAGCAGTAAATCGTTAACCATATACAGCACAGAGGTCTCTGAATCAGCTTTTTATTTGGGGTTCTCGAGGCCACACTGCCTGTCCCCTGCTCCCAGGGATTATTGAGCAGTAAATGGTTAACCATATACAGCACAGAGGTCTCTGAATCAGCTTTTTAATTGGGGTTCTCGAGGCCACACTGCGTGACCCCTGCACCCAGGGATTATTGAGCAGTAAATGGTTAAATAAGTACAGCACAGAGGTCTCTGAAACAGCTTTTTAATTTGCCTCTCCCGAGGCCACACTGCCTGTCCCCTGCTCCCAGGGATTATTGAGCAGTAAATGGTTAACTATATACAGCACAGAGTACCTGAAACACCTTTTTAACTGGGGGCTCCTGAGGCCACACTGCCTGTTCCCTGCTCCCAGGGATTATTGATAATTAAATGGTTAACCAGAGACAGCACAGAGGTCTCTGAATCAGCTTTTTAATTGGAGTTCTCGAGGCCACACTGTGTGACCCCTGCTCCCAGGGATTATTGAGCAGTAAATGGTTAAATACGTACAGCACAGAGGTCTCTGAAGCAGCCTTTTAATTGGGGGCTCCCGAGGCCTCACTGCCTCTACCCTGCTCCCAGGGATTATTGAGCAGTAAATGGTTAACTATATACAGCACAGAGGTCTCTGAAACAGCTTTTTAAATGGCGGCTCCCGAGGCCACACTGCCTGTCCCCTGCTCCCAGGGATTATTGAGCAGTAACTGGTTAACTATATACAGCACAGAGGTCTCTGACACAGCATTTTAATTGGGGTCTCCCGGACCACACTGCCTGACCCCTGCTCCCAGGGATTATTGAGCAGTAAATGGTTAAATACATACAGCACAGAGGTCTCTGAAACACCTTTTTAACTGGGGGCTCCTGAGGCCACACTGCCTGTTCCCTGCTCTCTGTGCATCGTTAGACTGTGTACTAGTATCTGGTTTGTGTGTGTTAATGTCTGTGTGTATTAGTGCCAGTTTGTGTCTGTGAGTGGGTAGTATTAATGTCTGTGCGTGTTTATTAGTGTCTGTATGTGTTTCTGTGAGTGTGTATTAGTGTCTCTGTGTGTCTGCGAGTGTGTATTAGTGTTTCTTTGAGCCTGTGAGTGTGTATTAGTGCCAGCGTGTGTCTGTGAGAACATAAGAACTAGGAGCAGGAGTAGGCCATCTGGCCCCTCGACCCTGCTCCACCATTCAATGAGATCATGGCTGACCTTTTGTGGACTCAGCTCCACTTTCCGGCCCGAACACCATAACCCTTAATCCCTTTATTCTTCAAAAAACTATCTATCTTTATCTTAAAAACATTTAGTGAAGGAGACTCTACTGCTTCACTGGGCAAGGAATTCCATAGATTCACAACCCTTTGGGTGAAGAAGTTCCTCCTAAACTCAATCCTAAATCTACTTCCCCTTATTTTAAGGCTGTGCACCCTAGTTCTGCTTTCACCCGCCAGTGGAAACAACCTGCCCGCATCTATCCTATCTATTCCCTTCATAATTTTATATGTTTCTATAAGATCCCCCCTCATCCTTCTAAATTCCAATGAGTACAGTCCCAGTCTACTCAACCTCTCCTCGTAATCCAACCCCTTCAGCTCTGGGATTAACCTAGTGAATCTCCTCTGCACACCCTCCAGTGCCAGTACGTCCTTTCTCAAGTAAGGAGACCAAAACTGAACACAATACTCCAGGTGTGGCCTCACTAACACCTTATACAATTGCAGCATAACCTCCCTAGTCTTGAACTCCATCCCTCTAGCAATGAAGGACAAAATTCCATTTGCCTTCTTAATCACCTGTTGCACCTGTAAACCAACTATTTGCAACTCATGCACTAGCACACCCAGGTCTCTCTGCACAGCAGCATGTTTTAATATTTTATCATTTAAATAATAATCCCTTTTGCTGTTATTCCTACCAAAATGGATAACCTCACATTTGTCAACATTGTATTCCATCTGCCAGACCCTAGCCCATTCACTTAGCCTATCCAAATCCCTCTGCAGGCTTCCAGTATCCTCTGCACTTTTTGCTTTACCACTCATCTTAGTGTCGTCTGCAAACTTGGACACATTGCCCTTTGTCCCCAACTCCAAATCATCTATGTAAATTGTGAACAATTGTGGGCCCAACACTGATCCCTGAGGGACACCACTAGCTACTGATTGCCAACCAGAGAAACACCCATTAATCCCCACTCTTTGCTTTCCATCAAGTAACCAATCCTCTATCCATGCTACTACTTTCCCCTTAATGCCATCCATCTTTATCTTATGCAGTAACCTTTTGTGTGGCACCTTGTCAATGGTATTCTGGAAATCCAGATATACCACATCCATTGGCTCCCCGTTATCTACCGCACTGGTCATGTCCTCAAAAATTCCACTAAATTAGTTAGGCACGACCTGCCCTTTATGAACCCATGCTGCATCTGCCCAATGGGACAATTTCCATCCAGATGCCTCGCTATTTCTTCCTTGATGATAGATTCCAGCATCTTCCCTCCCACCGAAGTTAAGCTCACTGGCCTATAATTACCCGCTTTCTGCCTACCTCCTTTTTTAAAAAGTGGTGTCACGTTTGCTAATTTCCAATCCGTGTATTAGTGTCTATGTGTGTGAGTGTGTGTATTAGTGACTGTATGTGTGTCTGTAAGTGTGTATTAGTGTATCTATGTGTCGGTGAGTGAGTGTATTAGTGTGTCTGTGTGTGTGTGTTTTAGTGTCTGTGTGTGTGTATCTGTGTCTCTGTGTGTGTCTTTGGGTTTGTGCATTAGTGTATGTGTGTGGCTGTGTGTGTTTGTGAGTTTGTGTGTTAGTGTCTGTGTCTTTGAGTGTGTGTATTACTATATGTGCGTGTGTGTGCGTGTGTGTATTAGTGTCTCTGTGTGTTGTGCGAGTGTGTGTTTTAGTGCATCTGCGTGCCAGTGAATGAGTGTATTAGTGTCTGTGTGTGAGTGGTGTATGCGTGACTCTGTGTGTCTGTGTGTGTATTAGTGTCTCTGTGTGTGTATTTGAGTTTGTGCATTAGTATATGTGTGTGTCTGTGTGTGTCTGTGTGTATGTATTAGTGGCTGTGCTTGTCTGAGTGTGTGTATTAGTTTACCTGCATGTCAGTGTGTGCGTGAATTAGTGTCTGTGTGTGAGTGGTTGTATTATTTTCTCTGTGTGTGTATATTAGTGTCTCTGTGTGCATCTTTGAGTTTGTGCATTAGTGCATGTGTGTGTCTGTGTGTATGTATTAGTGTATGTGAGTGTGTGCATTAGTGCCTGAGTTGTGTGAGTGAGTTGATTAGTGTCTCTGTGTATCTGAGACTGGGTATATTAGTGTCTCTGTGTGTCAGTGAGTGTCTGTCTTAGTGTCTGGGAGAGTGTGTGAATATTCGTGTCTCTGCGTGACTGTGAGTGTGTGTGTCAGTGTCTCTGTGTGTTTGCGAGTGTGTGTATTAGTGTCTCTGTGTGACTGTGAGTGTGTGTCTTTGTGTGTATGTGAGTGTGTGTAATTGTGTGTCTGTGAGTGTGTGTATTAGTGTCTTTGTGTGTATGGGAGTGTGTGTATTAGTGTCTCTGTGTGTCTGTGAGTGTGTGTATTAGTGTCTCTGTGTGTCTGTGAGTGTGTGTATTAGTGTCTCTGTGTGTCTGCGAATGTGTGTATTAGTGTCTCGGTGTGTCTGAAAATGTGTGTTAGTGTTTCTGTGTGACTGTGAGTGTGTGTATTAGTGTCTATGTGTGTATGTGAGTGTGTGTATTAGTGTCTCTGAGTGTCTGTGAGTGTGTGTATTAGTGTCTCTGTGTGTCTGTGAGTGTGTGTATAGTATCTATGTGTGTATGTGAGTGTGTGTATTAGTGTCTCTGTGTGTCTGTGAGTGTGTATTAGTGTCTCGGTGTATCTGTGAGTGTGTGTATTAGTGTCTCTGTGAGTGTGTGTATAGTGTCTCTGTGTGTCTGCGAGTGTGTGTATTAGTGTCTCTGTGTGTCTGTGAGTGTGTGTATTAGTGTCTCTGTGTATCTGTGAGTGTGTGTTAGTGTCTCTGTGAGTGTGTGTATTAGTGCCTCTGTGTGTCTGTGAGTGTGTGTATTAGTGTCTCTGTGTGTCTGTAAGTGTGTGTATTAGTGTCTCTGTGTGACTGTGAGTGTGTGTATTAGTGTCTCTGTGTGTCGGCGAGTGTGTGTATTAGTGTCTCTGTGTGTCGGCGAGTGTGAGTATTAGTGTCTCTGTGTGTCTGCGAGTGTGTGTGTTAGTGTCTCTGTGTGTATGTGAGTGTGTGTATTAGTGTCTCTGTGTGTCTGCGAGTGTGTGTATTAATGTCTCGGTGTATCTGTGAGTGTGTGTATTAGTGTCTCTGATTGTCTGCGAGTGTGTGTGTTAGTGTCTGTGTGTGTCTGTGAGTGTGTGTTAGTGTCTCTGTGTCTGCGAGTGTGTGTATTAGTGTCTCTGTGTGTCTGTGAGTGTGTGTTAGTGCATCAGTGTGTCTGCGAGAGTGTGTGTTAGTGTCTCTGTGTGTCTGTGAGTGTGTGTATTAGTGTCTCTGTGTGTCTGTGAGTGTGTGTATTAGTGTCTCTGTGTCTGAGAGTGTGTTAGTGTCTCTGTGTGTATGTAAGTGTGTGTATTTGTGTGTCTGTGAGTGTGTGTTAGTGCCTCTGTGTGTCTGTGAGTGTGTGTTAGTGCATCAGTGTGTCTGTGAGTGTGTGTATTCGTGTCTCTGTGTGTCTGTGAGTGTGTGTATTAGTGTCTCTGTGTGTCTGAGAGTGTGTCTATTAGTGTCTCTGTGTGTCTGTGAGTGTGTGTATTAGTGTCTCTGTGTGTATGTGAGTGTGTGTATTAGTGTCTCGGTGTATCTGTGAGTGTGTGTATTAGTGCCTCAGTGTGTCTGTGAGTGTGTGTATTAGTGTCTCTGTGTGTCTGCGAGTGTGTGTGTTAGTGTCTGTGTGTGTCTGTGAGTGTGTGTTAGTGTCTCTGTGTGTCTGCGAGTGTGTGTATTAGTGTCTCTGTGTGTCTGTGAGTGTGTGTATTAGTGTCTCTGTGTGTCAGTGAGTGTGTGTATTTATGTCTCGGTGTATCTGTGAGTGTGTGTATTAGTGCCTCTGTGTGTATGTGAGTGTGTGTATTAGTGTCTCTGTGTGGCTGTGAGTGTGTGTTAGTGTCTCTGTGTGTATGTGAGTGTGTGTATTAGTGTCTCTGTGTCTGAGAGTGTGTTAGTGTCTCTGTGTGTATGTAAGTGTGTGTATTTGTGTGTCTGTGAGTGTGTGTTAGTGCATCAGTGTGTCTGTGAGTGTGTGTATTAGTGCCTCTGTGTGCCTGTGAGTGTGTGTGTTAGTGTCTCTGTGTGTCTGCGAGTGAGTGTATTGGTGTCTCGGTGTGTCTGTGAGTGTGTGTATTAGTGTCTCTGTGTGTCTGTGAGTGTGTGTGTTAGTGTCTCTGTGTGTCTGTGAGTGTGTGTATTAGTGTCTCTGTGTGTCTGTGAGTGTGTGTATTAGTGTCTCTGTGTGTCTGCGAGTGTGTGTATTAGTGTCTCGGTGTATCTGTGAGTGTGTGTATTAGTGCCTCTGTGTGTCTGTGAGTGTGTGTATTAGTGTCTCTGTGTGTCTGTGAGTGTGTGTATTAGTGTCTCTGTGTGTCTGTGAGTGTGTGTGTTAGTGTCTCTGTGTGTCTGTGAGTGTGTGTATAGTGTCTCTGTGTGTCTGTGAGTGTGTGTATTAGTGTCTCTGTGTGTCTGAGAGTGTGTGTATTAGTGTCTCTGTGTGTCTGTGAGTGTGTGTTTAGTGTCTCGGTGTATCTGTGAGTGTGTGTATTAGTGTCTCTGTGTGTCTGAGAGTGTGTGTCTTAGTGTCTCTGTGTGTCTGTGAGTGTGTGTTTAGTGTCTCGGTGTATCTGTGAGTGTGTGTATTAGTGCCTCAGTGTGTCTGTGAGTGTGTGTAATAGTGTCTCTGTGTGTCTGTGAGTGTGTGTATTAGTGTCTCGGTGTATCTGTGAGTGTGTGTATTAGTGTCTCTGTGTGTATGTGAGTGTGTGTATTAGTGCCGCTGTGTGTCTGTGAGTGTGTGTATTAGTGTCTCTGTGTGTCTGTGAGTGTGTGTATTAGTGTCTCTGTGTATCTGTGAGTGTGTGTTAGGGTCTCTGTGTGTCTGTGAGTGTGTGTATTAGTACCTCTGTGTGTCTGTGAGTGTGTGTATTAGTGTCTCTGTGTGTCTGTGAGTGTGTGTATTAGTGTCTCTGTGTGTCTGCGAGTGTGTGTATTAGTGTCTCTGTGTGTCTGTGAGTGTGTGTATTAGTGTCTCTGTGTGTCTGTGAGTGTGTGTGTTAGTGTCTCTATGTGTCTGTGAGTGTGTGTATTAGTGTCTCTGTGTGTATGTGAGTGTGTGTCTTAGTGTCTCTGTGTGTCTGTGAGTGTGTGTATTAGTGTCTCTGTGTGTCTGTGAGTGTGTGTATTAGTGTCTCTGTGTGAGTGTGTGTATTAGTGTCTCTTTGTGTCTGTAAGTGTGTGTATTAGTGTCTCTGTGTGTCTGTGAGTGTGTGTATTAGTGTCTCTGTGTGTCTGTGAGTGTGTGTATTAGTGTCTCTGTGTGTCTGTGAGTGTGTGTATTAGTGTCTCTGTGTGTCTGTGAGTGTGTGTATTAGTGTCTCTGTGTGTCTGTGAGTGTGAGTATTAGTGTCTCTGTGTGCATGTGAGTGTGTGTATTAGTGTCTCTGTGTGTATGTAAGTGTGTGTATTTGTGTGTCTGTGAGTGTGTGTTAGTGCCTCTGCGTGTCTGTGAGTGTGTGTTAGTGCATCAGTGTGTCTGTTAGTGTGTGTATTAGTGTCTCTGTGTGTCTGTGAGTGTGTGTTAGTGTCTCTGTGTGTCTGTGAGTGTGTGTATTAGGGTCTCTGTGTGTATGTGAGTGTGTGTATTAGTGTCTCTGTGTGCCTGTGAGTGTGTGTATTAGTGTCTCTGTGTGTCTGCGAGTGAGTGTATTGGTGTCTCGGTGTGTCTGTGAGTGTGTGTATTAGTGTCTCTGTGTGTCTGTGAGTGTGTGTATTAGTGTCTCTGTGTGTCTGTGAGTGTGTGTATTAGTGCCTCTGTGTGTCTGAGAGTGTGTGTATTAGTGTCTCTGTGTGTCTGTGAGTGTGTGTATTAGTGTCTCTGTGTGTCTGTGAGTGTGTGTATTAGTGCATCTGTGTGTCTGTGAGTGTGTGTATTAGTGTCTCTGTGTCTGAGAGTGTGTGTATTAGTGCCTCTGTGTGTATGTAAGTGTGTGTATTAGTGTCTCTGTGTGTCTGAGAGTGTGTGTATTAGTGTCTCTGTGTGTCTGTGAGTGTGTGTATTAGTGCCTCTGTGTGTCTGTGAGTGTGTGTATTAGTGTCTCTGTGTGTCTGAGAGTGTGTGTATTAGTGTCTCTGTGTGTCTGTGAGTGTGTGTATTAGTGTCTCTGTGTGTCTGTGAGTGTGTGTATTAGTGCCTCTGTGTGTCTGTGAGTGTGTGTATTAGTGTCTCTGTGTGTCTGTGAGTGTGTGTATTAGTGTCTCTGTGTCTGAGAGTGGGTGTATTAGTGTCTCGGTGTATCTGTGAGTGTGTGTATTAGTGCCTCTGTGTGTCTGTGAGTGTGTGTGTTAGTGTCTCTGTGTCTGTGAGTGTGTGTATTAGTGTCTCTGTGTGTCTGTGAGTGTGTGTATTTGTGTCTCTGTGTGTCTGCGAGTGAGTGTATTAGTGCCTCGGTGTATCTGTGAGTGTGTGTATTAGTGCCTCTGTGTGTATGTGAGTGTGTGTATTAGTGTCTCTGTGTGGCTGTGAGTGTGTGTTAGTGTCTCTGTGTGTCTGTGAGTGTGTGTATTAGTGTCTCTGTGTCTGAGAGTGTGTTAGTGTCTCTGTGTGTATGTAAGTGTGTGTATTTGTGTGTCTGTGAGTGTGTGTTAGTGCATCAGTGTGTCTGTGAGTGTGTGTATTAGTGCCTCTGTGTGCCTGTGAGTGTGTGTGTTAGTGTCTCTGTGTGTCTGCGAGTGAGTGTATTAGTGTCTCTGTGTGTCTGTGAGTGTGTGTATTAGTGTCTCTGTGTGTCTGTGAGTGTGTGTATTAGTGTCTCGGTGTGTCTGTGAGTGTGTGTATTAGTGTCTTGGTGTATCTGTGAGTGTGTGTATTAGTGCCTCTGTGTGTCTGTGAGTGTGTGTATTAGTGTCTCTGTGTGTCTGTGAGTGTGTGTATTAGTGTCTCTGTGTGTCTGTGAGTGTGTGTGTTAGTGTCTCTGTGTGTCTGTGAGTGTGTGTATAGTGTCTCTGTGTGTCTGTGAGTGTGTGTATTAGTGTCTCTGTGTGTCTGAGAGTGTGTGTATTAGTGTCTCTGTGTGTCTGTGAGTGTGTGTTTAGTGTCTCGGTGTATCTGTGAGTGTGTGTATTAGTGTCTCTGTGTGTCTGAGAGTGTGTGTCTTAGTGTCTCTGTGTGTCTGTGAGTGTGTGTTTAGTGTCTCGGTGTATCTGTGAGTGTGTGTATTAGTGCCTCAGTGTGTCTGTGAGTGTGTGTAATAGTGTCTCTGTGTGTCTGTGAGTGTGTGTATTAGTGTCTCGGTGTATCTGTGAGTGTGTGTATTAGTGTCTCTGTGTGTATGTGAGTGTGTGTATTAGTGCCGCTGTGTGTCTGTGAGTGTGTGTATTAGTGTCTCTGTGTGTCTGTGAGTGTGTGTATTAGTGTCTCTGTGTATCTGTGAGTGTGTGTTAGGGTCTCTGTGTGTCTGTGAGTGTGTGTATTAGTACCTCTGTGTGTCTGTGAGTGTGTGTATTAGTGTCTCTGTGTGTCTGTGAGTGTGTGTATTAGTGTCTCTGTGTGTCTGTGAGTGTGTGTATTAGTGTCTCTGTGTGTCTGCGAGTGTGTGTATTAGTGTCTCTGTGTGTCTGTGAGTGTGTGTATTAGTGTCTCTGTGTGTCTGTGAGTGTGTGTGTTAGTGTCTCTATGTGTCTGTGAGTGTGTGTATTAGTGTCTCTGTGTGTATGTGAGTGTGTGTCTTAGTGTCTCTGTGTGTCTGTGAGTGTGTGTATTAGTGTCTCTGTGTGTCTGTGAGTGTGTGTATTAGTGTCTCTGTGTGAGTGTGTGTATTAGTGTCTCTTTGTGTCTGTAAGTGTGTGTATTAGTGTCTCTGTGTGTCTGTGAGTGTGTGTATTAGTGTCTCTGTGTGTCTGTGAGTGTGTGTATTAGTGTCTCTGTGTGTCTGTGAGTGTGTGTATTAGTGTCTCTGTGTGTCTGTGAGTGTGTGTATTAGTGTCTCTGTGTGTCTGTGAGTGTGAGTATTAGTGTCTCTGTGTGCATGTGAGTGTGTGTATTAGTGTCTCTGTGTGTATGTAAGTGTGT
Organism: Scyliorhinus torazame; assembly: GCF_047496885.1. NCBI lineage: Eukaryota > Metazoa > Chordata > Chondrichthyes > Carcharhiniformes > Scyliorhinidae > Scyliorhinus > Scyliorhinus torazame. The sequence continues at coordinate 564,797 of NW_027307826.1, forward strand.
GTATTTGTGTGTCTGTGAGTGTGTGTTAGTGCCTCTGCGTGTCTGTGAGTGTGTGTTAGTGCATCAGTGTGTCTGTTAGTGTGTGTATTAGTGTCTCTGTGTGTCTGTGAGTGTGTGTTAGTGTCTCTGTGTGTCTGTGAGTGTGTGTATTAGGGTCTCTGTGTGTATGTGAGTGTGTGTATTAGTGTCTCTGTGTGCCTGTGAGTGTGTGTATTAGTGTCTCTGTGTGTCTGCGAGTGAGTGTATTGGTGTCTCGGTGTGTCTGTGAGTGTGTGTATTAGTGTCTTGGTGTATCTGTGAGTGTGTGTATTAGTGCCTCTGTGTGTCTGTGAGTGTGTGTATTAGTGTCTCTGTGTGTCTGTGAGTGTGTGTATTAGTGTCTCTGTGTGTCTGTGAGTGTGTGTGTTAGTGTCTCTGTGTGTCTGTGAGTGTGTGTGTTAGTGTCTCTGTGTGTCTGTGAGTGTGTGTATAGTGTCTCTGTGTGTCTGTGAGTGTGTGTATTAGTGTCTCTGTGTGTCTGAGAGTGTGTGTATTAGTGTCTCTGTGTGTCTTTGAGTGTGTATATTAGTGTCTCTGTGTGTCTGTGAGTGTGTGTATTAGTGTCTCTGTGTGTCTGTGAGTGTGTATGTTAGTGTCTCTGTGTGTCTGTGAGTGTGTGTATTAGTGTCTCTGTGTGTATGTGAGTGTGTGTATTAGTGTCTCTGTGTGTCTGTGAGTGTGTGTATTAGTGTCTCTGTGTGTCTGTGAGTGTGTGTATTAGTGTCTCTGTGTGAGTGTGTGTATTAGTGTCTCTTTGTGTCTGTGAGTGTGTGTATTAGTGTCTCTGTGTGTCTGTGAGTGTGTGTATTAGTGTCTCTGTGTGTCTGTGAGTGTGTGTATTAGTGTCTCTGTGTGTCTGTGAGTGTGTGTATTAGTGTCTCTGTGTGTCTGTGAGTGTGTGTATTAGTGTCTCTGTGTGTCTGTGAGTGTGAGGATTAGTGTCTCTGTGTGTATGTGAGTGTGTGTATTAGTGTCTCTGTGTGTATGTAAGTGTGTGTATTTGTGTGTCTGCGAGTGTGTGTATTAGTGTCTCTGTGTGTATGTGAGTGTGTGTATTAGTGTCTCTGTGTGTCTGTGAGTGTGTATTAGTGTCTCTGTGTGTCTGCGAGTGAGTGTATTAGTGTCTCGGTGTATCTGTGAGTGTGTGTATTAGTGTCTCTGTGTGTATGTGAGTGTGTGTATTAGTGTCTCTGTGTGTCTGTGAGTGTGTGTATTAGTGTCTCTGTGTGTCTGTGAGTGTGTTAGTGTCTCTGTGTGTCTGTGAGTGTGTGTGTTAGTGTCTCTATGTGTCTGTGAGTGTGTGTATTAGTGTCTCTGTGTGTCTGTGAGTGTGTGTATTAGTGTCTCTGTGTGTCTGTGAGTGTGTGTATTAGTGTCTCTGTGTGTATGTGAGTGTGTGTATTAGTGTCTCTGTGTGTCTGTGAGTGTGTATTAGTGTCTCTGTGTGTCTGTGAGTATGTGTATTTGTGTTATGGGCCAGGGTTTAGAGAACCACAAAGTGTATCTTGGAGTTCCCCTGACCCACAAATTTTAATAGATTGTGTTATGGGGAGCACATGGCCCACACTACAGTGGGGTACAGCAGAAATGGAAACGTAATTTTCGAAGCAAAACAATGTTTATTCTATAAGCTCAAGTTAACCTTTTTAAAACATACAGTGAACAACTTAGGAACCATTAATTCAAATTCAACCCCCAAAGAATACAACACTAAGTAATCCGAAAGCTGTCCTTTTGACACCCAAACGACTTCAGACACATTTTACCAGAGGGACGTTAGGTTTACATTCACTACTGAGAACATTTATAATTCTGAATTCACCAAATGATCAAGAGATAGTTTCTCATGGCAGAGAGATCAACAGTACACCTGCTCTGTCTGGCTTCAGCTCCAACACTGAAAACAAATCTAAAACACACCCTGGAGCAAACAGCCAAAATGAAAGAAAAAGCGGACAGACAGCCCATCTCCACACACTCTCTGACATCACTGCAGTAATAAACACCCATTTCTGTAAGGTACTTCACTATAGATATTTATATACACACCCATTTATAAACACCCATTTCTTACAGGTACTCGCACATGACAGTGTCTGTGTGTGTGTGTGAGAGTGTGTGCATTAGAGTCTCCATGTGCCTGTGGGTGTGTGGATGTATGTCTCTGTGTGTCTGTGAGAATGTGAATAAGTGTGTGTGTGTGTATTAGTGTCTCTGTGTCTGAGAGTGTGTTAGTGTCTCTGTGTGTATGTGAGTGTGTGTCACTGTGTGTCTGTGAGTGTGTGTATTAGTGTCTCTGTGTGTCTGTGAGTGTGTGTATTAGTGTCTCTGTGTGTCTGCGAGTGTGTGTATTCGTGTCTCTTTGTGTCTGTGAGTGTGTGTATTAGTGTCTCTGTGTGTCTGTGAGTGTGTGTATTAGTGTCTCTGTGTGTCTGTGAGTGTGTGTATTTGTGTGTCTGCGAGTGTGTGTATTAGTGTCTCTGTGTGTCTGTGAGTGTGTGTATTAGTGTCTCTGTGTGTCTGTGAGTGTGTGTATTAGTGTCTCTGTGTGTCTGCGAGTGTGTGTATCAGTGTCTCTGTGTGTCTGTGTGTGTATTAGTGTCTCTGTGTGTATGTAAGTGTGTGTATTTGTGTGTCTTGGAGTGTGTGTATGAGTGTCTCTGTGTGTCTGTGAGTGTGTGTATTAGTGTCTCTGTGTGTCTGCGAGTGTGTGTATTAGTGTCTCTTTGTGTCTGTGAGTGTGTGTATTAGTGTCTCTGTGTGTCTGTGAGTGTGTGTATTAGTGTCTCTGTGTGTCTGTGAGTGTGTGTGTTAGTGTCTCTGTGTGTATGTAAGTGTGTGTATTTGTGTGTCTGCGAGTGTGTGTATTAGTGTCTCTGTGTGTCTGTGAGTGTGTGTATTAGTGTCTCTGTGTGTCTGCGAGTGTGTGTATTAGTGTCTCTGTGTGTCTGTGAGTGTGTGTATTAGTGTCTCTGTGTGTCTGTGAGTGTGTGTATTAGTGTATCTGTGTGTCTCTGAGTGTGTGTATTAGTGTCTCTGTGTGTCTGCGAGTGTGTGTATTAGTGTCTCTGTGTGTCTGTGAGAATGTGAATAAGTGTGTGTGTGTGTGTATTAGTGTCTCTATGTGTGTCTGTGAGTGTGTGTATTAGTGTCTCTGTGTCTGAGAGTGTGTTAGTGTCTCTGTGTGTATGTAAGTGTGTGTATTTGTGTGTCTGTGAGTGTGTGTATTCGTGCCTCTGTGTGTTTGTGAGTGTGTGTATTAGTGTTTCTGTGTGTCTGTGAGTGTGTGTGCTACTGTCTGTGTGAGTCTGTGAGTGTATGTATTAATGTGTCTGTGAGTGTGTGTATTGGTGCCTCTGTTTGTCTGTGAGTGTGTGTGCTACTGTCTGTGTGAGTCTGTGAGTGTATATATTAGTGTATCTGTGTGAGTCTGTGAGTGTATTAGTGTTTCTGTGTGTGTGTGTGTGCTAGTGTCTGTGTGAGTCTGTGATTGTGTTTATTACTGTCCCTATGTGTGTATCATTGTATCTGTGTGTGTCTGTGTGTGTGTTTTAGTGTCTCTGTGTATGTAAGTGTGTATATTAGTGTCTCTATGTGTCAGTCAGATAGTGTATTAGTGTCTCTGTATGTCTGTGAGTGTGTGCATTAGTGTGTGTGTGTGATTGTGTGTATTAGTGTCCCTGTGTGTTTCAATTTATCTATCAATGTATCTGTGTATGTCTGTGTGTGTGAGTTTTGTGTCTCTGGGTCTGTATGTGTGTACATTAGTGTCTCTGTGTGTCAGTGAGTGTGTGAATTAGTGTCTCTGGGTGTCTGTGAGTGTGTGTATTAGTGTCTGTGTGTGACTGTGAGTGTATGTATTAGTGCGCCTGTGTGTGTGTATTCGTGTCTGTGTGTGTCTGTGAGTGTGTGTATTAGTGTATCTGTGAGTGTGTATTAGTGCCTGTGGGTGAGTATGTGTATTATTGTGTCTGTGTCTCTGAGTGTGTATATTACTGTCTCTCTGTGTCAGTGAGTGTGTGTATTAGTGTCTGTGTGTGCGTGTGGATTAGTGTCTATGTGTGCCTGTGAGTGTGTGCATTAGTGCTTGTGTGTGAGAGTGTGTGTATTAGTGTCTGTGTATGTCTGTGTGTGTGCATTAGTGTATCTGTGTGTGGCTGTGTGTGTTTGTGAGTGTGTATTCGTGCCTCTGTCTGTGTCTTTGTGTGTCTGTATTAGTGTCTATGTGTGTGAGTGTGTGTATCAATGTCTGTGCTTGTGTCTGTGAGTGTGTGTATTATTGTCTCTGTGTGAGTGTGTGTGTATTTGTGTCTCTGTGTCTGTGAGTGTGAATTAGTGTCCCTGTGTGTGTCTGTTTTGTGTGAGTGTGTGTATTAGTGTTTCTGTGTGTGAGTGTGCGTATTGCTGTCTGTGTGTTTGTCTGTGAGTGTGTGCATTAGTGTATCTGTGTGTGTGTATTAGTGTCTGTGTGTGAGTGTGTGTGTGTATTAGAGTCTCTGTTTAGTCTGTGAGTGGATGTGTATTAGTGCATCTGTGTGTGAGATTGTGCCCATTGGTGTCTTTGTGTGTGTGAGTGAGTGTGTGTATTAGGGTCTATCTGTGTGTCTGTGTGTGTGTGTATTAGTGTCTGTGTGTGAGTGTGTGTGTATTACTGTCTCTGTATGTGTGTGTGTGAGTGTATTACTGTCTCTGTATGTGTGTGTGTGAGTGTGTTAGTGTCTGTGTGAGTGTGAGTGTATCATTGTCTCTGCATGTGTGAGTGTGTGAGTGTATTACTGTCTCTGTATGAGTGTGTGAGTGTGTAGTGTATGTGTGTGTGTGAGTGTATTACTGTCTGTATATGTGTGTGTGAGTGTGTTAGTCTCTGTGTGAGTGCATTACAGTCTCTGTCTGTGCGTGTGTGTGCATTACTGTGTGTGTGTGTGTTAGTATCTGTGTGAGTGTATTGCTGTCTCTGTATGTGAGTGTGTGAGTGTGTTAGTCTGTGTGTGAGTGTATTACTGTCTCAGTATGTGTGAGTGTGAGTGTATTACTGTCTCTGTATGTGTGAGTGTATTACTGTCTCTGTATGTGTGAGTGTGAGTGTATTACTGTCTCTGTATGTGTGTGTGAGTGTATTACTGTCTCTGTATGTGTGTATGTGTGTGTTAGTGGCTGTGTGAGTGTGAGTGTATTACTGTCTCTGTCTGTGTGTGTATGTGAGTGTGTTACTGTATGCATGTGTGTGGTTCAGTGTCTGTGTGAGTGTGAATGCATAACTGTCTCTGTCCGTGTGTGTGTGAGTGTGTTACTGTATGTGTGTCGGTGTGTCTGTTACTGTCTGTGTGAGTGTGAGGGTATTACTGTCTCTGTATGTGTGTGTAAGTGTGTGTTAGTGTCTGTGTAAGTGTGAGTGTATTACTGTCTCTGTATGTGCGTGTGAGTGTGTTAGTGTCTGTGTGAGTGTATTACTGTCTGTGAGTGTGTTAGTGTCTGTGTGTGTGTTAGTGTCTGTGTTTGTGAGTGTGTTAGTGTCTGTGTGTGAGTGAGTGTATTACTGTCTGTGTGTGAGTGTGTTATTGTGTGTGTTAGTGTCTGTGTGAGTGTGTATTACTGTCTGTGTGTGAGTGTAAGTGTGTGTGTGTGTTAGTGCCTGTGTTTGGGTGAGTGTGTTAGTTTCTGTGTGTGAGTGTGTGTGTGAGTGTATTACTGTCTGTGTGTGTGAGTGTATTACTGTGAGTGTGTTAGTTTGTGTGTTAGTGCCTGTGTTTGTGTGAGTGTGTTAGTGTCTGTGTGTGAGTGAGTGTGTGTGTGTGAATGTATTACTGTCTGTGTATGAGTGTGTTACTGTCTCTGTGAGTGTGTGTATTAGTATATATTTATTTGACTCCCTCCACACCACGCCGACCATACTTGTGATGTCTTTCCCAGGCTGATGTATAATTTCATTGTGTATTTCCCTTCCTCACAGTGAACCTCATCACAATTGTGATCCTGAAGAGAAGAAACTGCGGGCTGTCCAAATGTGTGACTTGTTACCTGTTGGCCATGGCAGTGGGGGATCTCCTGGTCGTGATTCTCGACCTGATATTCAGACACATTCCCATTGTTTTTAGGGAACAGTTTTATTTCCTGCTGTCCATCCCCGTGTGTAATATCCACGCCGCCCTGCTTTTTGCAGCCACTGACTGTTCTGTCTGGTTCACCGTCACTTTCACCTTTGATCGATTTGTGGCCATTTGTTGCCCGAGGCTGAAAAGTGAATATTGCAGCGAGAAAGCGGCGGCTGTGGTTCTGGGGACAGTGGCTGTGCTGAGCTGTCTGAAGGACATTTCCTGGGGGGTGATGCTGCCCGGTGGGTATCAGCTGTGGAACACCCCCTGGTTTTGTGATGTCACAATGGGTGCTCTGTCCTCTCCGGTCTGGGGACCAATCGAGTTCCTCCACCACATTCTAACCCCGGGTGTTCCATTCGCCCTGATTCTGCTGCTCAATGTTCTCACCGTCAGACACATTGTCCTGAGCAGCAGGGCCCGCAGGAGACTCCGGGCTCACAGCAGTGGGCACAGTGCCAGAGACCCGGAGATGGAGAGTCGCAGCAAATCCATCATCTTACTCTTCGTTATCTCCGCCAACTTCATCCTGTTATGGTCAACGTTAATGGTTTATTCTATATGGGGCCGGATGTACGATCTCGGGTATCGGTCTGTTATGTTAGATTATTATGTTCAGGAATTGGGCTTCATGCTGCAGCTCCTGAGTTGCTGCACAAACACTGCTATTTACGCCGTGACACAGACTCAGTTCAGGCAGCAGTTGAAAAATGTGCTGAAAGTTCCCTTTAGTTCAATTCTTCAATTCATTAAATCCTGAGAGGAAACCCCACCCACTCGGCATCTCTCTCCTCGCACTGCCGGTAAAACTGACCCTCCCCAGCCAGCCTCACCCTGATTTACCATTCTGCATGACCAGGACTATCGGTGGGTGGGTGTGACTACCCCCACTGGCCAATTAGCTGGGTGTGTGCCTCCCCCATTGCCGAGCAGCTGGGAGTGTGCTTCCCCCCATTGCCGAGCAGCTGGGAGTGTGCTTCCCCCCATTGCCGATCAGCTGGGTGTGTGCTTTCCCCCATTGCCGATCAGCTGGGTGTGTGCTTCCCCTCCATTGCCGATCAGCTGGGTCTGTCCTTCCCCGCATTGCCGATCAGATGGGTGTGTCCTTCTCCCCATTGCCGATCAGCTGGGTGTGTCCTTGCCCCCATTGCCGATCAGCTGGGTGTGTGCTGCCCCCATTGCCGATCAGCTGGGAGTGTGCTTCCCCGCATTGCCGGGCAGCTGGGTGTTTCCTTCCCCACATTGCCGATCAGCTGGGTGTGCGCTTCCCCCCATTGCCGATCAGCTGGGTGTGTGCTTCCCCCATTGCCGATCAGCTGGGTGTGTGCTTCCCCCCATTGCCGATCAGCTGGGAGTGTGCTTCCCCTCCATTGCCGATCAGCTGGGTCTGTCCTTCTCCCCATTGCCGATCAGCTGGGTCTGTCCTTCCCCCCATTGCCGATCAGCTGGGTGTGTCCATCCCCCCATTGCCGATCAGCTGGGTGTGTCCATCCCCCCATTGCCGATCAGCTGGGAGTGTGCTTCCCCCCTTTGCCGATCAGCTGGGTGTGTGCTTCCCCCATTGCCGATCAGCTTTGTGTGTGCTTCCCCCCATTGCCGATCAGCTGGGAGTGTGCTTCCCCCATTGCCAATCAGCTGGGTGTGTGCTTCCCCCCATTGCCGATCAGCTGGGTGTGTGCTTCCCCCCATTGCCGATCAGCTGGGTGTGTGCTTCCTCCCATTGCCGAGCAGCTGGGTGTGTGCTTCCCCGCATTGCCGATCAGCTGGGTCTGTCCTTCCCCCCCATTGCCGAGCAGCTGGGTTTGTGCTTCCCCGCATTGCCGATCAGCTGGGTGTGTGCTTCCCCCCATTGCCGATCAGCTGGGTGTGTGCTTCCCCGCATTGCCGATCAGCTGGGTCTGTCCTTCCCCCCATTGCCGAGCAGCTGGGTGTGTGCTTCCCCTCCATTGCCGATCAGCTGGGTGTGTGCTTCCCCGCATTGCCGATCAGCTGGGTCTGTCCTTCCCCCCATTGCCGATCAGCTGGGTGTGTGCTTCCCCGCATTGCCGATCAGCTGGGTGTGTGCTTCCCCCCATTGCCGATCAGCTGGGTGTGTGCTTCCCCGCATTGCCGATCAGCTGGGTCTGTCCTTCCCCCCATTGCCGAGCAGCTGGGTGTGTGCTTCCCCTCCATTGCCGATCAGCTGGGACTGTGCTTCCCCCCATTGCCGATCAGCTGGGTGTGTGATTCCCCGCATTGCCGATCAGCTGGGTGTGTGCTTCCCCGCATTGCCGATCAGCTGGGTATGTGCTTCCCCCCATTGCCGATCAGCTGGGTCTGCCCTTCCCCGCATTGCCGATCAGCTGGGTGTGTGCTTCCCCCCATTGCCGATCAGCTGGGAGTGTGCTTCCCGCCATTGCCGATCAGCTGGGTGTGTGCTTCACCGCATTGCCGATCAGCTGGGTCTGTCATTCGCTGTATTGCCGATCAGCTGGGTGTGTGCTTCCCCGCATTGCCGATCAGCTTGGAGTGTCCGTCCTCCCATTGCCGATCAGCTGGGTGTGTCCTTCCCCGTATTGCCGATCAGCTGGGTCTGTCCTTCGCTGCATTGCCGAACAGCTGGGAGTGTGCTTCCCCCCCATTGCCGAACAGCTGGGTGTGTGATTCCCCGCATTGCCTATCAGCTGTGTGTGTGCTTCCCCCCCATTGCCGATCAGCTGGGTGTGTGCTTCCCCCCATTGCCGATCATCTGGGTCTGTCCTTCCCCCCATTGCCGATCAGCTGTGTGTGTGCTTCCCCCCCATTGCCGATCAGCTGGGTGTGTGCTTCCCCCCATTGCCGATCAGCTGGGACTGTGCTTCCCCCCATTGCCGATCAGCTGGGTGTGTGATTCCCCGCATTGCCTATCAGCTGTGTGTGTGCTTCCCCCCCATTGCCGATCAGCTGGGTGTGTGCTTCCCCGCATTGCCTATCAGCTGTGTGTGTGCTTCCCCCCCATTGCCGAACAGCTGGGAGTGTGCTTCCCCCCCATTGCCGAACAGCTGGGTGTGTGATTCCCCGCATTGCCTATCAGCTGTGTGTGTGCTTCCCCGCATTGCCTATCAGCTGTGTGTGTGCTTCCCCCCCATTGCCGATCAGCTGGGTGTGTGCTTCCCCCCATTGCCGATCAGCTGGGACTGTGCTTCCCCCCATTGCCGATCAGCTGGGTGTGTGATTCCCCGCATTGCCTATCAGCTGTGTGTGTGCTTCCCCCCCATTGCCGATCAGCTGGGTGTGTGATTCCCCGCATTGCCGATCAGCTGTGTGTGTGCTTCCCCCCCATTGCCGATCAGCTGGGTGTGTGCTTCCCCCCATTGCCGATCAGCTGGGACTGTGCTTCCCCCCATTGCCGATCAGCTGGGTGTGTGCTTCCCCTCATCGCCGAACATCTGGGAGTGTGCTTCCCCCCATTGCCGAACAGCTGGGTGTGTGCTTCCCCCCCATTGCCGATCAGCTGGGTGTGTGCTTCCCCAATGCTGTTTTGCTGGGTCTGTCCTTCCCCGCATTGCCGAACAGCTGAGTGTGTCCTTCCCCGCATTGCCGAACAGCTGAGTGTGTCCTTCCCCGCATTGCCGATCAGCTGGGTGTGTGTGATTCCCCCAATGCCGATCAGCTGGATGTGTGTGACTCCCCCAATGCCGATCAGCTGGATGTGTGTCTCTCCCCATTGCCGATCAGCTGGGTGTGTGCCTCACACTTAAATACAGTCTGTGCAGCAGAATGTGCCCCAGACAGAGACAGAGACTGAGACACAGACAGACACAGAGACACAGGCAGAAAAACAGATAGAGACACACACACAGAAACAGACAGAGACAGAGACAGAGGCAGTGGCACAGACAGAGACACAGACAGAGATACAGAGACAGACACAGGCAGAGACACAGACAGAGACACAAATACAGAAACAGACACAGACACAGACACAGACACAGACAGAGGCAGCGACACAGACAGAGACACAGACAGAGAAACAGAGACAGACACAGACAGAGAAAGAGACACTGACAGAGACACAGACAGAAACACAGACAAAGACACAGACACAAACAGAGACTCAGACAGAGACAGAGACACAGGCACAGACTCATGCCGAGACACAGACAGATACACAGACGGAGACACAGACGGAGACACAGACGGAGACACAGACAGAGACAAAGACTCAGACAGAGACACAGACAGAGACAGAGACAGAGACACAGACACAGACAGAGACATAGACACAGACAGAGACAGAGACAGAATCACAGGCAGAGACACAGACAGAGACACAGACAATGACACAGACACAGACACAAACAGAGACTCAGACAGAGACACAGGCACAGACTCATGCAGAGACACAGACAGATACACAGACGGAGACACAGACGGCGAAACAGACGGAGACACAGACAGAGACAAAGACTCAGACAGAGACACAGACAGAGACACAGACACAGACAGAAACACAGACAGACCGAGAGAGAGAAAAAGACACAGGCAGAGACACAGACAGAAACGCAGTCAGATTCAGAAACACAGACAGAGACCCAGGCTGAGATACAGACAGATACAGGGACACAGGCAGACACAGAGACACAGACACCGACACAGACCCAGACACAGACGGAGACACAGACAGAGACACAGACAGAGACACAGACAGAGACAGCGACAGATACAGCGACAGAGATAGTGACAGTGACAGAGACACCGACAGAGACACCGACACAGACCCAGACAAGACGGAGACACAGGCAGAGACACCAACAGAGACAGCGGCAACGACAGCGACAGAGACAACGACACAGACGGAGACACAGACACAGGCAGAGACACAGACAGGGACAGGGACACAGGCACAGACAGAGACACAGGCACAGACAGAGACAGAGAAACAGACAGAAACACAGACAGAAACACAGACAGTGAGAGAGATGGACAGATACAGGCAGAGACACAGGCAGAGATTGACCATTCTGCATTACCAGGAGAGACTGTCGGTGGGTGGGTGTGACTCCCCCATGGCCGATCAGCTGGGTCAGAATGACTCCCCCATGACCGATCAGCTGGGTCTGTGTGACGCCCCCATGGCCGATCAGCTGGGTATGTGTGACTCCCCCATAGCCGATCAGCTGGTTCAGTGTGACTCCCCCCATGGCCGATCAGTTGGGTCAGTGTGACTCCCCCATAGCCGATCAGCTGGTTCAGTGTGTCTCCCCCCATGGCCGATCAGTTGGGTCAGTGTGACTCCCCCATGGCCGATCAATCTGGTCAGTGTGACTCCCCCATGGCCGATCAGCAGGTCCAGTGTGACTCCCCAATGCCGATCAGCTGGGTATGCGCCTCCGCCATGACCGATCAGCTGGGTGTGTGTGACTCCCCCAATGCCGATCAGCTGGATGTGTGACTCCCACCCCCCCCCCCCCATTGCCGATCAGCTGGGTGTGTGCCTCACACTTAAACACAGACTGTGCGGCAGAATGTGCCCCAGACAGAGACAGAGACTGAGACACAGACAGACACAGAGACACAGACAGAGGCACAGAGAGACACAGCCACAGAGACGCAGACAGAGATACAGACAGAGATACAGACAGAGAAACAGACACAGACACAGACAGAGACAGAGACTAAGACACAAACAGACACAGAGACACAGACAGAGGTACAGAGAGACACACAGAGAGACAGAGACTGAGACACAGACGGACACAGACAGAGATACAGACAGAGACACAGACACAGACAGAAACCGAGACACATCAGAGATACAGACAGAGATACAGACAGAGACACAGATACAGACAGGGACACAGACAGAGACACAGACAGAGAGACAGACAGACACAGAGACAGAGACACAGACAGATACACAGACAGAGACAGAGACAGGGACACAGAAAGACACAGAGACACAGACAGAGACACAAACAGAGCGACACAGACACAGACACAGGCACATACACAGACACAGAGACACAGACACAGACAGACACAGAGACACAGGCAGAGACACAGACAGACACAGAGACACAGACAGAGACAGAGACACAGACAGACACAGAGACACAGACACAGACAGACACAGCGACAGACAGAGACACAGACAGAGACAAAGGCACAGACAGAGAAATAGTCACAGACAGAGAAACAGACACAGTCCCCGACATCAAACGCTCCCCGACATCATTCCCTCCCCGACATCACCCCCTCCCGACATCACCCCCTCCCGACATCACCCCCTCCCCGACATCACCCCCTTCCCGACATCACCACTTCCCCGGCATCACCACCTCCCCGATATCACCCCCTCCCCGATATCACCCCCACCCCGATATCACCCCCATCCCGATATCACCCCATCCCCGATATCACCCCCACCCCGATATCACCCCCACCCCGATATCACCCCCATCCCGATATCACCCCATCCCCGATATCACCCCCACCCCGATATCACCCCCACCCCGATATCACCCCCACCCCGATATCACCCCACCCCGATATCACCCCCACCCCGATATCACCCCACCCCGATATCAACCCCTCCCCGATATCACCACCTCCCCGATATCACCCCCTCCCCGATATCACCCCCTCCCATATATCACCCCCTCCCCGATATCACCCCCTCCCGACATCACACCCTCCCGACACCACCACCTCCCGACATCAACCCCTCCCCGACATCAATACCTCCCCGACATCACCCCAACCCGGATATCACCCCCACCCCGATATCACCCCCACCTCGATATCACTCCCACCCCGATATCACCCCTACCCCGACATTACCCACTCCCCGACATCACCCCTACCCCGACATTACCCCCTCCCCGACATCACCCCCTCCCCGATATCACCCCCACCCGATATCACCCCCCCCCAATATCACCCCTTCGCCGATATCACCCCGACCCCGATATCACCCCCTCCATGATATCACCCCTTACCCGATATCATCCCCTCGCCGATATCACCCCCTCCCCGATATAAGGCCTCCCTAATATCACCACCTCGCCGACATCACCCCCTCCCCGACATCACCCCCTTCCCGACATCACCCCCTTCCCGACATCCCCCCCCCCGACATCACCCCCTCCCCGACATCACCCCCTCCCCGATATCACACCGTCCCCGACATCACCCCCTCCCCGAATCACTCTCTCCCCGACATCACCCCCTCCCCGACATCGCCCCCTCCCCGTATCACCCCCACCCCGACATCACCCCACCCCGATATCACCCTCTCCCAGATATAACCCCCTCCGCGATATCACCTCCACCCCGATATCACACCCTCCCCGACATCACACCCTCCCCGATATCATTCCCTCTCCGACATCACCCCCTCCCGACATCACCCCCTCCCCGACATCACCCCCTTCCCGATGACGAATGTGATATAAAATAGTTACTTTAGAGATATTAGTTAATGTAATGTAGAAGATAGGCCAGTTTAATTCTGGTTAGTTCACAGACAAAGGATTTCTGACCGCATGGAAAAGCAGGAAGAGGTGTGTCCACCAAAGTGATGCTGAGTAATAGGGGCCAGAGGAAGGGATTGGAAGTGAGCCAATCAGAATAGACCAAACAGGTCAGGAGGGACATAGGATGACCTATGGGCGTCGAGTATGTGAAACGTGATGCCATTTGAATGTCTTAGTACAGAGCTCTTTGTCTGATAGCCTCACTTGATTCCGGAGGTACAGAGAGCAGAGAGGTGATCTGTACTGCTGTGAACTGAGACATACTTGCAAGCCTAATAAAATAACTAATGCTGTACCTGCAAATCCATCTCGACTTTTATTGAGGCCAGACTGACGGGTAAAGAAACTGAGGATTTAACCCCGACATCACCACTTCCCCGACATCACCACCTCCCCGACATAACCCCCACGCCGACATCACCCCAACCTGGATATCACCCCCTCCCCGATATCATACCCTCCCCGAGATCACCTCCTCCCCGATATCACCCCCACCCCGATATCACCCACTCACCGACATCACCCCCTCCCCGACATTACCCCTTCCCCGACATTACCCCCTCCCCGACATCACCCCTCCATGATATCACCCCTTCCCCGATATCACGCCCTCCCCGACATCATCCCCTCCCCGATAACACTCCCACTCCGACATCACCCCCTCCACGATATCACCCCCTCCCCGACATCACCCCCTCCCCGACATCACCCCCTTCCCGACATCACCCCCTCCTCGACATCACCCCCTCCCCGACATCACCCCCTCCCCGATATCACACCGTCCCTGACATCACCCCCTCCCCGAATCACTCTCTCCCCGACTTCACCCCCTCCCCGACATCACCCTCTCCCCGACATCACCCCCACCCCGACATTACCCCCACCCCGACATCACCCCACCCCGATATCACCCTCTCCCAGATATAACCCCCTCCCCGATATCACCTCCACCCCGATATCACACCCTCCCCGACATCACACCCTCCCCGACATCATTCCCTCCCCGACATCACCCCCTCCCGACATCACCCCCTCCCCGACATCACCCCCTCCCCGACATCACACCCTCCCCGATATCATTCCCTCTCCGACATCACCCCCTCCCGACATCACCCCCTCCCCGACATCACCCCCTTCCCGATGACGAATGTGATATAAAATAGTTACTTTAGAGATATTAGTTAATGTAATGTAGAAGATAGGCCAGTTTAATTCTGGTTAGTTCACAGACAAAGGATTTCTGACCGCATGGAAAAGCAGGAAGAGGTGTGTCCACCAAAGTGATGCTGAGTAATAGGGGCCAGAGGAAGGGATTGGAAGTGAGCCAATCAGAATAGATCAAACAGGTCAGGAGGGACATAGGATGACCTATGGGCGTCGAGTATGCGAAACGTGATGCCATTTGAATGTCTTAGTACAGAGCTCTTTGTCTGATAGCCTCACTTGATTCCGGAGGTACAGAGAGCAGAGAGGTGATCTGTACTGCTGTGAACTGAGACATACTTGCAAGTCTAATAAAATAACTAATGCTGTACCTGCAAATCCATCTCGACTTTTATTGAGGCCAGACTGACGGGTAAAGAAACTGAGGATTTAACATTTGGTGCCGTAAACCCGGGATTTCTCAAGACGGTCCTGACCAACTGCGAAATCAGAATTAGACTGATTATGAACAGGAGGATGGGGAAATAGGGCCCACAATGTAGAGCTGGAAAATGACCACGCATTGATTTTTCCCCTCTTCTTATCGTCTGATTAGTCTGGTCACTCGCGGTTGGTACGGAAAGATCGTCTCGAAGAAATCAAAGGTCAGTCTGGGGATTAGCAATTTAATTGATGGGATTTCATATTGTTAATTCGGCTTGGGTTAGGTTATGTGGTTGATGTGACATTTGAAATTGAAAATGGTTCAACTTCATGTGTGAGTTAATTCGGCTTGGGTTAGGTTATTGGATTGATGGGATATTTGAAATTGAAAATGGTTCAACTCTATGTGTGAGTGTATTAAATATATAGTTGATTAAGCTAAAATTGTACCCTTGGACTGTGGTGGCGAAGGGCGCAGTTCTGAGGACTAGTTGAGATTGTGGGGAATGCTGCATATTGGTTGAAGCAGAAGTCTCTCAAAGGGTTAACAGCAGCAGGCAAAATTAAAAGACAGACAGTGCTTCTCACTCAGGCTTTGAGATAACAGCAGCAGCCTGTAGTGTAATCGGATACCTTTCCTTTGAGTCAGTGAACACCAGCAAAGTTACGTTTTGAATTAATTAAAGAAAACCAGTGGGTTTCTCCACCTCTTTGATAAAAGTTATTATTTTCGAAAGCAAATGATTGAAATTGCCAGAATCTTAAGTTTTACTTACTTGAAATAATGTTTATCTCATTTTATCAGGAGATTAATAGAAACTTAAAGGAGGTCACCGACACAATTTTAAAAAGTGCAAATCTGGAGATGATAGTTGATTTTGCCAACATTTATGTGAATGTAAAAGAAAAAAACTTGTTAAAAGAAAAATTGTTAAGATAAAGAATTAATTAAGTTGTAAATGTTCTACAAGTTTGTGTTAAGCAAATCGTAAATTTAGTTCTGAGTTGAGATCAGAGCTAAGCTTGCAAGCTGCAGTAATTCAATTTGAATTTTCAAACATTTTTAAGTTTAAAAAAAAACCACTGTTAGAACCTTTTCAACCAAGTAGAGACAGGAAAGTCACGGGTGAAACAAAAGATGAGCTACGTAGTTCAATGGCTGGCCTTGAATTGACAGAAAATGATAAATTCAATAATTTAGAAAATGTTCACTAAAAGTTCCGACTGCACCTGTAGCATTGTCTGCACTAATTCCGGAACCACTAGAGTATAATAATTGATATCCAGTCACTGCTCCCAGATTCCAATTGTGCCAGTAACTCAAGCCCTTTTGGGTGACAGTACGGGTCCTGATTTACCATCTGCACGATCAGTAGAGAAAGAGGAGCTCTGTTCCGCAAGCCCAGTTAGCTCTAGGACCAGATCTCGGACAGCGAGAGAGAGGCTTGATCCTCACGAGAAACAATTAAGTATACCACCTAAGTCTCTCCAAACTAAGGAGAAACCACAAGGTTCGGGAACAAAGGAAGCTGCAATAGATGATTTTGAAGAGAAAGAACTCCCCCTCGTGACAGGGAGAGACTTTGAAGTCTTGGAACAAAGGGGAAATAGCTAGAGTGCCCCCTCGTGAGATTCGGAGACAGTTGCCGATTCGGAAGATACCAAACCCACCCAAAGGGACCCTCAGCTCATTTTTATGGCCCAACGAATGCATCAACAGCTTTACAACCGCAGCCCCCTCTGAGGGGCCATTGGTCTACTGGGAGAAGAGGACGAGGCAGATATAGAGGGAGCAATGCATGTTTTAATTGCGGCCGTGCAGATCACTGGCAACAGGAATGCCCCTTTAAATGACAGGCAGTAGAAGGAGATTATCCGACCCAAAGGAGGGGGTACCCACCAAGGGGAGGACAGACGAGATACACTGACTTCTCCCAGGAAAACCCTTTCCCAACACAGGATTGACTAGCTAATTTAGTCAAAAGGACTCTCCAATCGGACAGGGAACCTATTATCTCTCGGCAGATAGGAGACCAACATCACCCATTTGTAATCGACACTGGAGCAGCCATGTCTTCTGTGCAATCAGAACTTCGACTACCACTATCCGACCACACGCAGCAATTGTCGGGGTTCTAAGGACAGGTGTGTGAGTATCCTATTTCTGAACCTGTGACAGTCACTTACGAGAATAAGTCTGCAGATCATCAGTTTGTAGTGACTACTGGATTGGACTGTAACTTGTTGGCCGCGATTTACTGTGTATCTTCCAGCTACAGCTAGAGTGTGGAGATGAGGGGGTAACGGTTAAATCATGGAGGATGAGACAACAGTGCTATATTTCTATCACCCCCCAGTGGTGGACGTTGGACATTGAACAGTCACTGCATCACGTTACCCTGGCCTATGACAGAACTGGACGAAACAGGGAGTTGGAGGACAAATACCGACCATTAATTGGGACCGAATGGCCAGTCAAGGTTACAGCCACCGTCACGGGAAAAGAAGGTAAAGCCGATTTTGTTACAATATCACCACATTTATGGCCACAGTCAGCTTCGGTAAGCCCTCATATTACACGTCAGGTCCACGACCAGTACAATGCCAGGGATATGGGGCGAATGGTAAGGAGGGCAGTGGATCATTCGGATCCAACAGAGTACGCACTTCAAGTCATGCCGGACGGCACTACCATAAAATAATTTGAGGTCACGCCCACCCCCGATATCAACCAACCCCAGATATCACCCACCCTGATATCACCCAACTGAGGAGATAACCCAACGCCAGAGATCACCCAACCCCAGATAACACCCAACCCCAGATATCACCCAATCCCTGATATCACCCAACCCCAGAGATCACCCAACGCCAGAGATCACCCAACGCCAGAGATCACCCAACCCCAGATATCAGCCAACCCCAGAGTTCACGCAACCTCAGGTATCACCCAACCCCAGAGATCACCCAGCCCCAGATATCACCCAACCACAGAGATCAACCAACCCCAGATATCACTCAACCCCAGATATCACCCAACACCCGATATCAACCAACCCCCGATATCACCCAAACCCAGAGGTCACCCAACCCCAGAGATCACCCAACACCAGACACCACCCAAGCCCAGACATCACCCATCCCCAGATATTACCCAACCCCAGATATCACCCAACCCCAGAGATCACCCAACCCCAGACATCACCCCACCCAAGACATCACCCAATCCATGAGATCACCCAATCCCAGAGATCACCCAACCCCAGAGATCACACAACCCCAGAGATCACTCAACCCCAGAGATCACCCAACCCCAGAGATCACCCAACCCCAGAGATCACCCAACGCCAGATATCACCAAACCCCAGAGATCACCCAGCCCCAGATATCACCCAACCACAGAGATCAACCAACCCCAGATATCACTCAACCCCAGATATCACCCAACACCCGATATCAACCAACCCCCGATATCACCCAAACCCAGAGGTCACCCAACCCCAGAGATCACCCAACACCAGACACCACCCAAGCCCAGACATCACCCATCCCCAGATATTACCCAACCCCAGATATCACCCAACCCCAGAGATCACCCAACCCCAGACATCACCCCACCCAAGACATCACCCAATCCATGAGATCACCCAATCCCAGAGATCACCCAACCCCAGAGATCACACAACCCCAGAGATCACTCAACCCCAGAGATCACCCAACCCCAGAGATCACCCAACCCCAGAGATCACCCAACGCCAGATATCACCAAACCCCAGAGATCACCCAGCCCCAGATATCACCCAACCACAGAGATGACCCAACCCGAGATATCACCCAACCCCAGAGATCAACCAACCCCAGATATCACTCAACCCCAGATATCACCCAACACCCGATATCAAGCAACCCCCGATATCACCCAATCCCAGAGATCACCCAACCTCAGAGATCACCCAACACCAGATATCAGCCAACCCCGGATATCACCCAACCCCAGAGATCACCCAAGCCCAGAGATCACCCAACGCCAGATATCACCCAACCCCAGATATCACCCAACCGAATATCACCCTACCCCGGATATCACCCAAGCCCAGAGATCACCCAACACCAGATATCACCCAACCCCAGATATCACCCAAGCCCAGAGTTCACCAAACGCCAGACATCATCCAACCCCAGATATCACCCATCCCCAGAGATCACCCAACCTCAGATATCATCCTACCCCGGATATCACCCAACACCAGAGATCACCCAACCCCAGAGTTCACCCAACCCCAGTATCACCCAACGCCAGTATCACCCAACCCCAGTCATCACCCAACCCCCGATATCAACCAACCCCCGATATCACCCAATTCCTGAGATCACCCAACCCCAGAGATCACCCAACTCCAGATATCACCCAACCCCGGATATTACTCATCCCTAGAGATCACCCAACCCCAGAGATCACCCAACCCCAGAGATCACCCAACCTCAGAGATCACCCAACCACAGACATCACCCATCCCCAGACATCACCCAATCCCAGACATCACCCAACCCCAGAGATCACCCAAACCCAGAGATCACCCAACCCCTGAGATCACCCAACCCTAGACATCACCCATCCCCAGATATCACCCAGACCCATGGATCACCCATCCCCAGAGATCACTCAACCCCAGAGATCACACAAACCCAGAGATCACCCAACCCCAGAGATCACCCAACCCCAGATATAACCTAACCCCAGATATAACCAACACAAGATATCACCCATCCACAGAAATCACCCAAACCCGGATATCACCCTACCACGAATATCACCCAACACCAGAGATCACCCAACCCCAGAGATCACCCAACACCGGAGATCACCCAACCCCAGATATCACCCAACCACAGATATCAACCAACCCCAGAAATCACCCAAACCCGGATGTCACCCTACCCCGGATATCACCCTATCACGGATATCAGCCAACACCAGAGATCACACAACACCAGAGATCATCCAACCACACATATCACCCAACCCCAGGTATCCTCCAATCCACGTTATCACCCAACGCCAGATATCACCCAAACTCAGAGATCACCCAACCCCAGAGATCACCCAATCCCAGAGATCACCTAACCCCAGAGATCACACAACCCCAGAGATCACCCAACCCCGGAGATCACCTAACCCCAGAGATCACCCAACCCCAGAGATCACTCAACCCCAGAGATCACCCAACCCCAGAGATCACCCAACCCCAGAGATCACCCAACCTCAGAGATCACCCAACTACAGACATCACCCATCTCCAGACATCACCCAATCCCAGAGATCACCCAACCCCAGAGATCACCCAACCCCAGATATTACCCAACCCCAGATATCACACAAACCCGGAGATCACCCAACCCCTGAGATCACCCAACCCTAGACATCACCCATCCCCAGATATCACCCAGACCCATGGATCACCCAGCCCCAGAGATCACTCAACCCCAGAGCTCACACAAACCCAGAGATCAACCAACCCCAGAGATCACCCAACCCCAGATACAACCTAACCCCAGATATAACCAACACAAGATATCACCCATCCACAGAAATCACCCAAACCCGGATATCACCCTACCACGAATATCACCCTACACCAGAGATCACCCAACCCCAGAGATCACCCAACACCAGAGATCACCCAACCCCAGAGATCACCCAACCCAAGACATCACCCAACGCCAGATATCGCCCAACATCAGAGATCACCCAACTCCAGAGATCACCCAATCCCAGAGATCACCTAAAGCCAGAGATCACCCAACCCCAGAGTTCACCCAATTCCAGATATCACCCAGCCCCGGATATCAATCAACCCCAAAGATCACCCAACCCCAGAGATCACCCAACCCCAGAGATCACCCAACCCCAGAGATCACCCAACCCCAGACATCACCCATCCCCAGACATCACCCAATCCCAGAGATCACCCAATCCCAGAGATCACCCAACCCCAGATATTACCCAACCCCAGATATCACACAACCCCAGAGATCACCCAACCCCTGAGATCACCCAAACCTAGACATCACCCATCCCCTGATATCACCCAAACCCATGGATCACCCAGCCCCAGAGATCACTCACCCCAGAGATCACACAAACCCAGAGATCACCCAACCCCAGAGATCACCCAACCCCAGATATAACCCAACCCCAGATATAACCCAACCCCAGATATCACTCATCCACAGAAATCACCCAAACCCGGATATCACCCTAACACGAATATCACCCAACACCAGAGATCCTCCAACTCCAGAGATCACCCAACACCAGAGATCACGCAACCCCAGAGATCACCCAAACCAAGATATCACCGAACGACAGATATCACCCAACCTCAGAGATCACCCAACGCCAGAGATCACCCAATCCCAGAGATCACCCAACGCCAGAGATCAGCCAACGCCAGAGATCAGGCAACCCCAGATATCACCCTACCCCAGATAACACCCAACCCCAGAGATCACCCAACCCCAGAGATCACCCAACCCCAGAGATCACCCAATCCCAGATATCACCCAACCCCAGATATCACCCAACCCCAGATATCACCCAACCCCAGAAGTCACCCAAACCCGGATATCACCCTACCCCGGATATCACCCAACACCAGAGATCACCCAATCCAAGATATGACCCAACACCAGATAACACCCAACCACAGATATCAAGCAATCCCTGATAACACCCAACCCCAGAGATCACCCAACGCCAGAGATCACCCAACACCAGAGATCACCCAATCCCAGATACCACCCAACCCCAGATATCACGCAACCTCAGGTATCACCCAACCCCAGAGATCACCCAGCCCCAGATATCACCCAAACACAGAGATTACCCAACCCGAGATATCACTTAACGCCAGAGATCAACCAACCCCAGATATCACTCAACCCAGATATCACCAACACCCAATACCAACCAACCCCCGATATCACCCAATCCCAGAGATCACCCAACCCCAGAGATCACCCAACCCCAGAGATCACACAACCCCAGAGATCACTCAACCCCAGAGATCACCCAACCCCAGAGATCACCCAACCCCAGAGATCACCCAACGCCAGATATCACGCAACCCCAGAGATCACCCAACCCCAGAGATCACCCAACCCCAGAGATCACACAACCCCAGAGATCACCCAACGCCAGATCTCACCCAATCCCAGAGATCACCCAACCCCAGAGGTCACCCAACCCCAGAGATCACCCAACCCCAGAGATCACACAACCCAAGAGGTCACTCAACCCCAGAGATCACCCAACCCCAGAGATCACCCAACCCTAGACATCACCCAACCCCAGAGTTCAACCAACCCCAGTATCATACAACGCCAGTATCACCCAACCCAAGACATCACCCAACCCCCGATATCAACCAACCCCCGATATCACCCAATCCCTGAGATCACCCAATCCCAGAGATCAACCAACTCCAGATATCACCCAACCCCGGATATCACTCAACCCCAGAGATCACCCAACCCCAGAGATCACCCAACCCCAGAGATCACCCAACCCCAGAGATCACCCAACCCCAGACATCACCCATCCCCAGACATCACCCAATCCCTGAGATCACCCAACCCCAGAGATCACCCAACCTCAGATATTACCCAACTCCAGATATCACCCAACCCCAGAGATCACCCAACCACTGAGATCACCCAACCCTAGACATCACCCATCCCCAGATATCACCCAAACCCATGGATCACCCAGCCAGAGATCACTCACCCCAGAGATCACACAAACCCCAGAGATCACACAATCCCAGATATAACCTAACCCCAGATATAACACAATCCAAGATATCACCCATCCACAGAAATCACCCAAACCCGGATATCACCCTACCACGAATATCACCCAACACCAGAGATCACCCAACCCCAGAGATCACCCAACACCAGAGATCACCCAACCCCAGAGATCACCCAACCCAAGATATCACCCAACGCCAGATATCACACAACCTCAGAGATCACCCAACTCCAGAGATCACCCAATCCCAGAGATCACCTAACGCCAGAGATCACCCAACCCCAGAAATCACTCAACCCTTGAGATCACCCAACCCAAGACATCACCCAACCCCCGATATCAACCAATCCCCGATATCACCCAACCCCTGAGATCACCCAACCCCAGAGATCAACCAAATCCAGATATCACCCAACCCCGGATATCACCAAACCCCAGAGATCACCCAACCCCAGAGATCACCTAACCCCAGAGATCACCCAACCCCAGACATCACCCAATCCCAGAGATCACCCAACCCCAGAGATCACCCAACCCCAGATATTACCCAACTCCAGATATCACCCAACCCCAGAGATCACCCAACCACTGAGATCACCCAACCCTTGACATCACCCATCCCCAGATATCACCCAAACCCATGGATTACCCAGCCCCAGAGATCACTCACCCCAGAGATCACACAAACACCAGAGATCACCCAACCCCAGATATAACCTAACCCCAGATATAACACAACCCAAGATATCACCCATCCACAGAAATCACCCAAACACGATTATCATCCTACCACGAATATTACCCAACACCAGAGATAACCGAACACCAGAGATCACCCAACACCAGAGATCACCCAACCCCAGGGATCACCCAACCCAAGATATCACCCAACGCCAGATATCGCCCAACCTCAGAGAACACCCAACCCCAGCGATCACCCAATCCCAGAGATCACCTAAATCGAGAGATCACCCAACCCCAGAGATCATCCAATTCCAGATATCACCCAACCCCGGATATCACTCAACCCCAGGGATCACCCAACCCCAGAGATCACCCAACCCCAGAGATCACCCAACCCCAGAGATCACCCAACACCAGACATCACCCATCCCCAGACATCACCCAATCCCAGAGATAACCCAACCCCAGAGATCACCCAACCCCAGAAATCACCCAAACCCGGATATCACCCTACCCCGGTTATCACCCTACCCCGGATATCACCCAACACCAGAGATCACCCAACCACAAATATCATCCAACCCCAGAGATCACCCAACCTTAGGTATCACGCAATCCAAGATATCACCCAACCCCAGAGATCACCCAATCCCAGAGATCACCTTACCCCAGAGGTCAGCCAACCCCAGAGTTCACCCAACCTCAGAGATCACCCAACGCCAGAGATCACCCAACCCCAGAGATCACCCAACCACAATGATCTCCCAACCCCAGATATCACCCAACCCCAGAGATCACCCAACCCCAGAGAACACCCAACCAAAGATATCGCCCAACGCCAGATATCACCCAACCTCAGAGATCACACAACACCAGAGATCACCCAATCCCAGAGATCAACCAATCCCAGAGAGCACGTAACCCCAGAGATCATCCAACCCCAGAGATCACCCAACCCCAGAGATCACCCAACGCCAGAGATCACCCAGGCAAGAGATCACCCAATGCCAGACATCACCCAACCCCTGAGATCACCCAACCCTGAGATCACCCAACCCCAGGGATCACCCAAACCCAGATATCACCCTACCCCAGATATCACCCAACCCCAGAGATCACCCAACGCCAGAGATCACCCAACCCCAGACATCACCCAACCACAGATATCACCGAACCCCAGATCTCACCCAACCACAGAAATCACCCAAACCAGGATATCACGCTACCCCGGATATCACCCTACCCCGGATATCACCCAACAGTGATCACCCAACCCCAGAGATCAGCCAACCCCAGAGATCACGCAACCCCAGGTTTCACCCAATCCAAGATATCACCCAACGCCAGATATCACCCAAACTCAGAGATTACCCAACCCCAGAGATCACCCGACCCCAGAGATCACCCAACCCAAGAGATCACCCAACCACAGATATCACCCAACCCCAGATATTACCCAACCCCAGAGATCACCCAACCCCAGAGATCACCCAATCCCTGAGATCACCTAACCCCAGAGATCACCAAACCCCAGAGATCACTCAACCTCAGAGATCACCCAACGCCAGAGACCACGCAACGCCAGAGATCACCCAACGCCAGTGATCACCCAACGCCAGAGATCACCCAACCCCAGAGATCACCCAACCCCAGATAGCACCCTACCCCAGGTAACACACAACCCCAGAGATCACCCAACCTCAGAGATCACCCAACCCCAGAGATCACCCAACCCCAGATATCACCCAACCCCAGATATCACCCAACCACAGATATCAACCAACCCCAGAAATCACCCAAACCCGGATGTCAGCCTACCCCGGATATCACCCTATCCCGGATATCAGCCAACACCAGAGATCACACAACACCAGAGGTCATCCAACCACACATATCACCCAACCCCAGGTATCCTCCAATCCACGTTTTCACCCAACGCCAGATATCACCCAAACTCAGAGATCACCCAACCCTAGAGATCACCCAATCCCAGAGATCACCTAACCCCAGAGATCACCCAACCCCAGAGATCACCCAACGCCAGAGATCACCCAAGCCCAGATATCACCCAACCCCAGAGATCACCCAATCCCAGAGATCACGTAACCCCAGAGATCACCCAAACCCAGAGATCACCCAACGCCAGAGATCACCCAAGCCCAGAGATCACCCAACCCCAGATATCACCCAACACCAGAGATCACCCAACACCAGAGATCACCCAACCCCAGAGATCACCCAATCCAAGATATCACCCAACGCCAGATATCACCCAAACTCAGAGATCACCCAACCCCAGAGATCACCCAACCTCAGAGATCACCCAATCCCAGAGATCACCCAACCCCAGAGATCACCCAACCTCAGAGATCACCCAATCCCAGAGATCACCCAACCCCAGAGATCACCCAACCCCAGAGATCACCCAATCCCGGAGATCACCCAACCCCAGAGATCACCCAAACCCAGAGATCACCCAACCCCAGAGATCACCCAACCACAGAGATCACCCAATCCCAGAGATCACCTAACCCCAGAGATCACCCAATCCCAGAGATCACCTAACCCCAGAGATCAGCCAACCCCAGAGATCACCCAACCCCAGAGATCACCCAACGCCAGAGATCACCCAACCCCAGAGATCACCCAACCACAAAGATCTCCCAACGCCAGAGATCACCCAACGCCAGAGATCACCCAACCCCAGAGATCACCCAACACAAGATATCGCCCAACGCCAGATATCACCCAACCTCAGAGATAACACAACCCCAGAGATCACCCAATCCCAGAGATCACCCAATCCCAGAGATCACCTAACCCCAGATATCACCCTTCCCCAGATATCACCCAACGCCAGAGATCACCCAACCCCAGATATCACCGAACCCCAGATATCACCCAATCTCAGAAATCACCCAAACCAGGATATCACCCTACCCCGGATATCACCCTACCCCGGATATCACCCAACACCAGAGATCACCCAACCCCAGAGATCACCCAACACCAGAGATGACGCAACCCCAGGTATCACCCAATCCAAGATAACACCCAACGCCAGATATCACCCAAACTCAGAGATTACCCAACCCTAGAGATCACCCAATCCCAGAGATCACCCAACCCCAGAGATCACCCGACCCCAGAGATCACCCAACCCCAGAGATCACCCAACCCCAGAGATCACCCAACCCCTGATATCACCCAAACCCAGATATTACCCAACCCCAGAGATCACCCAACCCCAGAGATCACCCAGCCCCAGATATCACCCTACCCCAGATAACTCACAACACCAGAGATCACCCAACCCCAGATATCACCCAACCCCAGATATCACCCAACCACAAATATCAACCAACCCCAGAAATCACCCAAACCCGGATGTCACCCTACCCCGGATATCACCCTACCCCGGATATCACCCAACACCAGAGATCATCCAACACCAGAGATCATCCAACCACAGATATCACCCAACCCCAGGTATCCTCCAATCCACGTTATCACCCAACGCCAGATATCACCCAAACTCAGAGATCACCCAACCCCAGAGATCACCCAATCCCAGAGATCACCTAACCCCAGAGATCACCCAACCCCAGAGATCACCCAACCCCAGAGATCACCCAACGCCAGAGATCACCCAACCCCAGAGATCACCAAAGCCAGAAGATCAACCAACCCCAGAGATCACCCAACCCCAGAGATCACCCAACCCCAGAGATCACCCAACCCCAGATTTCACCCAACGCCAGAGATCACCCAATCCCAGAGATCACCCAACCACAGGTGATGTTGTTCCTCTGTTTAAGAAGGGTAGCAAGGATAATCCCGGGAACTACAGGCCGGTGAGCCTTACTTCAGTGGTAGGGAAATTACTGGAGAGAATTCTTCGAGACAGGATCTACTCCCATTTGGAAGCAAATGGACGTATTAGTGAGAGGCAGCACGGTTTTGTGAAGGGGAGGTCGTGTCTCACTAACTTGATAGAGTTTTTCGTGGAGGTCACTAAGATGATTGATGCAGGTAGGGCAGTAGATGTTGTCAATATGGACTTCAGTAAGGCCTTTGACAAGGTCCCTCATGGTAGACTAGTACAAAAGGTGAAGTCACACGGGATCAGGGGTGAACTGGCAAGGTGGATACAGAACTGGCTAGGCCATAGAAGGCAGAGGGTAGCAATGGAGGGATGCTTTTCTCATTGGAGGGCTGTGACCAGTGGTGTTCCACAGGGATCAGTGCTGGGACCTTTGCTCTTTGTAGTATATATAAATGATTTGGAGGAAAATGTAACTGGTCTGATTAGTAAGTTTGCAGACGACACAAAGGTTGGTGGAATTGCGGATAGCGATGAGGACTGTCTGAGGATACAGCAGGATTTAGATTGTCTGGAGACTTGGGCGGAGAGATGGCAGATGGAGTTTAATCCGGACAAATGTGAGGTAATGCATTTTGGAAGGGCTAATGCAGGTAGGGAATATACAGTGAATGGTAGAACCCTCAAGAGTATTGAAGTCAAAGAGATCTAGGAGTACAGGTCCACAGGTCATTGAAAGGGGCAACACAGGTGGAGAAGGTAGTCAAGAAGGCATACGGCATGCTTGCCTTCATTGGCCGGGGCATTGAGTATAAGAATTGGCAAGTCATGTTGCAGCTGTATAGAACCTTAGTTAGGCCACACTTGGAGTATAGTGTTCAATTCTGGTCGCCACACTACCAGAAGGATGTGGAGGCTTTAGAGAGGGTGCAGAAGAGATTTACCAGAATGTTGCCTGGTATGGAGGGCATAAGCTATGAGGAGCGATTGAATAAACTCGGTTTGTTCTCACTGGAACGAAGGAGGTTGAGGGGCGACCTGATAGAGGTATACAAAATTATGAGGGGCATAGACAGAGTGGATAGTCAGAGGCTTTTCCCCAGGGTAG
Source organism: Scyliorhinus torazame (assembly GCF_047496885.1). Taxonomy (NCBI): domain Eukaryota; kingdom Metazoa; phylum Chordata; class Chondrichthyes; order Carcharhiniformes; family Scyliorhinidae; genus Scyliorhinus; species Scyliorhinus torazame. Next base: position 593,439 of record NW_027307826.1, read on the forward strand.
AGGGGTCAATTACTAGGGGGCATAGGTTTAAGGTGAGAGGGGCAAAGTTTAGAGTAGATGTACGAGGCAAGTTTTTTACGCAGAGGGTAGTGGGTGCCTGGAACTCACTACCGGAGGAGGTAGTGGAAGCAGGGACGATAGGGACATTTAAGGGGCATCTTGACAAATTTATGAATAGGATGGGAATAGAAGGATACGGACCCAGGAAGTGTAGAAGATTGTAGTTTAGTCGGGCAGTATGGTCGGCACGGGCTTGGAGGGCCGAAGGGCCTGTTCCTGTGCTGTACATTTCTTTGTTCTTTGTTCTTTGTTCACAGAGATCAGCCAACCCCAGATATCACCCAACCCCAGATTTCACCCAACCCTAGAAATCACCCAAACCCGGATATCACCCTACCCCGGATATCACCCAACACCAGAGAACACCCAACCCCAGAGATCACCCATCCCCAGAGATCACGCAACCCCAGGTATCACCCAATCCAAGATATCACCCAACGCCAGATATCACCCAACCCCAGATATTACCCAACCCCAGAGATCACCCAATCCCAGAGATCACCTAACCCCAGAGATCACCTAACCCCAGAAATCACCCAAACCCGGATATCACCATACCCCGGATATCACACTTCCCCGGATATCACCCAACACCAGAGATCACCCATCCCCAGAGATCACGCAACCCCAGAGATCACCCAATTCCAGATATCACCGAACCCCAGATATAACCCAATGACAAAAATCACCCAAACCAGGATATCACCCAACCTCAGAGATCACGCAACCCCAGGTATCACCCAATCCAAGATATCACCCTACGCCAGATATCACCCAACCCCAGATATTACCCAACCCCAGAGATCACCCAATCCCAGAGATCACCTAACCCCAGAGATCACCCAACCACAGAGATCACACAACCCCAGAGATCACCCAATCCCAGAGATCACCTAACCCCAGAGTCACCCAACCCCAGAGATCACCCAACCCCAGAGATCACCTAACCCTAGATATCACCCAACCCCAGATATTACCCATCCCCAGAGATCATCGAACCCCAGAGACCACCCAATCCCAGAGATCACCTAACCCCAGAGATCACCCAACCCCAGAGATCACTCAACCCCAGAGATCACCCAATGCCAGAGATCACCCAAAGCCAGAAATCACCCAAACCCGGATATCACCCTACCCCGGATATCACCGTACCCCGTACATCACCCAACACCAGAGATCACCCAACCCCAGAGATCTTCCAACCCCAGAGATCACCCAAACCCAGGTATCACCCAAGCGAAGATATCACCCAACCCCAGAGATCACCCAACCCCAGAGATCACCCAACGCCATAGATCACCCAACCCCAGAGATCACATAACCCCAGAGATCACCCAACCCCAGAGATCACCCAACCCAAGATATCACCCAACCCAAGATCTCACCCAACGCCAGATATTACCCAACATCAGAGATCACCCAACCCCAGAGATCACCCAACATCAGAGATCACCCAACCCCAGAGATCACCCAATCCCAGAGATCACCTAACCCCAGAGATCACCCAACCCCAGAGATCACCCAACCCCAGAGATCACCCAACGCCAGAGATCACCCAACGCCAGAGATCTTCCAACCCCAGAGATCACCCAATCCCAGAGATCACCTAACCCTAGAGATCACCCAACCCCAGAGATCACCCAACGCCATAGATCACCCAACCCCAGAGATCACATAACCCCAGAGATCACCCAACCCCAGAGATCACCCAACCCAAGATATCACCCAACCCAAGATCTCACCCAACGCCAGATATTACCCAACATCAGAGATCACCCAACCCCAGAGATCACCCAACATCAGAGATCACCCAACCCCAGAGATCACCCAATCCCAGAGATCACCTAACCCCAGAGATCACCCAACCCCAGAGATCACCCAACCCCAGAGATCACCCAACGCCAGAGATCACCCAACGCCAGAGATCACCCAATGCTAGAGATCACCCAACCCCAGAGATCACCCAACCCCAGAGATCACCCAACCCCAGATATCACCCTACCCCAGATATTACCCAACACCAGAGATCACCCAACCCCAGAAATCATCCAGCCCCAGAGATCACCCAACACCAGATATCACCCAACCCCAGATATCACCCAACCCCAGAAATCACCCAAACCCGGATATCACCCTACCCCGGATATCACCCTACCCCGGATGTCACCCAACACCAGAGGTCACCCAACCCCAGAGATCACCCAACCCCAGAGATCACGCAACCCCAGGTACAACCCAATCCAAGATAACACCCAACGCCAGATATCACCCAGATTCAGAGATCACCCTAGCCCGAGATCACCCAACCCCAGAGATCACCCAACCCCAGAGATCACCCAACCTCAGATATCACCCAACCCCAGCTATCACCCAACTCCAGACATCACCCTACCCCGGATATCACCCAACCCCAGAGATCGCCCAACCCCAGAGATCACCCAACCCCAGACATCACCCAACCCCAGTCATCACCCGACCCCGGATATTACCCAACGCCAGAGATCACTTAACCCCAGAGATCACCCAATCCCAGAGATCACCGAACCCCAGAGATCACCCAACCCCAGATATCACCCAACCCCAGAGATCACCCAACCCCAGATATCACCCAACCCCAGAGGTCACCCAAGCCCAGATATCACCCAATGCCAGAGGTCACCCAACCCCAGAGTTCACCCAATCCCAGAGATCACCCAACCCCAGATATCACCCATCCCTAGATATTACCCAACCCCAGAGATCACCCAACGCCAGATATCACCCAACCCCAGAGATCACCCAACCCCAGATATCACCCAACCCCAGAGGTCACCCAACCCCAGAGATCACCCAACCCCAGATATCACCCAACCCCAGAGGTCACCCAACCCCAGATATCACCCAACCCCAGAGATGGGTGAGTGGGCTGCGAGATTTGGAGACAACATCAGTCACTGCAACAAGTCCCTTTTCAAATGTCCTTTCGTTGTGATTATCCTGAGGGCCAACACATTTTACACTGCTTGGATTCCGTCTACAAGTGAAGAGCAAATCCTTCTTCAGTCCAAGAGTTAAAGTAACTAACTTTTAATCATTACACCCAATATTCAAAGTGAAATAGGAAGAACTCGCTGTTAAAATGGCTCAGATATTTTAATCAATGATTGCCAGAGTCCCAACATTAAATGTCTTTAAACTGGTGAAATTCTGACGGATCTGGTGCTTTTTACTTGAATTATTTAATTATTTTCTGTGACGATTAATCACCTGTTAACGTAGTTCATCCCAATAATCAGAGTGAACTTGAATTGATTGTTTGGTCCAATAAACAATTATCTCATTCATTCATTGCGAGGTTGAATTAAATCAGTGAACAGCTCATTATGTTAAAGTCCAACAAGCATTACACAACTAATTATTATTTGTGCAACATTGATAGAAAATACCAAATTAGTTTTCAGTCCATTAAACACAGCAAATAACTAAAAACATTTCATTGCATCTTTCACTGTGATTTTCAAAGGATTGTTCATTGCAATAATCACAGGCGGTTTCTAATTACTGTTCAGACCACAATCAAATGAAGATTGTTAATCAGTGGAATAGAATCTGTAATTCCTGACCACGGAACAATAATAGCATCAATTAAAAATGCATTTGCTCAGCTCACAATCCCAATCAATGGGATTCTCCCTCGGCAGCATCCTCCATTCCCGCCGGCAGCGCACCCATGTCGGGGGGTTTCTCGATGGCGTGGGGTGGCCACAACGGGAAACCTCATTGACCGGCTGCGGGAACGGAGAATCCCGTTGTGGCGGTGGGTGGGCAGCGCCTGATAACGGGGCTGGCGGGACGGAGAACCGGGTACAGGACATTAAACCGATCGTCATTTTCCAAGAGAATTATGATGCCAAGATACTGATTAATCCATTGATCACTAACGGTATGAATAAATCTTTTAACTTCCCACAATAATATGTATTGGGAAATATTCCCCATGTCTATGATACCAGCAATTATATCTCAGGGTTTAATTCCATTAATCATAGTTGTGCCATGACTGAATCGTGTGAGAATTCTCTCTGCCTGTTTCTACCAAAGAAAACTGAGCAACTCGGGCAGCACGGGAGCATAGTGGTGCCACTATGACGTCACAGCGCCAGGGTCCCAGGTTCGATTCCAGGCTTGGGTCACTGTCTGTGCAGAGTCTGCACGTTCTCCCCGTGTCTGCGTGGGCTTCCTCCGGGTGCTCTGATTGTCTCCAACAGTCCAAAGATGTGCAGGTTAGGTGGATTGGCCACGCTAAATTTCTCTTCGCTTAGATGGGGTTACTGGGTTATGGGGATAGGGTGGAGGTGTGGGCTTGGGTAGGGTGCTCTTTCCAAGAGCCCGTGCAGACTCGATGGGCCGAATGGCCTCCTTCTGCACTGTAAATTCTATGATCTCTGAAATCCAATGATGGAAGGCAGGATGACATATATTACACCATCATGTTTGCACAACATTGACAGAAAGCATCACGTTCGTTTTCAGTCCATTGAACAGTAAATAACGAAATACATTTAATTGCAACTTTGAAAGTGATTATTGAAGGATTGATTATTTCAGTAATCAGAGGCGTAAATAAATATTGTTCAGACAATAATCATCATTAGATTGTTCTTTCAAATAGAGTCAGTAATTCCTGACCTTCCTATAATAACACAATAAACTGAACATGCACATTTCTGCTCACAATAAACTAAACTGTGATTATCTTTCTATAGAATCATCAGGCCAGGAACATGATTATTTTCTGTCCAATGATTACTGAATATATCTAGAAATCTTTATACTTTTCACAATAATATGCATTTAGAAATGTCTATGATTACCAGCAATTATCTTTCAGGTGTTAATTCCATTAATTACTAGAAATATCACTGCTATGTGGTGGGATACAATGTGATCTCTCTGCCTGTTTCTACTGAAGGCGTCCCAGCAATTTAAATGATGGAAGCCGGGAAGTAATGGGCTGAGAAACTATTATATATTGTGTTACATATTTATTTAAATAATTGAGGCTATCTGATTGCCACCACTGGATAACTACAAACTCCCGCTGGTGTTGTTGGGGAGACTGGTCCTTTTGGTTCCCTTCTGTATCCTCTAGTGTTTCTCCTCGGGAAAATACTGACTGTTTCACAATAAGAGAGTGATCAACCATTGTTTCCATTCATTATTCATCAATTAGAGTCTGTTACCCAGATTTAATGGACTAATCAATGCCGGGGTTGACGAATGTGATATAAAATAGGAACTTTAGAGATATTAGTTACTGTAATGTAGATAGGCCGGTCTGATTTTATTAGTTCACAGACAAAGGATTTCAGAACGCATGGCAAAGCAAGGGGGAGGGGTGTCCAGCTAAGGAGGAGAAAAGGATGCTGGGTAATAGGGGGCCAGAGGAAGAATTGAGAGTGAGCCAATCAGGATGTATGGCCAGGTCAGGAGGGGTATAGGATGACCGATGGGAATCGTGTCTGTGAAACTTGATGCCATTTGAATGCATTTGCAGAAATCCCTTTGTCTCCTTCTTCGTTCATTTTCCAAGGGTCCAGGAGACTGGTTCTGTGTCCTGTGTCTGTGGGAAACGAATCAGACTTGCAAGTCAAATAAAAATAACTAATGCTATGCCTGCAAATCCATCTCGAGTTTTATTGAGGCCAGACTGACGGGTAAAGGATTAAGATTTCTCAGGGTCTAATGTGACGGTTAAGATTGGAGCTGGCGGATTGGAGGAGAATCAAACCCTGCCATGGCCTTGGTGATTTATTTCTCAGTATTACACAGCAGATCCATAGCTCTCCGTGATACCGACACTATCCCAATTCTTCAGGATTCCTGATTTGAAGGCCTGCATGACAGCACAGTGGTTAGCACAGTGGATTCACAGCTCCGGGGACCCATGTTCGATTCCCGGCTTGTGTCACTGTCTGTGTGGAGTCTGCACGTTCCCCCCGTGTCTGTGTGGGTTTCCTCCGGCTACTCTGATTTCCTTCCACAAGTCGCGAAAGACGTGTTGTGAGGTGAGTTGGACATTCTGAAATCTCCCTCTGTTCACCCGAACAGGCGCCGGAATGTGGCGACTAGGGGCTTTTCACAGTAACCTGATTGCAGTGTTAATGTGGGACTACTTCTGACAATAAAGATTATTATTAATAACGATTATTATTATTAAATTAATAGTTGAACACATGATGCCTTGTCTTCCGCTGTCTGACCCGGAAGGTGTGGGATTATCCCCTCCAGACTCTCAGTAACATTACCTCGTGTTCGTTGTTCAAGACAAACACTTGTAACATAGACTATTGATTGCGATTTTGGACTCCAGACTCAGCAATACCTGATACAAATAGTTAGAACAAAGAACAAAGCACAAATAAAAGTACAACATAGGTATTGGCCCTTCGGCCCTCAAGCCTGTGCTGGACATGCTGCCTATCTAACCTATAATCTTCTGCACTTCCTGTGGTCCGTATCCCTGTATTCCCATTCTACTCATGTATTACTCATGTAATTCAGGTTCTGTACAACTGCAGCAAATACATCCTTTAATTGACAGAGGAGTAACTAAACCTGAGAGCAGGGATTAGAATTTAACATTTAATCTACAGTAAAAATCCAGCACTAGGACCATACCGTTAATTGTAACTTAATCTGATAACAATCAAATGATTATATTGAACGAATTAACTAGTGCATAAATGTCACTCAGCGGGGTGCAGTGCTCTAACTGTGAGATGTGGGAGAACCGTGACGCTTCCAGCGTTCTGGTCGACTACTTCTTCAGCAGGTCTAGCCGATGGCAGCTCCTCACAGACCGTGTGGTCCGGTTGGAGCAGCAATTGGATGCACTGAGGAGCATGCAGGTGGCGGAAGGCAGCAGAGATAGACGTTCTGGGGACGCGGTCACACCGAAGGTGCAGGCAGATTGTTGGGTGGATGACTGCTGGAAAGGGCAGGCAGTCATCGCTGGAATCCCCTGTGGCTGGCCCCCTCTCTAATAGGTATACTGTGTTGGAAACATTTGGGAGGATAGACTATCTGGGGAAAACAACAGCAGCCAGAACAGTGGCACCACAACGGGCTCTGTTACTCAGAAGGAGAGGGCAAAGTGCAGGAAATTGATAGTTACAGGGACTCTATAGTAAGGGGCACAGATCGGCGCTTCTGTGGACAGGAAAGAGACTCCAGGTTGGTATGTTGTCTCCCTGGTGCCAGGGTCAAGGTTGTCTCTGAACGAACACAGGACGTCCTGAAGAGGGAGGGTGAACAGCCAGAGGTCTTAGTTCACAGAGGTACGAACGGCATCGACAGGAAGAGTGATGAGGTCCTGCAGAAGGAGTCCAGGGAGTTAGGCATTAAGCTAAAAAGCAGGACCTCTCGGGTTGGAATCTCAGGATTACTCCCTGTGCCACGTGAGAGTGAGGCCAGAAATAAGAGGATAGTACAGCTAAACATGTGGCTAAACTGGTGGTGTAGGAGGGAGGATTCCAGATTTCTGGGCCATTGGGCGATATTCCGGGAAATGTGGGACCTGGAAAAGAAGGGTGGGTAGCTTCTAAACTGGAGCAACATCACTATCCTCGCTGGGAGGGTTGTTAGAGTCACCCGGGAGAATTGAAACTAATATGAAAGGGGATGGGAACCAGAGCGGTAGCTCAGCAGGTGTAATAACTGAAGGGGAAACGGAGAACACAAATACCTGAACAACATCACCCTCAGGCAGAGCAAAAAAGGTGGCAAGTGTGAGAAGGTTGGTGCTCAATGCAGGATTGAGGGTGGTGGACCTAAATGTGCGCAGTGTACGGAACAAGGTAAATTTGCATGTTGCGCACATTGATATTGGCTGGGAGGATGTGGTGGGAATGACAGAGACGTGGCTGCAAGGTGATCAGGGCTGGGATCTAAATATGCAAGGACATGTGTTCTATCAAAAGGACAGGCAGATGGGCAAAGGGGGCGGGGCTCCATTGTTAGTAAGGAATGAAGTTAAATCGATAGCAAGGAGCGATATAGGATCAGAAGGCATGGAATCCCTGTGGGCAGAGTTGAGGAATCGAAAAGATAAAATGACCCTGATGGGAGTTATTTGCAGGGCCCCGAGCAGTAGTCAGGATGTGGAGCAGAAATTAAATCAGGAGATAGAAAAGGCATGTAAAAAAGGCAACATTACAATAATCATGGTGGACTTCAATAGGCAGGTAGACTGGGAAAATCAGGTTGGTCGTGGATCCCAAGAAAAGGGATTTGTGGAAAGTCGAAGAGAAGTTTTTTTGAGCAGCTTGTGACAGAGCCTACTAGGGAACAGGCAATTCTGGATTTGGTGATGTGTAATGAGGCAGACTTGATGAGGGAACATAAGGTGAAGGAACCCTGAGGGAGCAGTGACCACAATATGATATAACTTACCCTGCAGTTTGAGAGGGAGAAGCTGGAGTCAGATGTAACAGTTTTAACAATTAAATAGGGGTAACTACAAAGACATGAGGGAGGAGCTGCCCAGAGTTGATCGGAAAAGGGGCCTAGCAGGGAAGACAGTGGAACAGCAATGGCAGGAGTTGTGGGGGGTTATTCGGGAGGAACAATAGAATTTCATCCCAAGGAGGAGGATGGGCAGGTCTGGAACCGATGTCATGGGGGGGGGGGGGGGGGGTTGCTAGAGCTGTTGGGGAGAGTTTAAACTAATGTGGCAGGGGGATGGGAACCGATGCAGGAAGTTGGAAGGTAGTAAAACAGGGACAGAAATAAAAGGCAGTAAGGGGGAAAGTGTAAGGCAGAGCAGCCATAGTCAAAAATCTAAAAGGGCGACAGTACAAGGTACAGTGACTGAGGGGAGCTCAGTGAATAGGACCAGGAATACGAAAAGAAATAAAACGGGAAGTGAAAACATTAATGGTAAGCGACGCGGCAGGTTGTTACAGGAAGATGTGGGTTCAATGACAAGGAAAATTAGGAGAAAGGTTAAGAGGAAATATAACTTCGGAGAGGTTACTGATCGAGGTGTTAAGATTCAGAACAGAGGTAAAAAAAGCCAACATAAGTGTACTTTACCTGAATGCTCATCATATTCGGAATAAGGTAAATGAGTTTATGGCGCAAATCATCGTGAATGACTATGATTTAGTGGCCATTACTGAAACATGGTTAAAGGATGGTCACAACTGGGAGTTAAATCTCCGAGGGTATCAAACTTTTCGGAAGGACAGAGCGGGTGGTAAGGGAGGTGGTGTAGCTCTGTTATTTAACGATGACATCCGGGCAACAGTAAGGGATGGCATCGGTGCTATGGTGGATAAGGTTGAATCCATTTGGGTGGAAATCAGGAATAGTAAGGCGAAAAAGTCACTGATAGGAGTAATCTATAGGCCACCAAATCGTAACATTATGGTGGGGCAGGCAATAAACAAATAAATAACAGATGCATGTAGAAATGGTACAGCAGTTATCATGGGGGATTTTAATCTACATGTTGATTGGTTTAACCAGGTCGTTCAAGGCAGCCTTGAGGAGGAGTTATAGAATGTATCTGCGATCGTTTCCTAGAACAGTATGTAATGGAACCGGCGAGGGAACAAGCGGTCCTAGATCTGGTCCTGTGTAATGAGACAGGAGTGATTCAGGATCTCATAGTTAGGGATCCTCTCGGAAGGAGCGATCACAATATGGTGGAATTTAAAATACAGATGGAGGGTGAGAAGATAAAATCAAGCACTAGTGTTTTGTGCTTAAACAAAGGAGGTTACAGTGGGATGAGAGAAGAACTAGCTAAGGTAGACTGGGAGCAAAGACTTTATAGTGAAACAGTTGAGGAACAGTGGAGAACCTTCCAAGTGATTTTTCACAGTGCTCAGCAAAGGTTTATACCAAAAAAAAGGAAGGACGGTAAAAAGAGGGAAAATCGACCGTGGATATCTAAGGAAATAAGGGAGAGTATCGAATTGAAGGAAAAAACATACAAAGTAGCCAAGATCAGTGGGAGACTAGAGGACTGGGAAATCTTTAGGGGGCAACAGAAAGCTACTAAAAAAGCAACAAAGAAGAGTAAGATAGATTATGAGAGTAAACTTGCTCAGAATATAAAAACAGATAGTAAAGGTTTCTACAAAAAAAAAAGAGTGGCTCAGGTAAATATTGGTCCTTTAGAGGATGAGAAGGGAGATTTAATAATGGGAGATGAGGAAATGGCTGAGGAACTGAACAGGTTTTTTTGGGTCGGTCTTCACAGTCGAAGACACAAATAACATGCCAGTGACTGATGGAAATTAGGCTATGACAGGTGAGGACCTTGAGAGGATTGTTATCACCAAGGAGGTAGTGATGGGCAAGCTAATGGGGCTAAAGGTAGACAAGTCTCCTGGACCTGATGGAATGCATCCCAGAGTGCTAAAAGAGATGGCTAGGGAAATTGCAAATGCACTAGTGATAATTTACCAAAATTCACTAGACTCTGGGGTGGTCCCGGCGGATTGGAAATTAGCAAACGTGACATCACTGTTTAAAAAAGGAGGTAGGCAGAAAGCGAGTAATTATAGGCCAGTGAGCTTAACTTCGGTAGTAGGGAAGATGCTGGAATCTATCATCAAGGAAGAAATAGCGAGGCATCTGGATGGAAATTGTCCCATTGGACAGACGCAGCATGGGTTCATAAAGGGCAGGACGTGCCTAACTAATTTAGTGGAATTTTTTGAGGACTTTAACAGTGCGGTAGATAACGGGGAGCCAATGGATGTGGTATATCTGGATTTCCAGAAAGCCTTTGACAAGGTGCCACACAAAAGGTTGTTGCATAAGATCAAGATGCATGGCATTAAGGGGAAAGTAGTAGCACGGATAGAGGATTGGTTAAGTAATAAAAAGCAAAGAGTGAGGATTAAGGGGTGTTTCTCTGGTTGGCAATCAGTAGCTAGTGGTGTCCCTCAGGGATCAGTGTTGGGCCCACAACTGCTCACAATTTACATAGACGATTTGGAGTTGGGCACCAAGGGCAATGTGTCCAAGTTTGTTGACGACACTAAGATAAGTGGTAAAGCAAAAAGTGCAGCGGATACTGAAAGTCTGCAGAGGGATTTGGATAGGCTAAGTGAATGGGCTAGGGTCTGGCAGATGGAATACAATGTTGACAAATGTGAGTTTATCCATTTTGGTAGGAATAAAAGCAAAAGGGATTATTATTTAAATGATAAAATATTAAAACATGCTGCTGTGCAGAGAGACCTGGGTGTGCTAGTGCATGAGTCGCAAAACGTTCGTTTACAGGTGCAACAGGTGATTAAGAAGGCAAATGGAATTTTGTCCTTCATTGCGAGAGGGATGGAGTTTAAGACTAGGGAGGTTCTGATGCAATTGTATAAGGTGTTAGTGAGGCCACACCTGGAGTATTGTGTTCAGTTTTGGTCTCCTTACTTGAGACAGGACGTACTGTCACTGTAGGGTGTGCAGAGGAGATTAATTAGGTTAATGCCAGAGCTGAAGGGGTTGGATTACGAGGAGAGGTTGAGTAGACTGGGATTGTACTCGTTGGAATTTAGAAGGATGAGGGGGGGATCTGACAGAAACATATAAGATTATGAACGGAATAGATAGGATAGATGCGGGCAGGTTGTTTCCACTGGCGGGTGAAAGCAGAACTAGGGGGCATGGCCTCAAAATAAGGGGAAGTAGATTTAGGACTGAGTTTAGGAGGAACGTCTTCACCCAAAGGGTTGTGAATCTATGGAATTTCTTGCCCAGTGAAGCAGTAGAGGCTCCTTCATTAAATGTTTTTAAGATAAAGGTAGATAGTTTTTTGAAGAATAAAGGGATTAAGGGTTATGGTGTTCGGGCCGGAATGTGGAGCTGAGTCCACAATAGATCAGCCATGATCCCATTGAATGGCGGAGTAGGCTCGAGGGGCCATATGGCCTACTCCTGCTCCTAGTTCTTATGTTTATGAAGCATGCTAAGAGGAGGGCAAGGAATCCATGGCTCACGTGGGAAGTCAAGGACAGAGGTAATGCAAAATAAAAAGCACACAATGTGTCGCGGAATAGTGGAGTGCCAGAAAATTGGGAGCCTTTAACAGCGAGCAGAGGACAATGAAAAACCAATAAAGAAAGAGGAGATGAAATTTGAGGGCAAGCTAGTTAGCAATGTAAAAGAAGATAGGGAGATGTTTTTTTCAATATATATAAGGTAAGAGAGAGACTAAAAAGACATGGACCCACTGGAAAATGTGATTGGGGAAGTAATAATAGGCAACAAAGAAATGGCAGGCCAACTAAGGAGAAGGTTCTGCGGAAACTGAAAGGTCTGAAGGTGGATGAATGACCTGGACGGATGGACTACATCCCAGGGTTCTAAAAGAGATAGCTGAGGAGATTGTGGAGGGAGTGGTGGGAATCTTTCAGGAATCACTGAAGGCAGAAAGGGTCCCAGAGGACTGGAAAGTGGCTAATGTAGCACCGCTGGTTAAGAAGGAGGGAGGCAGAAGACGGGAAATTATCGGCCGGTTAGCCTGACTTCGGTCATTGGTAAGATTTTAGATCCATTATTAAAGATGAGATTGCGGAGTACTTGGAAGTGCAGGATAAAATAGGACTGAGTCAGCACAGATTCGTCAAGGGGAGGTCATGTCTGACAAATCTGGTAGAGTTCTCTTTGAGGAAGTAACATGGAAGTTAGACAAGGGAGAATCAGTGGACATGATTTATTTAGATTTCCAGGAGGCATTTGATATGGTGCCGCATAGGAGACTGTTAAATAAGTTAAGAGCCCATGGTGTTCAGGGTAAGATCCTGGGATGGAAAAAGAATTGGCTGACTGGCAGAGGCAGAGAGTGGCAAAAAGGGGCCTTTGTCAGGATGGCAGCCGTGTCTAGTGGTGTGCCTCAGCAGTCTGTGCTGGGACCACAACTTTCCACAATATATATTAATGATCTGGAAGAAGGAGCCGAAGGCACTGTTGCTAAGTTAGCAGATGATGCAAAGATCTGTAGAGGGACAGGTAGTATTGAGGAAGCGGGGGCGGGGTGGGGGGGGGGGGGGTGGCTGCAGAAGGACGTTGAGGCTGGGAGATTGTGCAACGAGGTGGCAGATGGAATACAATGTGGAAAAGTGTGAGGTTATGTACTTTGGAATGAGGAATGGAGGCAGTCACTATTCCCTAAATGGGGAAATGCTTGGGAAATCAGAAGCACAAAGGGACTTGGGAGTCCTTGTTCACGATTCTGTTAAGGTTAACGTGCAGGTACAGTCGGCAGTTCGGAAGGCAATTGCAATGTTAGCATTCATGTCGAGAGGCCGAGAGTACAACACCAGGAATGTACTTCTGAGGCTGCATCAGGCTCTGGTCAGACCCATTTGGAGTATTGTGAGCAGTTTTGGGCCCCGTATCTAAGGAAGCATGTGCTTCCCTTGGCAAGGGTCCAGAGGAGGTTCACTAGAACGATCCCTGGAATGAAGAACTTGTCGTATGAGGAACGGTTGAGGACACTGGGTCTGTACTCGTGGAGTTTAGATGGATGACGGGGGATCTTATTGAAACTTCCAGGATATTGCGAGGCCTGGACAGAGTGGATGTGGCGAGGATGTTTCCACTTGTATGAAAAACTAGAACCAGAGGACACAATCTCAGACCAATGGGACGATGCTTTGAAACAGAGATGTGGAGGAATTTATTCAGCCAGAGGGTACTGAATCTGTGGAACTCTTTGCCACAGAAGGCTGTGGAGGCCAAATCACTGAGTTTCTTTAAGACAGAGACAGATAGGTTCTTGGTTAATAAGGAGATCAGGGGTTATGGGGAGAAGGTGAGAAGGTAGGAGAATGAGGGTGAGAAACAGATCAGCCATGATTGACTGGCGGAGCAGGCTCGCTGGGCCGAGTGACCAAGTTCAGCTCCTGTGTCTTCTGGTCTTACGGCCGTAAATGTCCAACTCGGTTTGAAATATGGCTTTGGGTGTCAGCCTCCATTATTCTTACAGAAAATGAGGTAATGAAAGGATGTGAGGAACAAGCGGGAAATGACATTGAGGCAGAAGCTAAGCAGTGATTAAATTGAATGGTGGAGGAGGTGTGAGTGACCGTGTAGTCTCCCCATGTTGCCATTTGTTATCAGTTCCGGCTCTGCATTACTCCTGATGAATGTAGCTGCACGATCATATATTTCAGTTACATCTTTCCCACAGATATTTATATTGTTCATGGAAATAGTTCATTTACATCCAGATTATCCAAAACTAATATCATCTTAAATGTGTGGAAGGATTCTCACATCATCGTCTTTTATTCCCAATAACCCAGCCCAATAATCCAATCATCCCGAAGGGAAAACTGCTTCTAAACGATTCACACAGCGAGTGGTTCTGATCTGGTCTGCACGGCCTGGGACACTGGTGCCGGCAGATACAACAGTGGTTTCACAGGGAATGGTAGGAGTGACAGAAATCAAATGTACGTCTCCAGGGAAAGGGCGGTGCAGTGGGATTGAATCATCTGCTCATCTACAGAGCCGCTGAGGTCAAACGGAATGAAATGAAACGGAATGAAATGAAATGAAAATCGCTTATTGTCACAAGTAGGCTTCAAATGAAGTTACAGTGAAAAGCCCCTAGTCGCCACATTCCGGCGCCTGTTCGGGGAGGCTGGTACGGGAATTGAACCGTGCTGCTGGCCTGCCTTGGTCTGCTTTAAAAGCCAGCGATTTATCCCAGTGAGCTAAACCAGCCCCAGGAATGAATGTCCTCCTTCGGGACTTCACGCATTTTAAAGGCTTTGGATGTGGTCTGGCTGGGAGATGATGGGACCGACACCTGCAGGTTCCCTCCAAGTTCCCCCGCGCCGCGAGTATTCTCACTGTAATCCTTTCTATTCACCGTGTCCATGTGTGAACCCAGCGCCCGCTTTAGCTCACTGCTTACTTCACAGCATCAACTTCATTGTAAGTTCCAATCTGTCTGACCCTGGGCGCTGCCTGTGCTTTAATATTGAAAACATCTGTGTTGCTCCCAATAAAAGCAGACGCACATTTAATCATTCGGGGGAGGTCTATCTTTTTTCAGGTTGCTTTACAATTATTGTTAAAAGCGGCTGTGCCAAGTGTTTGCTTTCTGGCCTCTGACTGGGGAAAGACAAGTTCTATTCTAGCTCTGCACAATAACTGACCTATCACACTCTGTCAGTTATTCACAACTTAAATGGTGCAATACTGCATGGAGGACATTTACTTCATCCAGGATCTGATTTTATAATTTAGGAACAAGTTTGTTTCCTCAGCAAATGTATTAATCCGGATTGTGTTTCCCCCTGATACCCAGTTCCACATATCTTTACGATACTGACATTTAAGGGGCATCTTGACAAATACATGAATAGGATGGGAATAGAGGGATACGTACCCCGTAAGTGTAGAAGATTGTAGTTTAGTCGGGCAGCATGGTCGGCACGGGCTTGGAGGGCCGAAGGGCCTGTTCCTGTGCTGTACATTTCTTTGTTCTTTGTTCTTTGTATCTCCAAGAGCACTCCCTCGCACTCCAGCTCTCCCTTGCACTCTCGCCCTCCCTCACCCTCACTCTCTCACACTATCCCTCTCTCACACTCTCTCCCTCGCTCACACTCTCTCCCTCTCAACAATCCCTCCCACTCTCACACTGTCTCCCTCTCCCACACTGTCACCCACTCTCACACTCTCTCCCTCTCCCACACTGCCTCCCTCTCTCACACTCTCTCCCTCTCTCACACTGTCTCCCTCTCTCACACTCTCTTTCTCTCCCACACTGTCACCCACTCTCACACTCTCTCCCGCGCTCACACTCTCTCCCTCTCAACAATCCCTCCCTCTCTCACATTCTCTCCCTCTCCCACACTGTCTCCCACTCTCACACTCTCTCCCTCTCTCACACTCTCTCCCTCTCAACAATCCCTCCCACTCTCACACTCTCTCCCTCTCCCATACTGTCACCCACTCTCACACTCTCTCCCTCTCTCACACTCTCTCCCTCTCTCACACTCTCTCCCTCTCCCATACTGTCACCCACTCTCTCACTCTCTCCCTCTCTCACACTCCCTCCCTCGCTCACACTCTCTCCCTCTCTCACACTCTCTCCCTCTCTCACACTCTCTCCCTCTCAACAATCCCTCCCTCTCGCACACTCAATCCCCCTCCCACACTGTCTCCCTTTCTCACTCTCTCTCTCTCTCTCCCACACTCCCTTCCTCTCTCACAGTGTCTCACTCTCTCCCTCTCTCACACTCTCTCCCTCTCCCACACTGTCACCCACTCTCGCACTGTCTCCCTCTCCCACACTAACTCCCACTCTCACACTCCCTCCCTCTCCCACACTGTCACCCACTCTCACACTCTCTCCCTCTCCCACACTGCCTCCCACTTTCACACTCTCTCCCTCTCCCACACTGCCTCCCACTCTCACACTCTCTCCCTCTCCCACACTGTCACCCACTCACACACTCTCTCCCTCTCCCACACTGTCACCCACTCTTCCAGACTCTCTCCCTCTCTCACACTCTCTCCCTCGCTCCCTCTCTCTCCCTCTCAACATTCCCTCCCACTCTCACACTCTCTCCCTCTCTCACACTGTCTCCGTCTCTGACACTCTCTCCCTCTCCCACACTGTCTCCCTCTCTCACACTCTGTCCCTCTCTCACACTCTCTTCCTCTCCCACACTACCTCCCACTCTCACACTCTCTCCCTCTCTCACAGTCTCTCCCTCTCCCACACTGTCTCCCTCTCTCACACTCACTCCCTCGCTCACACTCTCTCCCTCTCAACAATCCCTCCCACTCTCACACTCTCTCGCTCTCCCACACTGCCTCCCACTCTCACACTCCCTCCCTCTCTCACACTCTCTCCCTCTCCCACACTGTCTCCCTCTCTCACCCTCTCTCCCTCTCTCACCCTCTTTCCCTCTCTCACACTCTCGCCCTCTCCCACACTCTCGCCCTCTCTCACACTCGCTCCCTCTCTCACACTCTCTCCCGCTCTCACACTCCCTCCCTCTCTCACAGTGTCTCACTCTCTCACACTCTCTCACCCTCCCTCTCTCACCCGCCCTTTCTCACACTTTCTCCCTCTCTCCCCCTCTCTCCCCCGATCCCCTTTCGCATTCTCTCTTTTGTACTCCCTCCCTCTCTAGAACTCTCACCCTCTCTCACACTCTCCCCCTCACATTCTCTCCCTCTGACACATTCTCTACCTCAGTCACCCTCCCTCTCTCCCACTGTCTCCCACTTTGTCTCCCTCTCAGACTCTCTGCCTCTCTCACACTCTCTCCCTGTCTAACACAATCTACCTGTCTCACTCACTCTCCCTTCCTCACACTCTCTCCCTCTCTCGCCCTCCATCTCTCACAATCCCTCCATCTCTCACACTCCCTCTCTCAAATTCCTGCCTCTCACATACTTTATTCTTCATTGATACTCACTCCCACTCTCCCACACTCTCTAGCAGATTTCCCTTGCCTCACACTTACCTCTCTCTCACATTCTGTCCTTCTCTCTCACTCTCCCCCTCCCTCTCTCTCTCTCTGCTCCATGCCTCCCTCCCTCCCTCTCTCACATCTCCGTTAGACACTTTCACACTCTGTCCCTCTCTCTCTCCATCCCTATATCTCTCTCCCACCATGCCTCCCTCCCTCTCACAAAATTCCCTCAATGACACTTTCTCTCACACTCTTTCCCTCTCTCACACTTTCTCTCACTCTCTATCCCTCTCTCACAATTTCTCTCACACTCTTCTCCTCTCTCACAATTTCTCTCACATTCTTTCCCTCTCTCACAATTTCTCTTACTCTCTCTCCCTCTCTCACAATTTTTCTCACTCTCTTTCCCTCTTTCACAATTTCTCTCACTCTCTTTCTCTCTCTCACAATTTCTCTCTCAATCTTTCCCTCTCTCACACTTTCCCTCTCTCACACTTTTTCTCACTCTCATTCCCTCCCTCAAGTTCTCTCACTCTCTTTCCCTCTCTCACAATTTCCCTCACACTCTTCCTCTCTCTCTCACACGTTCTCTCTCATTCTTTCCCTCTCTCACACTTCTTCTCACTCTCTTTCCCTCTCTCTCAATTTCTCTGACTCTCTTTCAATCTCTCACACTTTGTCGTAAACTCTTTCCCTCTCTCACACTTTCTCTCATACTCCTTCCCTCTCTCACACTTTCCGTCTCTCACACTTTCTCTCACACTTTCCCTCTCTCACACTTTCTCTGACTCTCTTTCCCTCTCTCACACTTTCTCTCACACTCTTTCCCTCTCTCACACTTTCTCTCACACTCTTTCCCTCTATTACACTTTCGCTCACTCTCTTTCCCTCTCTCACACTGTCTCTCACACTCTTTCCCTCTATCACACTTTCTCTCACTCTCTTTCCCTCTCTCACACTTTCGCTCACAATCTTTCCCTCTCCCGCTCCCTCAGTCGCTCTCTCCTGTACTTATGTCTAAGATTATGTGAGTATTTAATACACCATCCTTCTCACCCAATCTGCCTCCCTCAGCCACTCACCCTCTCCACTCTCTGCTTCCCTTTCTCTCAGACAATCCACCTCTTTCTCCCGTTTTATCCTTTATTTCTCCACCCTCTTTCTCTCCCAATATCTCTCCTCCCACCCTCTTTCTCTCTCACCCTGTCTTCTATCAGCACATCTCACACACCAGTTCTCTCTTCCTCCACATCTCACCCCGCCTCTCTCCCAGTTGAAGTGTGTGTATCAGATGGAGGCCGGTGTCAGTTAGAGACGGGGTACTAGTTTTCACTGCTGACTATGTATTAATGCTGCTCTCTGAGGTGATGAGTTTGTTGCTGCTGCAGCCTCTGAGTTTTCTGAGGTTCCAATGATGCTAAATGTTTTCTTAGTTTGAGGGGCTGAATCAGATTCAGATATGGGATCTCATACTTTGCACTTTAATTAGTTCCAGATTTTGGAGACATTGAAATGTTCTACTTATTCTCAAACAGAAACAACGGAAATAAAATAAAGGAATGGTCACAGTTACAGAGGCAGCTACATCCCAGAGTGCAGTGGAACCACCCAGAGAAACACACTGACAATTGGAACTGAATCACTGAATGGTCACAGTTACAGAGGCAGCTACACCCCAGAGTGCAGTGGAACCACCCAGAGAAACACACTGACAATTGGAACTGAATCACTGAATGGTCACAGTTACAGAGACAGCTACACCCCAGTGTGCAGTGGACCCACCCAGAGAAACACACTGACAATTGGAACTGAATCACTGAATGGTCACAGTTACAGAGGCAGCTACACCCCAGAGTGCAGTGGAACCACCCAGAGAAACACACTGACAATTGGAACTGAATCACTGAATGGTCACAGTTACAGAGGCAGCTACACCCTAGAGTGCAGTGGAATCACCCAGAGAAACACACTGACAATTGGAACTGAATCACTGAATGGTCACAGTTACAGAGGCAGCTACATCCCAGAGTGCAGTGGGACCATCCAGAGAAACACACGGACAATTGGAACTGAATCACCGAATGGTCACAGTTACAGAGGCAGCTACACCCCGGAGTGCAGTGGAACCTCTCAGAGAAACACACTGACAATTGGAACTGAATCACTGAATGGTCACAGTTACATAGGCAGCTACATCCCAGAGAGCAGTGGAACCACCCAGAGAAACACACTGACAATTGGTACTGAATCACTGAATGGTCACAGTTACAGAGGCAGCTACACCCCAGAGTGCAGTGGAACCACCCAGAGAAACACACTGACAATTGGAACTGAATCACTGAATGGTCACAGTTACAGAGACAGCTACACCCCAGTGTGCATTGGACCCACCCAGAGAAACACACTGACAATTGGAACTGAATCACTGAATGGTCACAGTTACAGAGGCAGCTACACCCCAGAGTGCAGTGGGACCATCCAGAGAAACACACGGACAATTGGAACAGAATCACTGAATGGTCACAGTTACAGAGACAGCTACACCCCAGAGTGCAGTGGAACCACCCAGAGAAACACACTGACAATTGGAACTGAATCACTGAATGGTCACAGTTACAGAGGCAGCTACATCCCAGAGTGCAGTGGAACCACCCAGAGAAACACACGGACAATTGGAACAGAATCACTGAATGGTCACAGTTACAGAGGCAGCTACATCCCAGAGTGCAGTGGGACCATCCAGAGAAACACACTGACAATTGGAACTGAATCACTGAATGGTCACAGTTCCAGAGACAGCTACACCCCAGAGTGCAGGGGACACACCCAGAGAAACACACTGACAATTGGAACTGAATCACTGAATGGTTACAGTGGAGTGAGGGTTATCACTGAAACAATCTGAGATGTAGAGATGGGACTGATGGTGTCTGAGTGGACAGCATCCTTTCTGTTAATGTTAGTTGAACAATGTGATCAACACCGTCCAGTGTTTGCAAAGAGGTCACTCACTCAGAAAAATAATATTTTCTTTCACTGAACACAATATCGTAATCTGTTTGTTCACATCTTGAAAAATAAGTTAAACGATGTCACAACCTCAATTTCCCTGAGGCGGTTCCACAGGGTATTAATTAAAAGCTTCGAGAATATTTAACCTCAGAGTTTTAGACAGAGAGATTGCCAATCGCAGGAAGGGACACATCACTTCACACTGAAAATGCTTTATCCAATTCAGACTGCTGAGAAAATATTCTACCCAATCCTGGCTATTGTTGGTGTTCCTGGTAAGTGACCATCACCATTGAAGTTGTGTAAATCTGTGTGTGAGCGGCTCTCTGATTTTAAACTGGGACTGAAAATATCTGATCCTGATCTCGTGCTCACTGTTATATCGACACCTGGTCAACGATATAATTGTCAAATGTCTTTAAGCCTGTCAATGGTTTGAATCCCTTTCATCAACTCACAATAAACCTCTGCTTGTAACTCACTGGATCTCTGACCGGGGAAGTTATATTGAGTGGAATCTTGTATAATGTTAGATTGGATCTCAGTAAAGGCAATCTCTCTGAAGGGAGGTTGAGGAGGAGAAAGAATTAAATCACACTGAGTGTGGGTATCTGTCAGTGTGGAATTGTACTGACTGTGGGTCACTAACCAGAGTGGAATATCTGACAGCGGTGAACAAGGATTACTGGAAGTGTCTGTCAGTGTAGAACTGTACTGACTGTGGGTCACTATCAGAGTGGAATATCTGACAGCGGTGAACAAGGATTACTGGAAGTATCTGTCAGTGTAGAATTGTACTGACTGTGGGTCCCACACCAGTGTGGAATATCTGACAGCGGTGAACAAGGATTACTGGAAGTGTCTGTCAGTGTAGAATTGTACTGACTGTGGGTCTCTCACCAGAGTGGGATATCTGATCCAATTATCTCTCTATTTCTGGGACTATCTGTCCGTGTGGAATTGTATTGTGTGTGGGTCAGTAACTGGACTGAAATTAGTTGGTTCTGTTTTGAAATGATGTATTTTATTGGTGAGGGGTCGCTCCATTCTGTGCAGTTCTCTCTGTGTGTTTTAACTTTGGAATAGGTTGAAAACAGGAAGAGTTTGGCTGTGTTTTGAAGATGTTTGATATTTATTGTATGAAGTGAAATGTCTCTATCTCTGTTTTCTATTGATCTACTCTAACAGGAACAGATATCACCCACACTCTAATGTTTCACAAAACCCACAGCAGTGCAGCATTCCAATAGGTTTTGTGATATTTTCTCATTCCTATTCATCCTGAAATGAACTCACAAGTTTGATCAATTTTTATGGGTGTTTTTAAACTGTCTTTCTGCTTCACACGATTTGTGAATCTATTCACCTGAAGCCAGAAACCCCTCCAGTCCATTCACACACTTGTTTTCCAAGGAGCGATTGGGGGACTTATTGTTCTGATCAAAATGCAGCAGCGGACACTGATCTGTCGGGACGTTAATGTCCCATCGAAATACCCACTTTGCAAATTCATAATGAATGATGATGTGTGCCTGCAATTAGTTGTATTCTGCCTCTGTATTCACTATCACTCCCAATTTGATTCTGTCTGTAAATTGTGTAATTATCATTCTGCTTCCCGATCCCACACTGTTGATGGGAATGGTGAAGGAGAGTGATCCCAGTGCTGATCCTTGTGGAACACCACTTCCCACCTTCCACCAATCAGCCTAAATCCCTTTAACTCCTCTCCCTGTTTTCTGTGTGTGTCGCCAGCATGTGTCCATCCTGCTGCTGTGTCCCCTAACTCCACTGGCTCTGAGATTACCCATCAGTCTGTTATGTTGGATCTTACTGACGGCCTTCAGAAAATCAAATTGTTTAACATCCATCATACTACTCAGACCTATTATTTCTGGTAGTTATTGAAATAATTGGATGAAATGTGTCAGGAATAATGTTGACTTTGGAATATGTGCCGACTATTTAGTATACTCTGTGTTACTGGATTTCTTTTAACTCAGACTTCTAATTCAATGCTTCCAACTGTTGACATTGTGACTGGAAGAGTTGATTATATTCTGTTCTAAGTTCAAGGATAACAGAGACCTACTTCTGCTTTTCAATTCTTTGGTAATTATTCTGATGTTGATCAGTGAATAGATAATATTGTCTCTGCTGTTTCTGTCTATTTTATGAATATTTGTTGTGAAATCCATCCACCTCCAGTAATCTCCCTCTACCTGGACCCACCCTCTGGCCTCCTATCAGCTCTTGATCTTTTCATTGAGATCTGTCAGTGCGA
Source organism: Scyliorhinus torazame (assembly GCF_047496885.1). NCBI lineage: Eukaryota > Metazoa > Chordata > Chondrichthyes > Carcharhiniformes > Scyliorhinidae > Scyliorhinus > Scyliorhinus torazame. The sequence continues at coordinate 616,233 of NW_027307826.1, forward strand.
CATCGACCGTCTCAATTTCTCTGTGCCTCTCACCAACTCTATCCTGACTCACTCTAAACTTGCCCCAATCCTCTCTCTGATATCCAACCCTGGCCTGGTGATCTAAGCTGCTCACAAGGGTGGTACCATTATTGTCTGGTGTCCTGACCTCTTCCTCACAGAGGCTGACCGTCCGCTCTCAGGCCCATCCTGGTACCTCCCCCTGGACCAGCAGCACACCACCAAACATCATGATGTTGTTTCCAGGTCTTTCACTGACCTCGTTGACTCTGGATATCTTCTGTCCACAGTCTCAGAGATCAGAGTCCCACAATCCCACACATCCTGCATCAACCTCCCGCCTCTACCTCCTTCCCAAAATCCACAAACAGGGAAGTCCCAGTGCACCCATTATTTCGGCCTGTTCCAGCCCCACCAAGATCATTTCTTCCGATCTTGGTTCCATCCGCTTTACCCTGTTCTGCCCCTTCCCAAAGACAGTGGTGTCACAGTGACACAGTGGTTTGCACTGCTGCCTCACAGCAGCAGGATCCCGAAACCAATTCCCACCTTGGGTGACTGTCTGTGTGGAGACTGTACTTTTTCTCCCTGTCTGTGTGGGTTTCCTCCGGGTCTCCGGTTACCTCCCATAGCCCAAAGATGTGCAGGTTAGGTGGATTGGCCATGCTAAATTACTCCGTAGTGTCCAAAAAGATGTGTAGGTTAGATTAAGGGGTTAATGAGATAGGCGGGGGAGTGAGCTTGGTTGAGGTACTCTTTCAGAGGTTTGGTACAGACTTAATGGGCCGAATGGCCTCCTTCTGCACTGTGGAGATTTTATGGTTCCTGATTCCTCTGGTGTCGTAAACAAGGTCCATTTCCCTGGCCCTACCCGCCTAATCTTCACAATGGATGTCCAATCCCTCTGCACCTCCGTTCCCCAACACGAGGGTTGTGTACAGATCCTCATACCCTGCTTCCTGTAAAGACTGCATCTCATTCTCCCACTTTCTCCGCCTCCATCGCCTCTGTTCTGATGCTGGCATCTTCGAAAATAGCCCCCCTGGCATGTCTGTCTTTTCCTTAACCGGGCTGTCCCCACCACCTTCCTTTGTTAACAGGGCTCTCGATCGTGTTCAATTCACTTCTCACACCTCTGTCCTCACACATCCCCCTCCCTCCCGGCAACATAATAGGGTTCCCCTCCTCACTTTCCACACCATCAGCCTTCTCATTGAAAGGAAAATCCTCCTCCATTTCTGCCAACTCCAGCATGATGTCACCACCAAACACATCTTCACCTCTCTCCAACCACCCCCCTCAATGTCTGCATTCCTCAGGTACCGCTCCCTCCCCCTTGTCCACTTCCCCCTCACACCCCACACCCCTTTCCCTTCCCCCAGCACCTTCCCCTGCAATCCCAGACGGTGCAACAACTGTCCCTTTACCTCCTCCCGTGTCCCGGTTCTCAGCAGCAAACTCTCCTTTCTGGGGAAGCAGCGTTTCACTTCTGTGCCTTCAGTTTGTTCTTCTGTATTCGCTGCTGCCAATACCGACTCCTCGACATTGGGGAGACTAAACGCAGACTGGGAGACTGCTTTGTGGAACACCTTCACTCAGCCCACAGCATGGCCCCAGCCTTCCTGTTGTGGCCATGTTAACTCAGCACCTTGCTCTCAGGCCCACATGTCTGTCCTTGGCCTGCTGCCAGAATGCAGTGAAGCCCAACGCAAGCTGGAGGAGCAACATCTCATCGTCCAATTCGGATGTTAGGTCCCGCAGGACGTAACTTTAATTTAAACAACTTTATTCTGGGAACTTTCTCCTCCATCTTAACGCTCTTGTTTTGGAATGTTCCTACTTTTTTGTTGAATGCAATGAGTCCGAATCTGGAGAGAGTCTATTCCGGCCAAGTGAACCCTGGGGAATGTCCAATGCCGGAGCGGGAATACTCCTGAGAAAAGCTTGGCAGGGATTCTTTCCAAACAGTGAGAGGATGGATTCCTGGGAACAGTGATGTTGGGATGTTCGAGTCATGGCAATGGGGGATTCCCGGGAGCGGGTGCTTTACGAATGACTAAACCTGGGAGGGATGATCCCTCGGGATGTTCTGGAGGCTGGACAGACTCTATTCTGGACAGGCTGGGCTGCACGGTAGCACACTGGTTGGCACAGTTGATTCACAGCTCCAGGGTCCCAGGTTCGATTCCCGGCTTGGGTCACTGTCTGTGCGGAGTCTGCACTTTCTCACCCGTGTCTGTGTGGGTTTCCTCCGGGTGCTCCGGTTTCCTCCCACAGTCCAAAGATGTGCGGGTTCGGTGGATTGGCCAAGATAAATTGTGTTCAGTTTCCAAACAATTTAGATGGGGTCACTGGGTTATGGGGATGGGGTGGGCTGGACTGGTTTTCTCTTTCCAAGGGCCGGTGCAGACTCGATGGGCCGAATGGCCTCCTTTTGCACTGTACATTCTGTATTTCTATTCCTCCCATGGTTATGAAGTGGGAAGGTCCCGCGTTTGTTTTATTTTTTCCATTGATCGTGGAGTATTCAAATAAACCAGGAGTGGGGTCCAACCCCATCAGAAATCCAGTCCAGGGAACGGTCCAATCCGGGGTGTGGTCCAATAATTGAGCTGGGATGACAATCTCGGTTATGTTTGTATCCGGTTTGGGAAACCTGGCCGGCCTGAGTGAATCCTGTAAATCAGACTAAATGAGAAATGTAACCTCTCCCAAAGGTCTCTGAATTATAAACATTTTCCTCCCACTGCCATCAAACTGACAGGGCTGCAATTCACACTTTCCCCCCATTCCCCACCTTTAACACTGGAGTTACATTTCCTACTCCCCTCTCTGCAATGTTAATCTCTGTGCCCACTCCTCTCCCCACACCCCCACCCACCCACTGTCCATTATATTGATGCTGCAATTGTGTCCTGGTTCAGACAGGGAGATTCATTACCCAGTAATTTCCCGCGTCTCTCCTTTCTCTCTCTGACAGTTAATATACTGGGAATTGTGATTTTGTGTCGGGGGAAGTGTGGCCTCTCTACCTGCACCACTCGCTACCTGGTGGCCATGGCAACGGCGGATCTGCTGTTTATTATCACTAACCCCATACTGAACAGGATCAGTTATTATTATTTCCCCTGGAGTTTCCTGTCCCTCACCCCTGTGTGTCGTGTTAACTTTGTCCTGCTCTCTGCAGCCACGGACTGTTCTGTCTGGTTCACCCTCACTTTCTCCTTTGATCGATTTGTGGCCATTCGCTGCCAGAAACTGAAAAGTAAATATTGCACCGGGAAAACTGCGGCTGTGGTTCTGTCCACAAGCGGCCTCCTGCTCTGTGTGAAAAACATCCCCGGGTACTTTACATTGGAACCTGGGGTGATAATCGACAATGTCCAGTGGGGCTGCGTCACAAAGAGCAGCGTTCTCACTGACCCGGGATGGGTTGGGTATCTCTGGTTTGCTCAGGTTGTAACCCCATTGGTGCCGTTCTTCTCAATCCTGTTGACCAACGCTCTGACAGTCAGACACATTTTACTCAGCAGTCGGGTCCGGAAGGCACTGAGGGCCCAGAGTCAGGGAGACAATCGCAGCGACCCAGAGATGGAGAGCAGAAGGAAGTCAATGATTTTACTCTTCAGCATCTCCGGAACGTTCATCCTCCTCTGGACCGTGACTGTTATTACATTTTTCTATATCGATGTGAGAGGATTATATTACCTCACCCTTCCTCAATATAATTTACAAATAGTCGGATATATGCTGATGGATTTAAATTGCTGCACAAACACATTTATTTATGTGGTGACTCAGTCCAGGTTCAGGGAGCAGATCAAGGTCGCGGTGAAATATCCGGTTACATCAATTATTAAATTAATGAGAAAATAAAACGGACTGAAAACCTCTCAGCCAATCAGGTGCTCCAGCCGCTGACTGACAGCCTCTCAACCAATCAGGAGCTCCAGCCGCTGACTGACAGCCTCTCAGCCAATCAGGAGCTCCAACCGCTGACTGGCAGTCTCTCAGCCAATCAGGAGCCCCAACCGCTGACTAACAGCCTCTTAGCCAATCAGGAGCCCCAACCGCTGACTAACAGTCTCTCAGCCAATCAAGTGCTCCAACCGCTGACTCACAGACGCCCAGCCAATCAGTAGCTCCTGGCGCTGACTGACAGCCTCTCATCCAATCAGCAACTCCAGCCGCTGACTGACAGCCTCTCAGCCAATCAGGAGCCCCAACCGCTGACTAACAGCCTCTCAGCCAATCAGGAGCTCCAGCCGCTACTAACAGCCTCTCAGCCAATCAGGAGCTCCAGCCGCTGACTGAAACCATCTCAGCCAATCAGGAGCCCCAACCGCTGAATAACAGCCTCTCAGCCAATCAGGAGCTCCAGCCGCTACTAACAGCCTCTCAGCCAATCAGGAGCTCCAGCCGCTGACTGAAACCATCTCAGCCAATCAGGAGCTCCAGCCGCTGACTGACAGTCACTCAGCCAATCAGGGGCTCCAACCGCTGACTGATAGTCTCTCAGCCAATCAGAAGCTCCAACCGCTGACTGATAGTCTCTCAGCCAATCAGTAGTCCCTGGCGCTGACTGACAGCCTCTCATCCAATCAGCAGCTCCAGCCGCTGACTGACAGCCTCTCAGCCAATCAGGAGCCCCAACCGCTGACTAACAGCCTCTCAGCCAATCAGGACCTCCAGCCGTTACTAAAAGCCTCTCAGCCAATCAGGAGATCCAGCCGCTGACTGAAACCATCTCAGCCAATCAGGAGCTCCCGCCGTTGACCGACAGTCTCTCAGCCAATCAGAAGCTCCAACCGCTGACTGATAGTCTCTCAGCCAATCAGGAGCTCCAGCCGCTGTCTGACAGTCTCTCAGCCAATCAGGAGCTCCAGCCGCTGACTGACAGCCTCGCAGCCATTCAGGAGCTCCAGCCGCTACTAACAGCCTCTCAGCCAATCAGGAGCTCCAGCCGCTGACTGAAACCACCTCAGCCAATCAGGAGCTCCAGCCGCTGACTGACAGTCTCTCAGCCAATCTGGAGCTCCAGCCGCTGACTGAAACCACCTCAGCCAATCAGGAGCTCCAGCCGCTGACTGACAGCCTCTCAGCCAATCAGGAGATCCAGCCGCTACTAACAGCCTCTCAGCCAACCAGGAGCTCCAGCCGCTGACTGACAGTCTCTCAGCCAATCAGGAGCTCCAGCCGCTGACTGACAGTCTCTCAGCCAATCAGGAGCTCCAGCCGCTGACTGAAAGACTCTCAGCCAATCAGGAGCTCCAGCCGCTGACTGACAGTCTCTCAGCTAATCAGCAGTTCTAGTCTCTGACTGACAGTCTCTCAGCCAATCAGTAGCTCCTGGCGCTGACTGACAGCCTCTCATCCAATCAGCAACTCCAGCCGCTGACTGACAGCCTATGAGCCACTCAGGAGCTGGGTCTGGGGCGTGGGGAGCACTGGCAGTGCTGGTTGTGTGGGGGAGCACTGACAGTGCTGGCTGTGTGGTGGGAGCACTGACAGTGCTGGCTGTGTGGTGGGAGCACTGACAGTGCTGGCTGTGTGGTGGGAGCACTGACAGTGCTGGCTGTGTGGTGGGAGCACTTACAGTGCTGGCTGTGTGGTGGGAGCACTGACAGTGCTGGCTGTGTGGGGGAGCACTGACAGTGCTGGCTGTGTGGGGAGCACTGACAGTGCTGGCTGTGTGGTGGGAGCACTGACAGTGCTGGCTGTGTGGGGGAGCACTGACAGTGCTGGATGTGTGGTGGGAGCACCGACAGTGCTGGCTGTGTAGGGGAGCACTGACAGTGCTGACTGTGTGGTGGGAGCACTGACAGTGCTGGCTGTGTGGTGGGAGCACTGACAGAGCTGGCTGTGTGGGGGGGCACTGACAGTGCTGGCTGTGTGGGGGAGCACTGACAGTGCTGGCTGTGTGGTGGGAGCACTGACAGTGCTGGCTGTGTGGGGGAGCACTGACAGTGCTGGCTATGTGGTGGGAGCACTGACAGCGCTGGCTGTGTGGTGGGAGCACTGGCAGTGCTTGCTGTGTGGTGGGAGCACTGACAGTGCTGGCTGTGTGGGGAGCACTGACAGTGCTGGCTGTGTGGGGAGCTCTGACAGTGCTGGCTGTGTGGTGGGAGCATTGACAGTGCTGGCTGTGTGGTGGGAGCACTGCCAGTGCTGGCTGTGTGGTGGGAGCACTGACAGCGCTGGCTGTGTGGTGGGAGCACTGACAGTGCTAGCTGTGTGGTGGAAGCACTGACATTGCTGGCTGTGAGGTGGGAGCACTGACAGTGCTGGCTGTGTGGGGAGCACTGACAGTGCTGGCTGTGTGGTGGGAGCACTGACAGTGCTGGCTGTGTGGTGGGAGCACTGACAGTGCTGGCTGTGTGGGGAGCACTGACAGTGCTGGCTGTGTGGGGGGAGCACTGACAGTGCTGGCTGTTTGGGGGGAGCACTGACAGTGCTGGCTGTGTGGAGGGAGCACTGACAGTGCTGGCTGTGTGGTGGGAGCACTGGCAGTGCTGGCTGTGTGGGGGGAGCACTAACAGTGCTGGTTGTGTGGGGGGAGCACTGACATTGCTGGCTGTGTGGTGGGAGCACTGACAGTGCTGGCTGTGTGGGGGGAGCACTGACAGAGCTGGCTGTGTGTTGGGATCACTGACAGTGCTGGCTGTGTGGTGGGAGCCCTGACAGTGCTGGCTGTGTGTTGGGATCACTGACAGTGCTGGCTGTGTGGTGGGAGCACTGACACTGCTGGCTGTGTGGGGGGAGCACTGACAGTGCTGGCTGTGTGAGGGGAGCACTGACAGTGCTAGCTGTGTGGTGGGGGCACTGGCGGTGCTGGCTGTGTGGTGGGAGCACTGCCATTGCTGGCTGTGTGCGGGGAGAACTGACAGTGCTTGCTGAGTCAAGGGGAGCAATGGCAGTGTTGGCTGTGGGGAGCACTGACAGTGCTGGCTGTGTGGTGGGGGCACTGTCAGTGCTGGCTGTGTGGGGTGCACTGACAGTGCTGTCTGTGTGGGGGGAGCACTGACAGTGCTGGCTGTGTGGGGGGAGCACTGACAGTGCTGGCTGTGTGGGGGAGCACTGACAGTGCTGGCTGTGTGGGGGGAGCACAGACAGTTCTGGCTGTGGGGGAGCACTGGCAGTGCTAGCTGAGTCAAGGGGAGCACTGGCAGTGTTGGCTGTGGGGAGCACTGACAGTGCTGGCTGTGTGGTGGGGGCACTGACAGTGCTGGCTGTGTGGGGTGCACTGACAGTGCTGGCTGTGTGGGAGGAGCACTGACAGTGCTGGCTGAGTGGTGGGAGCACTGACAGTGCTGGCTGTGTGGTGGGGGCACTGACAGTGCAGCCTGTGTGGTGGGAGCACTGACAGTGCTGGCTGTGTGGTGGGAGCACTGACAGTGCTGGCTACGTGGGGGGAGCACTGACAGTGATGGCTGTGTGGGGGAGCACTGACAGTGATGGCTGTGTGGGGGAGCACTGACAGTGCTGCCTGTGTGGGGGAGCACTGACAGTGCTAGCTGTGTGGGGGGTGCACTGACAGTGCTGTCTGTGTGGAGGGAGCAATGACTGTGCTCGCTGTGTGGGGGAGCACTGACACTGCTTGCTGTGTGGGGGGGCACTGACAGTGCTGGCTGTGTGGTGCTAGCACTGACAGTGCTGGCAGTGCGGGGGGAGCACTGACATTGCTGGTTGTGTGAGGGGAGCACTGGCAGGGCTGGCTGTGTGGTGGGAGCACTGACAGGGCTGGCTGTGTGGGGGTGCACTGACAGTGCTGGCTGTGTGGGGGAGCACTGACAGTGCTGGCTGTGTGGGGGGAGAACAGACAGTTCTGGCTGTGGGGGAGCACTGGCAGTGCTAGCTGAGTCAAGGGGAGCACTGGCAGTGTTGGCTGTGGGGAGCACTGACAGTGCTGGCTGTGTGGTGGGGGCACTGACAGTGCTAGCTGTGTGGGGTGCACTGAAAGTGCTGGCTTTGTGGGAGGAGCACTGACAGTGTTGGCTCTGTGGTGGGAGCACTGACAGTGCTGGCTGTGTGGTGGGAACACTGACAGTGCTGGCTGTGTGGGGGGAGCACTGACAGTGATGGCTGTGTGGGGGGGTGCACTGACAGTGCTGCCTGTGTGGGGGAGCACTGACAGTGCTGGCTGTGTGGTGGGAGCACTGACAGTGCTGGCTGTGTGGTGGGAGCACTGACAGTGCAGGCTGTGTGGGGGAGCACTGACAGTGCTGGCTGTGTGGTGGTTGCGCTGACAGTGCTGGCTGTGCGGGGAAGCACTGACATTTCTGGCTGTGTGGGGGAGAACTGACAGTGCTGGCTGTGTGGGTGGAGCACTCACAGTGCTGGCTGTGTGGGGGGGGGGCACAGAAACTGCTGGCTGTGTGTGAGAGCACTGACAGTGCTCGCTGTGTGGTGCTAGCACTGACAGTGCTGGCAGTGCGGGGGGAGCACTGACAGTGCTGGCAGTGCGGGGGGAGCACTGGCAGTGCTGGCTGTGTGGTGGGAACACTGACAGTGCTGGCTGTGTGGGGGAGCACTGACAGTGCTGGCTGTGTGGGGAGCACTGACAGTGCTGGCTGTGTGGATGGAGCACTGCCAGTGCTGGCTGTGTGGTGGGAGCACTGACAGAGCTGGCTGTGTGGGGGAGGACTGACAGTGCTGCCTCTGTGGGGAGCACTGACAGTGGTGGTGGTGTGGTGGGAGCACTGACAGTGCTAGCTGTATGGTGGGAGCACTGACAGTGCTGGCTGTGTGGGGGAGCACTGACAGTGCTGGCTGGTTTTGCGGATCACTGACAGTGCTGGCTGTGTGGGGAGCACTGACAGTGCTGGCTGTGTGGTGGGAGCACTGGCAGGGCTGGCTGTGTGGTGGGACCGCTGGCAGTGCTGGCTGTATGGTTGGAGCACTGACAGTGCTGGTTGTGTGGTGGGAGCACTGACAGTGCTGGCTGTGTGGTGGGAGCACTGACAGTGCTGGCTGTGTGGTGGGAGCACTGACTGGGCTGGCTGTGTGGTGGGAGCACTGACAGTGCTGGCTGTGTGGTGGGAGCACTGACAGTGTTGGCTGTATGGTGGGAGCACTGACAGTGCTGGCTGTGTGTTGGGAGCACTGACAGTGCTGGCTGTGTGGTGGGAGCACTGACAGTGCTGGCTGTGTGGTTGGAGCACTGACAGTGCTGGCTGTGTCGTTGGAGCACTGACAGTGCTAGCTGTATGGTGGGAGCACTGACAGTGCTGGCTGTGTGGGGGAGCACTGACAGTGCTGGCTGTGTGGGGGAGCACGGACAGTGCTGGCTGTGTGGGTGGAGCACTGACAGTGATGGCTGTGTGGGGGAGCACTGACAGTGCTGCCTGTGTGGGGGGTGCACTGACAGTGCTGGCTGTGTGGTGGGAGCACTGACTGTGCTCGCTGTGTGGGGGAGCACTGACACTGCTTGCTGTGTGGGGGGGCACTGACAGTGCTGGCTGTGTGGTGCTAGCTCTAACAGTGCTGGCAGTGCGGGTGGAGCACTAACAGTGCTGGCTGTGTGAGGGGAGCACTGGCAGGGCTGGCTGTGTGGGGGGAGCCCTGACAGTGCTGGCGGTGTGGATGGAGCACTGACAGTGCTGGCTGTGTGGTGGGAGCACTGACAGGGCTGGCTGTGTGGGGTTGCACTGACAGTGCTGGCTCTGTGGGGGAGCACTGACAGTGGTGGCTGTGGGGATTACAGGCATTCTGACTGTGGGGGGAGCACTGGCCGTGCTGGCTGTGTGGGGGAGCACTGACAGTGCTGAATGTGTGGGTGGAGCACTGACAGTGCTGGCTGTGTGGGGGAGCACTGACAGTCCTGTCTGTGTGGGGGGAGCACAGACAGTTCTGGCTGTGGGGGAGCACTGGCAGTGCTAGCTGAGTCAAGGGGAGCACTGGCAGTGTTGGCTGTGGGGAGCACTGACAGTGCTGGCTGTGTGGTGGGGGCACTGACAGTGCCGGCTGTGTGGGGTGCACTGACAGTGCTGGCTGCGTGGGAGGAGCACTGACAGTGTTGGCTGTGTGGTGGGAGCACTGACAGTGCTGGCTGTGTGGTGGGAACACTGACAGTGCTGGCTGTGTGGTGGGAGCACTGACAGTGCTGGCTGTGTGGGGGAGGACTGACAGTGCTGCCTCTGTGGGGAGCACTGACAGTGGTGGTGGTGTGGTGGGAGCACTGACAGTGCTGGCTATGTGGGGGGAGCACTGACAGTGCCGGCTGGTTTTGCGGATCACTGACAGTGCTGGCTGTGTGGGGAGCACTGACAGTGCTGGCTGTGTGGTGGGAGCACTGGCAGGGCTGGCTGTGTGGTGGGACCGCTGGCAGTGCTGGCTGTATGGTTGGAGCACTGACAGTGCTGGTTGTGTGGTGGGAGCACTGACAGTGCTGGCTGTGTGGTGGGAGCACTGACAGTGCTGGCTGTGTGGTGGGAGCACTGACTGGGCTGGCTGTGTGGTGGGAGCACTGACAGTGCTGGCTGTGTGGTGGGAGCACTGACAGTGTTGGCTGTATGGTGGGAGCACTGACAGTGCTGGCTGTGTGTTGGGAGCACTGACAGTGCTGGCTGTGTGGTGGGAGCACTGACAGTGCTGGCTGTGTGGTTGGAGCACTGACAGTGCTGGCTGTGTCGTTGGAGCACTGACAGTGCTAGCTGTATGGTGGGAGCACTGACAGTGCTGGCTGTGTGGGGGAGCACTGACAGTGCTGGCTGTGTGGGGGAGCACGGACAGTGCTGGCTGTGTGGGTGGAGCACTGACAGTGATGGCTGTGTGGGGGAGCACTGACAGTGCTGCCTGTGTGGGGGAGCACTGACAGTGCTGGCTGTGTGGGGGGAGCACTGACAGTGCTAGCTGTGTGGGGGGTGCACTGACAGTGCTGGCTGTGTGGTGGGAGCACTGACTGTGCTCGCTGTGTGGGGGAGCACTGACACTGCTTGCTGTGTGGGGGGGCACTGACAGTGCTGGCTGTGTGGTGCTAGCTCTAACAGTGCTGGCAGTGCGGGTGGAGAACTAACAGTGCTGGCTGTGTGAGGGGAGCACTGGCAGGGCTGGCTGTGTGGGGGGAGCCCTGACAGTGCTGGCGGTGTGGATGGAGCACTGACAGTGCTGGCTGTGTGGTGGGAGCACTGACAGGGCTGGCTGTGTGGGGTTGCACTGACAGTGCTGGCTCTGTGGGGGAGCACTGACAGTGGTGGCTGTGGGGATTACAGGCATTCTGACTGTGGGGGGAGCACTGGCCGTGCTGGCTGTGTGGGGGAGCACTGACAGTGCTGAATGTGTGGGTGGAGCACTGACAGTGCTGGCTGTGTGGGGGAGCACTGACAGTCCTGTCTGTGTGGGGTGAGCACAGACAGTTCTGGCTGTGGGGGAGCACTGGCAGTGCTAGCTGAGTCAAGGGGAGCACTGGCAGTGTTGGCTGTGGGGAGCACTGACAGTGCTGGCTGTGTGGTGGGGGCACTGACAGTGCCGGCTGTGTGGGGTGCACTGACAGTGCTGGCTGCGTGGGAGGAGCACTGACAGTGTTGGCTGTGTGGTGGGAGCACTGACAGTGCTGGCTGTGTGGTGGGAACACTGACAGTGCTGGCTGTGTGGTGGGAGCACTGACAGTGCTGGCTGTGTGGGGGAGGACTGACAGTGCTGCCTCTGTGGGGAGCACTGACAGTGGTGGTGGTGTGGTGGGAGCACTGACAGTGCTGGCTATGTGGGGGGAGCACTGACAGTGCCGGCTGGTTTTGCGGATCACTGACAGTGCTGGCTGTGTGGGGAGCACTGACAGTGCTGGCTGTGTGGTGGGAGCACTGGCAGGGCTGGCTATGTGGTGGGACCGCTGGCAGTCCTGGCTGTATGGTGGGAGCACTGACAGTGCTGATTGTGTGGTGGGAGCACTGACAGCGCTGGCTGTGTGGTGGGAGCACTAACAGTGCTGGCTGTGTGGTGGGAGCACTGACAGTGCTGGCTGTGTGGTGGGAGCACTGACAGTGCTGGCTGTGTGGTGGGAGCACTGACAGTGTTGGCTGTATGGTGGGAGCACTGACAGTGCTGGCTGTCTGTTGGGAGCACTGACAGTGCTGGCTGTGTGGTGGGAGCACTGTCAGTGCTGCTTGCGAGGGGAAGCACTGACAATGCTGGCTGTGTGGTGGGAGCACTGACAGTGCTGGCTGTGTGGTGGGAGCACTGACAGTGCTGGCTGTGTCGTGGGAGCACTGACAGTGCTGGCTGTGTGGTGGGAGCACTGACAGTGCTGGCTGTGTGGGGGGAGCACTGACAGTGCTGGCTGTGTGGGGGAGCACGGACAGTGCTGGTTGTGTGGGTGGAGCACTGACAGTGCTGGCTGTGTGGTGGGATCACTGACAGTGCTGGCTCTTTGTGGAGAGCACTGACAGTGCTGGCTGTATGGTGGGAGCACTGACAGTGTTGGCTGTGTGGGGGAGCACTGACAGTGCTGGCTGTGTGGGGGAGCTTTTTTTCAAAAAGGACAAAGAACAAAGAAATGTACAGCACAGGAACAGGCCCTTCGGCCCTCCAAGCCCGTGCCGACCATGCTGCCCGACTAAACTACAATCTTCTACACTTCCTGGGTCCGTATCCGTCTATTCCCATCCTATTCATGTTTTGTCAAGTTGCCCCTTAAATGTCCCTATCGTCCCTGCTTCCACCACCTCCTCCGGTAGCGAGTTCCAGGCACCCACTACCCTCTGCGTAAAAAACTTGCCTCGTACATCTACTCTAAACTTTGCCCCTCTCACCTTAAACCTATGCCCCCTAGTAATTGACCCCTCTACCCTGGGGAAAAGCCTCTGACTATCCACTCTGTCTATGCCCCTCATAATTTTGTATACCTCTATCAGGTCGCCCCTCAACCTCCTTCGTTCCAGTGAGAACAAACCGAGTTTATTCAATCGCTCCTCATAGCTACTCCTTATAACTCAAACCATCAAGTCCCGGCAACATCCTAGTAAATCCTTTCTGCACTCTTTCCAGTTTAATAATATCCTTCCTATAATAGGGTGACCAGAACTGCACACAGTATTCCAAGTGTGGCCGTACCAGTGGCTTGTACAACTTCAACAAGACGTCCCAACTCCTGTATTCAATGTTCTGACCAATGAAACCAAGCATGCCGAATGCCTTCTTCACCACCCTGTCCACCTGCGACTCCACCTTCAAGGAGCTATGAACCTGTACTCCTAGATCTCTTTGTTCTATAACTCTCCCCAACGCTATACCATTAACTGAGTAGGTCCTGGCCTGATTCGATCTGCCAAAATGCATCACCTTACATTTATCTAAATTAAACTCCATCTGCCATTCGTCGGCCCACTGGCCTAACTGATCAAGATCCCGTTGCAATCCTAGATAACCTTCTTCACTATCCACTGTGCCACCAATCTTGGTGTCATCTGCAAACTTACTAACCATGCCTCCTAAATTCTCATCCAAATCATTAATATAAATCACAAATAACAGTGGACCCAGCACCGATCCCTGAAGCACACCACTGGTCACAGGCCTCCAGTTTGAAAAACAACCCTCTACAACCACCCTCTGCCTTCTGTCGTCCAGACAATTTTGAATCCAATTGGCAACCTCACCCTGGATCCCGTGAGCTTTAACCTTCTGCAACAACCTACCATGCGGTACCTTGTCAAAGGCTTTGCTAAAGTCCATGTAGACAACGTCTACTGCACTGCCCTCATCTACCTTCTTGGTCACCCCCTCAAAAAACTCAATCAAATTTGTGAGACATGATTTTCCACGCACAAAGCTATGCTGACTGCCCCGAATCAGACCTTGCCTCTCTAAATACTGGTAGATCCTGTCTCTCAGAATACCTTCAAGCAACTTACCTACTACAGACGTTAGGCTCACCGGTCTGTAGTTCCCAGGCTTTTCCCTGCTGCCCTTCTTAAACAAGGGCACAACATTCGCCACTCTCCAATCTTCAGGCACCTCACCTGTGGCTGCCGATGATTCAAATATCTCTGTTAGGGGACCCGCAATTTCCTCCCTAGCCTCCCACAACACCCTGGGATACATTTCATCAGGTCCCGGGGATTTATCTACCTTGATGCGCTTTAAGACTTCCAGCACCTCCTCCTCTGTAATATGCACACTTCTCAAGACATTACTATTTATTTCCCCTAGTTTCCTAACATCCATGCCTTTCTCCACCGTGAATACCGATGAGAAATAATCATTCAGGATCTCACCCAACTCTTGTGGCTCTGCACATAGATGCCCTTGTTGATCCTTAAGAGGCCCGACTCTGTCCCTAGTTACTCTTTTCCCTTTTATGTATTTGTATTTGTAGAATCTCTTTGGATTCTCCCTTGCATTATTTGCCAAAGCAATTTCATGTCCCCTTTTTGCCCTCCTGATTTCCCTCTTAACTCTATTTCGACAATCTCTATACTCTTCAAGGGATCCACTTGATCCCAGTTGCTTATGTACGTCATATGCCACCTTCTTCTTTTTGACCAGAGTCTCAATATCTCGAGTCATCCAGGGTTCCCTACTTCTACCAGCCTTACCCTTCACTCTAAAGGGAATGTGCTCACCCTGCACCCTGGTTAACACATTTTTAAAAGCCTCCCAATCTACCTCTGCAAGTTCCTGTCTGATACCATCAAAATTGGCCTTGCCCCAATTAAGAATTTTAACTCTTGGGCCAGACCTATCATTCTCCATAGCTATCTTAAAACTAATGGAGTTATGGTCACTTGTCCCAAAGTGATCCCTCACGAACACTTCTGTCACTTGCCCTTCCTTATTTCCCAAGGCGAGGTCAAGTTTTGCCCCCTCTCTAGTCGGTCCATCCACATACTGAATGAGAAATTCCTCCTGAATACACTCAACAAATTTCCCTCCATCCAAGCCCCTAATGCTCTGGCTGTCCCAGTCAATGTTGGGAAAGTTAAAGTCCCCTACTACTACCACCCTATTATTCTTGCAGCTATCTGTAATCTCCTTACATATTTGCTCCTCAATTTCCCGCTGACTATTTGGGGGCCTGTAGTACAGTCCTACCAAGGTGATCTCTCCCTTCTTATTTTTCAGTTCCACCCATATAGACTCAGTGGGCGAACCCTCGGATATATCCCCTCTAAGTACTGCCGTGATGTTCTCCCTAATCAAAAACGCCACTCCCCCTCCTCTCTTACCTCCTGTTCTATCCTTTCTATAGCGTCTGTACCCTGGAACATTGAGCTGCCAGTCCTGCCACTCCCTTAGCCATGTTTCAGTCATAGCTATAATATCCCAGTCCCATGCGCCCGTCCATGCCCTGAGTTCATCCGCTTTACCCATCAGGCCCCTTGCATTGAAATAAATGCAGTTTAATGTAGACCATCCTTGCTCTCTGCCCTGCTTTCTCAGGTCATGCTTTACACACTCTCCCTTCCTGCCTTTTGTTTCCGTCCCCACTGACTTCCTACATCGGTTCCCATCCCCCTGCCACATTAGTTTAAACCCTCCCCAACTGCACTAGCAAACACCCCCCCGAGAACATTGGTTCCGGTCCCACCCAGATGCAGACCGTCCGATTTGTACAGGTCCCACCTCCCCCAGAACCGGTCCCAATGTCCCAGGAATTTGAAACCCTCCCTCTTGCACCATCTCTCAAGCCACGTATTCATCCTAGATACCCTGTCATTCCTACTCTGACTATCACGTGGCACTGGTAGCAATCCTGAGATTATTACCTTTGAGGTCCTACTTTTTAGTTTAACTCCTAACTCCCTAAATTCAGCTTGTAGGACCTCATCCCGTTTTTTACCTATATCGTTGGTGCCTTTCTGCACCACGACAGCTGGCTGTTCACCCCCCCCCCCCCCCAGAATGTCCTGCAGCCGCTCCGAGACAACCATGACCCTTGCACCAGGGAGGCAACATACAATCCTGGATTCTCGTTTGCGTCCACAGAGACGCCTGTCTATTCCCCTTACAATTGAATCCCCTATCACTATAGCTCTGCCACTCTTTTTCCCGCCCTTCTGTGCAGCAGAGCCAGCCACGGTGCCATGAACCTGGCTGCTGCTGCCTTCCCCTGGTGAGCCATCTCCCCCAACAGTTTCCAAAACGGTAAATCTGTTTTGGAGGGAGATGGCCGCACGGGATCCCTGCACTGCCTTCCTACTCTTCCTCTGTCTGTTGGTCACCCATTCCCTATCTGCCTCAGTAATTTTAATCTGCGGTGTGACCAACTCACTGAATGTGCTATCCACAACTTCCTCAGCATCGCGGATGCTCCAAAGTGAGTCCATCCGCAGCTCCAGAGCCGTCAAGCGGTCTAACAGGAGCTGCAGTTGGACACACTTCTTGCAGATGAAGGAGTCAGGGACACCAGAAGGGTCCCTGACTTGCCACATCTCACAAGAGGAGCATGACACAGGTCTGAGCTCTCCTGCCATGACTTAAACCTGAAGTTAAGTTTGAACTACACTGCACAGCTAAGAGAAAGTCAAAGAGAGAGAAATCACTTACCAGTCACAAGCCAATCACTTACCTGCTGGCTGTGATGTAATTGCTCCCGAGACTCCCTCACAGGTCTGCTTCTCTGTACCTCCTTAAGATGAGCACCAAATTCCCTTAACTAGTTAATTAATTTACTTAATTAATTGGATTTTTTTTTTTTGAGGGGGGGGGGGGGGGAAACTTAACCCCAAACACCGAACTCCAAAAAAAACACAGCCCTCACTCCCCTCTTTCCCGAACTCAGCCTTACCCAAACTCAGATACACTCTGTTTGCCTCCAGCACTGTTTCTAAAGGCACTTCAGCCACACCCTTTGTATCCTTCCTGATTTACAGTCAGCCAATAGGCCTGCTCCCAAAACTGATCTCCCGAAACTAACAGCTGACCTGCAAGGTAAGGAAGTTGTTAAGCAGTACTTACCTCACCCACGCCGCGACCTTTTAAACTGTCCCCTCTGCCTCGCAGCTCCCGCGCTTTTTCAAACTCCCGCGCTGTTTCCAAGGTCCCGGCTCTCTCTCTCCCGAACTAACAGCTGACCTGCAAGGTAAGGAAGTTGTTAAGCAGTACTTACCTCACCCACGCCGGCACGATCCTTTAAAACAGAGATGTGGAGGAATTTATTCAGCCAGACCGTACTGAATCTGTGGAACTCTCTGTCACAGAAGGCTGTGGAGGCCAAATCACTGAGTGTCTTTAAGACAGAGATAGATAGGTTCTTGGTTAATAAGGAGATCAGGGGTTATGGGGAGAAGGTGAGAAGGTAGGAGAATGAGGGTGAGAAACATATCAGCCATGATTGACTGGCGGATCAGGCTCGCTGGGCCTAGTGACCAAGTTCAGCTCCTGTGTCTTATGGTCTTACGGCCGTAAATGTCCAACTCGGTTTGAAATATGGCTTTGGGTGTCAGCCTCCATTATTCTTACAGAAAATGAGGTAATGAAAGGATGTGAGGAAGAAGCGGGAAATGACATTGAGGCAGAAGCTGTGCAGTGATTAAATTGAATGGTGGAGGAGGTGTGAGGGACCGTGTAGTCTCCCCATGTTGCCATTTGTTATCAGTTCCGGCTCTGCATTACTCCTGATGAATGTAGCTGCACGATCATATACTTCAGTTACATCTTTCCCACAGATATTTATATTGTTCATGGAAATAGTTCATTTACATCCAGATTATCCAAAACTTATATCATCTTAAATGTGTGGAAGGATTCTCACATCATCGTCTTTTATTCCCAATAACCCAGCCTCAGCCAATCCAATCATCCCGAAGGGAAAACTGCTTCTAAACGATTCACACAGCGAGTGGTTCTGATCTGGTCTGCACGGCCTGGGACACTGGTGCCGGCAGATACAACAGTGGTTTCACAGGGAATGGTAGGAGCGACAGAAATCAAATGTACGTCTCCAGGGAAAGGGCGGTGCAGTGGGATTGAATCATCTGCTCATCTACAGAGCTGCTGAGGTCAAACCGAATGAAATGAAACGGAATGAAATGAAATGAAAATCGCTTATTGTCACAAGTAGGCTTCAAATGAAGTTACTGTGAAAAGCCCCTAGTCGACACATTCCGGCGCCTGTTCGGGGAGGCTGGTACGGGAATTGAACCATGCTGCTGGCCTGCCTTGGTCTGCTTTAAATGCCAGCGATTTATCCCAGTGTGCTAAACCAGCCCCAGGAATGAATGTCCTCCTTCGGGACTTCACGCACTTTTAAGGCTTTGGATGTGGTCTGGCTGGGAGATGATGGGACCAACACCTGCAGGTTCCCTCCAAATTCCCCCGCGCCGCGAGTATTCTCACTGTAATCCTTTCTATTCACTGTGTCCATGTGTGAACCCAGCGCCCGCTTTAGCTTACTGCTTACTTCACAGCATCAACTTCAATGTAAGTTCCAATCTGTCTGACCCTGGGCGCTGCCTGTGCTTTAATATTGAAAACATCTGTGTTGCTCCCAATAAAAGCAGACGCACATTTAATCATTCGAGGGAGGTCTATCTTTTTTCAGGGTGCTTTACAATTATTTTTAAAAGCGGCTGTGCCACGTGTTTGCTTTCTGGCCTCTGACTGGGGAAAGACAAGTTCTATTCCAGCTCTGCACAATAACTGACCTATCACACTCTGTCAGTTATTCACAACTTAAATGGTGCAATACTGCATGGAGGACATTTACTTCAACCAGGATCTGATTTTATAATTTAGGAACAAGTTTGTTTACTCAGCAAATGTATTAATCGGTATTGTGTTTCCCACATGATTGCCAGTTTCCCATATCTCCAAGAACACTCCCTCACACTCTATCTCTCCCTTGCACTCTCTCCCTCCCTCACCCTCACTCTCTCACACTATCCCTCTCTCACACTCTCTCCCTCGCTCACACTCTCTCCCTCTCAACAATCCCTCCCACTCTCACACTCTCTCCCTCTCCCACACTGTCACCCACTCTCACACTCTCTCCCTCTCCCACACTGTCTCCCTCTCTCACACTGTCTCCCTCTCTCACACTCTCTCCCTCTCTCACACTGCCTCCCTCTCTCAAACTCTCTCCCTCTCTCACATTGTCACCCACTCTCACACTCTTTCCCTCGCTCACACTCTCTCCCTCTCAACAATCCCTCCCTCTCTCACACTGTCTCCCTCTCCCACACTCTCTCCCTCTCTCACACTCTCTCCCTCTCTCACACTCTCTCCCTCTCAACAATCCCTCCCTCTCTCACACTCTATCCCTCTCCCACACTTTCTCCCTCTCTCACTCTCTCTCTCACACTCCCTTCATCTCTCACAGTGTCTCACTCTCTCCCTCTCTCACACTCTCTCCCTCTCCCACACTGCCACCCACTCTCACACTGTCTCCCTCTCTCACACTCTCTCCCTCTCCCACACTGTCACCCACTCTCACACTCTCTCCCTCTCCCACACTGTCACCCACTCTCACACTCTCTCCCTCTCCCACACTGTCACCCACTCTCACACTGTTTCCCACTCCCACACTCTCTCCCACTCTCACACTGTCTCCCTCTCTCACACTCTCTCCCTCTCCCACACTGTCACCCACTCTCACACTCTCTCCCTCTCCCACACTGTCACCCACTCTCACACTCTCTCCCTCTCCCACACTGTCACCCACTCTCACACTCTCTCCCTCTCTCACAATCTCTCCCTCTCCCACACTGTCACCCACTCTCACACTCTCTCCCTCTCCCACACTGTCACCCACTCTCACACTGTCTCCCACTCTCACACTGTCTCCCTCTCCCACACTGTCACCCAGTCTCACACTCTCCCTCTCCCACACTGCCTCCCACTCTCACACTCTCTCCCTCTCCCACACTGCCTCCCACTCTCACACTCTCTCCCTCTCCCACACTGCCTCCCACTCTCTCCCTCTCCCACACTGCCTCCCACTCTCACACTCTCTCCCTCTCCCACACTGCCTCCCACTCTCACACGCTCTCCCTCTCTCACACTGTCAACCACTCTCCCTCTCACTCCCTCTCTCACACTGTCACCCACTCTCACACTCTCTCCCTCTCCCACACTGTCACCCACTCTCCCTCTCACTCCCTCTCTCACACTGTCACCCACTCTCACACTCTCTCCCTCTCTCACACTCTCTCCCTCTCCCACACTGTCACCCACTCTCACACTCTCTCCCTCTCCCACACTGCCTCCCACTCTCTCCCTCTCCCACACTCTCTCCCTCTCCCACACTGCCTCCCACTCTCACACTCTCTCCCTCTCCCACACTGCCTCCCACTCTCACACTCTCTCCCTCTCCCACACTGCCTCCCACTCTCACACTCTCTCCCTCTCCCACACTGCCTCCCACTCTCACACTCTCTCCCTCTCCCACACTGTCACCCACTCTCCCTCTCTCTCCCTCTCTCACACTGTCACCCACTCTCACACTCTCTCCCTCTCTCACACTCTCTCCCTCACCCACACTGTCACCCACTCTCACACTCTCTCCCTCTCCCACACTGTCACCAACTCTCACACTGTCTCCCTCTCTCACACTCCCTCCCTCTCCCAGACTGTCTCCTTCTCTCACACTCTCCCTCGCTCACACTCTCTCCCTCTCAACAATCCCTCACACTCTCACACTCTCTCCCTCTCTCACACTGTCTCTCTCTCTGACACTCTCTCTCTCTCCCACACTGTCTCCCTCTCTCACACTCTGCCCCCCTCTCGCACTCTCTCCCTCTCCCACACTGCCTCCCACTCTCACACTCTCTCCCTCTCTCACACTCTCCCTCTCCCACACGCTCTCCCCCTCTCACACTCTCTCCCTCTCTCACACTCTCTCCCTCGCTCACACTCTCTCCCTCTCAACAATCCCTCCCACTCTCACACTCTCTGCCTCTCCCACACTGCCTCCCACACTATCTCCCTCTCTCACACTCTCTCACACTTTCTCACACTCTCTCCCTCTCTCACACTCTCTCCCTCTCCCACACTGTCTCCCTCTCTCACACTTTCTCCCTCTCTCACACTCTCTCCCTCTCTCACACTTTCTCCCTCTCTGACACTCTCTCCCTCTATCACATTCTGTTCCCCTCTCACACTCCCTCCCTCTCTCACAGTGTCTCACTCTCTCACACTCTCTCACTCTCTCACCCTCCCTCTCTCACCCTCCCTCTCTCACACGTTCTCCCTCTCTCATACTCTCTCCCCCTCTCCCCTTTCGCATTCTCTCTTTTGTACTCCCTCCCTCTCTAGCACTCTCACCCTCTCTCACACTCTCTCCCTCACATTCTCTCCCTCTGACACATTCTCTACCTGAGTCACCCTGCCTCTCTCCCACTGTCTCCCACTTTGTCTCCCTGTCAGACTCTCTCCCTCTTTCACACTCTTTCCCTGTCTAACACAATCTACCTGTCTCACTCACTCTCCCTTCCTCACACTCTCTCCCTCTCTCACCCTCCATCTCTCACAATCCCTCCATCTCTCACACTCCCTCTCTCAAATTCCTGCCTCTCACATACTTTCTTCTTCATAGATACTCACTCCCACTCTCCCACTCTCTCTAGAAGATTTCCCTTGTCTTACACTTACCCCTCTCTCACATTCTGTCCCTCTCTCTCACTCTCCGCCCCCCTCTCTCTCTCTGCATCATGCCTCCCTCCCTCCCTCTCTCACATTTCCGTTAGACACTTTCACACTCTGTCCCTCTCTCTCTCCATCCCTATATCTCTCTCCCTCCATGCCTCCCTCCCTCTCACAAAACTCCCTCAATGACACTTTCTCTCACACTCTTTCTATCTCTCACACTTTGTCCCTCTCTCACACTTTCTCTCACTCTCTATCCCTCTCTCACAATTTCTCTAACACTCTTTCCCTCTCTCACACTTTCTCTCACTCTCTATCCCTCTCTCACACTTTCTCTCACACACTTTCCCTCTCTCACACTTTCTCTCACTCTCTTTCCCTCTCTCACAGTTTTTCTCACTCTCTTTCCCTCTCTCACAATTTCTCTCACTCTCTTTCTCTCTCTCACAATTTCTCTCACAATCTTTCCCTCTCTCACACTTTCCCTCTCTCACACTTTTTCTCACTCTCATTCCCTCTCTCACAATTTCTCTCACTCTCTTTCCCTCTCTCACAATTTCTCTCACACTCTTTCTCTCTCTCACACGTTCTCTCACATTCTTTCCCTCTCTCACACTTTCCCTCTCTCACACTTTTTCTCACTCTCTTTCCCTCTCTCACAATGCCTCTGACTCTATTTCACTCTCTCACACTTTGTCTTAAACTCTTTCCCTCTCTCACACTTTCTCTCATACTCTTTCCCTCTCTCACACTTTCCGTCTCTCACACTTTCTCTCACACTTTCCCTCTCTCACACTTTCTCTGACTCTCTTTCCCTCTCTCACACTTTCTCTCACACTAGTTCCCTCTCTCACACTTTCTCTCACACTCTTTCCCTCTTTCACACTTTCTCTCACTCTCTTTCCCTCTCTCGCACTTTCTCTCACACTCTTTCCCTCTCTCACACTTTCTCTCACACTCTTTCCCTCTATCACACTTTCTCTCACTCTGTTTCCCTCTCTCACACCTTCCCTCACAATCTTTCCCTCTCCCGCTCCCTCAGTCACTCAGTCGCTATCTCCTGTACTTATGTCTAAGATTATGTGAGTATTTAATACACCAGCCTTCTCACCCAATCTGCCTCCCTCAGCCACTCAGTCTCTCCACTCTCTGCTTCCCTTTCTCTCAGACAATCCACCTCTTTCTCCCGTTTTATCCTTTATTTCTCCACCCTCTTTCTCTCCCAATATCTCTCCTCGCACCCTCTTTCTCTCTCACCCTGTCTTCTATCAGCACATCTCACAGACCAGTTCTCTCTTCCTCCACATCTCACCCCGCCTCTCTCCCAGTTGAAGTGTGTGTATCAGAAGGAGGCCGGTGTCAGTTAGAGACGGGGTACTAGTTTCCACTGCTGACTATGTATTAATGCTGCTCTCTGAGGTGATGAGTTTGTTGCTGCTGCAGCCTCTGAGTTTTCTGAGGTTCCAATGATTCTAAATATTTTCTTAGTTTGAGGGGCTGAATCAGATTTAGATATGGGATCACATACTTTGCACTTTAAATAGTTCCAGATTTTGGAGACATTGAAATGTTCTACTTATGCTCAAACAGAAACTACTGAAATAAAATAAAGGAATGGTCACAGTGACAGAGACAGCTACACCCCAGAGTGCAGGGGACACACCCAGAGAAACACACTGACAATTGGAACTGAATCACTGAATGGTCACAGTTACAGAGGCAGCTACATCCCAGAGTGCAGTGGAACCACCCAGAGAAACACACTGACAATTGGAACTGAATCACTGAATCGTCAGAGTTACAGAGGCAGCTACACCCCAGAGTGCAGTGGAACCATCCAGAGAAACACACTGACAATTGGAACCGAATCACTGAATGGTCACAGTTACAGAGACAGCTACACCCCAGAGTGCAGTGGACCCATCCAGAGAAACACACTGACAATTGGAACCGAATCACTGAATGGTCACAGTTACAGAGGCAGCTACACCCCAGAGTGCTGTGGAACCACCCAGAGAAACAGACTGTCAATTGGAACTGAATCACTGAATGGTCACAGTTACAGAGGCAGCTACACCCCAGAGTGCAGTGGACCCACCCAGAGAAACACACTGACAATTGGAACTGAATCTCTGAATGGTCACAGTTACAGAGGCAGCTACACCCCAGAGTGCAGTGGAACCACCCAGAGAAACACACTGTCAATTGGAACTGAATCACTGAATGGTCACAGTTACAGAGGCAGCTACACCCCAGAGTTCAGTGGACCCACCCAGAGAAACACACTGACAATTGGAACTGAATCACTGAATGGGCAGAGTTACAGGGGCAGCTACAGCCCAGAGTGCAGTGGACCCACCCAGAGAAACACACTGACAATTGGAACTGAATCACTGAATGGTCACAGTTACAGAGACAGCTACACCCCAGAGTGCAGTGGACCCACCCAGAAAAACACACTGACAATTGGAGCTGAACACTGAATGGTCACAGTGGAGTGAAGGTTATCACTGAAACAATCTGAGATGTAGAGATGGGACTGATGGTGTCTGAGTGGACAGCATCCTTTCTGTTAATGTTAGTTGAACAATGTGATCAACACAGTGCAGTGTTTGCAAAGAGGTCACTTACTCACAAAAATAATATTTTCTTTCACTGAACACAATATCGTAATCTGTTTGTTCACATCTTGAAAAATAAGTTAAACGATGTCACAACCTCAATTTCCCTGAGGCGGTTCCACAGGGTATTAATTAAAAGCTTGGAGAATATATAACCTCAGAGTTTTAGACAGAGAGATTGCCAATCGCAGGAAGGGACACATCACTTCACACTGAAAATGCATGATTCAATTGAAATGGTTGCGAAAGTATTCTACCCAATCCTGGCTATTGTTGGTGTTCCTGGTAAGTGACCATCACCATTGAATTGGTGTAAATCTGTGTGTGAGCGGCTCTCTGATTTTAAACTGCGACTGAAAATACCTGATCCTGATCTCGTGCTCACTGTTATGTCGACACCTGATCAACGATATCATTGTCAAATGTCTTTAAGCATGTCAATGGTTTGAATCCCTTTCATCAACTCACAATAAACCTCTGTTTGTAAATCACTGGATCTCTGACCGGGGAAGTTATTATATTGAGTGGAATTTTGTATAATGTTAGATTGGATCACAGTAAAGGCAATCTCTCTGAACGGAGGTTTAGGAGGAGAAAGAATTAAATCACACTGAGCGTGGGTATCTGTCAGTGTGGAATTGTACTGACTGTGGGTCACTATCAGAGTGGAATATCTGACAGCGGCGAACAAGGATTACTGGAAGTATCTGTCAGTGTGGAATTGTACTGAGTGTGGATCACTAACCAGAGTGGAATATCTGACAGCGGTGAACAAGGATTACTGGAAGTATCTGTCAGTGTAGAATTGTACTGACTGTGGGTTCCACACCAGAGTGGAATATCTGACAGCGGTGAACAAGGATTACTGGAAGTATCTGTCAGTGTGGAATTGTACTGAGTGTGGGTATCTCACCAGAGTGGAATATCTGACAGCAGTGAAGAAGGATTACTGGAAATGTCTGTCAGTGTAGAATTGTACTGACTGTGGGTCTCTCACCAGAGTGGAATATCTGACAGCAGTGAAGAAGGATTACTGGAAATGTCTGTCAGTGTAGAATTGTACTGACTGTGGGTCTCTCTCCAGAGTGGGATATCTGATTCAATTATCTATCTATTACTGGGACTATCTGTCCGTGTGGAATTGTATTGTGTGTGGGTCAGTAACTGGACTGAAATTAGTTGGTTCTGTTTTGAAATTATGTATTTTATTGGTGAGGGGTCGCTCCATTCTGTGCAGTTCTCTCTGTGTGTTTTAACTTTGGAATAGGTTGAAAACAGGAAGAGTTTGGATGTGTTTTGAAGATGTTTGATATTTATTGTATGAAGTGCAATGTCTCTATCTCTGTTTTCTATTGATCTACTCTAACAGGAACAGATATCACCCACACTCTAATGTTTCATAAAACCCACAACAGTGCAGTATTCCACTAGGTTTTGTGATATTTTCTCATTCCTATTCATCCTGAAATGAACTCACAAGTTTGATCAATTTTTATGGGTGTTTTTAAACTGTCTTTCTGCTTCACACGATTTGTGAATCTATTCACCTGAAGCCAGAAACCCCTCCAGTCCATTCACACACTTGTTTTCCAAGGAGCGATTGGGGGACTTATTGTTCTGAACAAAATGCAGCAGCGGACACTGATCTGTCGGAACATTAATGTCCCATCGAAATACCCACTTTGAAAATTCATAATGAATGATGGTGTGTGCCTGTAATTAGTTGTATTCTGCCTCCGTATTCACTATCACTCCCAATTTGATTCTGTCTGTAAATTGTGTAATTATCATTCTGCTTCCCGATCCTATACTGTTGATGGGAATGGTGAAGGAGAGTGATCCCAGTGCTGATCCTTGTGGAACACCACTTCCCACCTTCCACCAACCAGCCTAAATCCCTTTAACTCCTCTCCCTGTTTTCTGTGTGTGTCGCCAGCATGTGTCCATCCTGCTGCTGTGTCCCCTAACTCCACTGGCTCTGAGATTACCCATCAGTCTGTTATGTCGGATCTTACTGACGGCCTTTAGAAAATCAAATTGTTTAACATCTGTCATACTACTCAGATCTATTATTTCTGGTAGTTATTGCAATAATTGGATGAAATGTGTCAGGAAGAATGTTGACTTTGGAATATGTGCCGACTATTTAGTATACTCTGTGTTACTGGATTTCTTTTAACTCAGACTTCTAATTCAATGCGTCCAACTGTTGACATTGTGACTGGAAGATTTGATTATATTCTGTTCTAAGTTCAAGAATAACAGAGACCGACTTCTGCTTCTCAATTCTTTGGTAATTATTCTGATGGTGATCAGTGAATAGATAATATTGTCTCTGCTGTTTCTCGCTGTCTATTTTATGAATATTTGTTGTGAAATCCATCCGCCTCCAGTGATCTCCCTCTACCTGGACCCCACCCTCTGGCCTCCTATCAGCTCTTGATCTTTTCATTGAGATCTGTCAGTGCGACATCGACCGTCTCAATTTCCCTGTGCCTCTCACCAACTCTATCCTGACTCACTCTAAAGTTGCTCCAATCCTCTCTCTGATATCCAACCCTGGCCTGGTGATCTAAGCTGCTCACAAGGGTGGTGTCATTATTGTCTGGTGTCCTGACCTCTTCCTCACAGAGGCTGACCGTCAGCTCTCAGGCCCATCCTGGTACCTCCCCCTGGACCAGCAGCACACCACCAAACATCAGGATATTGTTTCCAGGGCTTTCACTGACCTCGTTGACTCTGGATATCTACTGTCCACAGTCTCAGAGATCAGAGTCCCACAATCCCACACATCCTGCATCAACCTCCCGCTTCTACCTCCTTCCCAAAATCCACAAACAGGAAAGTCCCAGTGCACCCATTATTTTGGCCTGTTCCAGCCCCACCAAGATCATTTCTTCCCATCTTGATTCCATCCACTTTTCCCTGTTCAGCCCCTTCCCGTCCCGAAGACAGTGGTGTCACAGTGACACAGTGGTTTGCACTGCTGCCTCACAGCAGCAGGGTCCCCGGATCAATTCCTACCTTGGGTGACTGTCTGTGTGCAGACTGCACTTTCTCTCCCTGTCTGTGTGGGTTTCCTCCGGGTCTCCGGTTGCCTCCCATAGCCCAAAGATGTGCAGGTTAGGTGGATTGGCCATGCTAAATTACTCCGTAGTGTCCAAAAAGATGGGTAGGTTAGATTAAGGGGTTAATGAGATAGGCGGGGGAGTGAGCTTGGTTGAGGTACTCTTTCAGAGGTTTGGTACAGTCTTAATGGGCCGAATGACCTCCTTCTGCACTGTGGGGATTATATGATTCCTGGTTCCTCTGGTGCCTTATGTCAAATAAACAAGGTCCATTTCCCTGGCCCTACCCGCCTAATCTTCACAATGGATGTCCAATCTCTCTGCACCTCCGTTCCCCAACACGAGGGTTGTGTACAGATCCTCATACCCTGCTTCCTGTAAAGACTGCATCTCATTCTCCCACTTTCTCCGCCTCCATCGCCTCTGTTCTGATGCTGGCGTCTTCGAAAATAGCCCCCCTGGCATGTCTGTCTTTTCCTTAACCTGGCCCCACCACCTTCCTTTGTTAACAGGGCTCTCGATCGTGTTCAATTCACTTCTCACACCTCTATCCTCACACATCCCCCTCCCTCCCGGAAACAAGATAGGGTTCCTGTCCTCACTTTTCACACCATCAGCCTTCCCATTGAAAGGAAAATCCTCCTCCATCTCTGCCAACTCCAGCATGATGTCACCACCAAACACATCTTCACCTCTCTCCAA
Organism: Scyliorhinus torazame; assembly: GCF_047496885.1. NCBI lineage: Eukaryota > Metazoa > Chordata > Chondrichthyes > Carcharhiniformes > Scyliorhinidae > Scyliorhinus > Scyliorhinus torazame. The sequence goes on from NW_027307826.1 coordinate 644,143, forward strand.
CCACCCCCCTCAATGTCTGCATTCCTCAGGTACCGCTCCCTCCCCCTTGTCCACTTCCCCCTCACACCCCACACCCCTTTCCCTTCCCCCAGCACCTTCCCCTGCAATCACAGACGGTGCAACAACTGTCCCTTTACCTCCTCCCGTCTCCCGGTTCTCAGCAGCAAACTCTCCTTTCTGGGGAAGCAGCGTTTCACTTCTGTGCCTTCAGTTTGTTCTCCTGTATTCGCTGCTGCCAATACCGACTCCTCGACATTGGGGAGACTAAACGCAGACTGGGAGACTGCTTTGTGGAACACCTTCACTTAGCCCACAGCATGGCCCCAGCCTTCCTGTTGTGGCCATGTTAACTCAGCACCTTGCTCTCAGGCCCACATGTCTGTCCTTGGCCTGCTGCCAGAATGCAGTGAAGCCCAACGCAAGCTGGAGGAGCAACATCTCATCGTCCAATTAGGATGACGCATCCCGCAGGACGTAACTTTAATTTCAACTACTTTATTCTGGGAACTTTCTCCTCCATCTTAACGCTCTTGTTTTGGAATGTTCCTACTTTTTTGTTGAATGCAATGAGTCCGAATATGGAGAGAGTCTATTCCGGCCAAGTGAACCCTGGGGAATGTCCAATGCCGGAGCGGGAATACTCCTGAGAAAAGCTTGGCAGGGATTGTTTTCAAACAGGGAGAGGATGGATTCCTGGGAACAGTGATGTTGGGATGTTCCAGACATGGCAATGGGGGATTCCTGGGAGCGGGTGCTGTACGAATGACTAAACCTGGGAGGGATGATCCCTCGGGATGTTCTGGAGAATGGATAGACTCTATTCTGGACAGGCTGGGCTGCACGGTAGCACACTGGTTGGCACAGTTGATTCACAGCTCCAGGGTCCCAGGTTCGATTCCCGGCTTGGGTCACTGTCTGTGTGGAGTCTGCACTTTCTCACCGGTGGCTGCGTGGGTTTCCTCCGGGTGCTCCGGTTTCCTCCCACAGTCCAAAGATGTGCGGGTTAGGTGGATTGGCCAAGATAAATTGTGTTTAGTTTCCAAACAATTTTGATGGGGTCACTGGGTTATGGGGATGGGGTGGGCTGAACTGGTTTTCTCTTTCCAAGGGCCGGTGCAGACTCAATGGGCCGAATGGCCTCCTTTTGCACTGTACAGGCTATATTTCTATTCCTCCCATGGTTATGAAGTGGGAAGGTCCTGCGTTTGTTTTATTGTTTTCCATTGATCGTGGAGTATTCAAATAAACCAGGAGTGGGGTCCAACCCCATCAGAAATCCAATCCAGGGAACGGTCCAATCCGGGGTGTGGTCCAATAATTGAGCTGGGATGACAATCTCGGGTATGTTTGTATCCGGTTTGGGAAACCTGGCCGGCCTGAGTGAATCCTGTAAATCAGACTAAATGAGAAATGTAACCTCCGCAAAGGTCTCTGAATTATAAACATTTTCCTACCACTGCCATCAAACTGACAGGGCTGCAATTCACACTTTCCCCCCATTCCCCACCTTTAACACTGGAGTTACATTTCCTACTCCCCTCTCTGCAATGTTAATCTCTGTGCCCACTCCTCTCCCCACACCCCCACCCACCCACTGTCCATTATATTGATGCTGCAATTGTGTCCTGGTTCAGACAGGGAGATTCATTACCCAGTAATTTCCCGCTTCTCTCCTTTCTCTCTCTGACAGTTAATATACTGGGAATTGTGATTCTGTGTCGGGGGAAGTGTGGCCTCTCTACCTGCACCACTCGCTACCTGGTGGCCATGGCAACGGCGGATCTGCTGTTTATTATCACTAAACCCATACTGAACAGGATCAATGTTTATTATTTCCCCTGGAATTTCCTGGACCTCA